>NC_092357.1:68394072-69117175 GCF_963676685.1 Mytilus edulis | reverse complement strand
TATGCCGTTAAAAGTTAGCATACTATGACATACAATCTAGCGCCACTGATGTCTTTTATGTAGACGACACGCACGTCTGTCTAACCATATTATACACTCACATGTAAACAGTTAATAAATGTCAAAGTTAAACGTAAAACTTTTACTAAATTCGTTCATATACACAACGATGTGTTTAGTAAATGTTACTGTATGTGATGGATGGAAATGAAAATTATCTCTAATGTATTACCGACACTATATATTAAGTGTTGATCGATGGATTGTCGTGTTTATAAAAGTACAAATATATCCACGTTGAATGCTATATTTGGGGTCATTGTTTCAATATGTTGCATATGTAGAGAAAACGTAGGTATAATTTTGTATTCAGACATTAGTTAAACATGTTAAAGTTTGTAAAGTTTAATCAACTTTAAAAGTTGCAATGCCCTCGATGGGTCGCATTAATAATATTTTCAAAAAGCAAGTTTCCTGCATCGACGAACTAGTATTGTACAGAAGTTAGATTTCCTGTTTCAATCTGTTGCATACACGAAGAAAAAAGGTATCAGACATTGATTATGTTTGTGAATGTTTAATCAACTTTAATAATTGTAATGCACTATACAAGGTTATATTATACATGCATTTGCATTTTTACAAACTGAAAACAAATTATCAAATAAGCTATTATTAAATATCTGATCATTGTTGACGTCAAAAAGAGGGGCAACAGATACGAGAGGAACAATCAAAATCATAAAATGGAAAATAAACTGACAACGCCATGGCTAAAAATTGAAAAGACAAACAGACAAATAATAGTACACAAGAAACAACATAGAAAACTAAAGACTGAGCAACACGAACTCCAAATTTGGGGCTATATCGGAAGGGTAAACAGATCATGCTCCACATGTGGCATTCGTCGTGTTGCTCAATAAATGTTTTCAAAAAGCAAAGCTTAATGATCGTTGTATTGTACCGTTATTTATATTGGTTAAAACAAGTATAATCAACTCCATAGATAGACAATTATTCATATTTTATTAATGCACGAATATTTTTAATTTTTAAGTAAATGACATGTTACAAACTATATATACTATGATTGTTAATAATAATCAAACAGACAAAAAAATACACATATTTTCGTATGCAACCGGACGTACTTTAATGTAGTAGTAAATGTCTGACAGCTAAGAGACCAACCGATAAATAATAAAGGAATAAAAAAATGCAAATACAAGGAATTGAGGGAAAGTTGTCAAAATATAAAGAACACAGAAATTATTAGAGTTTACGATAAAGATAAGATAACTTAACAATATTTAGAAATAAAATAAGTAATGAAACATTTAGAATAGGAACATTTAGATTAAACTCACAATATAAACAATGCAAATTAGACAAAAAAAATAAAGACCAGAGAAACATGCATTCTTAACATAACATAACAAGATATAGATCGACAACTTGTTAGAAATAGTGAACGGCAGATGAAAGGATAAGAACAGAAACATTTGGAATAATTGTCATATAAAGTACAAACACAGATGTGATAATGAAATATGGAGAATAGCGACATTTGACATCATGCAAGCAACTATTGGTGATGAATGTAAGAAACATTGTACAGTTGTTTATCAATTTAGCATACTCGACAAGAAAGTTGCAGGAATGTTTAAGACACACTGATTTGTATTAATCAAAATCTTTCTATGCGTTCATATGCTAGAATATGTTACATTTGTTTTCATAGTTCAATGAATATCATTAAAAAACAGTAAAATCAATATGTCATATTAGTCCGTTATTCTATTGCACATTCTAGATTCGATTAAGTCCTTCGTAACGATCCTCAAATACAAAAAAAAAACGTTCACAAATGTTTTATTGAAAAATTAGCAAAGTTCAGTAGCACCAGGGTTCTCACAAAGGAATTTTGAAGGCAAGTCTTTGTCAATCCAAATGCTGGGAATACTAATGTCTATCGATGTCTAAGTCTGAAAGTTAATCATTAGTGTCTGTATATATATAGTTGTCACGGAAACTTCTAGAACACTCTAGAAATTGAACGTCCTAGATAGTTACAACGGAAGATTCTAGTAAAATGTAGAAGTTTAAATTACGCATCTTTTATAAGAATCATTCTGGAATCATTATGTAAGTCAAATGGAAAGTTCCAATCATTCTGTGATTGTTCCAGTGATTTCTAAACTGCACAGTTATAAGATTATTTTGTTAACAACTATCAGGCCACACAAAACAAATTAGGCCAACTTTAATAGATATAATAATTACAATATCATAACAAAAAATGCTTTAATTTGGCAAAATCATAATATAAGGATTATGACTTCGATTCAGACCTTCTTTGACTAGGTACACCAGTTCTTGTGCTGACATTTAATGGCTTACCTTGATTATTGCGGCCGGTTCCCTGTACCATCTTAAACTATAGCCGTTGTGTAAAACCAAAATTGTTGAATTTAGGATTCTAGACCAATAAATAAAGGCAACAGTAGTATACCGCTGTTCAAACTCATAAATCCACGGACAAAAAACAAAATCGGGGTAACAAACTAAAACTGAGGGAAACGAATAAATAATAGAGGAGAACAACGACACAACACTACAATGTAACACACACAGAAACGGACCAAGCATCAGACAAAATCCCACGAGAATAACAAATATAACATCAAAATCAAATACATGAATTAGGGATAGACAAGTACCGTGATACGTCTTATCGCAATTCCCATTCATCATTGTTGCATCGAGTCGTTAATATGACTCATGTTTTCCAGTCTTTCCGCGGGTTATTATAAAAAAACACACTGATAACAACTATCAGGATTATAATTGTAAACTCCCAAAGCATGGTCCGTTTCGATAGACTGATCATTGGAACTTGTAAAAAAGTCAAAAGGCCAAAGACAGTACAAAGCATTCGAAGTTGCCATTTTTATTGGACTTTCACTTCTTGAATTTAACTTTGTATATATATATACATATGTAAAACATTCGTTTTGATAATATTTATAGCTACAAAATGTTATTTTATGGTAAATTATTATGAATAAGAATGAAACTAATCATTATATTTGTGAATTTCCTAAATATAAAGTACGAGAGTCAGTATGGTTTTAAATGTATTTTGAATTTCCATAGTCTCCTTTAACGAAGCAATTTTAAAATCACTCACGAGTGAGTGTTGACCTCACTTCATTATTAAGATACTGTACACTGACTGCTAATCGTGTCGGTGTCGTTTATTTCCGTACACGCAAAGAACAATATATACACTTCCAAATGCAAACAATACCTGTTATATGTGTTAGTTATTTAAAATATAGATTAATAGATATATTTTGCATTATACTTAACCAGTTATATACATTTACAGGTCGTAATCATCAATAATTTAGGGAAAAAGTGCATCCATTATTTGTTTTTGAATTTGAAACAATTTTTTGTTCTTAAATCAAAATCTTGTATAGATTTGCTTTACATCACAACCACGATTTACACCAGTAAGTGTTGTAAAAGGATAGTTAAAGGTTTAAAAGATCTATGGACTAGGTATTACATAACTTTTCCTTTCGTTTATAGCTGTCATTGTTTTTGCATCAAAAGAGTCATGTTTCCAAAATTTCAAATAAGTCCTGCCAATAACAATACTTAAATAAATAGGAATATATGATATGATCAAATTGACTAACAGTCCGGGATTTGAATAATTCTTGAACAACTTAAAAAATCTGCAGAAACAATAAAGGACTTCTGCGGGTGCGGGAATTTCTCGCTACATTGAAGACCTATTTGTGAATTTCTGCTACTGTCTGTTCTATTGTCGGTCGGGTTGTTGGTCTTTGACACATACCCCATTTCCATTCTGAATTTTATTAATAGTAAAGGAGGAAAATCATACAAGTACAGGGTACCTATAAAGTACTTTAAAATGTCATTGAATTATTGGAATTTTGTCATGTTTACAACCGGAAATATTTACATGTAATTAGTAAATTTTTCAAATGTTCTGTAACATATTTGTGAATAATTATGATAATAATAACTTTATTCGTCTGAAAATTTGTTGAAAAAGTACAATGTCTCATGTTTATATGATTTATGAATAAGTATAGTATACAATTTTTGGTATTTGAACAGTTTTCTAAGCGTGTCCTTAAGATCACAATTTATTAACCTTGTTAAGTATAATTGTGAGTGTTGACTTCACTTCATCTTTAAGATACCGTTCACTGACTGGTGATCGTGTCCGTGTTCTATTCCCCTTACACGCAAAGAACAATATCTACAATTTCAAATGCAAACACTACATGTATATAGCAGCTCAATGCTACTTAATGCATCTTGAATCAGGATTTATAGCTAAAAAATAAAACTCATATCAACTGAAAACATAACAGGACTTCTGATTTTTAGCACGATAATTGCATGCATACTTGTGGTATACAAAGCGACCCATACAATGGTCGTAACAAGAAATGAGTGGTACTGATATTAATTATTATGTTTTATTCAATCCCATATTCAACACATGATATACTATTAGTTACATAGTGTGCTAGTGACCTAATACGGTATATATGGGGTCAGTAGAATTTACTGACCCCATATTTACCGTATTACGTCACTAGCACACTATGTAACGAATTTATCTTACCGACTACCTTTACGTGTAAAATATTGACCAGTGACCTATCAAAATGAGCAAGTCTTCAATACAGTTAGCATTAACATGATTAAGAAACTACTCCATTGATCCTTCAAAAACATTCCATACGTCGTAACTACAATCCACTTCCCTTTCATGAAGGTGACCTCCTACCGAATTAGACTATTTACCGGATTTGTTATCACATAAGCAACACGACGGGTGTCACATGTGGAGCAGGATCTCCTTCCCTTCCGGAGCACCTGAGATCATCCCTAGTTTTTGGTGGGGTTTGCGTTGTTTATTCTTTGGTTTTCTATGTTGTGTCATGTGTACTGTTGTTTGTCTATTTGTCTTTTTCATTTTTAGCCATGGCGTTGTCAGTTTATTTTCGATTTATGAGTTTGACTGTCCCTTTGGTATCACACGAAAATCTATGATAAACGGGACGATTTCAACTTCCCAATTATCAATTTCCCATTTCTCAGCAGTAACATACCCTCTGCCCCTTCGTATGGTGTTTACATATCACAATTGATACGTTATTCACGTGCTTGTTCACACTATACGGACTTCATATACAGGAGTGTGCTCCTTACGCAGAAACTGCTCCAACAAAGTTATGAGGAGGACAGATTAAAATTGACACTCCGTAAATTTTATGGACACCATCACGAATTGGTGGATCCATATGATGTCTCTTTAACCTAACTAGCTAAGGACATTTTTATCACATAGTAGATTGTGGTTTGTCATTATGTCGTCTAATCTTTTAATAACCAAACGTGACTTATTCCCGATTGTGACTGTTTTGCTGAATGTGAATTCGCATTACTATAAGACGTGTTTCTGTACTTGTTGATCCCAAATTGATGTATTTAGTTTACATGTTTAGTGTTATGTTTGTGGTTCTCATCGGATTTTGTCAAATGTGTTGACGTCTTTTTGTTATAATTGGGTGTTACGGATAGAAAAATTGATCACCGCCTTTATTAATTAGGTCTTTCCACTTTTCTGTGGAAAGACCTATTGTTTTTCTTCTGATTATTTTTTTTTTCTTCCGCCTAATTTTGTTCTTGCGATAAACATTTGTTTCGCAATATGTCGCTTAGATATTTTGTATATGATATCGAACAGTTTATGCGCTTTTGAAATTTACCCTGCGTAAACGAATACTTTTCTTTGTAGGAGTTATCTCCCCAAACACTGTTTTCCTTGTTATCACATCTCCTTCGCAACCGTAAAAGATTATGACAAATTTATTTTACAAAATTGCTCGTTATATCCTTCGCATGATTTGTCCTATTTTGATCGAAGCGATTTGACCGCTCCATATGAGAGTTATTTCCCCTTATTCATCTGATATAAATGATATGAATTTCTATCTTATAAATCATAAGTGATAGAGACCTAGGATCTTTTGATTTGAGGTCCTTGGTCCCAAAAAAATGAAAATTAGGTCAAGGTCAAAGGTCAAGGTCATATTCTAATATTTGAATTTGGCTTATTTTCACTTATATCCAAAGACTGTATTAGATATCAACAAAATTTTTTAACTAAATTGTTAGTTGCGACATGTCGTAAGATGTAAATTTTGATTGCAAGCGTACGTTGAATGTAAAAGGGAGTTTTCTCCCCTCTTGTATTTAAAAATACGCGTTTGGTGATATAACTCATTAACTAAATATAATTAAGACCTATGGTCTTTTGATTTGAGGTCCTTGGTTTATGACCTTGAAATTGATCTCAAGGTCATAGCTTAATTTGACGTTCTAGATTTTGACCTTTGCTTTTATTCTATATGTATACATGATAAAGATATACAAATTTTAGAAAAAGGTATCAAACCATTTAACCTTGAAAAAAAACAACCGGAAGTGACTTTTGGTAAACCGGAAGTAGCTATTTTTTGTACTTTATTAATATAAAAGTATATAGAACCAGATATTTTTGGAATCAGTGTCAAGTAAATATTCAAATATAATCGGAAGTAACATTTTTCAAACCGGAAGTAACAAATTATCTCCCTTATTTAAAAAAAATGTATGGAAAAAATATATTTTTGGAATCAGCTTACTAGGAGCTATCATTTGACGATTGAAATGACATTTTTAACTTAGTTTCACAACTTTTCATATCAAAATACATTGTTTTGATGGAAAGACCTTCAATTGTTCTCTGAACAATTGGTTTTTAATTATATTAATTTTTGTACGATTATTTGCGTTTGAAGTTGGTATCATGGCAGACTGGACATATGTATATTGCAGTTGATTGTTATTAATAGGTATTGCAATATGCATTTTGTTTTAATGAATTATCAGTATTTAGTTCTAATATAATCTTAAATCAATCCTAATTCTATCTCACTTTGATAGTTTTTCATATGTGACGTCATGCTGTTTCTAAATTTCATAAATTCAAATGTGGCATAACGTTTGTGCCTTTTCGCCATCGTATGTGACGTCACATTTTTTAAATTACGTTGACGCCTGTCTGATTCGTGTGTGTCTATTCTGTGTTAAACTTTAATAGCATTATGTATTCGGGTTTAGTTTTCTGTAATTAGTTAATACTTCAGTTTCATTATGTATATCTCTTTCATATTCATTTGTTAAAATTTACTGTTTGCAATAGCATGAATTGTTCTATATAATAAGGATGTTCTTATCCCGGGCATAAAAACAATGCCGTATTTGGCGAAACCTTTTCAACTTTTTATCTTCAGTGCTGTACAACTTTGTACCTTTTTCACTTTCGATCTTTTATATCTGGGCGTTATGTATTCGGGTTCAGTTTTCTGTAATTAGTTAATACTTCAGTTTCTTTATGTATATCTCTTTCATATTCATTTGATAAAATTTACTGTTTGCAATAGCATGAATTGTTCTATATAATAAGAATGTTCTTATCCCGGGCATAAAAACAATGCCGTATTTGGCGAAACCTTTTCAACTTTTGATCTTCAGTGTTGTACAACTTTGTACCTTTTTCACTTTCGATCTTTTATATCTGGGCGTTATGTATTCGGGTTTAGTTTTCTGTAATAAGTTAATACTTCAGTTTCATTATGTATATCTCTTTCATATTCATTTGTTAAAATTTACTGTTTGCAATAGCATGAATTGTTCTATATAATAAGGATGTTCTTATCCCGGGCATAAAAACAATGCCGTATTTTGCAAAACCTTTTCAACTTTTTATCTTCAGTGCTGTACAACTTTGTACCTTTTTCACTTTCGATCTTTTATATCTGGGCGTTATGTATTCGGGTTTAGTTTTCTGTAATTAGTTAATACTTCAGTTTCTTTATGTATATCTCTTTCATATTCATTTGATAAAATTTACTGTTTGCAATAGCATGAATTGTTCTATATAATAAGAATGTTCTTATCCCGGGCATAAAAACAATGCCGTATTTGGCGAAACCTTTTCAACTTTTGATCTTCAGTGTTGTACAACTTTGTACCTTTTTCACTTTCGATCTTTTATATCTGGGCGTTATGTATTCGGGTTTAGTTTTCTGTAATTAGTTAATACTTCAGTTTCTTTATGTATATCTCTTTCATATTCATTTGTTAAAATTTACTGTTTGCAATAGCATGAATTGTTCTATATAATAAGAATGTTCTTATCCCGGGCATAAAAACAATGCCGTATTTGGCGACACCTTTTCAACTTTTGATCTTCAGTGTTGTACAACTTTGTACTTTTGTCACTTTCGATCTTTTATATCTTGGCGTCACTTGTAAGTCTTGTGTGAACAAGGCGCGTTTTAGGCGTATTGAATTTTAAACCTGATGCTTTTTTTTTATCTATTAATCATGTTTTTCTTTGTCTAATATGTTCTATTAATTTTTATTGTAGTCCTGTAATATTATGTTGCCATTGCAATGTTATATTTAACTTTGCCATTAAAGTGCGAGGTTTGGCATGCCACAAAACCAGGTTCAACCCACCACTTTTATTCCCCTTTAAAAGTGTCCTGTACCAAGTCAGGAAGATGGCCATTGTTATATTATTGTTCGTTTCTGTGTGTGTTGCATTTTAACGTTGAGTCGTTTGTGTTTTCTCTTATTTTTGAGAAATTGAGATAAGACGTGGCACGGTACTTGTCTATCCCAAATTCATGTATTTGCTTTTCATGTTATATTTGTTATTCTCGTGGTGTTTTGTCTGATGCTTGGTCCGTTTCTGTGTGTGTTACGTTTCGGTGTTATGTCGTTGTTCTCCTCTTATATTTAATGCGTTTCCCTCGGTTTTAGTTTGTTACCCCGATTTTGTTTTTTGTCCATGGATTTATGAGTTTTGAACAGCGGTATACTACTGTTGCCTTTATTTATGTGATTACAAATCCGGTAAATAGTCTAATTCGGTAGGTCACATTCATGAAAGGGAAGGGGATTGTAGTTACGACGTAGGGAACATATCCGATATCATTTGTGAAACGGTTATTCCATAACGGTCAACCAACTCGTGATGGCGTCCGTAAAATTTACGAAGGGAGGATTTCAACTTCACCATTTGGAACTCTTGGTTTAATAGCTTCCTTGTGAGCAGTTACCCTCTATCAAGAAAATCATGATAGGAAATGCAAGCACGGGAATATCGTATCAATTGGGAGATATATACCCCGTATGCAGGTGCTGCTGGAATGTTGCTACTTAGAAATGGAAAGTTCACAATTGGAAAGCTGAAATCATCCCTTTTGTCGTAAAGTTTTGTTTTCACCCGACCCGCATTGTCAATTTCTAGATGTAAGTCAAGATATGACGCCGACTTAACTGTATCTGTAGTATCCTTTATCTCCAATTCGATGGGATAGATGCGTTCCACATAGTCACCAAATTTTGAATTGTTTAGTGAAAGAACGTCATCTATATAGCGGAAAGTAGAGTTAAAGGATATTGCTAACTTCTTATCTTTCTTCCTAAGAAGTTCCTGCATGAAGTCAGCCTCATACAAATAATAAAGAAACAAGTCGGCAAGTAGAGGGGCACAGTTTGTTCCAATTGGGATGCCGACAGTCTGTTGAAAAACACGTCCTCCGAACGTTACAAATATGTTGTCAATCAAGAAATCAAGCATCTTGATAATATCGGTTTCAGAGAATTTTTTGTTTGAATCAGAGTGATTCTTTACAAAGTATGATTTATCCCTCCCTAAGACAAGATACTTGTATCTACGTTGGCCATTCTTTTTGATGAAGCAAAGTAATACCAACTCTTTCAATTTGTCTTTTAGTTTGGAATGTGGAATACGTGTGTAAAGAGTAGAAAAGTCAAATGTTTTAATACCGTTACAAGATGAAAGAGAGTTAGATTGTATGTACTCTAAAAGATCTTTGGAATCTGATTCACGCCACCTCTAGAATAGGCAGTTTCACAGCCCGTCTTTGATTGCTGATAAAATAGATGTTAATAATTTAGAAAGAGGTTTCGTGGAGCACTTGGAAAATCCAGCAATATACCGTTGTTTTTAAGGACACTTGTGTAGTTTAGCTATCCAATACAGTGATGGAAGATCCAGTTCTTCATCTTTGGTTGAAATACCAAAGGAACAAAGAACAGACCTATGATTATCCAGGATTTCCTCTTTGGTAAGTGTCGTGAGGGTATATGTTGAGTTTCCAAGTGAATTGTCTATACCTAATTCGTTTATCAAGCAATTAATGTAGTGACTTTTACAGACAAAAACGATGTTATTTGGGGCTTTGTCTGCGGGGACAACAACATATTTATCACGGAGGTCGGATAAGTGTTTAGCAACATTTGGGTCTTTAATGATTGACCTAGCATGGGCATTGATGGACCCATTCAGTTTCTTGATTCTGATTTGTATTAACGACTTTACTGCCTTAATCCATTCGGATAGAGTGTCTACGTCTTCCTTTTCACGTTTAGCCCATTGCCTGGCATAATCCTCGACTGAGTCCATCAAAATTTTAAAGTTGTATTTCTAATTGATGGATTTAGGCTCACGATATTTCGGACCTTTCGATAACACATTTCGTAGAGAAGTGTTATTAACAATGTTAAGGTCACCGGTAATAACGTGGCCAGCAGGATTATATATGAATTGGGAACTAGCACAAGTGCAATCAGGAGGTTTAGACTTGAAGTCGTCAATATCGAGATTCTGCAAAACGCGTTTGTAATTGAAAATTTTAGTTGCAATAGGTTTGGTATAGGTATAAGACATTATTGGTACAGACTGGTCTTTGAAATAAGGAGATATTTTCGATTGAACTAATTTATGATGAAGGATATTGCCTAGGTTGACGCCATCGAGACCTTTGTTGGCAAAGGAAAGATTTAGAAAAGATCTTTTCTCTTTTTCATCTTTTCCAATGCGAACTGGCTTGAAAAGTCTGTGACTTGCAATATCCGAAATTATAGCTTGAAGTTTGTATAGGTTTGAATGAGGGTTTGTAACAGAGTAAGATCCTTATTTTAAATAACATAATGATATATGGAATCTCCAAAGCGAACACAAATGTTATCTAGTAAAACAATGAAGTGCAGTTATAGTATCAAAACATGTCCCATTGACATAATTGTTTTGTTTATTGCTACTAAAAATGACATAAAGATTTCAAACATATGTATCACATTCTAGCTTTTTAAATGCCCATTTAATTTAGGTGTGTGACTTTTTTCTTAATGAGATTATGAGGCAAAGTGGTATATAGAGCTTTTTGACGCTCCAAAAATAATAAATTACACAGTATTTTGAAAGGCATTACTTATACAAGTATTTGAACAAGTTATTATATGGTTATTTTTATAAATTTCCTGTGACAAAACTTTAATTTTTTTTCGACAGACTAATGGTTTTCTTATCCCAGGAATAGATTACCTTAGCTTGTTTAGAACTCATAGTTTTATTGATTATTTGACCAATAAAAAACCACTATACACCATATTATTGAGAATAAAAATGGGGAATGTGTCAAAGAGACAACAACCCGATAATAGAAACACAACAGCAGAAGGTCACCAACAGGTCTTCAATGTAGCGAGAAATTCCCGCACCCGGAGGCGTCCTTCATATGGCCCCTTAACAAATATATAACAGTCCATTTATGAATTTTCCTTGTTCTTGTTGAACAAATCTAAGACGAAAAGAATGATCAGATAATTAATTAATAAATAATGTATAGCTTGTCAAATTCATCAATCGAAAATAAACTGACAACGCCATGGCTAAAAATGAAAAGGACAAACAGACAAACAATATTACACAGGACATAACATAGAAAACTAAAAAATAAACAACACGAACCCCACCAAAGACCAGGGGTGATCGCAGGTGCTTTGGAAGGGTAGGCAGATCTTGCTTTACATGTGGCACCCGTCATGTTGCTTATAAGATAACAAATCCGGTAAATAGTCTAATTCGGTAGGTCAAATTCATGAAAGGGAACGGTTTTGTAGTTACGAAGTACGGAACATATCCTGTATAAGCGCACATCTAAGTGTCCTCCAGTGCATTGCAATTTTTATAGTTGATTAAACTTTATTATTACATTGGTTGTACTGAATTACATTGATTTCCCAGTTAAAAAAAGATAATTTGACATGTGAAATAAACGTATAAAAAAGAAGATGTGGTATGATTGCCAATGAGACAACTGTCCACAAGAGACCAAACTGACACAGACATTAACAACTATAGGTCACCGTACGGCCTTCAACAATGAACCAAGCCCATACTGCATAGTCAGTTGTTATTTCACTCTCTGACGTCATACAACTATAGGCATTTTCAAGACGTCGATAACGGCGGATCAAAACATATTGCAAATGCGTCGAAAAAAGATATATTTCCTTACATGTTTAACATTAATTTCTTTAAAAAAAAATTGTTTTAATTAGTCTTTCTTTATTTAATGTAATAAAGAAAATAACTAATTAAAAAATTCAAATATTGAAATATATTCAACTCGTGACCAGACAACACTGATAATTAACTCATGCGCTACGAGCATTCGTGAATTAATGTGTTGTTCAGTCACTCGTTGAATATTTTTCTCTATTTGAATTCTTCGATTAGTAATTCTATAGCAATCTTTAAAAATGTCTGAATACAAATTTGTGCTTACCTTTTCTCTACATATGCAACAGATTGAAACAATGTATCTAAATATAGCTTTCAACGTGGAAAAACGTGTTCGTTTATAACAGGACAAACCCGAGAACAATACTACATATACATATATATATTCATAAATACATCACTTACAATTCACATGTTCTGAGTCGAACACCAAAATGAAATTTTTATTTGTACTTGCCATTTTCATTGTTTGTGCTGGTGCAGTGACAATTCATCAAGTTAAAAGTAAGACTTCTTTATCGTTATTTGAAAATATATTATATTTTTGTAAACTAAGGACAAGAATTTGCTGTTGTCCTATTTTTTTTTCAAATTTGTGATGTGGTCTTATACACTAATGCAGAATCAAAGTACTATTATGTATGTAAAATAAAATTTAACTCTTTTTTAGTTTTTTTTTTTTCGAGTTAATTACAGTCTTGTTTTGAATACAAATGACTGCATTTAGATACGTATTTTTCGATCTAATTTCAAACGAAACTGTTTAGTTTTATCTGTTTGTTTAACAACCTATGATAATAAGTAGCCAGGCTTACTTGATTTTTACAATTCTAAATAGTCAGTAAAATAATCAAATTTCTAATATATACTTTTAATATTATTCAAAATCAATTTACTTCTGTTTGATCTTATTGCGCATACCAAACACTATAAAACTGACCAATAAATAAATGATAAAAATACAGGTTGACTGGATCAAATTTCTAAAGAATAGTCGTTCAGGAAATGTTAAAAAGAAAAGATCAAAACATCAAACGAATTGATATCAACTGTCATATTCCTGATTTGAAACAGTTAAATATGATAAATTTAACTTGATGTTATAGCTTATCAAACCTGTAACTTCCATAACAGTCACACATACATCCATTATATTGACCATTATTGTTGAATAAAATTGAAAGACATAATAAGTAAACAGCAGTAGCTCTTCATCTTTTATATAAGCTTTGGATTTCAAATATTTTGGCCACGAGCATCACTGAAGAGACATGTATTGTCGAAATGCGCATCTGGTGAAAGAAAATTGGTACCGTTAAGTTTATTACTACCACTGGGTCGATGCCTCTGCTGGTGGACTATTAGTCCCCCAGGGTATCACCAGCCCAGTAGTCAGTATTTCGGTACTGGCATGAAAATACTGATTTTTTGTGTTATTAAAATTTGCTGTTACAAAATGATAGAAATTATTATAAATTAAGGAATGTATCTCCCTCTCGAAAGCTCTGATTCCTTTCACGGATTTGGCTATACTTTTTGGACCTTTTGGATTATAGCTCTTCATCTTTTATATAAGCTTTGGATTTCAAATATTTTGGCCACGAGCATCACTGAAGAGACATGTATTGTCGAAATGCGCATCTGGTGCAAGAAAATTGGTACCGTTAATTTTATAACTACCACTGGGTCGATGCCTCTGCTGGTGGACTATTAGTCCCCGAGAGTATCACCAGCTCAGTAGCCAGTATATCGGTACTGGCATGAACATACGGATTTTTTGTGTTTTTAAAATTTGCTGTTACAAAATGATAGAAATTATTATAAATTAAGGAATGTATCTCCCTCATGCAAAGCTCTGATTCCTTTCACGGATTTGGCTATACTTTTTGGACCTTTTGGATTATAGCTCTTCATCTTTTATATAAGCTTTGGATTTCAAATATTTTGGCCACGAGCATCACTGAAGAGACATGTATTGTCGAAATGCACATCTGGTGTAAGCAAATTGGTACCGTTAATTTTATTACTACCACTTGGTCAATGCCTCTGCTGGTGGACTATTAGTCCCCGAGGGTATCACCAGCCCAGTAGCCAGTATTTCGGTACTGGCATGAAAATACGGATTTTTTGTGTTATTAAAATTTGCTGTTACAAAATGATAGAAATTATTATAAATTAAGGAATGTATCTCCCTCATGCAAAGCTCTGATTCCTTTCACGGATTTGGCTATACTTTTTGGACCTTTTGGATTATAGCTCTTCATCTTTTATATAAGCTTTGGATTTCAAATATTTTGGCCACGACCATCACTGAAGAGACATGTATTGTCGAAATGCGCAGCTGGTGCAAGAAAATTGGTACCGTTAATTTTATTATAACAGTTAACCAGCAGGAATGTAAACAGAGTGTTACAAATAAGAATAACAGTTTTTTTTCTCTACATTTTCTAAGATTAAATCAGGGATTCTCAAAAAATAGAAATAATATTTGTATCAATTGCATATCTAGATACACGTCAATGCAAAGCTGAAGGTGGAATATGTAAACAAACGTGTGCTGTAGATGAAGAAGACACAGGTCCATGTTGCCGCAATAGTTATAGATGTTGCCAACCATCATGTAATGGTATGTAAACCGTATGTAAAACTCATGTTACTATTGATTGATTTCAGGTGGTTCATAAAAACGATACCATTTTTTCGTTAATTAATTTTCTAAAATAAATGAAAATAACTTAGATTTTTTTTACAAGAAAATAAAAGCAAGCGCAGATGTGTTTTTTTTTAGAAACTATGAAGCCTAACAATATTCTTAGATTTAAATATCTAATAAAAAAGTTCATAAAGACTAAATGTTAAATATTTGAAATAATACTTTGTTTGAGAGAAATCCTAAAACTAATGTAGCTCATTTTATAATGTATAATGTACATTGTCTTGTCTTTCTTACTATTCTAAGACACACTTCAGTATGCTGAGTGTAATGCTAAAAACGGAAAGAGTAAACCTGTGTGTGATGTTAATGAACAAGATACAGGTATAGGACCTTTTTGCAATACAAACAGATGTTGTGAGCCGCCTACATGCATTGGTATGTAACAGATATCTTACCTGTTGTATAGTAAAGTAGATCACTTTTATTTTTTTAAACAAGTAATGTGCAAGTAAATGTAATTAACATGTCACTTCCATACATCTAGGTAAGTAAAATGTGTGTCAGAAATACTAGTTCTGTTTTCGAGATTTGTTTACCTTTTTTAATGAGAAATGATCAGAAAATTTCCGGATTGTTACTGTTTATAGATAGACGTAGGAAGATAAGGTATGAGTGCCAATGAAACAACTCTCCATCCAAGTGACAATTTATTAAAAAAAACATTATAGGTCTTCAACACAGAGCATATATGATTGCTATTTTAAAACCAAGCGCGAGGTTTGGCTATACGCAAAACCAGGTTCAACCCACCATTTGTTTTATTTAAATGTCCAATGTGATAGTTCACTTCTCTGTGTGTTACATTTTAGTGTTGTGTTTCTGTTGTGTCGTAGTTCTCCTCTTATATCTAATGTGTTTTCCTCAGTTTTACTTAGTAACAAGGATTTGTTTGTTTTTTTCTTAATCGATTTTTGAATTTTGAACAGCGGTATTCTGCTGTTGCCTTTTTTCTTTGGGTAGTGAAAAGATAGACAAAAATAACAACACAAAGACATGTTTATTAAAAAAACAAAAAAAAACTTATCATTTAACAGCTTCAGTAGATTGCAACTGTAAAAGTAGTACTTACAAGTGTCCTACAGATACTGAGTATCAGGACAACGCTGGAAATTGTTCAGGAAGTGATAAATGTTGCAAGCCCTGTTGTCGTAAGTTTTTGTATTAATCAAACCATAGCATACACCGCGCGTTTGGTCATTTAATTCAGTGAAAGTTATCTCGCTCAACTTATTGTATACATAAAGATTTAACCATTGCATCGATATTAATCCTCTCAAGACTGATAGATTTTTAAAATTAAAATCGAGAGTCGACGAGTGTTTTGAATAGTAAAATTTAATTGTCGAGATTGGATATATATCATATGGAACGAGGTTTGGTGATGGAATCTGTTTCTCTGTTGACTTTGAGACGATATGCAGATATCTTACACCTTCTCTTCAACATGTTCAAATTACCTATTAAAAGATATATTCTTTCCATGTAATGTCATTAGGCATTGTCGCTACTTTTTCACGATGTCGTTATATATTTGCAGAGGAAAGCAAAACATTGGAAGTCATAATCAAATTCTGAGCAATGAATAAATGAGTTCAAATGAACAACACGTCGTTAATTATTAATAATAATAAATGGATCAGTCAAAAGCTGAATTGAAGAAGAATGAGACAAATATGGTCTCTCAGCTCTAAGGTCGGAATTTTGGTAATGACCTTCAGTTTTCTTGCCAAAGGTCGACGATTATTTCCATTAATAGTGCTCTTTCAATAATAACGACTTACTGTTTTAAAAAGCCTATAACATTGCTCCATCTGTACCTCCTTCCCCGACCACAACAACTACAATACTACTATATTTGGACGAGGGTATAATTATTCCATATCATCCCTTACTTCAAAGGTACGATTAGATATGATGTAATAATAAGGACAGAATTATTTAAGTTGATCGCTTCTTTGGTGAAGGCACAAACACATGAAATTAAATAATCACGCATACCAGAGGCTCTTTCGCTGATCTCACTGATTATAGTTCGAATAATCAAAAACGATCAAACTTAAGTCCTGCGAAGTCAGGTAGAACCATTAAAACCATTCACTTGACCACATGAATATAACATAAAATTGAGAATGGAAATGGGGAATGAGACAGCAACCCTACCATAGAACAGTACACATTATGTTCCAAATGTATTATGGGAATGTTGTGAATGTAGAATCAGCTGTTGGTTGAATACTGATAAAACGAAGACGAAATCAACAGTTATAAAAAAAAACACAAAAGCACACTGATAGTTTAAATAAAGCCTGGAATTATTTTTGTATTCCAATGTGTAATTTATATTAACTATTAACAAATAAGAGTTAAAACGGGATGTTTTAAATTGGTTCGTTTTTGTTAATGAAACACATCATGGTCATGACCATTCATGTATGCCCAAATACTCACATGGTTCGGAAAGAATACATGAAGCATACCGTATAGCGCATCATTTTTGCGGTGTGTAAATATTTTATTATTTTCGCGGATACAATAAAATCGCCAAAAATAAATTCCGCCAGTGTACATTCAAATATATTCATAAAAGTTTTGAATCCGCCAGAATAATAACTGCCAGAGTATTTCGTATTCCTTTTTCATTGCGAATTTTGAAATTTTACATCTGCAAAGATTACCCGCTATAGGGTATAACAAATTCTTTAAATTTTCTATAGTTAATACATGATTAGGGTATATTTTATATGTCGATGTTGTTTAAAATGTCATTTAGGTTCATTTTGTAAGATTCGACAGTCGTTCTTCAAGATGTTGTTCAAAGGCAAGGTTACCATATTGTTTTACAGGTTGAAACAAGATGAAAAGTAATATTTTATCTTTTAAAAACAGCCATCTATGTTAATAAAAGAATTTTTCGATTAAACATGTACATTTTTTTACCATAATTACAGTTACATGTGGTGGAAGTTTTAAAGGGCCAGAGGGAAGTTTCACATCACCTAATTATCCTTCAGACTATTGTGATAACCAAATATGTAATTACACCATAATAGTTGAGGAAGGATCTAAAGTAATGTTTAACTTTACTTTCGTCAAAACGGAGAACAAGTTTTTGGGGGCATTAACTGACACAGTACAGGTATACATAAACATTAAACAATTAGATTACAATAAATATCATGCTATATTAATATTATTATTGCATTCATACTTGTTTTGATAATGTTAACATTATAAAATAGTAGTTTTATACATGTTTAATTCGTGTAGGATGTAGTTTTTTGTATGTTTTTGTATGTTTTGTTGTATACAAATAGAGATGGAATTATCAAAATGTCATTTTCAAAGGTTAAAAAAATAATATTAAGCCTAAAATCGTGATGAAAAATAGCAAGGTCGAATGATAACAATTGTACAAAACCTTGTACTGCATTTTACATATTACCATTACCAATCATTATAATGAAGCGGTTGATTCAGAATTTGATTCCGAAGATTCAGAAACTACTACATATTTCAAAATAGTTTTTGTCAATACATATTTAATTCGGGTATGCTGTAGTATAACAAATACCAATCATTACAATGAAGCGGTTGATCTCAGATGATTCAGAAAGTATTTATATTTTAATTTATATAGTGATACCTATTGTGATGGTGGATGTGTCGATGTGATGTGCTATTTAAACATTTTACATATTTAGAAACATATTTTTGAGTAGGTTTATGATGGCGAAATTAGCACAGATACATTACTGGCCACATTATATGGTGGACCCTTTGAAGGATTAGAATTTAATTCGACTTCCAACAAAATGATAACTGTCTTCAAGTCTGATTATAGTGTCGTCTTTCCTGGGTTCAGTGCAATTTATAAATCACTACAGTAAGTGAAATTTACAGTAAAACATTACCCTCACCCTAAAAAAAATAGTGCAGTTTACTTAGACTCTGATAACAGTAAAACCTGTAAGTAAATAAAGGCAACAGTAGTATACCGCTGTTCAAAACTCATAAATCCATGGACAAAAAACAAAATCGGGGTAACAAACTAAAACCGAGAGAAACGTATTAAATATAAGATGAGAACAACGACACAATACTAAAATGTAACACACACAGAAACGGACCAAGCATCAGACAAAATCCCACGAGAATAACAAATATAACATCAAAACCAAATACATGAATGTGGGATAGACAAGTACCGTGGCACGTCTTATCGCAATGTGAATTTACACTCAGGTAGTGAGAGTCACAGCTTAGGAAATGATCGACATTTTCGTTCATTACAAATTAAAATAAAATTGATATATACATCAAGTTGAGAAGGTTTTTTTTATCATGATACATGATTTCTACAAATACAGCAATTCTTGCTCATTTTTTTTCGGAAAGCTTTCCGTTATGATTATACCAAATCATATAAAGTCAAGATATTAACTAAAATAGTCTCCTACGTTAACTCAAAGTCTTGTTCATATTATTTATCTATCTTACTACAGAATGTTATACAAACTGCCATAACATTTATGTTAGCGTTAAATAAAGGCAACAGTAGTATACCGCTGTTCAAAACTCATTAATCCATGGACAAATAACAAAATCGGGGTAACAAACTAAAACCGAGGGAAAAGCATTAAATATAAGAGGAGAACAACGACATAACACTACAATGTAACACACATAGACAAAATCCCACGAGAATAACAAATATAACATATATATATATAACATCAAAACCAAATACATGAATTTGGGATAGACAAGTACCGTGACACGTCTTATCGCAATGTGAATTTACACTCAAAAATAAGAGAAAACAAACGACACAACGTTATTATAATGTAATACACACAGAAACGAACTATAATATAACAATGGCCATATTAACAATTATCATTTTCTGAATGAAGCAAAGGGTAATATATTACTAAGTTTGAAGAGTTCCTATAAAAAAAAACTGTTTCTAATACAATGTGTATAGTTGTTGAGAGTATTTAGATGCCGTAAACAATGCAAAATAAAATATAACTGTATGATGACATTCACCATACAGTTGTAGTGCATTCAAATACTTAGCTGTATTCGGCACAAAAGCTAGAAATTTTGGACCACAATGCTCTTGAACTTCGTGTTTAAAAAAAAAAAAACTTCTTTTGGATTCGAGCGTCAGTGATAACTATTGTGTGGGCGACAATTTTGTCTGGTATGAATACAAAATGTCATCCTAGTATCTATGAATTTATATGCATATATAAGAACAGCTCAAATAAATATGAAAAAGTAGTCTTGTGCTACGCCATGTATACCTTTACATTGAGTTACTTATCCTGTTTTTAATATACAATGAGAGAAAACATTGTTCTTAAAATTGATTGTGTTTACTATCAACCAGTGCGAAAAATTACATGATATTTGGACAATATGAAATAATTTTTGCTTCTTTTTGCAACTCTTTATAAGTACGACATAACATACTACGTTCGAAATTACAAACACTTATTTGAAAGGACAACAATGATTGTAACGTATTATTAGCTAACGGTATGTAAAAATTGTGCAAAGCTATTCAAATGATAAATTTGAAAGCTACACCGTCTGATTTCACTAGGCGTATTACATATGATTTTTCATCTAAATGTTATTTTGTTATGGAGTATCGATCAAGAACTAATGTTATTTATTATTTTCATTTATGAATAATATTCATTTTAATTTCAATTCATGTATATTTTGCAGATGATTTGCCTTCATGACATGCACAAAGTGAAAATAAAATCAGAAAGGAGTTGTTAATAAAATATGTTACCTGCAACATACTTCGTTTTTGTAATTCATAATCAATATTTTAATAAAAACTTCTGTTTCGAACAATCATCCCTACGTGTAAAACGATGATAGTAAAAAGACTCATAGTTTTTAAGTCGTAAATCAATCTATTTTGTTTTCGATCATACGTTCAAACTGACAAATAAGTCGATTATGTTTTATTAGCGCAAGAGCCGAGGGGGAAACCGAATTAAAGCATCAAGTCTAACATTGGATTATGCCAGTTGTAAAAAAAGACCACAACCCACATCGGTTTGTCAGTTTTATTGTATATCTGTGATGTATGATAAAAAGTAAAAACACAAAAATACTGAACTCCGAGGAAAATTCAAAAAGGAAAATCAAAAATCAAAAGGCAAAATCAAAAGTCCAAACACATCAAACGAATGGATAACAACTGTCATATTCCTGACTTGGTACAGGCATTTTCTAATGTAGAAAATGGTGGATTGAACCTGGTTTTATAGCAAGCTAAACCTCTCACTTGTATGACAGTCGCATCAAATTCCATTACATTGTCAACGATTGATTTCACAGTTTTTTGCGGATTGATTCTAACCATTGTCATATTAACCAATTCCGATGTTCGATTAGACACACTTTTCAATTTATTCCTTCTTCACTGTTTTGTTAAAAGAGTTTAACTTTTTTTCAATGAAAAACTTATTTTTATCCTATATATCTGTCTTATTTATTTCTTACTCGTGAAAAAGTAATAACGGGGATATAATTTCACAATAGTTCAAATTTATGTATAAAGTTTTGCATACACTATATAAAACTATTATTTCAATGTCCTTATATTTTAAATATTCAGAAATAATGAATCAACAAACGAGATGAGATTACTTTATGCTCATCTTAGTCGGGACACACAATCGTACAACTATGTCCGTCCGTGCTTCTGTCTGTCTTTCAGCAAAACAGTGACGAATCAAAAGTAAGAAAAATGCGCTCAAGCGTGACGCGAACAAAAATTTACACCTATTGTCAAATATAAAGAGAGTCAAGTGTTTTTCGTAAGAGTTTGTTGTTTCTCGTTTTGTATAAAGATTAAACCTTTCTTTTTTAAAAAGGTTTAACATTGGTCATGTTAGGGGCCCTTTAATATGTATTGCAGATAAATTCATCATAGATACCAGAATCAAAATTTTATATATACGCCAGACGCGCGTTTTGTCTACAAAAGACTCATCAGTGACGCTCGAATCAAATAAATGTTAAGAGGGCCATACTTTGACCTTCAATGGTTTACTTTTTACAAATTGTGACTTGGATAGCTAGTTGTCTTATTGGCACTCATACCACATTATCTTATATCTTAATTATCTATAAGTTAGCCGGTGTCATTTTTAGATTTTTACTTTTTCTTATAATAAAACACACATGCAAACTACGCATCCCATATTGCATGATAGGACCCGACACCATTAGTGTTTCGGCAGTTAAGCTTGGGATGGTCATTTTAGTTTTCTCGTTTGAATTGTTTACATTGTCTTATTGGGGCCTATTATAGCTGACTAAGCGGTATGGGCTTTGCTCATTGTTGAAGGCCGTACGGTGACCTATAGTTGTTAATGTCTGTGTCATTTTGGTCTTTTGTGGATAGTTGTCTCATTGGCAATCATACCACATATTCTTTTTATATGTATTGTAAACGAGGTCACATGATACACGTATTTTCTACATTTATTTTCTACACGACGATTTATTCATTGTTTAAGGAATGATAACACATTTTACAAAAATATGGCTTATAAGACGACACGAGTTGTCTTTCTTGTACAAAACACTGTTCCAGATAAAAGACGGTTAATACGTAAGCATTTATAATTAAGAGGTGGGGCGGGAAACAATTGCTGGATGAATATAATCAATAGATGATCATAAAGATCGCATTCTAAGATTAATAAATTACGGAACTTGTTAGCTGTGCCCAAAATATTGTTTTTTGGACACAATAAATTTATATTCTTTCATACATAATTATGAAATTTGATAATATTCAAAATCATGGGCTAGCAAAATATTACTGGAAATATTATCTAATCTCAAATGGATCTTCATAAAGCAGTCGAATTTAGCCAATTCTATAATATTATGGAGTTCGCTAAGTGTCCCGACTGTTTTTATTTTCTGGTTTTGGTAATTACAGGGAGAGTGCAAACACAAACTTTCCTTTCTGAAGCATTAGGTAAACGTTTATTTCGAACAATTTTTCATTCCGACGGAAGGCGTATCTGAAAGCAATGTTTTTTACGGCAACAATATTATGAGATCTGCTAATGATACATAAGGGAGATTAATAAAGTAGGTGTGTATAGTTGCTATTCTTGAAAATTCAAACGTTTGTTTTAAACGTCTAATTTGCGATTTTTTTTCAAATAGTGAACCAGCTTCGAAAAATTCACTATGACATGCAATGATCTGATGAAAGACAACTCTTCTAAAAAACGAACGAGAAAAAAACATCCAAATAACTCACAACTTTTTTGGAAGGTCGGTGACATATCCCTTTTTAGCTCACCTGGCCCAAAGGGCCAAGTGAGCTTTTCTCATCACTTGGCGTCCGGCGTCCGTCGTCGTCCGGCGTCGTCCGGCGTCCGTCGTCCGTCGTCCGTCGTCGTTAACTTTTACAAAAATCTTCTCCTCTGAAACTACTGGGCCAAATTTAACCAAACTTGGCCACAATCATCATTGGGGTATCTAGTTTAAAAAATGTGTTCGGTTACCCGGCCAACCAACCAAGATGGCCGCCATGGCTAAAAATAGAACATAGGGGTCAAATGCAGTTTTTGGCTTATAACTCTGAAACCGAAGCATTTAGAGCAAATCTGACATGGGGTTAAATTGTTTATTAAGTCAAGATCTATCTGCCCTAAAATTTTCAGACGAATCGGACAACCGGTTGTTGGGTTGCTGCCCCTGAATTGGCAATTTTAAGGAAATTTTGCCGTTATATGGTTATTATCTTGAATATTATTATAGATAGAGATAAACTGTAAACAGCAATAATGTTCAGCAAAGTAAGATCTACAAATAAGTCAACATGACCGAAATGGTCAGTTGACCCATATAGGAGTTATTGCCCTTTATAGTCAATTTTTAACCATTTTTCGTAAATCTTAGTAATCTTTTACAAAAATTTTCTCCTCTGAAACCACTGGGCCAAATTTATCCAAACTTGGCCACAATTATCTTTGGGGTATCTAGTTTAAAAAATGTGTCCAGGGACCCGGCCAACCAACCAAGATGGCCGCCATGGCTAAAAATAGAACATAGGGGTAAAATGCAGTTTTTGGCTTATAACTTAAAAACCAAAGCATTAAGAGCAAATCTGACTATTAGAAAATTGTTTATCAGGTCAAGATCTATCTACCCTGAAATTTTCAGATGAATCTGACAACCTGTTGTTGGGTTGCTGCCCCTGAATTGGTAATTTTAAGGAAATTTTACTGTTTTTGGTTATTATCTTGAAAATTATTAAAGATAGAAATAAACTGTAAACAGCAATAATGTTCAGCAAAGTAAGATTTACAAATAAGTCAACATGACCGAAATGGTCAGTTGACCCATATAGGAGTTATTGCCCTTTATAGTCAATTTTTAACCATTTTTTGTAAATCTTAGTAATCTTTTACAAAAATCTTCTCCTCTGAAACTACTGAGCCAAATTAATCCAAACTTATCCACAATCATCTTTTGGGTATCTAGTTTAAAAAATGTGTCCGATGACCCGGCCATCCAACCAAGATGGCCGCCATGGCTAAAAATAGAAGATAGGGGTAAAATGCAGTTTTTGGCTTATAACTCAAAAACCAAAGCCTTTAGAGCAAATCTGACAGGGGGATACATTGTTTATCAGGTCAAGATCTATCTGCCCTGAAATTTTCAGATAAATCGGACAACCCGTTGTGTGGGTTCCTGCCCCTGAATTGGTAATTTTAAGGAAATTTTACTGTTTTTGGTTATTATCTTGAAAATTATTATAGATAGAAATAAACTGTAAACAGCAATAATGTTCAGCAAAGTAAGATTTACAAATAAGTCAACATGACCGAAATGGTCAATTGACCCCCTAAGGAGTTATTGTCGTTTATAGTCAATTTTCAACAATTTTTATAAAATTTGTAAATTTTTACTAACATTTTCCACTGAAACTACTGGGCCAACTTCATTATAGATAGAGATAATTGTAAGCTGCAAGGATGTTCAGTAAAGTAAGATGTACAAACACATCACCATCACCAAAATACAATTTTGTCATGAATCCATCTGCTTCCTTTGTTTAATAGTCACATAGACCAAGGTGAGCGACACAGGCTCTTTAGAGCCTCTAGTTTCTATTTACACAAACTACTTTCCATCTTGAAATGTTTATGAGGAAAACACTGGTAAATAATTTATAATAGTGGAAACGTTTTTCAATCTTACACTATGTTGTTTTTGCGGGGATGAAATACATTATATCTATTAAAATCAAATCGATCCGAATATAAAACTAATAAATCATTAACTGATAAATACAGATATCTAGTGTTTAACGAGAAACACAAATTATCCTGGTAGGTTTGATTTAAGTTTTTTTTTTAAACTTTCAATAACAAGAATATATCATGTATATAATAAGGAAACATCTGAGGTTGATACATTGACAAAACCAAATCGGCGACGAATTTTTCGTCGTCAAATTTTGGTCCTAAAATCATGAAATACCTTTACACAAAAGACAAATCACAGTTCTATTAAAAATACAGATTTGCCATTGCATAACTGTGTCCCATATTTGTACGTCGACAAGTAAAACTAAACAAAATTTACGACAAGAATGTCTGTGTACCTGTGCACGGGTCTACTTTAAACCGTAATTGGGTCATCTATAGTAAAGGTTGTAAATTGAATTGCTGTTATGTATGAATGAAAGTAACATGTACTTTAAACCGTAATTGGTATGCCTATAGTGTATTATTGTTATTAATGAATGAAAGTAACAGGTGCTTTATTGAGAATGAACAATAGATATAGGAAGATGTGGTGTGAGTGACAATGAGACAACTCTCCATACAAATAACAATTTAAAAAGTAAACCATTATAGGTTAAAGTACGGCCTTCAACACGGAGCCTTGGCTCACACCGAACAACAAGCTATAAAGGGCCCCAAAATTACTAGTGTAAAACCATTCAAACGGGAAAACCAACGGTCTAATCTATATAAACAAAACGAGAAACGAGAAACACGTATATATTACATAAACAAACGACAACTACTGTACATCAGATTCCTGACTTAGGACAGGTGCAAACATTTGCAGCGGGATTAAACGTTTTATTGGATATGCATATTAGATACATTAACATTAATTATATGGTTTCGGTCATGCAGACCGAACAGAGAAAATTCTCTCTTTTTGTATTGTATTGTATTTTTGATATGTTTTTCTGTATTTTTCCACTTAAGTATATGCTTTTAGCTTCGTGCTTGTTTGGCTTTATAAATATTTTGATATGAGCGTCACCGATGAGTATTGTGTAGACGAAACGTGCGTCTGACGTACTAAATTATAAACCTGGTACTTTTGATAACTATTCACACCACTGGGTCGATGCCGCTACTCGTAGATAAATAAAGGCAAAAGTAGTATACCGATGTTCAAACTCATAAATCCATGGACAAAAACAAAATCGGGGTAACAAACTAAAACTGAGGGAAACGCATTAAATATAAGAGGAGAACAACGACACAACACTACAATGTAACACACACAGAAACGGACCAAGCAACAGACAAAATCCCATGAGAATAACAAATATTTCGTCCCCGAGGGTATCACCAGCCCAGTAGTCAACATTTCGATGTTGACATGAATATCAATAATGGGGTCATTTTTATAAATTTCCTGTTTTACACTTTTTTGAATTTTGGGTCCTAAATGCTGTTCAACTTCGTACTTGTTTGGCTGTATACATATTTTGATATGAACGTCACTGATGAGTCTTGTGTAGACGAAACGCGCGTCTGGCGTACTAAATTTTAATCCTGTTACCTTTGATAACTAATTATACAATGTTCAACTACGTTAAGTGTATTACATATGAAATTAATAACACTGTAAAGCTAAAACTAGATAATGGCTAATTATTGTATCAATTTAACTTCTCTTAATGTAAATGGCTTTGGAAATGATTTTAAGCGCAAATCCATGTTTCTTTGCTTGAAAAAATTTCAAAGCTACATTATTTTCTTGCAAGAAACACACAGTGTTGAATCATATAAGCTATATGGAAAAGGGAATGAGGTGTAGATATTTATTTTTCGCACGGGGCAACGAAAGGTGTTACTATTTTGTTTAACAGCTCAACAGACTATACATGCTTTTAAAATAGCAGATGAAAACGGAAGGTATTTCATTCTAACTGTTGAAATTGATAACAAAGATTTTGTTTTTGTAAATTATTATGCGCCCACCAAAAATTTTGAAAATGAACAAGTTGGATATATTGAAAAAATCAAGATTTTGTAAATCGAAAAGTTAGATCAAAATCTTATTTTGGGTGGAGATTTTAATACGATATTAAATGAATCTTTAGACAGAATGGGTGGTTCAAAATATAACACACCTGTCAAATATACGAGTTAATTATAAAATGTTATAGAAGAATTTGAGTTATGTGATATTTGGAGGACAAAAATGTTGATTCTAGATTATATACTTGGCGTCAAAGAACTCCTCTTATACAATGTCGCTTAGATTTTTGGTTGAAATCGAATTTTTTGTCATCCATTGTCCCGTCTATAAAATCTGATCATAGTCTCATCAATTTGACACTGTCCGGCGAAAACTTTAGTGAGAGAGGTCCCGGTTTCTAGAAATTTAACTCGGGTTTATTGACAGATAAAGATTATGTGGATACGGTCAAAAATACTTTATCAGAATGTGATAATAAATATCACAATTTAGTAATACAAATTTGAAATGGGATACCATAAAAAGTGAAATAAGGGGCGCAACCGTCAAATATTCCAAATATAAAAACATAAAATTGCGGGAAAGAGTCCAATATAAAAAAAAACGACACGACGAAATTCAGAAAAATCACTCTCGTACATATTTAGATAAAGATATATATACATGTTTGATTGAATTAGATATTGTTAAAGAAGATTTAGAGCAAATAGTAAACAATCAAACAAGTGGGCTATTATACGATCACACTGCGAAGGCAATGAAAGACTTCAAAATATTTCTTATCATTAGAAAAACGCAATTATAAAATAAATGTATTAACAAATTAGTTGTAAACGACATTGAAATTTTGTCACAAGAAAAAAATCTTAACGAAGAGAGACATTTCTACGAAAGTTTGTACTCATAAAAAAGACCCTGACAAATACTCAGGTGTTTCTAACTTTTTTTATTTAAATTTCATTCTTAAGGAGGCTCGCGGGTGTAAGATTTTCAGAAAAAAATTAAACATTAATTTTTCATTACAAATTTCATTTATTACCTTAAGTAGTTGTTACTTTATCATAAGGTACAAAAATAATTCCAAAAAATCAATTCGTGTTGGCCCCAGCGAATTTTTGAAATGTAGTTATCATTGAAAAAGCTCCAAATTATCTCCCTTTGGTGCAAAAATGCCATTTTTTGGCATTAAAATTGAAATATCTTTTTTAACTCATCGGTGACCTATATTTTTTATTGTTGTTTTCGAATAAGCTGTACATAAACTAAATAATTGTAAAATTTTAGCGATTTCTGTAATTTAGTTCTTTTTTTATATCGATATTACCGCTATTTCTCCTATTAGTTCAACAGAAAAAAAGGACATTAACAAAAATGTATGCTTCTTTCGAAGGCAGATTGTGAGCGTAAATGAACGGTGACCCCATTTTTTTATTTCATTTTTCCATTAAGTATAAGATAAAGTTCATTTATAGAAAAATATAGAGAAATCCTATATTAAATAAAAAATTTCATTTAGACCCGCGAGCCCCCTTAAGCTTACAGATCTGGAAAAGGAAATATGCAATGCAGATATTTCAGAATCTGAATGCGTTCAAGTTTTAAAATCATTTAAAAACAATAAAGACCCTGGTACAGATGGGCTTATCGCTGAGTTTTACAAATTTTTCTGGATTGATATAAAACATATATTTCAAAAAGCTATGAATATTCCTTCGAGACCGGAACCCTCTCAATAGACCAAAGACGGTGTATTCTGACTATTATTCCAAAAAAAGATCAAGATAGAACACTCTTGTCGAACTGGCGTCCTCTTTCTCTCTTAAATTTTGATTACAAATTATTAGCCAAAGTTATTGCGGAAAGAATGAAATTATTTCTTCCGAAACTTATAGTTTCGGACCAGACGGGATATGGTGCTGGGAGATACATTGGTGAAAATCTACGACTTATTGCTTATATTATTTTGTTTACTTCTTTAAAAAATTATCCAGGGCTTAAAAAGTAAAATCACAAAAATACTGAAATCAATTCGAAAAGTCCATAATTACATGGCAAAATAAAATAACAAAACGCATCAAAAACGAATGGACAAGAACTGTCATATTCCTGACTTGGTACAGGCATTTTCAAATGTAGAAAATGGTGGATTGAACCTGGTTTTATAGCTAGCTAAACCTCTCACTTGAATAACAGTCGCATCAAATTCCATTATATAGTCACCGATGCGTGAACAAAACAAACAGACACAAATAGGTAAAAATGTCAAAAATAGGGGGACAGCAGTCAACATTGTGTTATCATCTTAATAACTATAAAAACAACAAATGTAACGAAGAAGCACAAAAAACCATACATCAAATTAACATCTCCATATTGATTATATTATACGATTTTATTTGTCTATGTAAAATGCACCCATCAATTTAAATTACTAGTCGATTTCGAAAGGGCGTTTGATACGCTAGAATGAAATTTATTCAAAAAGCATTGGTTTGTTTTAATTTTGGTAGCAAGTGTCGGAAATGGGTCTTAACTTAATACTCATATATATCTAATCGTGTCGTTAATAATGGATTTAGTTCTAGTCCATTCAAAATTGAGAGAGGTGTTAGACAAGGGTGTCCTTTGCCTCCTTTTTTTATTTATTTTGGCCGTTGAACTGCTGGCAATAGGTATTCGTAAGAACAATCAGATATCTGGTATAAAAATTGGAGACACTGAAATAAAAATTTCACAGTTTGCTGATAATACCACATGTTTTTTTATTTTTATTTTTTAATGCATTTCATGTTAGAAAAGAATTTATTCGGTTCAATCCGTTAACAAAGTTGACAAACGAGTATTTTTAACAGATCTTGGTACATGAAATGCATCAGGTTCATTAATGATATTGTAGATGATAAAGGCGAATTTTTGTATCATGACGCTATTAACAAAAAATACAACCTGAATGTTACTTTTATTAAACTTGCTATACCACGTGACTGGAAAGGTTTGTTATTACAACAACACATGTCACCTTACAGCAACTCCTTTGGATTCGTTTTTGAGCATGAAAATAAAAAATGCCTATTAGTAAATTATTCGCAAAAGATCTATATTCACTTTTTATCGATCCGGGAAGTGTTTCTCCCTTTTCACAACAAAGGCGGGCAGAAAGTTTTAATATAAAAATTAGTGACGAAAAGTGGAACAATATTTATTCATGAGCTTTTAAATGTACTATAGAAAGCAAACTACAAGCTTTCCAATATAAAGTGTTACACAGAATAGTCTCACATAATTAATGGAAGTTATCTAATTAAATTTATTCTTGATATGATCATATATAATTAATGCATTTCAAAGTATCTTTTAAATGTATCATATACTGAGTATTCACATCATTTACTTGTAAATTTTTACTATGTCTTATTCAAAAAATATAAGTAGTATGACAATGCCATAAATATCATGTCAATCACTTATGTCTTGTAAAAATGTATGTATGCACTGTAGTTTGAACACTAAAAAGATCAATAAAAAAGAAAAAAAAAAAGAAAAATCACTGGTAGAACTGGATAGGTTGTTTAGCATTTAAAAGGTCCGAACATGAACAACAAACACAATTGAATTGAGAAAACTAACGGCTTGAATTATAACAAAACAATCAAAGAAAATAAATATAACGATATAAACCAATAACAAACACTGGGCTACAGGCTCCTGACTTAGAACAGACACATAATACGATGTAGCGGTTATAAACATATTTGAATGCACCAACAACACCCTTTCCCTCACCATACCTGAAGCAAATTTACAAAGGCACAACACAACATGCACAAGAACAAATTATTTAAACCAATACAGGAAAAACTGCAATAAACGATTACCATAGTGTTACAGTTTATACTATATGAAGTAGTTCATAAATCATAAAAGACGGTTGGAAAAATTTTGACTCATGAGATTTGAACCAATCTTTGCAAGTCGATTTAATAATTTTGTTGACTCTATTTTACTACAGGCTCCCGACGTTGTGACAGATTAGAAATGTGGCGAGTTTTAACATGTTTGCATGCGCAAACCCTTCACATAAAATGGTGCGGTTTGCAAAAGTACATGTATGAATTATTCGAAATACTATTATGCTCAGTTAACCCGAAGAGACTATATAAAACTTACTTTTTTTGTATAGGGGTTAGTTAACTACAAGGTGGCTTTGAACTAACTGTTTTGAATTGTGCTCAGTTAACTACATGGTGGCTTTAAGCTTATCATTTTGTATAGGGCTCAGTTAACTCAAAGGTGGCTTTAGCCTACTGTTTTGTATGGTGGTCAGTTAACCTCAAGGTGTCTTTAAGCTTACCGTTTTGTATGGTGGTCAGTTAACTCCAAGGTGACTTTGAGCTTAACGTTTTGTATGGTGGACAGTTAACTCCAATCTGGCTTTAAACTAAATGTTTTGTATAGGTCTCAGTTAACTCTAAGGTGGCTTTAGCTTACCGTTTTGTATGGTGGTCAGTTAACTCCAAGGTGGCTTCAAACTAACTGTTTGGTGTAGGGCTCAGTTAACTCCAATGCAAGGTGGCTTTAACACTAACTGTTTTGTATAGGGCTCAGTTAACTCCAAGAGGCTACATTAAAGTTACCGATTTGTATGATTCTCAGTTAACTCCAAGAGACTACATTAAACTTACCGTTTTGTATGGTGTTTAGTTAACTCAAAGGTGACTTTGAACTTATCGTTTTGTTCGGGAGTCAGTTAACTCCAATGTGACTTTAAACTTACTGTTTTGTATAGGGCTCAGTTAGCTCCAATGTGGCTTTAAGTTTACTGTTTCATATGGTGCTCAGTTAACTCCAAAGTGACTTTAAACTAACTGTTTTGTATAGGGCTCAGTTAACTCCAAGGTGACTTCAAACTAGCTGTTTTGTATAGGGCTCATGTAACTCCAAGGTGGCTCTATGCTTACTGTTTCATATGGTGCTCAGTTAACTCCAAGGTGGCTTTAAACTAACTGTTTTGTACAGGTCTCAGTTAACTTCAAGGTGGCTTTACGCTTACCGTTTTGTATGGTGCTCAGTTAACTACAAGGTGGCTTTAAGCTTACCGTTTCTTATGGTACTCAGTTAACTCCAAGGTGTATTTAAGGTTACCCCTTTGTATGGTGCTCAGTTAGCTCCAAGGTGTCTTTTAGCTAACTGTTTTGTATGGGGTTAGTTAAGTCAAAGGTGTCTTTAAGCTTACCGTTTCTGATGGTACCCAGTTAACTCCAAGGTGTATTTAAGCTTACCGTTTTGTATAGTGGTCAGTTAACTCTAAGCTGGCTTTAAGCTTACCGTTTTGTATGATGGTCAGTTAACTCCAAGGTGTCTTTAAGCTTACCGTTTCTTATGGTACTCAGTTAACTCCAAGGTGTATTTAAGCTTACCGCTTTTTATGGTGCTCAGATAACTCCAAGATGACTTTAAGTTTACCGTTATGGATGGTTGTAAGTGATCTTCAAGGTGACGTTAGGCTTACTGTTTTGTATGGTGGCCAGTTATCTCCAAGGTGGTTTTAAGCCTACTGACATACATTGTAAAATCAATACAGTATTTTACGTCGATTAACAAATTAATCATTTACAAAAAACTGTTTTTATGGATGGATACAAATAAAACTTTACACACATAACCACCAAATGAGACGTTCAACAGAGTGTTTACATTGTGTTCATGTCTTTGACGACAAATGGTAGAAGGAAAGTAAGATTGAACACCGTTCTGGATCTGCTTCCTCTTTCAGAGCACGTGATATCACCCCTCAGCTTAGGTAGGGTTCGTGTTGTTTAGTCTGTAGTTGTCTATGTGGTGTCTTGTGTACTTTTATTGAACTGCTTGTTTTTTTTTCTATTTTAGCTCTGGCATTGTCAGCTTATTTTCGATCTATGAGTTTGAATGTTCTATTTGTATCTTTAGCTTCTCTTTTTTTCTGCTATATCATAGTACAATCGGGTTTAAGATAAGTGTGCCTTTCAATGCTGTTTTTGAAAGTGTCGTTCTCCATTTTGTTCCATATATTGTAATCGTTTCTTCTAATTATAGTGTTTCACTCTGCTATGTTATTATGTATTCCCTCCATTATCAACATAGTATCATTTATTTGTATTATATGATAACATGGTTTTACAATTGCATTAGTTTTGAATGATTTTATTTTTGGGGAAAAGGAGATAGCTCAAATATATCAATGTACCATCGTCCTTTACAATCAAGTACCATAAAATACGAACTGTGATAATAACCATTGACACTTTTGGTTTAACAATACTGACATAGGCGTAAACATATACATCATTCTGTTTGTGATCATCAAACACTTAAGGATGTGAGGATTATAAATTTGTGTATTGACTCCTTGGTGTTTTCCCTACTAAACACGGTAAGGCCCATTTTTCATTTCATTTAAAGGGGCCAGCTGAATGGCGCCTCCGGGTGCGGGAATTTCTCGCTACATTGAAGACCTGTTAGTGACCTTCTGTTGTTGTTTTTTCTATGGTCGGGTTGTTGTCTCTTTGACACATTCCCCATTTCCATTCTCAATTTTATTAATAGTTCGTAAAAGATCATTCCCGAAATTAAGGCAGATTCTTGATTTTCTCTCTATGAATTAAAGACCCAAATAATACAAATACGAATATAGGTTAAAGTTCGAGTAAGCTTTTTCCCTGCAATATTTAGAAAAAAATCCAAACAATATCTCGAAAAGGGGCGCCATGACCTATCAATATTGTAAGCTTCTTTTTTTCGCTTAGTTAATGCTCTTCCGGCTTATAGTAATAATTTGATTAATTCTTGATTTCACCTTAGTACATTCACGTCGGTGCACCGAAAAGAAGTCGAAACAAATGTATGTACGGCCATAGATCAGATATCAACCTCAATGCAAACGACATTCTGTACCAGCATTTTAATCAGCCTAATCATTCCATTTGTCTATGACAGTTCGTATTATCGAACAAAATATACCAATGAGTAACAACCCTCAACTTGCAACGCCTCTCCGTAGGCAAAAAGAGGACTACTTGATTCGACAATGGAAAACTGCGATACCATATGGTTGCAATGACAAAATTGATTGTATAGGTATTCTATCTACTCCTCGACGTATACGCAGTCATGGTCATCTTCATTATACATTACCTACTTTTCATGATGTCTCTATTATTGACTTGCTGCCATTTATACAAAAGCCGTTAGGTATTCATCACAATCGCATGAAACTTTATTCCTTACCCCTTACAAAACTTCATTATCTGTTTAATTTATGTTTGGAAACCACTGTTACAACCCCTCATTCAAACCATTACGAACTTATAGCTATCATTTCGCATATTGCAAGTGAAAGTCTTTTCAAACCAGTTCGCATTGGAAAGGATGAAAAAGAGAAAATATATTTTCTAAACCTTCCCTTTGCCAACAAAGGTCACGATGTCGTCAAATTAGGCAATATTTCTCATCATAAACTAGTTCGGTCGGATATACCTCCTTATCTTTAAGATCAGTCTGTATCAATATTTCTAATACCAAAAGTACCCAACTGTGCCCCTCTTCTTGCCAGTTTTTTTCTTTATTATTATGAGGCTGACTTCACACAGGAATTTCTTAAGAAGAAAGATAAGATAGCAATATCCTTTAACTTTACGTTCCGCTATAAAAATAATGTTCTGAATAACACAAAATTTGGTGACAATGTTGAACGAATCTATCCTATCGAACTAGAGTCAAAGAATACTACAGATACAGCTAAGCTTGTCTCATATCTTGATTTACATCTAGTAATTGCTAAAGTAGGTCGGTTGAAAACAAAACTTTACGAAAAAAGAGATGATTTCGGCTTCCCAATTTTGAACTTTCCGTTTCTATATAGCAACATTCATACATAGTATTACCAATGTTTTTTTAACTTATCGGGCGGAACTTACATTTTAATTTGCATAAGGACAGTCTAATTGAAGATGTGTGTGATAAGGATGATTGCCGTTCTGATTATTACTGATTTCTAATCACCTACAATGTATCAGTGTCGTCAAAGGAATTTACAAAACAATGACTGGACTTCATGGATGAGTTTATCCTAAAACCCCTATCCTTCGATGGACTGGTTTATTATGAGCGAACTGGTTGAACTCCGCCCAGTCAAGTGAAATAAATCGAGTAATATATATCTCCTAATTGAGACGATATTCCAGGGATTGTATTTTCTATTATGATTTATTTGATAGAGTATTGCTACTCACACGGCAGCTATTAAACCAGGATTTTTAAATGGTGAAGTTGAAATCATCTCTTCGTAAATTTTACGGACATTCTTCATTATATTTAAAAAAAGAAAATGAGGTAATATGAAGAGGTCTTTTCTTTGTTCCTGTTTTCTTCCGTTTACTTTTTTTATCTGGTTATAGTTTGTTTAAAAATATGTCGAAAAAAGTTAAATCACCAAAATACTATAGTCCGATGAAATTCAAGACACAAATTCCCTATTCATATGACAAAATCAAAAGCTCAAACACATCAAACGAATGCATAACAACTGTCATTTTCGAAAAAAGTGCATATTCAGACAGAGAGTAAATCGATTTACACTAACTCTGCTGATAGATTTGGCTGTTTTTTGGTATTCATGTATATTGCTTCAATACTTTCTGAAATATGTTATCATCAATTCACGTGTCACATTGATATATTGTTTGTATACTTCCTTCATTTATTTTTATTATACCCTTTGATGTTTTGAAATATTTGAAGTATTTCCTGTTTGGTTTGTATGATGATTTAGTATGAGTCATTGCCAATATTTGATGTATACACTCATTTTGCCCTTGCGATAACTGTTTGTTACGCATTATGTCGCTTAAATATTTCCTATATTATATCGTCCAGTGTATGTGCTTCTTTACTCTATTAAGATGACCAATTTTCTGTGTAAGAGTTATCTAATTTGCTTATTTTGTAGTAGTAATCTACCTTTACTAAATAAATATGTCAGTATATTTTCTTAACTCATAAACAGTAACTGTTAACCGTTTAATCCCTAGAATCTTTTTATTTGAGGCCCCTAAGTCCTAACTTAGAAAATGAGGGCAAGGTAACAACAAAAAATATCGACAACTTTTTTTCTTATTTATTGTTTGTATACCCAGATTTTTTTTTTAAATAGGATCGTAGCGATTCAATGGAATTTTATAGGACTAATCTATTTTTACCAAATTAATTTGTGGTATATTTATAAATTAATAAACCTTATTTGAATAAGTATTAAATTATAAACCTGGTACCTTTTGTTAGCTATTATTCGTGTGTTGCTCTATCGTTTATGTTTTCCAATTTATTTGGATCGTAGTCCTTTCATTTAATGTTGTCATTTTAATGTAATGTTTTACATTTATCATAAAAGCGGGTGGTTAGGCTAGCCACAAAACCACAAATGATAGCTGTCAAAAATTACCAGGTAAATAATTCGATACGCCAGACGCACGTTTCCTCCCCACAAGACTTATCAGTTAAGCCCATATAAAAAAAATACAAAACCAAAACAAGTACAAAGTACAAGAGCATTGCGGACCACACGTTCAAAAAAAGTTGAGACTAATACGGCTAAGTTTGTCTGCATTGGATAAGAGTAACATTAACATTTATAATAAATGATACTTCTCAAACACTTAATTTATAAAACTGACTAATAGTATATAATAGATATACATAATTACACTGAAGGGGTGACTAACTACAGAATAAGCATTAATACATTAAACATGTTAAACTACCTAAACCGGCACATAAGAAATGTCACAGCCGAGTAAGCCAAAGAGATCGACGCACAAATGACCTCACGTTGGAATTTTTAAAGATTTCCCAAAAATAGACTAGATTTAGAACATAATTTAAAGTCTGAAATACTGATATAACATTTTTTTTTATAACAATGAAAATTACAATACTTATTAATATAAAAGTATATCCGTCTTTAAATTTCCCCCTGCTAAGCTGAACAATTTACTTTGTAGGAGTTATACCCCTCTTCACTGTTTAGCAGGTGTATTCATCTCCTTCGTTACAAAAAAAAAACAACATTGTCCTTCTAAATTGTTCGTTACATCCTGAAGATTTTTTTGCTAATAAGCATCGAAGCGATTTGAAGAAGTTTTTAAGGGTTACCTTCCTTAACCAAGTAAATTTGTATGAATGCTTTTTTCACGATTAACCGTAAAACCCTGGAATACTTTTATTTGATGTTTTTTAAACTCAATCATGATTAAACGTTTAACCCTGCCTGGAATGCTTGTATTGTATGCTTTTTTTAACCCATTAACGGTTAAAAGTATAACCCTGGAATACTTTTATTAGAAAAATCAGGTATAGGTCAATTTCTAATTTTGAACTTTTCACTGCTTTTGCATTTTTTTGGACGATCAATGCATTTGAATTTGGACATATGCCATGGATCCCTCTTTTATCCTGGGTAAGGAACCACCCATCCAACCCAATAAAAATCGATGGATCCGCTCCTGTATTTTGTATTCCAATTAAAGACCTTGAAGAGCTTTCTTCACATTACAAATAAATACACAAGACTATACATCTAAGAAAACATCACCGTTTTACATTATTAAAAATGCTTATACTGGTAGAGAGGTCAGCCAACATAAAGACTATGTATAGAGAAAATGCATAAACTTACTAAAACTGTCATATCAGAACAGGAAATGTGTATTTTTGTATCAAATAAATATGATCATTTACGTATTATTTCTTTAAGACTTCCCTTACCTGAATGGTGGCTTAAACTTATCCAAATTATTGTTCGGTCGAGTATTCGCTTCGTCCTCCTAGATAATTGTCTGTTATGTCGGTTGTTTAAGACACTTGTCGCCTAGTCAGAATTATTGTATTTATAAGATATCTCATATACGTTGTCGCAGATTTTTGTGGTTGCTTATTTATTTATTTTCTTTCGTTTAATTCATAAAAAAACTTGTTGTCTCAGTAGCCTAGTGTGTCCAGGGCAGAACTATTCATATCGGGACCTTTTTATAGCTGACTATGCGGTATGGGCTTATTGTCTGTGTCATTTAGGTCTCTTGAGGACAGTTGTCTCATTGACAATTATACCACATCTTCTTTTTTATATTCGTAGTTTACATACAGTACACATCACATGGATTAGTTTTGGTTATTTCGTTGCTGCGCTAGCATGAAGTAAACAGGTATCCGAGAAACGTTACTTTTTCTTGAATGTTAATATTCAGCCCGTTCACATTTTGATCCGTGTATAACCCCGCCGCATTTTTGCGCCTGTCCCAAGTCAGGAGCCTCTGGCCTTTGTTAGTCTTGTATTATTTTAATTTTAGTTTCTTGTGTATTTGGAAATTAGTATGGCGTTCATTATCACTGGACTAGTATATATTTGTTCAGGGGCCAGCTGAAGGACGCCTCCGGGTGCGGAAATTTCTCGCTACATTGAAGACCTGTTGGTGACCCTCTGCTGTTGTTTTTTATTTGGTCCGATTGTTGTCTCTTTGACACATTCCCCATTTCCATTCTCAATTTTATGTGCGAAAGAAAACCGTCTGCATCTCCAAAACAGTCATGCACATGTCAGGATAATGATTGTATACTCCAAACGCATGGTCCGTGTGCAAAAGTACAAATTCAAAACTTAAAAAAAAGACAAAAAAGCAAAACCAAGTACAAAACATTTGATGTTATCAGTTTTTATATAACATCACCTTAACTATTGTTTGCTAAAAAAAAATTACGATAAAAGTAACAACTCTAAACATAATATTCTGGTACATATTACTTCTTAGCTTTGAACTTACATAATAATTCATCATTTACATCCTCAAGTTTATTATGTGAGTCAGTATGGTTCATAAATTTATTTTTATAATTTCTATGTCGTGCAAAACAAGGCAGATTTAAGAAAATTAGTCGAAAATTTTATGTTAAGACAACAACATTTGTTGATGTAGAGATATGACGAAGACAATATAATGTATACGTCAATGATTGTCTATCTTTCCAAAACATTCATTGTATTGTTTATAAAAAAAAATAAAAAAATATTCTTTCTTTACTAAATCACGTAATATTTTTTTTCTATCCAAGGCGTTTAAAAAGATAACCAATTTCTGAATACAAATCTATACCTATATCTATAGTCTATGCAACAGATTGAAACAAGAAATCGAAATTTCAACATGGATATGTCTACTTTTAATACCCGCCCTCAGCAGTATATATACACGTCTTGTCCGTAATACATTACTACTAATTTCATGTCCAGATTCGAAAATGAAATTTGTATTTGACTTTTGCATTATTTATGCATTATCAGAGACAATTCGTCAAGTGGCAGGTAAGATCTCTTTACATTTTTCTTAAAAGAAATTATGCTATTGTAAACTAGTGAAATCAGTATTATATTCTCTATTTTAGTTTATCATCACTTAAATACAATTTGATTCAAGTTAATTTTACAAAATTAATACACAATGCTAAACCCCGTATCTTGCAGAAAGAGGTCAAAAAGTAAAATCACAAAAATATTCAACTTAGAAGAAAATCATATCGGAAAGTCCCTAATCACATGGCAAATTCAAATGAAAAAAACACATCAAAAACGGATGGACAAGAACTGTCATATTCCTTACTTGGTACAGGCAAATTCAAGCAGTGCGTCACTTACTGTTCTATATTTATGCCCCTTTATAATTTGGAGAATTGCATTTTCCGCGTTTACAAACTTTAGAATTTGCCTCATTCAAAATGGATGAAACTCAAACAGAGTGCGTACATACACATTCACATTCATTTTTTATTTAATTTCCTACTGAAAAACAAATCGATTAAATTGCTTGTTTTTCCAAAAAAATTCAATCTTATAACATTACATTTTTAAGAACTTTGGACACCATGTCCTTTGTTGTTTGCAAAGGCTAACTATTTGAAATTTTAGGCGTCCAAATGTGTATTGTATTGTATATAGGAATAAGAAGATGTGGTATAAATACCAATGACACAACTTTCCACCAAACACCAATAATCACATGGAAGGTAAAAACTATAGATCAATTCATATTTTTAATTTAAGTGTATATTGTATTCTAAGATGTGCGCATAACTTTAATTCTTGATTAAATGCCACACTATATAACCAAAAGCCATTATGTAAAAAATACTGCGATAGTATTTTACACAAATGTGTGTTTATATAATAGAATAATGCTTTTCATTTACACAATTGTGTGTTTATATTTTAGAATGATTCTATTCATTGACAAAATTGTGTGTTTATATAATAGGAAGATGCTATTGATTGACACAATTGTGCGTTTATATTTTAGGAGGATGTGCATTAGCTAAAGTAGATATGGTCATCATACTTGATTCTTCGACCAGTGTAGGAATTGCTAACTTCGATAAAATGAAAGATTTCTGCAAAGATCTTCTCAGAAATGCCGACCTTGATTCCGGTAATGTACGTGTTGGTATGTTGTCATACAGTACAGCTGTTAGAGTGGAATTCTACCTAAACAGCTTCTCTACCTCCCAAGAAATACTTGACGCAATCGATAACATTCCTTATCGTTATGGCAGCACAAACACAGCCGATAGTTTACAAAGAATGAGAGAAGAAATGTTTTCTGTTGCAAATGGCGACCGTAGAGGTGTTCCAGACATTTGTTTGATTCTGACTGATGGTGTATCGAATATTAATTCCAGAAGGACCATTCCAGAGGCAGGGAAGTCTAGGGATGCTGGTATCCATATATATGCTATTGGTATTGGATTGCGAGATACAAGGGAGCTTGATGGAATAGCTTCAGTACCTTCAAGAGAAAACAGCTTTAATGTTCAAAGTTTTGATGAATTGTCTGTTTTGAGTGACCGGGTCTTGGATGCATTTTGTCCAGGTAATCATAAGTTATTGTTAATTTTTTTTAAATAAATTCTAAAAACCCGGTTTTCATCGGGACTTTTGTTCACGCTACAGGTTGTGTAAAATTATCAGATTGTGTATAAATTGTGTATAGAAAATTCAATTAATTGTGTTAAAAAGAAAAATTACACCATATAATTTAAGATAAAATGTAAGACACCCGAGCCACCTTACGAAAGTTCATTTGGTGATTTTCAAAATGAAATTTCAACGTAAACATTAATGAAGATTAAAAAAACACCTGTGTCTGTAAAATAAACGTTGACTCCTTACTGTTACAAATTGGTTTTCAATATCCAAATACCACGATAAAAAGCGTATGTTTATTTATCTTTTTTATAACGATTTTTTTTTAGTTTCAACAAGTTTTCTTAATCTATTATTCGCTAAGCTATTGTAACTAGTTGTCAGACTAATCTGTATGTCAGCAGTCACATATAAATACAAACAAAGTTGGCAACAAAGAAGAAAGTAAAACTTATAGTCAATATGAATTGCTGTATTGTTTTTATTAATTGCCAAATTGTTAGCAGCGTGTAATGAGTGCTGAATTAAAAAAAACTTAAAGAAAAAAACAAAAACTTAAAGAAAAAAACAAAAACAAAAAACGAAAATAAAAACACGAAAAACGTTAGCTTGTGAGTTCCTTGTCTGAGGTTGTCTTTTCACGTACTAGTATTTTCTTTTTTAAGTCCCATTTCAACGTTTGTGATGAAGTTTTTTTTTTGTATATAAATTTGTCTCCGGCATCAATGCTGAAACTTTATACGCATCTACTGCAGTGCAGTTGGTATATTTGAGTAAGTACTAATTGAAATAAAAACATAATGAAGTTGATGAAATTGAGGGGGAAAAAGAATGGATTTAGATTGTAAATTAGACAATTAGGTTAAACAAATATAAGAGGAAAGGATAATTCTAATTCAAGATTTTATTTAAAACGGAGGGATAACATATGGGATCAGCTTACATATATCCTTTCCCAAAGAGTCATGGATACGATGATTGCGCCATACAATTTTCGTCGCTAATCATACGAATGTGACTATTTTCATCAGTTTACACGCGAAGCAATACATTTGCTTTTTTAATTTGATAGATGCTTTTGTGTGTTTTTTTTGGGAATGATTGTTTGTTTTGAGATAGTACCACAGTGATGACTTCTGTACCATATTTTGACTATTTTATGTATTGCGTCTGTTTTGTTCAAACATTATTGTAAATATAACGGAATTATGTGACTGTCATACAAGTGACAGGTTTATCGCTAAAACACCAAGTTCAATCCACCATTTTCTACCTTTAAAAATGCCTGTATCAAGTCAGGAATATGACAGTTGTTGTGCATTCATTTGATGTGTTTTGTCTTTTGAATTTGCCATTTGATTAGGGACTTTCGGTTTTTCTGTTTTTTTCATTGCGGATAAGATATGTCTGTATTCGTCGATTTGCTATCTGCTACCAAAATATAATTTGTAAGCCAGATGTCAGTGTTATGGCAAATGATTTGTGTCCTTTTTTGTAAGGAAAGATAGAGTCATAAAGTACAAATGTACTATAAGTTATATTGTTCGCTACTGACCCCCTACGGATTCATAGAGGGTTAGTAAAATCCATAGGAGAGGCCGGAGGCCGAATCTCTTAAAGATTTTATCCACCCTCTTTGGTCATTACGGGGTCAGAAGTTAACCGTATAACAAATAGTTATCAAAGGTACCAGGATTATAATTTAGTAACAAAGTTATCGAACGCTGGACTTTATCTGCTGCGTCTTGTAGAAAACATGAACAATGAAACACAACACAATTAATAGATGACGTCATCTTAACATCATACGTGACGTCATGAACTCCCTATTAAATCTAATAACCCCTACGCATCCATAGGGGACCACCATGTGACTGCGTTTAACCAATCGCAATCGCAACGTGATCATTTACCGGGGGTGCGGTAATGTTTTAAAGACGAAAAGGATTGCAACTGTAACGTTGAATGTGATTAAAAGAAAACCAGGTTATTTGTTGATATGTTACATATTTTATTATATTGTATGTTTTGTACAAAAATGAGCCTGTTAGTTTTCTAGTTTGAATTGTCTTCTATTGGTCATTTCGGGGCCCATTTAAAGCTGACTATGCAGTTTGGGTTCTTTGTTGAAGGACTTACGGTGACCTATAGTTGTTAATTTCTGTGTCATTTGTATTATTTTTTTTTTTGGTGGAAAATTGTCTCATTGGCAATCATATCTCATCTTGTTTTATAAATATACGAAATTACAAACAATTATTTTAAAAAGCAAACAATGACAAAAATATTTAATTGGATAATAGTATTTAGAAATTATTTATAATTATTAAAATGATAAGTGTTATAGCTACACCGTCTAATTCACTATCCATTAAACTTATTAGATATAACTATTTAAATGCTATTCTGTAATGGAGTATCGATTGTTATGATCACGAATTAATGTTATAAATTATTAATTTTTATGAATTACTGTGGATTCGTTTATTTTCGTGGGTACCAATTTTCATGGTTTGAGAAACAATTGCATATTCTTGTGTGTTTAATTTCCTGGATTTGGCAAAGTATGCATACATTCCCTTAGAAAATATTTAATTCGTTGAACTTATCAATTCGTGGTAATCCTGTACCAATAAAATCCACGAAAATTGGTATCCAACGAATTTTAATGAATCCACAGTATATTCATTTTAATTTCAATGTATGACTCTTTTGCAGATGATTCTACTTCATAACATGGACAAAGTGGATATAAAACCAGAAAGGAGTTAATAAATTACTTAGCCTGCAGAATACTTCGTTCTACTTCATAACATGGACAAAGTGGATATAAAACCAGAAAGGAGTTAATAAATTACTTAGCCTGCAGAATACTTCGTTTTACTTATTCCTTGTCAATAGTTTGAACCTTGCTTTTGAACAATCATCAATGCAGATGAAAGAGATGATGGTTAGAAATAGCACCTAAAAATGTTTCCTGGCCGTTGGAAAATGAATATATTTCCCAACTTTGTACTATCAAGCTTGACCATTATTCTGTTCTTTAAATATAGCCAATAAGTCGAATATGTTTTAAATAATAATTTTGAAATAATTGAGTTTTATAACAACAACAAAATGTACTCAGACTTTTTTTATAACAGAAAATCCTTCGTTCTATCTAAATCGGCAAACACGTACATGACGCTCTGTTATTACCTAATTGTGCTAAACTATGGGAGTTTTATCAACTCATTTGATGTTTTCACTGGTCAAGTGAGACTGTTAAAAACAGGGATTTTATATAAATGTTATGTACCTAGGAATAAGGAAGTTGTTATCAAATAGTCCATTTCTACATACATGTATGTGTATGTTGGCTTTTATTTATGTTGCAGTCCGGTGTTTTTATTTCCTCTTATAGTTTAAAAAATGTGTATTTCTCCGTTACAGTGTGTAACACAGTTTTGCTCGCTTAGTCGATTGAACAGCGATATACTACTGTTGTTTCTGTTTGTTCTACAAACAATGACAAAAAAGTCAACGCTACGATAGTATTACATGTACTAGTACAAACTCATGATTTTTTTTGTATATGATACAATGGTTTTGTTTTTGGTATTGGTCATGGGCCTCGAAACACTTACCTGATTTTTCCATTTGAAGGATATTTTATAAAGGAGTAGGTTCAGTAAGACCTCTTTTTGGCCCCAAAATATAGCAGTTTTAAAAAATTGTGAAATGTAATCTTTTAACTATTTACTGGAAAGAAGAATGCTTCTGCTACATATATATGGGCTGTTTTTGACAATACAATGCACATTTATCGGGGACTAGCAACATTAAGTTATGTTAAATTACTAAAATCTTCTCACTTTTAGCATTTTATTTAAATTTAAGACGGTGTCCGTCTTAAATGAAAGTGGCCGCATTCGTGTTCATTAGTAATATTGAAATCTAAGTTGTATTTCATGATAACACATAACATATATAAAGGTTGAGGATGAACACGGATGCGGCCACTTTCATTTTTGACAAAAAAACATCTGAAAAGTGACGTTTTTTGCATATTTGATAAATTTTGCATAGCTTAAATCGGAGCGTTTTTAATGACTAAATCAGTCAAAATCTTTCACATAAATGAATTGAATCAATTGAAATAGACATTTAAGTGTTTAAAAAGTGTCCAAAATCTTTCGTTAGATGAACCTGAAATTTGAGGCCAAAATCGGCCCTTACCCGACCTTCTCTTTTTTCAATAAATTACAAGTTCGCAAATATATAGCATTGATTGTTGACAAACAAAGAGAGATAAAAACAGACCGATTAATAGTCAAATAACAAATAGCTATATTTTTCCCCCCAAAAAAACCCATAAATTAATGAAGGCAGTTAAGTTACAACTGCATCCAGGTAAATCCGATAATCTATATATATAACGTAAAATAACGCCTCTTATACGTGTTATATAAGTAATGACAACTGCATCCGGAATAATCCGATAATCTATATATAATGTCAAAAATATCCTTTATATAAGTTATGGAATTAGCATCCGGGAGAATCCGATAGTCTATATATAACGTCAAATAACACCCCTTACATAAGTTATGACATCTGCATCCGGGAGAATCCGATAATTTATATTTAATGTAAAAAAAGATACATAAACGTTATATGTCTTTCATTAAAAAAAATAAAAAATTAAAGAAAACAGATTTAAATATTAACTGATATTCAGGTTTCCACCGCTACCCTCTGGGAACAGATTCTTACCATAATTGTTTTATTCCATAAAAAGCAGTACCTCCCCACTTTATCCCGGTAGACATTGCTGAAAGAGCAAAGACACTTTAATACACACAGTAATAGTCAGTGAAATTAAAACCTATTATTATGCGTACCATTAAAATTAGTCAACTAAGGTATCAAACAGTTTTGTTTTGATCAATTATCCGTTTCAGAATCTAATACATCCTGGGTAATATTTTCAAAAGTGAACACCAAAACGTCCTGATTGGTTACAAATGCCATAAACAATGGAAATTTAACCAATGACGTGACGTTATTTTCATTTTGGGGATACGAACAATGAAATTACCCATGATGCTTTTGATCAATTATCGTACAGTTGTGTATTGATTAGGTATTTGTATTAATTGGAAAAGATTCAGCAAAAAACAAAGTAGCAGTAACTAGTGCAAATATGTGACATGTTATTCTATTCAGATTATTGTTTTAACAAGGATTATAGAATATAAAATATAAAAATGCAATGTATATCAACAAATGAGTTTTGATTAACATTCAACATATTTGAAGGCGAAGTTATATTTTATTGAGTAATTATTTAGTATAAGAAGTCCACTAAATACACTCGTCGATAATATGTATGTGTCTTAGCGGAAGTATTCTCACTCGTATGATTTCTCTCTATTTGAAAAGGTTTATTAACATTATTTGCATTGTACAAATGTTGAATGATATTCAGGAAATTTATTTAATAAGTTGATACGAAAAAAAAGTGTGTTTTATATGCGCACATAATCATTAAATATTCGAGCTTTTTTGGAATTTCTACTCTAATGGATATAGATACCAAAGATAAGGTAAGCATTTGTCTTATTTTTATACATTATTATGATATAACAATATCAGAAAAAACATACAATAGATGAGACATTAGCTATCACGTAAATTAAATCAAAGTTGTCAAATCTTTTTTTTTTTAATTTGTGTTTATAAAAAAAGAATATGTGGTATGATTGCCAATGAGACAACTCTCCATGAAGGACAAAACTGACACAGAAATTAACAACTATAGGTCACCGAACGGTTTTTAAATTGCAAAGCCCATACCGCATAGTCAGCTATAAAAGGCACCTAATAGTTATCAAAAGTACCAGGATTATAATTTTATACGCCAGACGCGCGTTTCGTCTACATAAGACTCATGACAATGACAATGTAAAACACTTTAAACGAGAATACTAACGGCCTAATTTTTTACAAAAAAATGAACGAAAAACAAATATGTGGGAATACAACCTACGTCACTTCTGGTGATACGCAGTTCAAAAATTTCAGAGGGAAGAAAAGTTACAATATTATTCAATATAACTGTTACACAAAATTGAAAATTGTCAATAGAACAAAAATATGCTACGATAGATGTAACTATGCAGATTTTGACAAAGAAAATATTGGAGACAAATTGGGAAGTGCTATTAAATTAAGGTGATCATATAGATAAAAATTGGGGAAAATTTTATAAGGAATTATTAGAGATGGAGAAGTGTTATATCCCTGTCAAGAAAATAAAAACCTCGACTAAAAGAATGAGTTTTATATGGACAAAAAAACTTTAGAGAAAATAAAGAAATAAACTCTCTGTGTAGGAAATCAATTGCTACTAAAGATTAAAGTATAAGATTGAAATACAATAAAGTACGAAATCAGGTAAAGACGATTACAAATAAACTGAAAAGGGAACACGAAAAGAAACTGTAAACAAATGCTCAGAAAAAATTTAAAGGTACTAGGTAAATACATAAAGTCCAAGTCTAAAACAAGATCAGGAATAGGTGAACTATTAACAGACCAAAACGACGAAACGTCTAGAAAGACCACTGACGACAAAGAAAAGGCTGAAATTTTAGCAACGTTTTTCAACAGTGTCTTCACAAAAGAAGCAGAAGGAGAAGAACCTACCTTACCAATAAAAAACACTAAAAATAAAATGCTACAAATGAATATAAATAAGGAAGAAAAAGCTAAGATACTTAAGAGACTGAAGGTTGAAAAATCTCCGGGACCAGATAGGATACACCAAAGAATACTCAAAGAGTTAGCAGAATCAATATCAACACCATTATGCATAATATTAAACCAATCAATAAGAAACAGTACTGTTCCAAGTAGATGGAAAGAAGCACAAATTGGCGCTATTTTCAAGAAGGGGAAAATGTATTGCTGGTAACTAAAGACCTGTCAGCTTAACCTCAGTGGTGTGCAAAGTAATGGAAAAATTGGTACTTGAACATATTGTCAAACATATGAAAATCAACAAATTCTTTACTGATCGTCAATATGACATTACATCTCTTCAACTTTTAAATATATTGGACAAATGACCAGAAGCCCTTGATAATGGGAAATCTATTGGTGTTATTTACATGGACTATATGAAAGCATTCGACACTGTTCCGCACAAAAGACTAATGAACAAACTCAGAGCAGATGGCACAGAACTTTCAGTTCTGAATTGGGTCGATAGTTTTCTAAGTGACAGAATACAACAGGTTTCAATAAACAATAAAACATCATCATCATCGTCAAAAGTAACTTCAGATATACCTCAAGGATCTGTGCTTGGACCTCTACTTTTTATAATCCTGGTTGATTCCGAAGTGCAAACATGTGCACATAGGAAAACCGGGACTGGAACCAGGTTCAAAATATACACTGAAATCGACAATATTACAAAAAGTTACTGAAGAAAAAGACATTGGAGTAATTATTGACTCTGAATTAAATTTCGAAAAATATATAAGTGAGAAAGTTTATCAAGCAAATTCCCATGTTTGCACTACTGAGATGGAATTTTCAATGTTTAGATATAGATACCTTTGTACCACTATACAAGACACTCGTAAGAACACATTTAGAGTTTGCAAGCTCAGTATGGCATTCATATAAAATAAAATATATTGACATGATTGAGAATGTGCAGCACCGGGCAACTAAACAACTACCAGGATTAAATAATTTAACATACTCAAAGAGACTGCAAAAATTGAAACTATCATACCTAAATTTTAGACGTGTCCGAGGTGACATGATTGAATTATATAAAATACTGAACGGAAAATATGACATAGAGGCGGCACATTTTGTTAAATTATGGAAGGATATGACTACACGAACAGGGATAAGCGGCAACAGTCTGAAAATATTTCCAAAGAGAGCAAGAACAGAATTTAGGAGGAATGCCTTTGCTCTACGAGTGATGAGAACATGGAATACACTACCCGAAATTATAGTGACATTATCAACCACAAATACATTTAAGAATAGACTAGACAAATATTGGAAGAACCAAACAAGGATGTACGAAGACTATACATCAACAATCACCGGAAGTGGAGAAGATTTAGATATAGAGACTGATGAAGAAGAACTTTATTTCCTGCATCAGTAAAAGAACCTAAGTAAAACTAAGTAACCTAAGTAAAGTAACAAATAAACAAACGATATATTCTTCCAATACATTCACACTTAAACATGAAAAGGTACCCATAAACTTATGACATTTTGGGTTCTCAATGATATTCAACTTCGTAACTTATGTAACCTTTTAACTTTTTGTTTGTTTCGAGAGTCTCTGATGAATATTCTGGAAATGCAACTATCATGCTTACAAAATCATCAGTCTGGTATCTTTGATGAGCTATTGATTTTTTTTCATTAAATTTTATGAGCTTTAATAGTTACATTAAATTTATATACAATAATTACAATGATTATTTAAAACAATTGCAGATTCTATTAAAAAAAGGCATAAATAAAGCTATACATATACAAATGATATAGTTTTATCAGGTACAGTGACCCAGTTATATATTTTTTTATTATATGATATGAGTGAGTAATGATTTATTACACAACAATGCTAATGAATAATTGCCTGAAACAAAACTTAAAATAACTATATCGTTTTTATAACCTTCTCCCTGTTCCTATATATATAATATAATATAATTATTAGAAGTCATATGGCGCAGAAATTAGACAGACTACTTTATAGCTGGGAACTAATTTCATTATTAGTTTCTCAGGCATATTTACACTGTATTGATAATTCTTGCAATAACTAAGAAATATTTATGCAGAAAACTCAACAAAAATAAAATGTCCTCATTTAATGCATTGTACAAATGGTTATATCTTTTGGAAAATTTAACAATAACACATTTATTTGAAATATGAATACAATTATTAAGGTGGCTCGAGTTTACAAACATGTCTGCAAAATTTAAAAAATTTTCATTACAAATTTTATTTCCTGCACTATAAGCAATAAGTTCTTACTTTGTGATTAAGTTCAAAAATTAACCAAACAAATTTTTTACCCGCGATTATTTATGAAATGTTTATGTCATTGAAAAAGCTCCCAATTATCTCCTTTTTTGCAAAAATAAAAATATTCGAAATATGAATAAAATAATTTATAACATGTCAATAAGAATGCAATGGAATGACAAATTGTGACATAAATAATAGGATGCGGTTTTTAGCAATAAACATATGGCTAGACAGTGTCTCATGATCTGAATTTACACTTTTGTAGAATGAATTAAATAGAAATATCCAGTACGAGATCTAAAATTATAATAACATTATGCAAATACCAAAACCATTTCTATATGAAAAGGTATAACAATTGATGGATTTACTGACAGCCAAGAATTGGAACATTATTGACTTGTTAATCAATATCTCTGAAGTTTCTCTGGCAGTCTTGTTTATGTAACTTTCTGGTTGAAATAATAAAAAACTAAATTCTGCGACATACAAGATCACGTACAATATACATGATATAGTTCAAAGTACATTCTGCCTTAATAAACAAGTAGAAAAAAAAAGATATGCAGTATGCTCATGACACAAAATCAGTTCATGCACAGCGGAAAAATCAAAAAGTTAAGTCTTGTGTGTATTTTAGTCTACACATCGTATAAATAACTATTACGTTGACCTCTAAACTCATCTAATGACCATATACGCGATGTAAACATAAATTAAGATATAAATAGATTCAGCGAACTCGTGCTATTGGATTTTTCTAGTCTGTTTAATTTCATATTATAGATTTAAAATATATGTTTTTACCTGTATAAGAATGATTTTTTTGTAGATCGAATCAGTCAGTCAAATGATGTATTATTGTTGTAATAATTTCAATGTTGACATTCTTTTCCTTTGAATAACTTTACACATACAATTCTGGTGTTATCCAGCTCTAGCTAAGATGTAAAATTAAAGTTCAAATGAATACGGATTCAATGAGATCAAATTATTCACTTGCAAGTAAATAATTCATTCTCAATGGTTGAAGTCTAAGTTCCCCTTTTAAACGATCCAATTCACCTGCTCAATATTGCTTACCGGTTTTCGACTAAATGTATGACATAATAGACCATTACCTTTAAATCAATTCAAGTATTTTAACAATTGATTTTACCTTTTGAATAAATGTAAGTTCTTTTTTTCAATAACATATACCTTGTTCACCTTTCATAATCATGATTAGAATTTCGACTACTATCTGTTCGTTGTGTAGTGGTTACTGCATCCTGTTCGATTCCCGTTCCGGGATGACAATTTCAGGGTTTAAATTTTCGGCTCTCCCGTGCAACCATTTGCGAGTATGGTCTTGAAGGAACGATGATAGTCCGTCGGAAGGGAGCGATAATTGGCTGACACGTGTTAAAAGAGATCCATATCTCTTGCACGTAAAAGACACCCTTGTAGATTTCGAAAAAGAGCAGGCTAATGCCGCTACAAGGCAGCACTCGCAGCGCAAAGAGAAAAGGGATTAATATTAGTTTTTCAATGACTTGTTTCCCAATCTACTATAAATAAATATGTATCAACTAATCTGTCATTTTTAGATCGTAAGAATACTCAGACAATTCAGACAAACTATTGATTTCGCGTTGGAACAATCTTTTTAAACGTATAGACTAAGGCAGAAGACCTTGGTTAAGGGAAACAACTCTATAAATCATCAGTATGTTTGTGTCAACCATTTTAAAAAATATATTCTAAGCTTCTAGATTACACAGATTATTTTCAATCTGTTTCAGGTAAATGGTTAAAATATGTTGATGAACTTGACTGTTGCAAACGCATAACTGATGTAAAGAGTTATCTCCCTGAACCAAGGTCTACCCCCTTAAATCCAACAATTATAATACAATGACTAAACATTTAAAAAATAACTAAATGTTATCTTAAGCTCGAAGAAGTAGAAATTAAATGATTTTATAGAAAAATATTGTGCTGCACCAGATGCATATTTTAATTAAAATATTTCTTTAATAATACTCCAGGTCAATAAGTTGAGAAAAAAAAACTTGGACAACGTCAAAGGACTGAACAACACAACATGAACATAAAGTATAGCAAGAGCCTAACAGGGAATCAAAGCTATGCATTAGTGAGATATAATCCTATTATCTAAAATAGATTTTAAATTTCAAAAAAGCAATATCTGTGTTTCATGTCATGATATAAAATGGAATAAATGTATAAATGACTTAAAATCAATACTTTTTTTTAGATAATAATACAGTTTTGATCATTAACAAATCAACTTGTAATATGCATAACTACATAACAAACCACGTAGCAAACCTCACAAAAAGTACAAGAAACGATAGAAATATATTGAATATAGGGATCGGTCACGTCATCAATTTGCAACGTAAATGACGCCACAATTAAGAAAATAAGGTAAACATCGTCTGTGATCAGAATGTAATCGTGTTAATTACAGTTCGTACTGTCGTTTAGATTTGCAATTGTAACGCTAAAAGAAGTTAGTGTGTCTTACAACCTCTCAATGGAATATCTTCTGCGTTTATCAGCATACATATGCTGTCTATATGTCGTTTCACGTTCTATGTACCAACAAGATTTAGAAAACATGTATCATACTATATTTATAGATTTTCGGTGGTCATCTCAACGAGATTGATTTTCTCGCTTGAGCCGGGACGGCAAAAGCGAGAAAGGCAATCGAGGTGAGATGACCAATGATAATCTGTTTATCGCTATATTACCTATGACGACGTTGTCAGTTTCAATGTTAATTTCGTTAGGAACGCCACGTGGCGTCTTTAGTTTCTAGCGATATTTTTTCCATCTCAAGCGAGAAGCATAATATAAAAATTATCACAAAAAAAGATCAAAAGAAAATTGCACAAAATAATGATAAATAAAGTATATCGTTCATAGTAATATTTGGGAATTGCTGTCTTATATTAAGAAATGTAATATCTCCCTCGATGACGATATGACTACTTATTTTGACAGCATTTTGATTTATTTGTTAATTATGCAGATTTTAATACTGGCATTAACATTGTATCCGCGTCTATCAGAAAAATAAATTCCCCAAATGCCTATATACGAATATAAAAGCTTACAAAATTGGTAATACCGGTTACAAGTTATTAGTGACTATAACAGGATATTTTCATATTCGTTTAATATCTAAAGGTATATCAAAGTTATGCTATCATAAATACATCCGTTGTGTCGTTTGTTTTCTCCTATATTTGAGTGTGAATTCACATTACTATAAGACATGTCACGGTACTTTTCTATCCCAAATTCATGTATTTGGTTTTGATGTTATATTGGTTATTCTCATCGGATTTTGTCTAATGCTTAGTCCGTTGCTGTGTGTGTTGCATTTTAATGTTGTGTCGTTGTTCTCCTCTAATATCTAATGCGTTTCCTTCAGATTTAGTTTGTTACCCCGATTTTGTTTTTTGTCCATAGATTTACCATTTTTGAACAGCGGTATACTACTGTTGCCTTTATTTATTCATGTTGTGAAAAGGTAAAAAAGCAAACATACCAAACTCAAAGTAAGAATCCATACGAAAAGATTTTTATTTTTTTTTATTTAAGGTGGTACCCAACACTTGCACATACATTAATTTTGCTCGTTTAATTTTCATAAAATTTTGTCAAAGTAAGTCCTTTAACAAAAATTAAAAAAAAAAAAAAAAAAAATTTTGAACCAACCGTTTTGTCAGAAAAATTACACTGGTTATATAGGAGTTTGACAAACATCAATTTCGATCATTGAGAAGCTAAATATTCCTTTTACAACACACCGTAATTAAAACTTTTAGCTGAATTTACAGAGTTATCTCCCTGTAGTGTTAGGTACCACCTTAATGTCACAACAAATATACAATCACATCAAAATGAATGAAAAACAACTGTCATAACCCTAAATTGATGAAACAGTATCGAAGGAAAAAATGAACTGTTGAATTGAACCTAGTCTCATAGCTAGCTAAACCTCCCAATTGTATGACAATCGCATAATATTCCGTTGTATTGACAAGAACTTGTGTGCAAAACACAAGCAAATAACAAGTTAAATGTGTTAACTAACTATAAACAAAAAAACTAAAACAAAATGGTAAATAGACACTCTAAGACTAGCGATATTATTGCGGGAATTGGCGAAAGATGCAGAGTTATAATATTACTCATACAGCAGTGAAATCAATAGGGACTATATATGGTGACTGACATATAACTCTTCAATAACATTTCATCTATCATAAAACAAAACCTTATTGTAACAGCACGTACACTTTACATCACATTGTTGACATTAATGCCACTTAATGTCTGCCTTGCGTGCTTACCACAACGTAATAAATGTTTTAAAAAATAATAATAAACGAAATAAATTTTATAAAAATGTCAAATTATCAAAATAATGAACTCTGAGAAAAATTTTAAAAATAAAAAAAGGAAAGTCCCTTATCAAATGCCAAAATCAAAAAACAAATTACATAAAACGGATGGACAACAACAGTCATTTTTCTCACTATATAACTATATTTTCGACACCAAGATGTTCGTTGAGAACGATTTTGTGTTTTGTGTTTTTCGTTTTTCGCCCTGAACGGGATTCATACGTCATAATTCAGAAAATGATAAAATAAGAACTAACCTCAAGGCAAATATAATGGCAAAGAATAATTGGATCTTAAAAGCCTAGCCACTGTACCCCTTTTTTTTATTCAATTTTTACCAAATAATTGAGAATGTACGTCTAAGCACATACGTTATAAATATTTTGATATGAGCGTCACTGATGAGTCTTATGTAGTCTGGCGTACTAAATTATAATCCTGGTACCTTTGATAACTGTTTACATGCACCTTAAGATTTGCTGAAAATATTCATTGTTCCTAGCTAAAGACAATTGCATTTTTTGCATGTCTCATGTATAAAATGATGGTTGTCCATTCATTAGTATGGCTTCATTATCACTGAACTCGTATATTTGTTTAGGGTCCAGTTGAAGGACGTCTCCGGGTGCGGAAATTTCTCGACACATTCCCCATTTCCATTTTCAATTTTCTATCAATACCTTTACATTTACGAACTGTTCAACCTGGTCATTGTATGAAAATTAATCTAAATCATACACATTACTTAACATATTTTTTTTTAATAATCCTGTGGGACTTTAGGAAAACATTTTTTTATGAGCTATGCTTTGTGTTTGAACGACGGTTTATTTGTACACTTCGAGAGGACCTAAGGTATTTAAAAATGCTACTTGTACGTGTAATCGTTATCCTATTCGTAGGTGCATGACAGTTTTCGCAAATATCTATAAGAAATAATAGTGACATCGCTTTATTAAATAAACATTTAATCTGCAAAAAAAAAAAAAACATGCAATGCAGTAAAATCTTTAAACAAGTGCCTATCATAGAGTATACATAACTTTATGTCGTACTCGGTTATGGGCAGTGATAAACGTAAAAAAACTATACAAGGATACCTAACTAAATTAAGTGCCAATCTGCCTAAGAATCAGGCAGTGTTGAAAACATGACAAACGAAAACCCATTCAAATTGACATGAATTTATGTTCAAATTGTATAATGGTGCACGAATATAATATTCGTTTCCTTTTCTTGTTTTGGTAATTCACCATATAATTTGGTTGAAATGCACTGAAAAATAAAAATTTAAGGGAGCTAACTCCGTAATTTGCTATCATTCTAACCAAAAGTTAACTGGAGATTTCTCGAATTACCAGACACGCAGAAACAAAAGACCTACCATTTCTAACTCAGGATGAGGTTAACTTCAAAATAGGATGGTTAGGTCGGTGGGTTTTTTTCGGCCATGTTTTGAAATTTTTCTAAATTGCCTGATCCTTACAAAGACTGGCACTTAAGGCAATAGTTGTGAGACTTTGAAAAGGGGCACATGCTTTAACAGTATACGCAAAACATTCTGAATCTTAATTATGGGCAACAAACTTTCACACTAATATGAAATAGAAGAAAAAAAAATCGTAAAGTCTTCACATTTATGACGTATGTTGGTTGAAGGAATCGCATTTAATTATAATTTGAGACCATGATTTAATCAATTATGATAACAATTTTAGTATATATCTTAGATATCTTATTTCATGTATCTCAGGTTTTGTGTCACTGTATCTGAAATCTCTGTATTGTCTTTTCCCATATGTACGGCTGCTGTTTCAATAACTGTTGAACGCTAATTTGACCCCAATATGTATATGTGCCAATACGACATTTATACGATCATATATAACGAAGTTATGGTATCACATTCAAATTCAAGTTCAAACACGAAACCTTATCAATAAACAATAACTCGATATACAAAGACACGTTCTTTGGAAGACATAAAAGTGAAAAGCATTCAGGCAATTATCAGCTCAATTTATTTCCTGCGCAAAACATTAAACTTATCTTCAGGCGGAGAGAATAACGTACAAGACATTGGACTTGTCTACAAGCGGAGAGAATAACATATTCCCCGCTATGAGTAAGGTTACTATTATTTTTTGCATTTAATTTTATAATTAATTAATGATTCAGAAAAGTCAATTCGAAATGCAAATTTGACTTCTATTTGCAAATGATAGCATGCTACACACTGATTTAAGCTGAGTTTTGTTTAGCTTAAACATATTTTATTTGCTGAATTAAAGCAAAATAGATTAGACACAAGTAAATCATTCTTATGAAGTCTTTTTCTGATTTAAGAAAAAGTATGATTGGGTTTATTCACAAACAACTTTTTACCCAGGTTGTTTAATGGATTATATCGGATTTAATTACCTTCCTTTACTGACATTGATTGAGTGTTAAGCTAATCTTCTGTTTCATTTCCAATTAAACGAGATTTTATTGGATTATAGACACCGACAACTGGTTTTATATGCCTATTTAATAACGTCAGATAAAAGAAATGTTATATTGGTGCCATACGTTTATATCTATCTTGTTTTTTTAAATATCTTTTAGTGTAGTTATTATTTTCAAATTATAAAGATAAGGAAGTTCGCTCAATAACCCATGAAAGATACAAAAGGGGGATGTATAAAACCATAAGTTAATAGCACCAAATAGTAAACTATGATCGGAGTAAACATACGGAAAGTTCAACCGCAATAGTTATAACACAATGAAACAAAATATTCATCATGATAGAATATCCCCGCGAACCGGCGTTGAAGTCACATTACAATAAAATCGCTGGTGAATTTTGGCCAGTACCTCTATCCGTTTGAGTACGGGGATTTAATGGAAATGTAACATATATATATATCATTTGATTTGCACTATCACAAAAAGGGATAATTTATCATAGTATACGATGTGATTTCTAGTCTATTATAAAAGGACAAACGCATCTCATTTTATTCAGTCTCTTCTTGTCTGTTCTTTTATGTTAAAATTTCTTCTTTGTCCAGAACTTTGATAAAATGAATATGGAAAACACGAATAGATATCGTGTAATGTGAAATTTCGCATTTGGTAATGATAATGCAGGAAATGTTTGACGTTAATTGGCGTCTATAAGATAAATAATAATGTGAAAAAGACGTCAATATGTTATAACACTAGTTTCAGACCCATTTGTCATTTTCGTACACAAATAATGTCATAACTAAATTTTAGAGGTATTGTAATCAATAAACAAATCAGGAAAATAGCGTGTATCAAATGATAACCGGATTAAATAAAAACAGTAGCGATAACTGGTATGAATCTATTGTTCTAATTGCAACATTATAAACTGAGATTTGTACATATGTTCCTGACAAATCGGTACTAAATGTCAATAAATGTCAATACATTGTTGCGTACATGACCATAACACTTTATAAATAGTTGTTATGAAATGTGTTCTATGTCACTTATCCAATTCGCCGTTTCAGAATCTAATGCATCCTGGGTAATATTTTCAAAAGCGTACACCAAAGCGTTTTGATTGGTTTAAAACGTTATAAACAATGGAAATTCAACCAATGACGTAACGTTATTTTCACTTTGGGGTACGAACAATGAAATTACCCATGATGCTTTAGATTCTGAAACGGCCAATTAGACACTATTATTTCGAGAAATTGATTACCATAGTTTAGTACACATGACATAGAAAAGGAAAACAGGGGCGAACAGATATTTTCTAGTCCTTTATTGTTTATAGGCTCTTTATTTCTAATGATCTTTCTATTTCCAAATATGTTGGCTTCCTGAATCACTGAAAAGACATAGGTTGTCGAAAAGCGCATAAGGTTCCCAAAATTGGTGCAGTTTAAGTTTTTAGATTAACAAGTAATATATGTCAATGAATTTCCTATCTAGATTTATACAATTATTTTACTATTCATAATTTTTTTGAAAACAGTTTCATCTTATTCAACTAATGGATTCATTTTCTTTATTTTTTAGACTAATTGAGATTACCTTCTGATTGAAAGATGACAATTTCTAATATTAGTTTACAACAAGAAACCAACAATTGTACGAACCATGGTGTATTTATAAACTTCCCAGTAAGTTAAAATATTTAATACAAGTTAGAAAAGAACGGCAAATCAAAAATCAAAAACAAACTGACAATGTTATTACGTAAGGATAAATCTTCAACAAGCAATATACAGAACAAACCTTAGAAATCTCAGCAATGAACAACACGAACACAGCAAAAAGTGGGCATTTCAGGTACTGAGCACAAGTATTAGGTTTCTGTTCTACATGAAGAACCCGTCAAATATTATAATCAAAATTGTTTATATTGTACTGTTGGTTGTTTTGGTCTCTTTTTTGCTCTTTCTTTTTCTTCATGGCCTGCTCAGTTTGTTTTCGACTAATGGGTTTAAATGTTTTTTTGTGAACTGTTCGCCTGCATATCTACTCGTTTTCAGAAATAAAATTAAAGGTTTCAAGATTGTTGGTGAAGCAGCTGTATACTATTTTAAGTTCATCATACATTATAGTATGAACTTACTCAAATTTATTATATAATGTAAAACTAATCAAACCGGAGAACTGATCTACAATACTCATACTTTATGACAGTGCATATCATCCTAAATGCATGCAAACTGTGATTTTTGAAAATTCATTTTTATGTTTATACACACATTTAAATCTCTTGTTTTCAACTTTGAAAGATTGTTACGCAATTAGCTTGTTTCAACTATTTACTACACACAAATATTAGCATAAGAAAAAAATTCACTTTAAATTGCATGTAAATAGCTCGTTCTCTATGATAGGACTAATTAGATAATTGGAACTAGGAACGGTTAACTCTAGAGAATTCCATCAATGCTATAACACATTGAATGCCTGATGTTTAATTTATAAAATATAACCATTATTCGAGACGAAAGAACAAAAGAAATATCCAAACTCCTCTAAGTCTAATTTAAAATGATTTTTGCCATTGTAAATAATTAAAACGTCAAGATGACAAACAACAGAACACAAAACACAACAACATAGAAAGCTAAAGACTATTGAACAATATCAGGTGCACCTGGGTAAGGAGATTCTTCTCAACAATTAGCCGTTTCAGAATCCAATGCATCCTGGGTAATAGATTCAAAAGTGTACACCAAAACGTCGTGATTGTTTAATATGTCATAAACAATGACAATTCAACCAATGACGTGACGTTACTTTCAATTGGGATACGAGCAATGAAAATACCTATGATTCTTTAGATTCTGAAACGGCTAAGTGTTGTGCTAATGTACGTAACAAACACTTTGTATTGTCGAAACATGTTCATCCTGTTTTCAATATTATTCATTGCAGGTGGAATGGGAAATAGCAAAATGGATCAGATGTATGGAGTTTGTGATCACAGTACTCTTGAATATTATACTTTTATACCTGCTGCAAAAGAAAAGAAGCAAGTCTAATTTGGTATTTTTTGTGTTCAATCTCGCGATAGCTGGTACGTATTACGTTATATACCTGATAAAATGACAACAGAAAAGTTTAATATAAAACAGAAAATGTGGTTTGATTGCCATTGAAACAGCTATAGGTCATCCTACGGCTTCAAGAATGAGCAAAGCCCATACGACACAGTCAGCTATAAAAGGCCCCGAAATGACAATGTAAACAAATTCAAATAAGAAAGCTAACGGCCTAATAAACATACAAACAATGAACGAAAAACAATATGTAACAGATAAACAAACGACAACCACTGAATTACAGGATCCTGACTTGGGACAGGCACATACATACAGAATGTGACGGGGTTAAGCATGTTAACAGGATCCAAACCCTCCCCCTAACCTGGAACAGTGGCGTAGCTGTACAACATAAGAACGAATTATAAACAGCAGTTGAAAATGCTAAACTCATCAGATGGATACAAATAGGAATACTACACAAAGTGGACTTGGACAGATACTTGTAAAAAATAACACGAAGTACAGATCTGAGAGTATTCGCAGTTACTGACAGCTAGTTCAAAGTCACTAACAACTGACAAAAAATGCATCTACGACTATATTATCAATCAGTACACATCGAACATCCAATGGATTTTGTGTAAAGACGTAAAAGAAAAGCATGAGCTTGCGCAATGCCAAGATATAGCTGTCGAGATATACAGATTGATGATCTGATTCCAATGATTTTTTTTAAAGATTCGAGGAAAATAATTACAAAGTTTTCTAACTTATTTAAACAAAATCGTTAATTTAGTTTTTACATATTTTGTTTTTGTATTTCTTTATTCAATCATTTACATGATAATTTGTGGCATCTTTCTTTTTAGATTTGGGCGTTGCTTTCCTCCATATACTTCCACACGTTATTAAACATTTCACCGGACACCAATGGATACTTGGAATTGTGTTATGTAAAGTAAAGTTCTATATAAGCAACGTTTCGTCTTATGCCTCGACATATCTCATTGTGACAATATCTATTGATAGACTTCTATGTGTTATACATCCAATGAGTATAACCAGGAAGAGTAACCACTACCGGAAGTACATGATAGCCGTTCCATGGTTACTATCTGTTACTATAAATATCCCATTGTTGTTTTGGACTCGAGTATTCCTTTTTTGTGGAAAGAAGATATGTACTCCTGATTTAAGAAACATACGACAGGTAAATATGTTGTAACTTACGATTATATCATAAACGTGATCACAATTTCCATTGCTTTTGAGCACAAAGAACCAGCACAACCATCTTATAAACCAACATAAGGCAAATTTTAATAACCGACTGACACAAAGGTGTCTACCTCAAACAAGCATGTGATAGTCTTTAGAGTAAAGATACGTTGATTGAAACATTCACGTAGGGAAATGAAAATATTTTTAATCAAGTATCTGTTTCTGAACCATATGACACTCTGTAAACGAACAAAAAAAGTGGATGCATATGATTAACCGACATAGAAAATCGACAATGGTAATACACCTATGCATATGTGCTTCTCTTTTGCATCTGATACCACAGTTGTATCAGAATATTAAATAATAGGTGGATTTAAATAGCAAAGATCCACTATCATAAGTTCATCATGTTCATGTCACTAGATAGTAAACAACAGCCATTTCGTTTACAGTAGATACATGTATAATGCAATTTAATCACTTGGTACCAAACAAGATTGCATGTTTGTACTCTGTTTAACAGAAAGAGAAATGTTATCTTGCTTTACGAATAACAAAGGTCAAGTTTCTGCGGGTAATGAGTGCAAACATTTTATGAGATGTACATATAGCAATCACAATTGATATCTATCATCTTTCTTGTTTTCTTCTTTATTTGAATTCCATTTACACAAAGCTTCCCGCTGTGTATAACTTCGTTTGTGAATGTTGTATAACTGGTTTCAACAACGCCATGTCTAAAAAAGAAAAAGACAAACAGACAAATAAAACTACACATGAAACAACATAGAAGACTAAGCCTTAAGACCCCCACAAAATTGGATGTGATATCAGTTGCTCTGGAAGGGTAAGCATATCCTGATCCACATATGGTACCCGTCGTGTTGTTCGTTTTATTTCAAACCAGTAAAATAGGCTACTGATATCCAACTGTAAAAACAACGAATATGTTTCATTCATCAGAATAAGCGTTCTTATTTTGTATTCCACTGATTGTTTATATGTATGAATCGTGTGTTTTATTATATTTCAGATTGCACTGCTACTGAATGCCACCTTTACACTGCTCATTCCATCTGCATTCTTAATATTCTGTTATACAATGATAGTTGTACGTTTATGTAAACGTGGAACCAATGTACAATATTTGACTTCTGCTCATTCAGGTAAGAATGGATTTTATAAAACTAGTTATTTATTAAGTCTACGTTAAAAAAAAGTGTAGCACACACCAAATACACAACATCTGCACAACTTTATAAATAAAAACAGATAGGCTTTCATACCATTTTGATCAGTGACGATAGATAATACACGTAGGTGTATTACTTTTTGTTTATTATTTGGTTGGGTGACTTACAGCTGATAATTACAGAAAAAAATTATTAACTCCATATAAAATAGCATTTGATTTTGTAAATCATATCACATAAAGATAGCGTAATAAATCCACAAATATCAACTTTCGATCTACTGTAGACCTACCGGTTTACGAACGATTAGAACGATTTCAAGATACCACTGATCCACACTATGAATTCGCAATTACCGTTCAGAGGAACAGAGAGAAATATGCGATATGCCATGCTACCGACTCGCATGATATAAAGTATGAACGATAAACGATGTATTTTTTTTTATGTAAAAGATATGTTTAGTCAATAAATGTGCACATGGATATTTGGTTAATCATATATGTTATAACATTACTAAACGAGATACATTATTTTCAGTTGTGTCGAAAGCAAAACAAAAAAGTACAGTTATGACGTTTGTGGTCAGTATAAGTAAGTTTTCTGTAATTCTAAAATGGATATTTCAATAGAAGATAAAGTTATTGATAAATAGGCATTTACTACTATAGAAATAAGAAAATGTGGTATGAGTGCTAATGACACAATTCTTCATCCAAGTTCCAATGTGTGAAAAGTAAAAATGCCTGCACCATGTCAGTAATATGGCATTTAATATCGTTTCAATTGATGTGTTTGAGCTTTTAATTTTGCCATTTGATTAAGAATTTTCCGATTTGAACTTTTCTCGGGTTAAGTTCATTTTTTTTTTAATTTTATTCTTACATTTCAAACATGAAACCTTGGCTCACATAAACAGCAGTCTATATAGGACCCCAAAATATCAAAGATGAATTTGAAGTGCAATTCAACCAAATCAATGTACATATTGATAGCGTCGGCGCCGCTTTCTTCATGGCAGCCATCATTCAAAGATACTAAAAACCGTGAAATTTCCAACTGAATCAGATTAGTATTTCAGCACCTTGTCTCATTAGGTTTTCGTTGATACATTAGACAAATATATCAAAATAAAAAAAGCAACACGAATCCTTAAAGACCTGAAAAAGACCACAAAGAAGTATACAAAAACCCTGCTTGAGGAAAATACCTTTTTTTCAAACTATAATGTATAACATTTATAACTGAAAATGTAAAACCGAAGTATTTAGCTAATGAACTGATGATATTGTGTTTTAACGACAATCCACCAGCAAAGGTACCGACAATGTGGTAGTTTTACCGTTAAAATTCATAGTGTTGCAGCACATTTCAATAAACAAAATGCATATGCTCATGCTAATACCACAGGCATATTGTACTTGTCAGATGAAATCCTAGTGAAATAACTGTTAAATAATGAAGTTAACAAACCATTTTATTTATATTATTAAACGCTGCTTCACAAATAATTTTATCTTTTTAGCTTTCATTTCTTGCTGGTTACCATCAATTCTGGCTGGACTGTTGAATCTTTACGGGCATTTTGAATACGGTGGTTGGTTTGACATTTTGATAGCATTGGCACCACTCAATAGTATGCTCAATCCAGTTATATTTTTTGCTTTTAATCATGCAACGTTTACTTCATCTAGTAGATTACCACTGCAGCGGAACACACAAGAGTTGAACACATTCTCAACAAAACCTATACATTATCAAGAATGATTTGTGTGCATACACTGACAGAGTAACGAACCACTGCAGTATATAATGTTTGTGTATATAGCTTAACTAACAATTATTGATTTGGTTTTGTATGTTCCTAATGGATTAACGAGTTTCAAAATTTGCTGATCTACTGTAATAAGAGAACTTCGTTATCGAAAGTTGTAAACTGAGAGAAAATTGAGTGATACGTATGTGTTAATGTCTACATGTATCTTTTCTTAGGCCAAATAAAAAAGTATGTGTGGTTCCAGTTACATCTGAAAAAAAAGTTAGGGTAGGTAGGTAGGGATTTTTTTTTATTTTATGTTGTTTTTTTTACATTGAGTCTATGGGAGCAACATTCTGACTTTAACAGTGCTTAATGAAAAAAGACAATAAAATCTTTAGGGTAGGCTATTTTTGAAGCGAAAAAGTAGGGAAGGTAGGGTTACTGGAAACACACATATATTTTTATTTGGCCTTATCTTTAAATATATCGTAATTGTGTGAGAAGTGAAGAAAACAGAATATGTACGAGAATACACTGTAGGCATGAATTTGGAATTTAAACGCAATGGAATTGTTACCAAAAATATATATTTTTCAAGGCTACCTTTCACTCTTTGAAATGAACATATTTCAACTGCAAGAGAAAACGTAGTTAACAACACTACAGTGATATCAGACGAACAATTTTGTAGAGAAAAACACTGTTTGTATAATTAAAAATTAAAAATCCGCTCAATCAAGTGGTTTGTCAACAGGAAAAAGTAAAATCACAAAAAAAACTGAACTCCGAGGAAAATTCAAAACGGAATATCCCAAATCAAATGGCAAAATTAAATAGCAAAATATATCAATCGAATTGACAACATCTATCATATTCCTGATCACGTGGTACAGAAAGCGGATATATGAATAAAGGTATTCAACGTGTTATAATTAAGGTAGAATAAAGAAGTTCTTGATATTGATCAATTTGTTTTCCAGTTGTTTTGAATGAAACAATTCTTATATATATTATCTTCCTTTAAAGTGGTACCTTACACTACAGGGAGGTAACTCTGTGAAATCAACTAAACGTTTGAAATAAACGTTGTGTTGTTAAAGGAATTCTAAGCTTCTCAATGATCAAAATTAGTGTTTGTCACTCTGCTATATAACCGGTGTAATTTTTCTGATAAATTGGTTGGTTCAAATTTTTTGAAATTTTTATATTCTTGTCAAAGGGTGAAAGTAAATACTTTATCAAAATTTCATGAAAATTAAACGAGCCAAATTAATTATAGTGAAGAATTACATGTACAGATTTAGAAGTATATATTAAGATAAAATAAGATGGCCTCTATATTGATTAATTGTTTGCTCAGCTGTTTGAAATATCACCATTGTCTACCTTTAATCAAAGAATTACATGCCTGTACATATTTATGAGTATATTCTTTTGTGCATTGTCTAGTAAGAATTGAATGCTAAATTTGGTTTTCTGAGCTAAGAAGATGAAATTCTAGTATAGATTCCTTATGTTTTGTAAACATTATCAAGTACACCTCGTTAAAAATGGTTGCATGTAATAAGACATACAAAACGCCAAAGAATAGATTACTCTATCTTCATAACCACAACACGTTTGATTCTAAAATCGGTTGCAATTGATAGTTGTTAAATGATATTATTTTTAAAACCCATACAGTTAATCATCTCTCCAGATTATACTAATTGTCGTGATTGTCACAAGCATATAACGTGTTAGTTTGTATGCATTTGCAGTACCATTCTTTAGTAGGTCCTTCGTGTGATAAACAAAGCGAGAGATAAAAATTAATTGCATTTTTTATAACTATAAACGTTTCAAATTATCCCTGCAGATGAAAGATATCATTTGGTAAATGAGAGGAGATTAGAAATTAGGTTGTTAACAAAGTGCCCTTTCCAACATGCTAGCTTTTGTCTTACCTTCTATATATTTCTGGGAATATCATTGTTCATCGTTGGTTAAAAGCGACCTCATGTAGACCCTAAAATATTTCACCTACACAATGGATGACAAAATGATAATGAACGATTGAAATAAATGAAGAAACATATCAAAAGATAAAAAAACTGTTATTGTTGGCTGATGGTTTTCGATTGAAGTCACTGAACGTTTATATGTAACAACAGTATGTTGCAGTATTGATGAATTTCTAATATATTCACGAATGAGCTCAGAGAGACGATATGTTAAACATGCATGCTTTCAAATTTCTGAATAAATGTAGTAAAAAAACTTGAAATTGGTTATATAAATTGAATTTATATTCAATTAAAGATTTCTTGCTGTTGTGCAATACACTCTGTTGTTGAGCAATACTTAGTAAATATGTTGTCAGACTATAAACAAATAAAGTTTAATAACCTCACAATGTTATATCAGAAATTTAAAAAAAAAAAACTAATCCTGATATCTATGATGATTTTCTTCACTAACATAACTGCACTATCAGAAATTTAAAGATAATGTTTATAATAACGTCCTTGCGAGGAGTAGCTGATTCCGGTTTTTGATCTTAGGAAACAAACTGCTTTGAAGGAAATGAGTCACTTAATGTGAATTAAATTAATGCTGTATGACAAATACAAGACCATCACCATTAGTTTTGAGATTTATTTACGACCATATGCGTTTTTTTGCTTTGATATGCAACACAAGTTTAAAATATTTTGATTCCGGTGCGTTATCAAATTAAAATTTAACTCCAATTTAGAATTGCTTAGACTACAAGATTGACCATTTATGATACATTAATCAATGTTAAGTCGCATGTATAGTACGTATGATGCTAGACATCCCATACTTAAGTACGATAAGGCGAATACTGACATATTTGTGCTTTGTAAAGAACATTACCATTAACAATTGGATGTGAAATACCTAAACGTATAATAAGTCTGCATGTTGAGTTATATATTTACGAATGATGTCCTTGTACCGATGATTAAAAAGACGTGTTTCTTGTGAATAATTCGGAGTTAAGTATGACGTCCATTGTCACTGAACTAGTATACATATGTTTAAGGGGCCAGCTGATGGACGCCTCCGGGTGCGGGAGTTTTTCGCTACATTGAAGACCCATTGGTGGCTTTCGGCTGTTGTCTGCTCTATGGTCGGATTGTTTTCGCTTTGACACATTCCCCACTTCCTTTCTCAATTTTAATTTGATGTAAAAAAAATAAAAAAATTCTTATTAATGCGCTTACAATACTAGACAGCCTTTTTTTATCTTTTATATATCCTGGTTCCTTGTCCTATATCTGTTTTGTAGTGACATATATACAATGTTAGAATTGACAAAAAATATTAAAAAGAAGATGTGTTAGATTGCCAATAAGAAAACTCTCCACAAGAGATCAAAATGACACAGAAATTAACACAGGAAATTAAGAAAGGTTGTTTTAGATACTTATATTACAGTAAAAAAACCAGCTTATCTTTTATATTGATAAAAACATTTTTTACGAAAAATCATTCTAATATAAGAGACTATGAGTATACGTCAACAAAACGGTACATGTAATCATAGATCTAAAAACAAAATACATCTGCAAATGGGTATAAATAAAAATTGGTTATTTTCCTTGATATTAAATGTATTTAAGTAGCAATAACATCGATTCCATAAAGGCATGAGTCTGTCTTTAATAACACGTATATATCTGAAATGTACTTTTTTCTTGTTATTATTGCAAAATCATATTGCAAAGTTATTTCAATCCGATTTTGACTATTTATAGAATGCCTCTAAAAATGATGAATATTTTTGATACAGTTGATAATTGAAGTGTTGTCTTTTTTTTTTTTTTTTTTTTCTTTGATGCCACTGCAGGAAACATATAGGGAGCTCACCTAACTTTGTCGTTATACTGGAAATGCAAACAAAAATCTGTCCAACATTCGAAGGGTATAGCTGGCTATCTAACCTGGTTTAACTCACCATTTTCTTATGAAAATTCTTATAGCAAGTCAGAAAGATGACAGATGTTTCTGTTTGGTCCGTGGATTGATAGTGTTTCATTTTTTGTCAGTTTTGAATACTCTTTATTTTTAATTTTCTTTAGAACTAGGTAATTTTATTTTACTTTTTTTTTTGGACGATATTTCCTGATTTGTTATATCTAAATTGGCATCGGGCTGCAAACTTCAAGCTAATTATTGAAAAAAATTATGTCAAATTATCTACACAATAAACAAAAACTGTATCGAATCTAGACTAAGAAATGCTTTTATTTTAGCAAGTCAACGTCCTAACAAAAAGATTTTTAACAGCAACAAATACTATTTGTTCAATATATTCTTGATTGCCAGTTCGCAGTTCTGATTTCATATTCTAAATGCACTTTTCACACTATGCTTCTAAGACACGCTTGAGAGACAACACTTTTAACATGTTCATTTAAATTACAAAAGCCTTTTATAGATGCTATATATAAACATGGTTGTCGTTTACAAAGCTCCATTGTCAGTTAATTATGACAGCTGAATTAACTTACAAAAAAACATGTGGTTATATGTTTTTTGTATTTTTTTAAAATTTAAACTATGTTCGTAGTTGAAATGACAAATTACGTAATAATTACATCCACATACAGATCAATTCCCCGGTTAACGCCATCTTATTAGTAAAAATAATGAATGATAAAAAAAACGAAATTGTCAAGAAAGAAGAAGACAACAATGAAGATCAACGAAAAAAAAGTGTCACAAAAACATTTTCTTAAAGAAACACATGTTCGATTTCTTCATTGTGCAATAACCGTATTCTTCCATTTGTGTCTTTCAAACGTTTCTGAGAAGCATTGTGTCAAAAAATCATTAAGAATATGAGTATCAGAACTGCGAACTGACAATTAAGAACTAACTGTCATGGTTATAAAGTTGAGAAAAACATGTACATTTTGTAGACAAACTACTGGGTATTATTGGTTGATTGGTGTTTAACGTCACTTGCATCATTATTGTAGTATTGTGTAACGATCAGTCTTTTTCGTGCAGAAACCATTCGGAAGGAAAACTAACAATCCTAGTCAATTAGGATTAAGGTCGAGTACATCTGCCCCGGGAGAAATTATAACTAACAACCTCAATGTTTACAGGCTAGTCATGCGTAGACCACCAATCCATCGACCCCCTTATTTCACGAAACAAATCAACCTATACATTATATTATATAAAAGTAGACCCTGTAAAAAAAATTAAACGTACGGTTTGATTGATGGTGTTACCTCAATAGACATAGATAAACGAAAAACAAATGTAATGATAGGTCCCGAGACAAAACAAAACACACAACTAACAGTCTGATTTCTCGTTATAACCGCAATAAACTGGCATAAACGACAATCATATTTAATATATGTAATGTAAGTCTAGTTATATAACATTGCGATTGCTTTCTTAAATTTCTTTACAACTGGTTGTATATATTTATGTATTTGCGAGACAGTAATTAACTACTATGAAAACTGTTAACCAACAGGGAGAAGAAGATGAAATATGTCAGGATCGATTACAAAGGAGAATAATTCTTTAAAGGCGTATGCTATATTTTTTGTCATTTTATTTAGCAAGGCAACGTTCTAACAAAAATGTTCAACAGCAACAAATACCACAAAATTGGTAGTATTGGAATAATACGGTTTAAATTACAGGATGAACAAATCGAACATGTGTTTCTTCTTGAAATGGTTTTGTGAGACCTATACTACGTCGATCTGTTTTTTTATCCTCTTCTTTTTTTACATTTTTGTTGGTTGTTTTTCTTATCATTTATTTTTTTAACAAGTTTATAAGATGGCATTAACCAGACGTACATGATGTGTTTGTGGGTGTTATAATAACATAATTTGTCTTTTCAACTAGGAAAAAAGTTTAAATTTTGTAAATTACGAATATCATGAATATGAGTTAACCACATGTATTCTGTAAATAATTTTAGATGTCATTAATTTTAATGTCATTGACAATGGAGCTTTATAAACGACAACCATGATTATTTATAGCATCCGAAAACGGCTTTAATAATTTAAATAAACATGTCAAAAGTAATATCCCTCAAGCGTGTCTTAAACAAATTGTGTCAAAAATACATCAAGAATATAAAAAAAAAACAGAATTGAGAACTGATAATTCAGAATATATTGACCAAACTATTATGGTTTTATATATAGACTAGGGAATAAAAATGTATAAGCAAACTACGGGTTATAATATGTGACCGTCACCAGTGAAGACTGATTGATTGTTGTTTAACGCAACTTGAAACACTTATATGGTATTTGTTGGTGCAGGAAGCCACAGTGCCAGGAGACAACCACCGACTTTCGAAGGAAAACTGACATTATAGTCAATTAAGATTACGGTCGAGTGCATCTTCCCCGTGAGAAATTAGAACTCACAACCTCAATGTTTACAGGCTATTCATAGGTATACCAATATAAACCATTACCCCCTTTCCGTTTCACCAAGAGAACCAACCTATACATTAACGTTTAAAGGGCCACTAGCTACGCGATATATAAAGAATATAGAAATATGATTTTTTTTCGGCTCAATCATTATTGAAAGGAAAATAGTGTTTCTAGCAGCAAGTATGGCCCAATTTTTTCAAAATAAGCTAAGAAACATTGCAAGTAAATAATTATACCTCATTGGATCCGTTTTCATGTGAACTTCAATTTAACCCATTTTCTTGCGATGGATAACGCATGAATCGTGTGCGTGTTTGATTATTTGATATAAAAGAATGTCAACATTGAAAGTGAAACAAAGGAAAATCATTTGAATGACTGTATCGATCCTCAAAATTCTCATTTTTTACAGATAAAAGCGACGATTAACCTTTATTTTTAATCTATAAATGAAATTAAATAGACCTAGAAAACCCCAATTGCATGAATTCTGCTATCTACTTATATATCTATGTTTTTGTTTATGTCACTTTTATGGGAATCGGTGGTCTTCGGGAGGTCAATTCGACAATTAATTAGATTGCATCTTGACTAAAATACGAAACGAATCTACATATAATCGAGCTCATTCTTTGTAAATTGTTAATTTTTGCTTACTTTTGTGTTTATCTAGTGAATCTAATTCAACAGTGTTAATGAATGTACATGTACTTGCCACAGGTTTTTTTTCAATTTTATCTTTGCCTGTATGATCAATACTCTTTGACTGCATCTTGACTAAAATACGAAACGAATCTACATATAATCGAGCTCATTCTTTGTAAATTGTTAATTTTAGACTTTTTTTGTATTTTGGATACATGTTTTACATTGATATAAAACAAATATAAGAATTTGAGTCAAATCAGTGAATATAAATTTGACAGCTACTAAACCTTTAAAGTATATAAAAGTAGACCCTGTAAATGAAATAAAACACACGGCTCGATCTATGTTTATTACCGCAATAGACATAAACAACAGTAATGATATTAGATCCCGAGACAATACAGAATATGATACAAACAGCCTGATTTTTGTTTTAACTACAATAAAGAACAATCAAGTTGAATATATCAAATTAAAGACCTTATATAACCTTGCGACTTCTGTCTTATGTAAGTCAAACTTCTCAACAACTGGCTGTATAAAGTTATGTATTTGCGAGACAGTAATTAACTGCTATAAAAACTGTTACCCAACAGGGAGAAGTAGATTAATAGGTATCAAAGGTACCAGGATTGAAATTAAATACGCCAGACGCGCGTTTCGTCTACATAAGACTCATCAGTGACGTTCAAATCAAAATAGTTGTAAAGCTAAACGAGTACAAAGTTGAAGAGCATTGAGGACCCAAAATTCCAAAAAGTTATGCCAAATACGGCTGATGTAACTTATTCCTGGGATAAGAAAATCCTTCGTTTTTCGAAACATTCAAAGTTTTGTAAGTCAGGGTCGATTACAACATAGAAAAATTATTTATAGGCATATGCTATATAACCTGCAGTTTCAGATATACATTGTTATCTACAGATGAATTTAGTTTAAATTTCTGAATAATAGCTAACGACAAATCGGGTCGATGAATCATATAATTATTATTAAGTGCAATACAAAATATAATATATAACATGGAAGTCTATAACGGTACAATATCACTAAAAATGTAAATCACGAACAAATGTTGAATATTTCTTATATCTTTCATATGAAATTAGTTAAGATTGATAGCTTTCTAATCGAAAGAAAACTGTTCAACGACCAAGTGATGTGGAGTATACATCAATAGAACGGAATAAAAATGTAATAAAGTCAAACATAAATACCTAGACTTTGTTTTGGGAGAAATCATGATAATTGTAGCATATGTCAAATTAAAGTTGATAATTTGGAATGTGTCAAAGAGACAATAACCCGACCAAAAAGCAGACACCTGCCGAAGGCTACCAATGGGTCTTCAAAGCAGCGAGAAAATCTCATTGTCGGAGGCGGGCTTCAGTTGGCTCCTGTTTTTTTTTTAGATAAAATGTAAGTCACAATAAACTCCGAAATATGTTATGAACTAAAACCAAAGAAAAACACATATAAGATTAATAAAGAATTTATTGTATTCAATGACATATATATCCATAGAGCAGAACTGTATAAACTCGGTGTTAAAAGGTAGACCACTCTGATGCATTCTTCTTTTTCTATATAAATTATGTCGTTAGTTTACTCGTTTGAATTGTTTTACATTGTCATTGGCCTTTTATAGCTGACTATGCGGTATGGGCTTTGTTCATTGTTGTTCATTGTTGAAGGCCGTTCGGCGACCTATAGTTGTTAATTTCTGTGTCATGTTGGTGTCATGTGTAGAGTTGTTTCATTGGCAATCATACCACATCTTCTTTTTTATATTGAGTGTGATATAAAATTTTGCATCTTGATCTTAACATCTGATTTCCTTGAAATGTTTGATATGCTAAGATTTGAAATATCATGAAATATTGTTTGCTACACAAGAGGTGATTTAAAATGATGTTCTTGTAATTTTGACGATGAAAAGCAAACTGTGTAAATTAATTCCAAGATTGGATTCAAATTAACTTAAAAGCAAATTGTACCTTTGTGTTTGCCAAATACTTATTGTATTTTTGTTAGACTATTTTGACAAAATTGGACCATACTTGCTGCCAAGTCGTCTATTTAACAATGGAACATATCCTGTTTTGGACAGTATTATAAGGTTCCGTGTTTGGTACGTTACGGTTCGATACATGCAACATATGAATAAGTCAGATATTCAAGACATGATAGTGTTATATCGGCACATATTCAAATAATCATATGAGAACCGTCACATTTATGAATAAGGAGTTGTGGGGCGATTGCCAATGAGACAACTATCCACTAGCGACCAAATCGCGTAGATGTTAGCAGTTATGAATAACTAACAGACTTTCATCAATTAACAAAATCATTACCGTTTAGCAAGCTATAGACGGATATGACGGTACACAAGAAATTTAAAAAACGCATGCCGTATTTAGATATATGAAGATGTGGTATGATTACCAATGAGACAACTCTCCATCATAATAACAACTGATAAAAGTTAACCATTATAGGCCAAGGTACGGCCTTCAACACGGAACCTTGGCTCACACCGAACAGCAAGCTATAAAGGGTCCCAAAATTACTAGTGTCAATCCATTTAAACGGGAAAACCAACGGTCTAATCTTAATAAAAACGAGAAACGAGAAACACGTATGAACTACATAAACAGACGAAAACCACTGTACATTAGATTGCTGACTTAGGACAGGTGCAAACATTTATGTCTAAAACCAAAAACGAGAGAACTAAATGATATATTGTAACAAAACACGCATAATGTATTGACCTCTCATAATAAAAAAAATTGAAATGATACTGCCTGAAAATTTACAACAACACTTCGACACAATAAAACTTTCTAAACTAGCAAATACTTGTACATTTATTAATAAAATTGAAGGTTGTAGATGCATAAAAGTCATTTCAAATAACCAAATAATATTCCTTTATTACATCTTGTCACGTGTGGAACGAATCAATACCATTTTAGTCACTTATTAAAGCAAAGGTTAAAGGCTGCCTATTTATTTAATGTGGTTTTTTTTATTTGTATTTTTCTTCCATTCGTTTAAAACGTGTTTTCTCTGTCTTGTATTGATATAACGATTTAGTGTAAGAGTGTTTGCATTGTTAGTTCTTAAACAGAGCAGTTAGTTAATAAGAATATATCATTTCCATCGATCATCCCGCTGGGAAGTCGTCAAGAACACAGTATTATTTTGTTTAGGGGGTTCACTCGATAGACGAACATTTTTATTAGTCTTAACTTAAATGTTAATCGAGCAAATTTATTAAATAATTGATTTTTACTTATTTTTTACTTAACACCGAGCTCATGAGGGTCTTATATCTGATCTTATTGCTGTGTCCACAATTGTTTTTCTGCGTATTTCAGCTGTATCGGTTTGGACAATTCCATGTTTATATCACATGACATTTCAGCGGGAAATTCTTCTATTGAGACCGTACGAATGGATGTGAATTTGGATTAATGCATATGTATTGTGAAAAAAAATGTTGATGATCACATTTTCTACAACATAGTTAGATGTCAGGTTTGTACACATTTAGTCTCAACTCTGGTCTAGATTCAAAACTGAACCAGTGAACTGGCGAAGGGATACATGTGCTGCATAATCCCATCACATTTCAGACATTTCAAAAACAAAAAAAATATTGAATATTTTATCAGCTGACATATTTATTTTTATTTTATCTAATGTCAGTCATACCAACTGACAAACTCAGCGAAAAACGTGAATTCTATGTCTTTCACCTGTTATGGACGATTCTCTATAACAATTTAATTTGTATTTTAGGGGTTGTTTACATTTTATATTTTATGATAAACGTATGTTTGTATGTGTTTCTTAATGAAAACAGCTCAATTTTATGATACTTTATTATACAGAATCATGCCACATAGTTTGTTCACACTTGAGTATGTCTAAATGACCTACATTACAGCCATGAAAATGGTATATCCCAATTTACTCATGGCATTTACATGGGAATTCTGCAAATACCATACTGCCATATCGAAATTACCAATTACAAAACAAATATATACATGTATATATATAGCCACAGAAGTTTGAAATCCTAGCACTGACGGTGTAAAGATATGACAAACTCGACTATCACAGTAGAATCAAGAAATAGGGAGGTATACCCGGAGGTACACCGCCATTCCCATCCTTATTTTTATCTAGAAAAGGACGGGAGGGGGTGGCAGGGGCGGATCCAGCCATTTGAAAAAAGGGGGGCCCAACCAAGGACAAAGGGGGGAGTTCCAACTATATGTCCCCATTCAAATGCATTGATCGGCTAAAAAAATTGGGGGGGGGGGGGGGGGTACAACATATTAAAACAATATTAAAAGTTTGGTATAACTACAGAATTACAACTTATGACAAAACTTTGAATTTCCTACTAAAATAAGTTCTTTAAAAATCACTTATTTCAATAAGTCCCCTGACTTAAACAGACATATATTTTTTGTTGGCCTTACTCTTTGTAATTATTATATGTATCCGCCCTAAAGAAAAGTTGTTTGGAATGAAATGAATCCCCTCCAGATCCTCCTTAATAAGTTGAAAAGGCTAAGGTTAATTTACTTCTTACCTTCTTTAGAACTTTGTTTTTCTGGGGGAGTGGGGAGGGGTAGAACCTGTTGTTTATAAGTTGTACATCAGGCCATTACTTTTTCTCAATTTAATTGTTGCGTATTAAACATGTCTGGACAGGTTTTGTGTTTTTTTTTCTCTTTTTTGAAGGCTGTATAGTTGCCTATATTTACTTTGTTAATTGAACCTCTTTGGACAGTCGTTTCATTGGCAATCATACCACATATACTTTGTTCTATATGGATTGCAGACCTAAAAAAAGATGTTCAAAGTTGAATATGCTGCAAACTTCAAACAGACTTCTACAACTTATTTACCATGAAACTATTGATCAGAATTGAGCTATACATGTATACATTTATAATTGATTTCATTCCAGGCCTCATGTACATGTACCACTATAGCTATTAACCATCAGAACAAATGCAAATACTTATAGTTTTGATGCCATGAAAGTTTTTTTTTTATTAATCTCTAATCTTTATATCAATATATTAACTGTATTCTAATATGAACATGTTGGGCTCTTCTACAGCAGAATATACAGTATAAGGTGTTCTCATTTGTATAGGCCTGTTTACAGGATGTATAATGGAATACTGTTGTCAGTCTGTCTGTCCCTCCGTTGTCAACATGTCAGACATGAACTTTAAAGGGCTTTAATAAAATTGCATAAAACTTTGGTGAATTGTTTACATCTATCGACGTGAGCTCCCTTTCGGTTTTTTTTTATAATTTATGTTTCTGAGTCCTAAAAAAGGGGGGATAGTCCAGTTTTCAAACTTTAACTCAAAAATGCTTTCAGCAGTTTTCATGAAACATTGGTGAATTGTTGATATATCTAGTGATGTAAGCTGCTGCCTTTAGATAGAATCTTATAAATTTGGGAATTTTCAAGTTTCTGATAATGTTATCAACAATTCTCATTAAACTTTGGTGCATTGTTTATACTGTATCTATTGATGTAAACTCCCTGCTTGATTTTCATCAATTTCTAATAAGATATTAAGAAGTAATTGAACTTTATTCTTAGTACATGTGACAAGCCTAGCATGCGCTCATGGCCCAGCTGGTTGTTGAAAGTAGAATTCCTATGGATGACTTTTAATTTCTTGCATCCATTTTATTTGAATTTTAAGGAAAAGTTGTTATTTATGTTGAAAAATCCCACATTGATGTATAACATGTACAATAATCAGACATCAACCCAAGACAACCTGGATGTAATTGAAAGACATCTAGAGGTAAATACACAGTTTTAAACAAAAGACAAGATAATGAAAAATACAGCAAAATTTTGAGATGAATTATTATGAAATGTATTAGCAATATATTTAGATTATATCGTTTAAAATTTAGGTTCCATCTAACATTTAAAACTGGTATTTCGTTGCGGCTTGTCCATCAGAGGGATATTTCATCGATATGGAATCTTATTTTATCATGAAGTCAGATTTGAACATTTGGCATAACTTTTAGGAATTTTGGTCCTTAATGCTCTTTAACTTCGTACTTTATTTGGCTTTTTTAACTTTTTTGGATTCGAGCGCCACTGATGAGTCTTTTATAGACGAAATGCGCGTCTGGTGTATATACAAAATTTAGTCCTGGTATCTTTTATGAGTTAATTGAGAAATAAAGGTGGATTAAAGCCCAAATGTCAGTTTTAGTCTTATATATGTGTGTCAATTTTACTCTTATATATGTTTAAATGTATTATTGATTCAGTGGTGATGGTAAATAGAAACTCACAAGTCTAAGATAAAATTTTATAGTTTTGAATGTTTCTTAATCAGTTAACTAAAATTAGGTGGATATATGTTCTTATTTCCAACAGAGTACACTCAACCTAAATCAATGTGTTCATAAAAACTTAGTGATTGATAGTTCATAGATACTGAATGCTTTTATCACAAATTTGTGAAAATTTTAACCGGTATTTATACTTAAAATACAATAATAAAATTCATGTCCTTTTCTTCAGGACTTCTGATCCCACCATGTATACGTAGTATGGCATGCTGTTGCGATATGGTTTTGGTCAATTGATGTTTATAAAGGACCTGTATATACGTAGTACAAAGTATATCACTGGATTGGGCTCTTTGTCCAAGTGTATTATGAAAGTGCTTTGCTTTGAGCTCAGTTCATTGTTATGCAATTCATTCATTTGGAAATAAAGATCTGTTGATACTGTTTATAATGCTTTTTTGTCATTTTTTATTTATACGGATCTTGTCTGTACACCAGCTTTGATTATTTGTAATATCTTCACTTATTCTTACAACATTTGTATAAACTTCAAGATTATAAAAAAACCGGTTTTTTTCTAAAGTGAACATTGATTGGTTAAATATTTCTCAGTCATGTCCTGTTTTTGAATTTGTTTGTTAGCTTTTTGGTCATGAATGTTTGTCTCTAATATTTAATTAACTGTGCATTTGTATTCAGATATCGCAGATCAAATTTATTCGTTCATTGTTTAATCATACGTTTTTTGATTGAGTTAAGTCTGCCAATTGATATTTTATCGTATGTTTTTCTTTGTTGTGATGTTATGCTATTGTTCCATTAAAACGTTTAATCCCGCTGCAAATGTTTGCACCTGTCCTAAGTCAGGAATCTGATGTACAGTAGTTGTCGCTTGTTTATGTAATATATACGTGTTTCTCGTTTCTCGTTTTGTTTATATAGATTAGACCGTTGGTTTTCCCGTTTGAATGGTTTTACACTAGTAATTTTGGGGCCCTTTATAGCTTGTTGTTCGGTGTGAGCTAAGGCTCCGTGTTGAAGGCCGTACTTTAACCTATAATGGTTTACTTTTTAAATTGTTATTTGTATGGAGAGTTGTCTCATTGGCACTCACACCACATCTTCCTATATCTATTGACAGACAACAAAGAATTATCAAAGTTGTATCCATTTTATGTACAATGTAAGTAATAGGGAGATAATAGCATTTTATTTAGATTTGAAGCAAACATTTTTGTCCATTAGCCAAATCTATAAAAAAAAAAACACACATTTACCAAACAACGCTACTCTAGATAATAGCAATATGATGCCTGACTGCTATGTAACACTTTATTTTATACATGTATACTGCCTACATGACACCTTAACCCTGAGTGTAAATGGTCATCCAGTATTGTTTAAAAAAAATAAATTATAAGGCCTATTTGGCCTAATTGAATTCTTAAACTATATTTCATTGTACATGTTCAACATTTATCATTCATTTGTTTATTTCTTAATTTTTGGGAAATAACAGCAATTATTAATTACTACAATACACTTTCATACCACTAAAAAACTGCCTTACTGTATTGGTATTACCTATATGTGTATCCATATCACCAAATGAATTGAAAAGAGAATATTTTTGCAATACCTTTTTTCATATTGAATACTATAACTTTTTATATCTTTAGACATATTTAGGAGATGTTCATATCCACTTGAAATTTATCAGATGACTTCTGTAGCAGTTATATTTTTATATGAGCCTGTGAGGCATTCTCACAAAGGTTCTTATGATGATATCATTTCCATACTGGCCAATTTTGTTTGTTTGCTCTGACCTGCTGTGAAGGAAATATTTTCAAATATTTAATATAAAATAAGTTTACTCTCTAGCTCATCTAGCCCCAAGCATCATGTCAGGCATTGTCATTACTAATGTCTTCTAAACTGAGTAAATTAATTCCTTAAACAATTAAATGTCTTCTAATATGAGAAACAATTTCGACATTAAAACGAAATCTTTTACTAATGATCATGATGATCCTCCACAAAGTAATATAAATAGAACCATACAAATAGTAAGCAAATATATGTTCTCAGATATCATCTCCCATATAAAAATAAATCACATCATGACAAATGAACCTGTTATGTGTTCCTCTCCTAGCTTCAAAATGTATCAAAAATCAAAGATGTGGAACATATTCTATCATAATCATTTGGCAATTAATGCAATTAGTGTCTCTTCCATGCCAGTTTTGAACATAAAAAACTAAACATTAAATAAACAACTCTCCTAATGCTCAGGTTGGTTGTCATATTGTGCAACACAGTTGATAATATGGGAAAAACACAGAATTTCTTTTGTCATACAAAACACTGTCAAACATCAAAACATACTATCCACACTGATCTGTGTCCACACTTGTAAATTACACGATATATGCCAAGAAAAATTATCAAGCAGTGAACATTCCTCCAGAGGAAGATGCTATTTTCTTTGTGATTAAATTATATGTTGTAAAAATATATACATGCTGTGTAAATATTGTTTTGTACTTGTAATTGTTGAATGTTTCGGGACTGGTGATTATTTATTTTTTAACTTATGGTAATTAGTTAATGTGAAAATGTATTTTGTTCAAAATGTAATTATTTTGTTATTGGAGACAAGCATCATAATATGTAAAATTTGATATTCGTTGACAGAAAAATTTGTAGAAAATAAACCGACAGGTTATAATAATCTAACACCATTACTTTGAAAGTAGAATTTTATTAATTAGGCGTACGTTATGGAGACAGCAGTCTAACGATACAATTGATCACAAATAATTTAATTTAACGCGACTTCTGATTTACTGACGTTGTTTTGTTGATCAGCTGATAGTCATAATTTGTTATATAACCGTGACATCAACAACGTTTTTTCATGGTATATTCCGGTTTAAATGGAAATTAAAATTAAATTATAAGAAATGACTGTAATATTTTTCTGTTATAAATATAACAAAAAAGTGGTGCACACTTTAAAATAACCCGCTACGCACAGTTTTAAAAAGTTTGTAATTTTTCTAACAAAGATTTGTCATCTACAAAATGTATAAACAAACTCTGTAATATTGAAAAAAATAAGGTACCATGGCATAAAACTATTTCTGACGATTGTCTGACTTAAATGGCGGGATTTAAGAGGGTCAAAAAGAGTACCCATCCTGTAGATTGACTAAAGCAGATTTTGACCACACAATTTACAAGAAATATTACGTTAGTTATATAGCAATTTCGAAAAACTGTAAATTTTAACTTTGCGAAACTTGATTTTTTTAAATTAGAACTGTACTATTGAAACATTCGATTCTTTTTTAAAAATACTTCTCCCTCATATTAATTAAGGACTGTTCTATGATCTCCGGTCTCGATTTTAATTTCAAGTTCGATAAAAGACACTCACACAAGCTATATAGAATAGCATTTTATGAAAATATGTACAGAAAAACCGCTTTGATATTAAGATTGATGCAGATTTCGTAGTGCGAACAAATAAAGAGATTAATTGAAATTATAGTACGATGTTCTGCAAATAATATTCTGTAAACGATCATATTTTCGCGAGCAATTTTTTTTTCGCTACCATCGCCAGTAGAAAAATATCGCGAATATGTAAACTTTCTTATTTTTCTTACACAACTACATCAAGTAAATTTGAGAATCGCGAAATTTAATCGTCGTGAAAGGAGAAAGAAAGGGTTGAATGTGAAAATAAGTTCGCTAACACTACTGACAATGAATTATGAGCAGGATCTGTTTTATCAAACCTTTACAGTTACATAGTTCTTTACTAATGCGATTAACAGCTCTCGTATTATGTCTTTGTCATATTGTTTGTTTTATGAGATCAACGAACGTGTTTAATTATTTATTTGGCATTGAAAACAATACTAGTCTAAGAAATTCTTGCATTTGCAAGGTTTCAGTATTTGTAAAAACTCGTAAGGATGCGACAATATGTCCTTATTATCAGAGATTGTAGCCATATTATAAACAGACATTGAACTGAACTTTAATGTGCGTATTTTTATGCGTTTACTTTTCTACATTGGCTAGAGGTATAGGGGAGGGTTTAGATCTCATAAACATGTTTAAACCCGCCGCAATTTTTCGCCTGTCCCAAGTCAGGAGCCTCTGGCCTTTGTTAGTCTTGTATGATTTTTAATTTTAGTTTCATGTGCATAATTCGGATTTTAGTATGACGTCCATTGTCACTGAAATAGTATACATATCTAAGGGGCCAGCTGAAGGACGCCACCGGGTTCGGGAGTTTCTCGCTACATTGAAGACCCATTGGTGGCCTTCGGCTGTTGTCTGCTCTTTGGTCGGGTTGTTAACGCTCTAACACATTCCCCCATTTCCTTTCTCAATTTTATGTAGTAAATATTCGATGCGTTGATTCCAATTTGTAAAGTGTATTGTTTTGCATATGGTAGCCTAACCATGTTTTTAAATTTCTGAAAGAAATTACTTAGTTAAACTCGTTTATGTAAAACGCAATCATCAGATGATATCATATAACTACTAGTATATCAATTTCTTTATTTTGTCTGAAGGTAATTTGAAGAATCCATAACAGTTATTAAAAAAAAGACGACAACAAATTAGATGCCACTATTCTCCCAAATCTCCTCGGTTAACACGGGTCCCTATCTGTGTTTTAGGTCGTTTCAAAAGGTCATGGTCAGTTGGTTTTATCTTAGACGTTGATATTGAAAGATGTCTTTTAATATCCTTAGGGATACTTACTTCGACAAATCTGAAAACAAATAATGTACAATTACATTTTGAAACATTTCGAAACGCGACAAGTATTGCTGAAAGAAAATTAAATTACAAATGAATTTAATAAATAGAAACAAATAAAACAAAACATTAAGGACATTATGTTCCGAGAGAAATTAAATAGACACCCTGTTTGAAAAAAAAACATCTAGTCATTAATATGGAACGCCATAGCTGTCTTATGTGGCAAATTCTATTATTTGAAGGTGCTTTTTTTAATTATTTGATGGGGCTTTCTTAATATAAGATGGTGCTTTTCTATTATAAGATGATGTATTTTTGTTATGTGATGGTGCGTTTGTATCATAAGATAATAAAAACCATATGATGCAAAAGCACCATCTTATTATAAACAAGAGTGCACAGACTGAAATGACTCGCCTTTTTTTACTAACCATTGATATTATGTCGATAGTCCTAAACTTAACATGATCAAATAAAATGAGCTCCAGGTCATATGAACCAAGCGAGAAATACACCTTACAACCATTAATTCACTTGATATAGTTCACCTATTGCTTATCATTTCTAAGAAACAGACGTACATGTAATCAATAAAACTTAACATCGACCAATAAACCATAAAAATGAGTTCAAAATCAGATGAACCATGCAAGGCAGATATGTATAGCTTACAATCTTCGTATATACGTAAAATATTGTTGACCTATTGCTTATAATTTTTAAAAGAACAACAGACTAAGACATAAAAACTTTACCAGAGCAATGAACTGTGAAATTATGGTAAATGTCAAATAGACAGTACGAGACTCACATGTAAATCATAAATTATTTACATACACTAAATATAGATGACTTAATGCATTTAGTATTTGAAAATAAGACCAAAATTCAAAAACTTCACTTTAACCAATGGACAACGAAAATGAGATCAAGGTCAGATGACACCTGCAAGTTGGACACGCAGACCCTACAATCCTTCCATACACTAAATATAGTAGACCTATTTCATACAGTATAAGAAAAAAGACCAAAACACAAAACTTAACAATAATCACTGAACCATAAAAATGAGGTGAAAGTCAGATGACACCTGCCTATTGGACATGTACACCTTACAATCATTTCCTACACATAATATACTATACCTATTGCTTAAAGTATCTGAGATATGGGCTTTTCAACCAAAACTTAACCTTGTCCAATGATTGATGCCACGCGAAAACTGTTTGACGGCATGAGGACCTTGCAAGATACGCACATACCGAAAAAAGATATCCTATTATTCATAATAAGAGGAACGATAGCATTTTAAAAATGTTCTAACTTTTTTTCAAGTAGTTACTGAACCATGAAAAAGAGATCAAGGACAATGGACATGTGACAGAAAAAAACTTCATAACATGAGGCATCTATATACGAAGTATGAAGCACCCGGGCCTTCCAACTTCTAAAATACAAAGCTGTTAAGAAGTAAGTTGACGCCGCCGACTGATCAATTTCCCTATGTCAATCTTTCTCGACAGAAAAATATCTTTGAAATCAATATACTTTGCAGTGATAAATGTTTCCTGCGTTGTTTGTTGGAAACGATTCAGTGTTAGAGATTTAAATAGATATTTGCAGGAATTTTATTATCAGTTTTGCCAGACAACATCAAGTTTATTCCCAATTTCTCTTGCAAACTTTCCTTCAATCATATTATTTTCAGGTATAAAAAAAGCTAGAAACATAATTACAGTAAAACCTGGCTAAAACTAAAACTGCATTAACCAAAATCCTGTATAAACCAAACATGCTCATAAGCACCGTCATATAAAATTGTTTGCGTTGTGAAGAACCTGATAAAACCAAACATTGGCGAAAACCGAACAAATTTTCAAGTCCAGAAGAGGTTCGGTTTAGCCAGGATTCACTGAATAAGCAATGAAATAATGCAGTCGTTTAAGGGTAACATCAAAATTTTTCTTTCGTTTATTTGTTCTTATATTTACATCATTGAAAAGGTAGGGGTTTATGCATCATCTGCCAAAGTCTTAAGGAGATTCACCGTTTCATTTTATGTGTAAGGTATATTGAATATGACCAGTTTTGGGGTACCCTAAAAAACGGTCGAAAACACTAGTAGGTAAAAATCATTGAGTGTTTCTGCACATGTTGTTATTAGCAGTACACCTGACTGTTAAATTGCATAGAAAAAACATATCTTAAAGTGAATCAGAAACATCATGATAATAAAAATAGCCTGAATGTAAAAAAAAACCGGTTTTTGATAATTGATACGGCGAAAAGTCTGGCCAGCTCAGATAACACCTTTTTTTTTTATCAAATTTAGCCAGAAAAAAATTTTGTCGTTTAATTCCTGCAAAAAATTGTTTAAACATTTATTGTTTATTGATCTTTGAAATCACAAAAGTTTATCAAATTTGACCATTTGAAATTTTCAAAAAAAGTTGAATTTGGGAGAAAATTCATTTTTCCCTTACAAAAACTCCTACAGACTGTCTTTGCATTCTATTTATGTAATAGTCAAAGAAGTACTGTCCCAATAATAAGTTTAATTAATTTTATAAGGAAAAACAGTTATATTCAGTATGGGACGAGTATCCTTACAACTATTTATTGGTTTCTCTCCCCAGACTAAAAAATGCCCCTGTCATCAATAGCAGACGCTATCAGAATTCATCGTTTTTGACAGTCTGTCACTATCTAAGTACTATCTTTGTGTTAATGTAGATTATCTATTAGCATATGCTTGTACTAGGATTGATGTTCAGATCATATCTTCTAGAATAGTGCCTTTTATATTGAAAAAAAAAACACAAACACAAACAGCAAGTACAAACTCTGTATCAATGACTTAGCAATAAAGTCATATTACTTCATTATTTAATTCATATGTTCAAATCAAATATCCGAAAACTTCCAAGACTTTTTTCTGAATGATGCTACAAGGTCCTTTAGGCAGTAGAGTTGCTCCAGAACTCCTCAGACTCAGTCCATTGGTGTTTTTTTTAAACGGTTCATGTATGAATGGTAATTTTCTACCTTTTCATTCATATCATTAAAAGAAGATGTTCTTTAGTTTAATGTTTGGTGGTTTCAAACATGTCTAGCTTACTGGATCTGTCTGCAACATTCTCACATCCAAATGTAAACAACATAAATGCTTGATCACTGTTTAATTTACTGCTATGTTAAAACGCACTAATGACTTTCAATACATGTGTAAGAGTTGTCTCCCATATACCAGGTGTGCCCCCTTAAGGCAAAAGGAAAAACAAAAATGCAAGTTTTCTTCGGCCCAGTAAGAATGGTCGACTTCTTCCAAAATCCATAATCCAAAAGATAACCGTTTTCATGACGAATGAACACAAGGCTTTCTTTCTGCTTCAATTATCTCTTTTTAAGTTCAATTGTAAACAATGCATAGCATAAGAGCTGGCAGTATTGAATGAATGAATAAAATGTATTTCAGTTAGTGAAAATGAAAGTCTCAAGTCGAAGCAGTTTTCATGGTGGTTATAACCAGGCGCGTAGCTACGTTTACGTCAAAACGCCCGGGCGTACACTTGAATTTTAATAAAAACAAATATTGTAATCTAAAGAAAATAAAAATCACTTGTTAGAAGCACATTCTTTCTTCATTGGCTTGTAATTGCAAGGGATCTGTTGCACTTTAAAGACGGACGGCACTTAAAGTAAACCAGGTTGTAATAACTTGTGTCCTAATACACAATCTATGGAAGAAGCGATTCGATACAAACTTTTCTTATATCAATGAGCGATATTGTCTTATATCAACGAGTTGCATTGTGGGATATTTCAGACGAATGTAAGAATTTGTACGAAGAAAGGCAGATTTCTCGGCATAAAGTAATGATTCTTTTCTTCAAACAGGGTGACATTTAACACGACAAACGTCTGGTGTATAATTTCCATGAATTATTTTATGTAATAACAAGCAAGGTGTATTTAAACGAGAAAATTGAATTGTTGAATAAATGAAACATAAATGCACGATTTATCATTTGTAGATGTACACATTCTATAAATATTATGTAGCAAATTCAGTGGAATGCAATTGAGATGAATTCAATTGTTTGCTAAGCCAAAATCATCTATACTTGAAGTCCAAGATACTGCTATATTTTATTTTCTCTAATTCTATGGGAATATGTATACCTTTCCAAACCAATTGTATAAAAAAAATTAATCAACATGTAGTTGCCGATGATCTCAGAAGATGATTGGCTGAGTCAAAGGGTCATAACCTTTCGCGGCTCCCTGAATTGATCAAAATGTTCCAACAGGTGTTAATGACATTGACAACTTCGTGGAAAGTGGAATGCAGTCGAAGGGGATTTTGGTTTAGAAAAGAAGAAAAAAATATATTTTTATCATTAGAGAAACAGATTATTACATAGTAACGCGTGGATTATCGGATTTATCCAATCTCGAAAGTTAAATTATCAATTTTAAAGTCCTCGCCGAGGCTCGGACTTTAAAACTGATAATTTAACTTTCTCGAATTTCGTCGGCGGCGTCAATATTAAGGTTCAGTATGTTCTTACACTTTTGTTTATAAATAACAATAACCTTGCCAAACCTTTGTGAAATTTTACGGAAGTTGAACAGAATCTGTGTATGGTAACAAGAGTAAACCGACTGAGAGCATAATATTGAAGTTAGTGTTCCAGTGTTTTACGGACAAAATTAACAGGACTTTAAGTTATAGTCTTGGGTTTACATTTTTTACATATAACAATTTCTTTGTCAAAAAGTCATCGAATTATATGAAACTTCAGCAAAATCCAAGCAATTTTACATTTTTTTATCTGAAGCAAAGGTTTGAAAGTCAAATAGTTTATTCATTTTTCTGTATTATACTGATAGACTGGCTTTTAAAAAAATAATAAATGCAACATCTTTCATAGATAGTCATGAAATTTGGACCGAAACTAATATTCCAGATTAAATGACTAAAGAAAACTTTTGATGTTTTGGACTGATAAATGGATTCTCTTTTTGCGGGTAAAATCCCAGACAAAAAAAAACAGGGTTCTACAGAACCGTTTACGATATCTAATATTGCACCCGAACATCTCTGAAGATTAATGATTACATGTACATTTACGAAATTTGGACATTAAAAGGTGTGTTTGTGGGTTAAGTACTTTACCCCCACAGCTCTTTTTAAAAATATTTTATAAATATACTGGTTTTGACATTTTCTCTGAATCAAATGACCATTATATTTCAAATTATCAAACATAACAAATAAACCATTGAGATTTTAAAGTGTGTTGCTACCGATGAGTTTTTAGTGACAGGAATGGTATTCATTCTCGATAACTCGTTCGCTTCCTGGGGCTTCGCTGCCTAGCTCTAATCCACTAGCAGCAATTGTTTGTCATGGACCCGTTCACTTTGGGATCCTCGGAACCCTCGCAAAGGTTCGGGCGTATACGTAAAAATGACATAGCTACGCCATTGAAAACTAGACTTGATATAAATTGGTTCTAGAAATACACCTTCACGTATGGCTTCGTTTATCAAATTAGCCTTTCAACACTAATATTTTGAACCTGGACGCTCGACTCCACTTTTAATTGACAAGGGTTGTCAGTCTTCCTATCGAAGGTCGGTTGTTCTCTCTGGGTATCCGCCTCCTTTCACCAATAACAATCTACTGCCACGAAAAAGCACAACCGTGCTGAACGTGGTGTTAAACCCAGTCAATCAATCAATCAGTCGATGAATCAATCAATCATTGCAGATAGACTCATAGTTAATAATATATAACCGCCGATAGAATAAAGAGTAAAGCAGGGCAGAGATAAATAGAGAATATCATATGGCTTTTTCAATATCGCATCCGTATCAACCCTAGACACCAATATAATCCCAAGAGCTCTGCTCGAGGGATTATATTGGTTGAGGGTTGATATGGTGTGCGATATTGAAAAAGCCATATCATATACACTTTATTATATACATATACCTCAAGTAGATGTTTTTTATGTAACATGACGTCATACAGAATATAGGTTTGACATGACGTCATACAGATTAGGGATTTCAAAAACAGTAACTGCAATCGATGACGTGACGTCATACAGATTAAAGGTGTGAAAAGCTTTTGCAACCGTGCTGATATCGATATCATCACGGGTGGCTGATACAGCACGCTTGCCAATGAATGTATTACACATACAATTTATCTGTATTTATATAATAAATCAAAATATGTTCGACACGTCACTAAGAATAAAAGTGTAATAACAAAAATACCGAATTCTAAGGAAAATTGAAAACAGAAAGTCCCTTATCAAATGGCAAAATCAAAAGTTCAAACTTAACAAACAAATGGAAAACAACTATCATATTCCTAACTTGATATAGGTAATTCCTTATGTAGAAAATGGTAGTTTAACCTGGTTTTATAGCAAGCAAAACCTGTCACTTGCATGACAGTCTCGATATCCGAACTTCAAAGTAAAATTGTCACAATAAATATATGAACCCTGTAGGGATCTACTAACGTAAAAAGCTACAGAAATGTTTAATGGTTTTGATTCAGACAACTATCTACCAGTGTATACCTGACGAAGATGAAAACAATAATAGTTCACCGTACGGTCTCTAACCATCAGCAAAATACATATATGATAAGCTACAAAGGACCCGATATCACTATATTCAAACTAGAGGCTCTAAAGAGCCTGTGTCGCTCACCTTGGTCTATGTGCATATTAAACAAAGGACACAGATGGATTCATGACAAAATTGTGTTTTGCTGATAGTGATGTGTTTGTAGATCTTACTTTACTGAACATTCTTGGTACTTAGAATTTTCTCTATCTATAATAAACTTGGACCTTTAGATACAGTGAAAAATATTTTGTAAAAATTTACAAAAATTTACCAAATTAGTGAAAATTGTTAAAAATTGAATAAAATGGGCAACAACTCCTTAAGGGGTCAACTGACGATTTTGGTCATGTTGACTTATTTCTAGATCTTACTTAGCTGAACATTATTGCTGTTTACAAGTTATCTCTATCTATAACAATATTCAAGATAATAACCAAAAACAGCAAAATTTCCTTAAAATTACTAATTCAGGGGCAGCAACCCAACAACAGGTTATCCGATTTATCTGAAAATTTCAGGGCAGATAGATCGTGACCTGTTACATAATTTTACCCCTTGTCAGATTTGCTCTAAATGCTTTGGTTTTTGAGTTATAAGCCCAAAACTGCATTTTACCCCTATGTTCTATTTTTAGCCATGGCGGCCATCTTGAATGGTTGGCCGGGTCACCGGACACATTTTTAAACAAGATACCCCAATGATGATTTTGGCCAAGTTTGGTGTAATTTGGCCAAGTAGTTTCAGAGGAGAAGATGTAAAAGATTACTAAGATTTACGAAAAATGGTTAAAAATTGACTATTAAGGGCAATAACTCCTAAAGGGGTCAACTGACCATTTCGGTCATGTTGACTTATTTGTAAATCTTTTTTTGCTGAAATTTATTGCTGTTTACAGTTTATCTTTATCTATAATAATATTCAAGATAATAACCAAAAACAGCAAAATTTCATTAAAATTACTTATTCTGGGGCAGCAACCCAAAACCGGGTTGTCCAATTCATCTGAAAATTTCAGGGCAGGTAGATCTTGACCTGATAAACAAATTTACCTCTGTCAGATTCACTCTAAATGCTTTGGTTTTTTAGTTATAAGCCAAAAACTGCATTTTACCCAAGGTTCTATTTCTAGCCATGGTGGCCATCTTGATTGGATGGCTGGGTCGCTGGACACATTTTTCAAACTAAATACCCCAAAGATGGTTGTGGCCAAGTTTGGATTGATTTCGCCAAGTAGTTTCAGAGGAGAAGATTTTTGTAAAAGATCACTAAGATTTACGAAAAATGGTTAAAAATTGACTATAAAGGGCAATAACTCCTAAAGGGGTCAACTGACCATTTCGGTCATTTTGACTTATTTGTAAATATTACTTTGCTGAACATTATTGCTGTTTACAGTTTATCTCTATCTATAATAATATTCAAGATAATAACCAAAAACAGCAAAATTTCCTTAAAATTACTAATTCAGGGGCAGCAACCCAACAACAGGTTATCCGATTTATCTGAAAATTTCAGGGCAGATAGATCTTGACCTGATAAACAATATTACCCCGTGTCAGATTTGCTCTAAATGCTTTGGTTTTTGAGTTATAAGCCAAAAACTGCATTTTACCCCTATGTTCTATTTTTAGCCATGGCGGCCATCTTGGATGGTTGGCCGGGTCACCGGACACATTTTTTAAACTAGATACCCCAATGATGATTTTGGCCAAGTTTGGTGTAATTTGGCCCAGTAGTTTCAGAGGAGAAGATTTTTGTAAAAGTTAACGACGCCGGACGACGGACGACAGACGACGGACGACGGACGACGGACGCCAAGTGATGGGAAAAGCTCACTTGGCCCTTTGGGCCAGGTGAGCTAAAAAAAAATTAAAACGAGAAAAAAAGTATGATATAGAGTTTAAATCAAATCTCAATTAACAAATATAAATCTGAAGTATTTCAAAGCAACATTCTTCAAACTGTTTGATACAGATTGAAATGTGAATAATATAAGCACAAATGCTTACTGTTGTGTTTATCACTCTAGTGAATCTAGTTCAACAGTGTTAATGAATGTACTTGCCACAGTTTTTTTTCAATTTTATCTTTGCCTGTATGATTAATACTCTTTGACTCCATCATGAACTGTCTTTACAATATAGGAATCAATTCAAACGTTTTGATCGGGTATAGTATTTCGTAAGTAGTTACATTTTGAAAACTGGTAGTCAAAAATTAAATTACATAAATACTGAACTCCGAGGAAAATTCAAAACGGAAAGACCCAAATCAAATGGCAAAATTAAAAGCTCAAACACATCAAACGAATAGGTCATAACTGTCACATTTCTTACAGGTACAGGCATTTTCGTATGTAGTAAATGATGGATTACACTTAATTCAATAGCTAAATAAACCTCTCATTTGACAAAAAAAACCAGACAAAATTCTAGTTGGTAAATATGTCAATGTCAAAATGATTCTACTATTCAAGAAGGACCTGGTCACGAGTGTGTCTCATTCAAATCATTTCCTTCTATTTTATCTCATACACGTTCAAATTTTTATTAATTTACGACTTATCACAAAATTTTATTGTCGGGTTAACTACTAAAAGAGAAAATTGAGTTCGTAGTTGAAAATGTGGTGTTGATATTCTTATAAAATGGAGGATTCCGGTTGTGAACTTGTCCTGTAACTTAACGTATTTCTAAGTTACTGTAGACATAATCACTCATTGGTAAATAGTCTTTAGAAATCACAATTAATTTTATAAAGCGTTTTTTATCCGTCCATGAATTCTAATTCAATTGAGTTTCAAAACTGAATCATATTCTCGTTGAATAAGGCTATGTACTCAGAATCGCCATGTTTTCCGTCTTCCCCGTTTTCTACTTCCGTTTATAGATGATGTTACATAGAATATGAACAAGAACGAGGAAATTGATACATTTATTTAAAAATTCACAAAACAAAAGGTAAAAACTTTGTCTTTTAACAGTCGTATACCATTAAACGATATTGTAGATGTGCATTTATGCATGCTTGGATGAATAGTTACATCATTTATTATTCTAATTACCAAAGTAGGAAAAACATGGACGCCGTAAATATACTAAAGTAATTTCTCTCGAAAAGTCAGCATATATTTTGTTAGAACGGTTTTCTAAGCCTAACTAGTACAATTATTTTACAAGTTCAAAGATACGTGTATTACTTAAAATATGTCAATGTTATATTTATATTATCATTTCCGCATTTAAAAGCTCTTTTAAAGGGGGTATGCATGACTCACAGTATAATACATGTATACTAGGAGATAATGTAAAAATAGAGTAGTGTATAATTCAGATGAAGCACATGAATATGTGAAATAAAAAAATACCGAACTACAAGGAAATTCAAAACGGAAAGGCCCTAATCAAATTTCAAAATTAAAAGCTCAAACACATCAAACGAATTGACCACAACTTTCACATTTCTTATTTGTTAGAAAATAATAGATTAAACCCGGTTCTATAGCCAAATAGGCCTCTCATTTGATTTTTACTATTAAAGAAGGACCATGTCACGATTGTTTCTTTTTTTAAATCATTTCCTTCTATATTAACTCGTATTCTCGTTTGATACTGCTATTTCATTTGAATCGCCATGATTTCCGTCTTCCCCGTTTTCTACTTCCGTTTATAGATGATGTTACATAGAAGAAGAACATGAACGAGGAAATCGATTTGTTTGTTTAAAATTTCATAAAAAAGGTAAAAATTTGTTGTTCAAATATCATGTACAAATGTAAATGAGTATAATAACATTCGTTTACCATTAAACTGTATTGTAAATGCCCATTACTGCATGCCGGGAAGAAAAGTCACATCACTCATTATTCAAATCACTAAAGTAGAAAAAATATGGACGCTTAAAATAATTTCTCTCAAAATGTCAGCATATATTTCTTTTAGAAAGGTTTTATAAGCCAACATAATACATATATTTTACAAGTTCAAAGAAATTACTTAAAATACGTCAAAATTGTATTAAATTTTACTATTTCCGCATTTAAAAGCTCTCCCCATACAAGAGAGAAGAAAATATTGATTTAAGGAAGTGAATGTTCATATTCGTTAGTTAGTAAGTTTAAGAGGCTATGAATGACTCACGACATAATACATGTACACATGTATAAAGTACACTAGAAGATAATGTAAAAATAGAGTAGTGTATAAGATAAAGTCACATCATCCTTTATTCAAATCACTAAAGTAGGAAAAACATGGACTAGACTAAAGTAATTTCTCTCGAATCACTGGCATATATTTCTGTTATAACAGTTTTCTAAGCCTACAGAATACATCTATTTCACAAGTTCAGAGAAATTACTTAAAATTTGACAATGTTTTATTCATTTTTCCCATTTCCGATTTTAAAAACTCTCCCCATACAGGAAAAAAGAAGTGATTTAAGGAAGTGAATGTTCATATTCATTTGTACATAAGTTTAAGAGGGTATGAATGACTCACACTATAATACATGTATACATGTATACAAGAAGATTATGTAAAAGTTAAGTAGTGTATAATACAGATAAAGCAAATGAATATGTAAAATAACAAAATACCGAACTACGAGGAAAATTCAGAATGGAAAGTTCCTAATCAAATGGCAAAATCAAAAGCTTAAACACATCAGATGATTAGATAACTACTGTCATATTCCTGACTTGGTACAGGCATTTACTAATATTTAAAATTCGACTGTAAGAGATTATCCAACAGTGTGATTCCGACGCGATCATAATGCATTGATCGAGTCTAAAACACTCGTACTGATTAGGATATATCTTATGCTATTTATTGTTTTCCAGTTTTTATAACATTTTCTACCATATAATCGCAGTCATATTATGAAGCGTCGTTAGTTAAACCCTAGTTGCGACAGTAAAATCTTTACATTTTACAAAGGCCAAGCTTAAAATGCAATATAGTTATCTCCTAAATGATACATAACTTTTCAAAGGACTTCTAGCAGTTAATGACATGCCAGCACCAGACCTCATTTAAGCTGATTGAAAAGATCAAGCACTCTTCGTCCTTTTAATATTAAACTCATCAAACGAATTTAAACACCGTCATATTCTTAATTTGTAAAGTAGTGTAAAAGCAATAGTCTTTTTTCAATTTGATCACTATAGTTCTCTGTTCTCTGTCCTCTGTACATGGTGTAATTATGTTACATTGATAAATGATGAAAACTAAATGACATTAATGTCAACAAGGCGTCAAAAATTGTGTACATTGTATTGTTCTCAGGGTTTTACTTTTGTAAGGAAACACAGGCAAGTAGTCCAATGCTTGCTATAATTTGTCTGAATCAAACAAGGGAAACACGGTGCAGTTCATTCACTGTCATTCGAATTGTTTTTGATAAGTTAGTTTGGTCCTGTTGGTGTTATTGGAAAAGTCCAATCTACAATGTATCATACTTTTCTATTATTTCACACTGTCATTACTAAACTTCTTTTATTTATTAGTTCAGTGTTGTAATAATATATCAAATACTTCAATGATTAATATTTAGATATAGCTAAAAAGTAAAATCACAATAATACTGAACTTAGAGGAAAATCAATTCGGAAAGTCCATAATCACATGGCAAAATCAAATAACAAAACGCATCAAGACGAATGGGCAAGAACTGTCATATTCCTGACTGACTTGGCTAAAAGGGCAAGCACTGTCATATTCCTGAATGACTTTGCTAAAAGGGCAATCACTGTCATATACTTGACTTCCCTAAAAGGGCCCCAATAATTACTAGTGTAAGAACTGTCATATTCCTGACTTGCCTAATAGGGCCCGAACAATAACTAGTGTAATACCATACAATAATGAAAACCAACCGTCTAATTTATGTATATTATCTACATGCATATTAAAAAAACGAGAGAAACACTTATGAACCATCTCAACAAAAGACAACTACTAAACATCAGGTATCGGACTAGGAACAGGTACAACCAAGTGCAGTGGATTACAACTTTATATTTGCACCAACCTTTACAATTGCATAACAAAATAGGGTGATTTAACAAAATAGGAAGACACACTAAGTATAAATTAAAATGACTGGACACAAGCAAGAGACATATTAGCACAGTTAATTAAGAAGTGATAGATGGTTTGTCATGCAGCTGACTAGTATGTGCACTTACTTATATTTTCGGCTTGCTTTGATCAAACATCATTTTAACAGCCCAAACACATCAATCATATGGCCAGCAACTGGCATATTCCTACAACTACTTAGCATTAGGTTCCTAACTTAGGACAGGTGCAAACAAATGCAGCGGGCTTCAACGTTTCAACGAGTATCAATATTCACCTTTACTTGAAAAAAAATAGTGTTATATAGCAACATAGAAAGACATACAATACAATATCATTGAAATTACTTCAAACATATTAACACAGTTAATAAAGAAGTGAAAATTGGCCTGAGTTGCAGCTGACCCATATTTGCACTTATTCCTAAATTCCTCTTTATTCGATAAAATATCAATTTTACAGATCGAACACATCAAACAAATGGTCAGTATATAGTTAGCTAAAAAATAGAAAGTCAATAGTCTTTTCCGAGTTTGATCAGTATAGTTATTTAAGGATGTACTTAGGTGGGGTTTTGGAATTTGTGTCAAATGTTCGGACTCCTTGGTGTTTTTCCATACAATATAATGTAAAATATTTTGCCCCATAACACCCATTTATTTTTTCCTATAAGACTAAATAGCTCATGAAAGGTCATTTACCAAAATTTTAAAAGATTCTTAATTTTCTTTCTTTCGTTTTGAGACCCAACAGTACCAATGTAAATATAAGGTAAAAGTCCGAGTCAGCCTTTTCCCGCCATATTTTAATTCTCAAATATCTCGAAAAGGAGGTCCATGACCTATCAATATTTTTAGCTTATGTTTATCCTTAAGTAATGCTCTACCAGGTTATAGTATCAATTTTAACTTCTTAATTCATTAGTTTTCACCTAACCTCACCTAAGTACATCCTTAATGCAAAGATATTAACTCGCATTAATCACAAACATATGGACTTGGCGGCAATTGCCTGTATACCTCTCTCATGTTTTGATTTTTACAAGGTAACACAAGCAGTTCAATGATTATCATAATCTGTCTAAAATCAAACAACGGAAATAGTGTAAGTGGTTTAAATCTTTCAAATAAGGAAGATATCTGGCATGAATCAAAATGAAAGATATCAACTTTTGCCTTTTGTACCACTCTCATGCTTTAAATTTTGTTACACAAGAAATCCTATGCGTGTTATAACGTGTATGAATTAAACACAAAAGGGGGAAAGTGTGCAGTCCAATGCGTAGTATAACCTGTCTGATATCAAACAACGGAAATAGTGTATATGGTTTAAATCTTTCAAATAAGGACGATATCTGGCATGAATCAAAAATGAAAGATAACGACTTTTGCCTTTTGTACCACTCTCATGCTTTAAATTTTGTTACACAAGGTATCCTATGCGTGTTATGACGTGTATGAATTAAACACAAAAAGGGGGGGGGAAATAGCAGTCCAATGCGTATTATAACCTGTCTGAAATCAAACAACGGAAATAGTGTACATGGTTTTAATCTTTCAAATAAAGACGATATCTGGCATGAATCAAAATGAAAGATATCAACTTTTGCCTTTTGTACCACTCTCATGCTTTAAATTTTGTTACACAAGGTATCCTATGCGTGTTATGACGTGTATGAATTAAACACAAAAGGGGGAAAGTGTGCAGTCCAATGCGTATTATAACCTGTCTGAAATCAAACAACGGAAATAGTGTACATGGTTTTAATCTTTCAAATAAGGACGATATCTGGCATGAATCAAAATGAAAGATATCGATTTTTGCCTTTTGTACCACTCTCATCCATTTAATTTTGTTACACAAGGTATCCTATGCGTGTTATAACGTGTATGAATTAAACACAAAAGGGGGAAAGTGTGCAGTCCAATACGTATTATAACCTGTCTGAAATCAATTAACGGAAATAGTGTACATGGTTTTAATCTTTCAAATAAGGACGATATCTGGCATGAATCAAAATGAAAGATATCGACTGTTTTGGACCACTATCATGCTTTAAATTTTGTTACACAAGGTATCTTTTGCCTATTATAACTTATATGAATTTGAAAAAAGAGGAAGAGTGTGCAGTTCAATGCTTTTCTTTATCTAATCAAATATTTGTTTCAGATAAAATTAATGTGGTCCTGATGATGCAATTGGAAAAGTCCTCCTACAACATTGTCTTAAAAGACTTATGTTGGTAAGTGTTGTAATGATATTTTTCATGCTTCAATTGATAAGTTATATAAAAATTGATAGGTGCTCTATCTCATAAGTACCTTGTGTTTTATGGAGAAACAACAAATACAAACTCAAAAGCTCAAAACTATTAAATGAATGGAAAGCAACAAAAGTGTAAAATCAATAGTTAATTCTGAGTTTGATCTATATCGTGTCCATTCCCCTGTACATGGTGTAAAACTTTTATATAAGGATGGAAACTAGCAAAACTCACAACAATATCGACATGGCGGTAGATGCTTTGTACTGCTCTCATGCTTTGATTTTTGTGATACTACACAAGTAGTCCAGTGCTTATTGTAACGAGTCTGAAATCAAACAAGGCGAATAGAGCACATAGTGTAAATCTTTTATATGAGAATGAAAATAAACTCATCATAGATACCGGGATTTCATTTTGTATTTACGCCAGACGCACGTTTCGTCAACGAGACTCATCACTGACGCTCGAATCCATACATATTTCAAAAGGCCAAGTAAAGTAAGAAGTTGAGGAGCTTTGAGATAAAAAAATCAATAAATAAAAATGAAAAAAATATCCACTTGGCGGTAATTGCCATCGAGGTAACACAAGGCGTCCAATGCTTATTACATTGAAACTTCTCAAAACCAACCGCCCTGGTAGGAACTTAAGTGTCAGATTGCTTAAATTCAATTCTTTTCAGTGGGAAGATGCGTTGTCCAGGAACATGGGTATGTGTCGGCGCTGCAATCTCATAGTTGTGTTGACGGTGCGTAACCAGTCAATGAAGGCATTAGTTGTCATCCAGGCTTTCTTGTTAGAGTAGTAGGTGACTGGTAGGTTTCCTTTGTTAACGTTCTTGATACAGCATGGGTTGTTCGACTATCCTATGACAAGTGGTTTCAACTTTCCACCAGTGGAGCTGCAGGCGAACATGACAGTGAGCCTCTCTTTTGCGTTTTTTCCACCTTTGCAAGATTGATTTTTTACTCCGAATGTTTTATCTGGTAAGGCCCAATTAAATAACCCTGTCTCATCACAGTTGAAGATGTCTGCTTGTGTGTAGCCTTTTGTGATGTCTGGTAACCTGGTGCGATATTCTTCTACCGTTGGTGTGTCTACGCTGGCACTCTCTCCATTTACTTTAAATGCGTGTACAAAGTAGCGGGACTTCTATCTATCTAATTTGCAGTTGGTGTTAAAGCTTTGCTTTGAAGAATTGGCATTAAGCTGAAACTGTTGCAGATAAGTATCTTTCTTGCGTGGAATATCGCCGACTGTCGACTTGCCTACTTTATACTTTTCGGCAAGCTCTCTTTGTAATGGCTTAGGTACTGAGTCATGATCTTTTATCAATTTCCCTTTATCACTAAGTGATAACTCTACAAGTTGACGTTTCACTGGACGAGACATTTTGATGAATTATTGCAGTAACTACCCTTTTTATTTTATTAAAAGCGTGTATCATTAGAATAAATTAAACATCAATAAACTATCCCGACAATATCTATTTACGATTCATTTTTAAAGATCAAAGTGATTAATTTCTGTTGTAATTTGCGTAAAAATTATTTTTTTCAAATGATCAAATAAAGTAGTCAAGCTAAAACATTTAATAAAAAAAATAATTATCATCATTGATTAGCGTGGGTGAAGATCATATTCTCTCAGGCAATAATTAATTAGGTCATTGAGTTGACATTGACAGGTAAACACTACTCAGTGGCCATGCAGGTGTCCTAATTGACCGGATTAACTTGTTTGTTTATATAACATTATTTTATATGGACTAATAATTACAAATGACAAGGCCGGTTTTATGAGGTGATATTTTATTGATTTTGATAACACAAATACACAAATATCGGTCGGTATCCGGTTAAAAGGGGTGGCCGGTTTTATAAGGTTACATGACTGTTTATTTACATACACGCCGGCCGGGACTTTTTGGTTTGGCCGGTATGAAGGGAGAACCGGTATTAAGAGGGACCGGTTTAGAGAAGTTTCACTGTATATAAAACAAAATGTGTCTGAATTCAAACAAGGGAATGAGATTACCCTTCAATTTTGATTTTTTCATTCAATCGAATATTTGTTTCAGATTAAACTAATTAAGGCCCGTTAGTGTCACTGGAAAAGACACCCTATCATCCTGTACGTTTGAAGTGCTTCATTGAAATAGGTAAGAGCTGGAATTATATGTTATATATGATTTTCTTATCCCAGGAAAATATTAAGCTGTATTTAGCACAATGTTTTGGAATTCTGGGTCATCAATGCTCATTAATTTTGTACTTGTTTGGCTTTATTACTATTTTGGTACTATTAAGGTAAAATACGATGTTTTCTATTTCAAGAAAACCACTATAGATCGGGAAATTATGACAGAGGCAAAAAATGTAGAAATGATTAGATCATTTATTTTTCATTCTTGAGTGGATTTCTGAATGAAAATACTGGTTAATAACGGGGTGATGTACGGATGCTGGAGGGGTAGGGTCAAACAGCGGGGGGTGCGGGCGGATGTGGTGGCAGCTGCCAAACAGTGACCATGCATTAATTGAAAACGATTTGAGGAAATCTGTTCAAGTTACATATGTTGTTTTCTGCGACTGAATGAAAGTCAAGTTCGATTTCACGAACTTAGCTTTTATCGTTGTTGAGTTGTAAATCTTGAAAATGCGAATAGTTATACTTAGATGTATTTTGGCCTTTCCATATCTGAATATTTATTTATTTTATTTGGTCCTTTTTGGGGTCGAGATTTGTAAATATCATTTTCAGGCAGAAAAATTCGGTTTGCTGTCAATCTGACAGTTTTTTGTTTCCCATTTATCTCGATAATTGTAATAATTAGAAATTCGAACTGCAAAAAATATTCAGCAAGACAAGATTTTCATTAGAGTCCTGATTTTAAGTCTTACATACATAGAAGTTTTGTTTATGTCTACAGTTGTTTTTTATATTAACAATTTATTTTTCAGATTGCAGAAGATTATATAAGTTTCACTGGAAAGGAAAAGTTGTTTGAAATAAAAAGTGTACATTTCTGTTACCAAGATACTGTTTTTAGGAACTAAGTAAACTTATAATATGCAAGCGACTGAGTGAAACTTTGCTCCTTTTTCCTACAAGGTAATATTACCCTCATGGTTAGACAGCTAGCATTCAAGGTCAATAAATGCAGTTATTAGTGCATACACAAATTTTCAACTTAAAATCGTGCTGTTGAAGCATACACATAACCTGTCGTGATTTTGGAGTCAAGTACGATCAATGATAACATAATCGCAGACTAAGGGCAGGATTGTGGCTGCAAGAATCGATTCATACTCATCATTTATATAAAGTCTTGCTATGTCTATATTACTTCCTTAATAGTATTCAATACATAGATACATTTTGGTTATATATGTTGTATTTCCTATGTTGATTCTTAGTTGAAATTTTTTATTTATGTTTGAGGAACGTATCAACTTCTTTATCACCATATCCTTACAAGAAAGCTTCTATAATCTTTTCCTATTTGCCTTCTAAAATTATTGATGTGTATTTCTTTTTTTTCTGATGGTGAATAGACATACGCGGTCTTACAAGCCTGATGAGTATAATTATGAATAGAAAAGTTAACAGTGAACCTATTTAGCCTCGTCAATGTAACTATAAATGAAACAAAGAAACATCAGAACACTATGGCCTATAGAATTTCAATTTAAAAAAAGATGTAGAACGAGTACCAATGAGACCACTGTCTATCTACGTCCGAATATGTATAATGTACAATGTAAACCATTACAGGTTAAAGTGCGGCCTTCAAAGCGGATCCTTGACTCACACCGAACACTAAGCTATAAAGTGCTCAAAATGACTGGTGTAAAACAACTCAAACACGAAAACCAACAGTTCCATATATATTAAAAACGGGAAACGAGAAACAATTATGAGCCAACCCAACAAACGACAACCACTTAACAACAGGCTCCTGACAGGTGCATGGGTATAAACGTTGTGAACATAGTGAACATGAAGGGTCAAATCTAGACTGGTTGTTAAAAAAGAACAACGAAATACTGAACTCTATCTTTGGACCTAATTAGAACAGTTATTCAGGGTTTATATTTTCTATTTTGTGTAAACACGGGTTCCAATGTAGCATTGCCTTTATGAAAAAAAGTTGCAATACTAAACTCATTTTGGCCTTATTATTTTCATGGTAAATAGAATATAAATGTTAACCAAAGTCAGTGGTTCATAGAAAGTTGAATTGGTGATATAAGACAGTAATTTAAGAAAACTCAAAACCACAATGCCTCTAACAGGGTCATCCTAACCTTGATTTACATAAGTAAATAAAAACAACAAAGTCTATGTCTAAAAATATTCACCTAACCATGATCTCATGACTCCTGAATATATTTTTTTTTCTATTTGCAGGACATAATGGAAAGATTGAATGAGGTAAGAATTTTCTCCTAGAAGTACGATTTGCATATTTTTCTGTGTGTGTAACATTTTTACGTTGTGTTTCCGTTGTGTCGTTTGTTTTCTCCTATATTTGAGTGTGAATTCACATTACGTTAAGACATGTCACGGTACTTTTCTATCCTAAATTCATGTATTTGGTTTTGATGTTATATTGGTTATTCTCATCGGATTTTGTCTAATGCTTAGTCCGTTGCTGTGTGTGTTACAATTTAATGTTGTGTCGTTGTTCTCCTCTAATATTTAATGCGTTTTCCTCAGTTTTAGTTTGTTACTCCGATTTTGTTTTTTGTCCATGGATTTATGAGCTTTGAACAGCGGTATACAACTGTTGCCTTTATTTACTGATGTCTTTTTTGGCATAAAAACTAGAGGAATATAAAACTAAAGGAAGATATAAATTTGTGAAATTTCATTCTGTGAAATACTATTATCAGAAACACTACACAATTAATGTATATGTTTCTGTTGTCAAAGGAAAATATTTGATTACAGACAGTAATTTCACTCTGTCTTGGTAGGCATTGTACTTGATATACACCATCGGTGGCGGTGGTGTTAACCATGTTTTAGTTTATGATTATATCTTGTTTATGGTGAGACATTAGTTGTAGGTCAGTGATAGTTGCAAACATATTAGTGCGGTAACAAGAATGAACATTTAAAAAATTTAATCATCAAAAACGGTATACGGCTGTATCATATGTCATTCAATTCAAAAATATATGTACTTTAAAATTAATTTGGTTGTCAAAACTAAATATGAGGCAGTTTTTCAGAAATCGAGATCAAAGGTCAACCACCATTTTCCATACATAATTGCAATCGATATTAAAGATATCAACTGAAATACCTTATCGCATATATTTTTTAGCAAAACAGCATGGATTCTGGTTTTCACTCAAATTTTCATCCAAAAAATTAAAAAAATAATCCTAAAATAATAAAATTAACTGTAACAATTTTCTTGCACCAGATGCGCAATTTGACAATAAATGTCTCTTCAGTGATGCTCGTGGCCAAAATATTTGAAATCCAAAGCTTACATAAAAGATGAAGAGCTATAATCCAAAAGGTCCAAAAAGTATAGACAAATCCGTGGAATGAATCCGAGCTTTGCATGAGGGAGATACATTCATTAATTTATAATAATTTCTATCATTTTGTAAACTGTATAGATAAAGTGAAACATTTTTTTAAAAGGGGGTAATTTTTATCTTAAATTTTTTTTTTTTTCGAAACAATCATTATTACAAGCACCCAAACCATAAACAGTCAGGGGCATTACTCAAACAAGTAACTTTTAAAATTACATATATTAATAATGTTGAAAACGAGGCTATTTTAAAAAAAAATACTTAATATATAAATAACTTTTCTAAATATTATTTTTATAGGTGACCAATTATACAAATTTTACTAGACATCTGGTTATTTTTCCCCTGATATATAAAATATAATCCTTCTGAAACACTAATTGCTTTTCTGACGCACTTATCTTTGATATCGACGCTTCTTGTTCAAAGATTGGTCTCTTGGAACTATTAAAATATCGTTTACCTACAAAATCTTCAAGGTACACAGACATAAATAGATAGAAACTTATGAATTAATTAAGACTTGAAGTTATTTATAATTTGTAACCCAAAACAATTACATATGTTCCTAAAATAAGTGTTATTACTAATTCTTTCAAAGATGTACAACATAACTTATTCAAGTAACATTTTTGTCATTATTTTTAAAGTAACCCGTTACGTCTATTCTCCTCTCAAATCTTACAAATTCTTAAATCTATGATAGACAATGATGTAAAATTTCATGAAAACTACATTTAGTCCCTGCTTTTATTGAAAATTAAAATAACTCTATTGAGTATTTTATATTTTTTAAAAACAAAAATTACCTTTATAAGTAATTTAAAAAAGTTACTTGTCTAAATAACGCCCCTGACTGATAAATGAATATAAAATACGAAAAAAACATGCCGCCTGCTTTAAGATAAATATCTTTTATAATCTAATATAAGTTAAACAATTAAGTTTTTTACACTAAGGGTACGGTTGGTACACGCCAAATTGACAATTATCTCTCTAAACACAGACTGATATGTGGCTTACATTTTTTTGTATGTTATACCATGCATTACAAGGAACACAAGTCAGCGCAGAACATATACACAATTGTAAAAAGTATTTTGGATTACTAAAACTGCATTTAACTGTGTGAACTCTTTAGATTTTTTAAAAAGGTCTTAGTGATACAATATCATAAATGCACATTCAATTTGCAAATCACACCAAAAGCCTTACTGGCAAATACAATTTAGTTCTAAAACCTCTTCTGTAAGGGCATGTTTATGAACTTTCTTGCATGATTCTGATCCTTGGCAGGAACATAAGTCGATACATGCAAGGTTTTAATTGGTCGACACAAACGCACGACTTTTTACATTGTGATTTTCTCTTACACGAACACACGAGGTCATGAAGAAAATCTGCTAACACATTTAGAAGTAGACAGGATGCAACGAATCTTTGAATGATTTCCCTCCGTATTATAATGATGAAGGCAGGGGTGGCTTTGCAAGACAGAAAGCATGCCAAATTTTGGTCTTAAATGAGACACGAAGGATATGCTGTCAAAGCGCCACTTCAGAGGGTTGCAATCCGACCAGACTTGAATCCTTGCTTGTAGCAAGCTTAACACGCAGTTTGTTAATGTCATGATGGCAGGATGCATAACTCTTTGGTTGGTTGTACAATTTTGCCACAAACCATCTAGAGCATGATATGGCAGTCACTGTGTTGGAATCTCCTAAATTGTACAAATCACTGAAATGTAGTACTGCATCTTTCAACACTAAATACGCTGACTTTTAACCAATTCCAAATAATGAAGATGTAGTGTCACCTCCAGAGAGTGCACGTAAGGCAGGAAGAACTCTACAAATGATTTCAGGGAGAGAAGAACATAGTTGGTGAATTGACAAAAAACTTCTATTATCTTTTATAGTACCAATATTTCCCATTTGGATCAAAAATTCACTCGTGTTGGTCATCTGCTTGAAAAAATGAATACAGAGAACAATGACTTCTGTATCAGATGATTTGGTAATGATCCTGCCTTTCTTTTTTTTTATCTCTTTCAATCTTTTGTCTGCATGTAAAGCCTGAAGATCATGCGGGTGTCTGTCTCTTCCTGAGAACTGAATAATTTATCACATTCAACGACTTCCTGGTCAGAAATAACTTTAACAATTTCAGAATTTTCAAAGAAACCTGCCATATAATAAGTATTCTTTGTATAAAAGTGACACCTAACATCCACGTATTCCAACATCAATCTGAATTCCGATAGCAAAAAAAATGTTATTCGGAAGACTCCGTATACATACTATAAGTATTTTATTGTAATTATATTACAAAATATTGATCACATGATGCTAGTATTACTAGACTTGCAATTGCTTTAAATCAATCCGACATTAATATAATGTTTCGGCGGTTTTTGTATTATATGCTAATGATAAATGTATAACATTTATGAAGGGGTTTAAGCATTGTAGGCCCGCCATCATCAGGGATTTACCTATATCAATTTATTTTAATTTTGTCGTTGTCAATAGATCTGCAATATTTTTATGCTTTTTATAAGCTATAATTGGTTTGCTTGAAAATATTTCGTTGCAAACTGCATCCTGTTTTAGTAGGTCCCAATGTTTACTAATGCATTGTTTTAATTTATGAATGCATGGATTAAATTTCGTTGCCAATACTAAAGGAATTTCCTTTGTGTTTTGTTTGGCCTTTTTTCTTCTTAAATCAGATCTATTACATGATAATGCCTCAGTTATGTACTTTTCGATTTCAATCTCCTTGTATCCTCTCTTTATTAAGTTCGATCTGAACTGTAACAAAATATATTGTAAATCAACATCATTATTTGTTGTTCTAATGTATCTGATTACTTCGCCCTTGATAAACCCTGCAAACACGTGTCTACTGTGACAGCTTTTACGATCTAGATAAAGGAAGGCATTTGTCGGTTTAAAGTGTGTTTTCACATCCAAAATATTTTCATTAGAAAATCTAGTTCCTTTGAAAATATTAACATCAAGAAATATTATTTCTTTAGATGAGAATTCTAGTGTGAATTTCAGGAATGGATGATGATTATTTGCTAACTCTAGCAAATCCTTTATTTCCTTCGAATTGCTGTGATATGTTAATATAATATCATCACGATACCTTCCATAGAAATTTTTTTTTTTCTATGTTCAAACTTAGAAAGAATTTCTTTCATAATTTTATACATAAGTATATCACAGATTTCCGGGCTAGGCACGGCTCCTATTGCGGCTCCTATTCTTTGCTTATATAGCTGTCCATTAAAATCAAAAATGTTTTCTCTAAAATTGATCTGAGGAGATGGATTAAATCATCCGTCGGTGGGCATTTGATTTTGTAATCTGATTTATCAAACTGATCATACGAAATTTTAACTGCCGATAATAATTCATCAATTGGACAATTAGTGTACATTGATACTACATCAAAACTACACAGCCAGCAATCTGCATTAGGCTTAATTCTTTCCAACTTGTATATTAGATCAGACGTATCCTTTTTATACGTGTGTTGTTTTTGTACCATAGGTACTAAAAGATAATCGATATAGCGTCCAATAAATTCTGTGACAGTAGCAATCTGAGATATGATTGGCCGACATGGCGGCATTATGTTATCAATGTTAAACCCATATTTATTGATTTTTACTAATTCCGATTCATTTAATCGGTGTATTTTAGGCAAGATATGCATATACCCAGGCCCATAATCAATTTGATTACCATTATTAAGGTAATTAAATGTGGAGTAATCTATAACACCTTTGGTGTACATGCCTTTGACATATGTATCGATATTACATCTAAGTGCTTTTAGGTCAAAGTTTTCCAATTTGGTGTAATGTTGTGTATTTAATTGGCGATCGCCTTCAAGAAGGTAATTGACCTTATCTAAAATAACAACATTGTTACTTTTATCGGCTTTCTTAATGATTAATGATTCATCATTTAACAGAGAAGAAATGCCGGACCTCTGTGAAAGGCTTAGATTGTTTCGAAATTTTCGAATTTGCATTGAAGATAGTTCATGCTTTGTATTAAACAGGTAATTTTCAAGGGTGTTGCAGGTTAAAGGTGGCATATGTCAAGATTTAATTCTGAAGGGATGAATTTCATCCAAGTTACCATGATATAAGTAACGACATCTCATTTTTCTGGCTAATTCATCAAAATCATGTAATAAGTCCTGCTTTGCCCTTTTGACTGACGGTGAAGGAATGAATTTCAAACCTCTGGATAAAACCAAATACTCGTCATCAGTTAATTTTCTATGCGAAAGATTAACAACCTGTTTTCTAGCTTGTGATAGCATAAATTCTAGCTTACTTTGCTGCATTGCAGCTTTGTTTTTCAGCCTTCGTTTATGTTTATTTCTTTTAGCATATTTCTTATAATGTCTAGCCATATTTGTGATCACAGAGACTAGTATCTGAAAGACTATTATCAATGCAATATCAACAGAACGAAATGTTAGGAGGCGTGGTGTATTTGCCTAAACTGATTTTCATTGGCTCTGTTACTTCTGTAATTATGTTAAGAGTAACACGTACTTCAATACATACCAATTTAATGGAAAATATAAATTCCAAAATTACATTATAAATTAAAACAATAAATATTATTGTTTTTCTTCACTAGGTATCAAGTGCCAAGCACTGGTTATTTCAAATAAACCAATAAAATATTTATTGTTTATTCCAAATTCTGATCACAAAAAAATGCAAAAATAGCTTTCTATTAATGTGTCCTAATCATCAAATGTTTCGTTGGAAAGAGCTATCTTTGTGCTTTATATTTTCAAAGATTTCACATGTGGAATATCCTCAGTGTTTCTCTATAAAGGTGATGATATATGCATTTTCTTCAGAATCTGTTTTCAACAACAACATGTTAGAAGTACTAATGTTACAGTAATGCCAACTATGTGAATCAGACAGGATTGACCATAGGCGTCTTACTTCCTTTCCCGAAACAATAAATTACTTTTTGAACTGAGTAAGCGAATTGTTTCAGTGACATTTAACATATGTTAATGTTTGACAGGCTTTTCCGTCGTGATGGCATTGCCAAAATTATTTATAGAAACAAGGTTAATTAGTATCGAATTCCAGAAAGATTAGGAAAACGGATCACCAACTAAATGATGATACAAGGGAAGGTGCCAGTGGGACACAGTCCCCAATGCAATCTTTGTATAAAAGTGACACCTAACATCCACGTATTCCAACATCAATCTGAATTCCGATAGCAGAAAAATCTTATTCGGAAGACTCCGTATACATACTACAACATGTATAAGTATTTTATTGTAATTATATTACAAAATATTGATCACATGATGCCAGTATTACTAGACTTGCAATTGCTTTAAATCAATCCGACATTAATATAATGTTTCGGCGGTTTTTGTATTATATGCTAATGATAAATGTATAACATTTATGAAGGGGTTTAAGCATTGTAGGCCCGCCATCATCAGGGATTTACCTATATCAATTTATTTTAATTTTGTCGTTGTCAATAGATCTGCAATATTTTTATGCTTTTTATAAGCTATAATTGGTTTGCTTGAAAATATTTCGTTGCAAACTGCATCCTGTTTTAGTAGGTCCCAATGTTTACTAATGCATTGTTTTAATTTATGAATGCATGGATTAAATTTCGTTGCCAATACTAAAGGAATTTCCTTTGTGTTTTGTTTGGCCTTTTTTCTTCTTAAATCAGATCTATTACATGATAATGCCTCAGTTATGTACTTTTCGATTTCAATGTCCTTGTATCCTCTCTTTATTAAGTTCGATCTGAACTGTAACAAAATATATTGTAAATCAACATCATTATTTCATTACACCAAATTGGAAAACTTTGACCTAAAAGCACTTAGATGTAATATCAATACATATGTCAAAGGCATGTACACCAAAGGTGTTATAGATTACTCCACATTTAATTACCTTAATAATGGTAATCAAATTGATTATGGACCTGGGTATATGCATATCTTGCCTAAAATACACCGATTAAATGAATCGGAATTAGTAAAAATCAATAAATATGGGTTGATTTACAATATATTTTGTTACAGTTCAGATCGAACTTATTAAAGAGAGGATACAAGGAGATTGAAATCGAAAAGTACATAACTGAGGCATTATCATGTAATAGATCTGATTTAATAAGAAAAAAGGCCAAACAAAATACAAAGGAAATTCCTTTAGTATTGGCAACGAAATTTAATCCATGCATTCATAAATTAAAACAATGCATTAGTAAACATTGGGACCTACTAAAACAGGATGCAGTTTGCAACGAAATATTTTCAAGCAAACCAATAATAGCTTATAAAAAGCATAAAAATATTGCAGATCTATTGACAACGACAAAATTAGAATAAATTGATATAGGTAAATCCCTGATGATGGCGGGCCTACAATGCTTAAACCCTTTCATAAATGTTATACATTTATCATTGGCATATAATACAAAAACCGCCGAAACATTATATTAATGTCGGATTGATTAAAAGCAATTGAAAGTCTAGTAATACTAGCATCATGTGATCAATATTTTGTAATTTAATTACAATAAAGTACTTATAGTATGTATACGGAGTCTTCCGAATAAGATTTTTTGCTATCGGAATTCAGACTGATGTTGGAATACGTGGATGTTAGGTGTCACTTTTATTCAAAAATCTTCAAAGGAACCTGCCATATAATAAGTATGTCCAGGGAGCACTAATTGAGGATTGCTTTTAATGAACTTGACCAGGAAGTCACCAAACAATTCAATGAGAGCCTGCTTGTTTTCTTTAACAGAATGCTTTTTTTCCAGTCGGGGACAATTCTTAGACTACCTTCAATTACTTGAAACAAATTTGCATGAGCAGTGACTTTGGTACGACGCTCTCTTTCAGATGATTTAATGGAATGTTTTACATCATACTGATCAAAACCATCGGCTACTGTGTGTGCTTTTGTAAAACAACTTCCTAAATAATTGCAGTAGGCAAGAGCAAGATCTCCAAAGGTTTTACGTTTCTTTGAATCCATGCACTGAACTATAGCCATACCGTCTCTAATTTGAGTTTTCAATGAAGGATCAAAATCTGGCAAAGAATGAACCGGCAAGACTTCTTTTTTTAACTGTTTTACTAGATCTGATTTACAATATTTTCCCATTGTTCCATCTTCATGGAACAAAGAAACCGGGATAGGCCCAAGTGGAAGTGAGAGAATACTTTTAATAGTAACATCATCTCTGCTGTTAGCCAAAACCAGAGCACGTCTAAAAACAATTTCTGGATTGATAAGGCCGGTTATAATTTGTCTGATTTAAACTTAAGGGTTCTCTTAACGTTCATATATTCAAATATTTTCAGTCTGGACTTGGTAATATGACTATAGAAGCTTCCGGATTGGTCTAAAGAAAGCGCACCCATAACAAATTTTCTGCACAGATTTTCTACGTCATCTACTGCAGAAAGCAAAGAATCCGTAAGGTGGCTCGGGCCTATTCGAAGTTTCTATCAGAAGTGCCGTTTTTTTTTGTAATTTTATTCTTTAGAGATAGTGAATCAAATTGGTCGAAAAAAAATAAGGGGTCACGGACCATTTAAGTTTAAATTTTACTTTTAAACAGGTATGTAAAAGGGACCATTTTTCAATGAAATGATAGAGAAAATAGAGGTGTTGACATATTTTTATCAGAATATCAAAAAAACGTTCTATAACAATTGGTCCAAAACTGTAATATAAAAAGCTGTAATATAGCTTCAAAGAATGAGCCAACAAAAAACATAGGTCACCGATAAAAAAAAATATTATGCCTTAAAACCCAAATTTTATCTGAACCCTCTTGAATCACTCGACCTCCTTCTGAAATGGGATGAATAGCTCTTGGGATGTAGCGATCGCAACTGATACGACTAATCTCATGGTTTGCAACACTGGTAACATATCTTCGTTATTCAGTAAATGTAACGCAAAACCTATGCGCGTTCAGAATTTCAATTAGGCCCAAACTCGCAGTAAACTTAAATTGCGAGAGCAAGATGAAAAGGTATAAAGATACTGTGACTAGTTGCAACAATGCATTCCGTTAAAGCCAAACTTTTCCTCACACTTTCCGTTTTGATATAAGAAGGAACAATTCAAGTGCTCAACGCCTTTTCGTCCATATTCCAACTAAGTAGCTGACCAAAGAAACGGGCGTTGATTGCACAGAATTTTTGAATGATACCTCCGTTGAAGTTAGGTAGTGTTCTTAAACAATTCTTACCTTTTCAATGACTCTCTTAATTATACTTGCTACTAAATAAAGGAGTTGGTCATCCGTTTGTTCGCTATACATACGTCTCGTTTGTATTTTATTTGACCATTTTAACTCAGCTTTCAAATAACTGGCTGCCTTGATCGCATTCCCTAGTGTTATATTGCTACTCATTATCATGTTGGACTTACCCTGACCTTGTTGTGATTGAATGACAACAGAATTACTGTAATGGTTTTCCAAATATCGCTGCAGTTTCCTTGTTGGAAAGCTTGTAAGCCTAATTTCTGGTAGGTATGAAACACACTTCACAATTAAAGAGGATAATAGAAATGCCTTTTTATTCCTTGATAAATCATCATTTATGCTAGAGATTAATTTGGGAAAAGCAGCAGCATTTATGGATTCACATTCTGAAGTTGAGTTACCAACGACCTCATTATCTTTTTTTAAATACGTTAGATATTTTGTAATGCACTGGTTATGGTAAAAAGCTTGTTCTTTAAAATTGGCTTCACTAATTTTATGTAGCAAGTTTGAATCACTGTAATGGTTTGAGCGTTCGTTATACGACTAACTCTTTCATCTGATTAAATTTTCAAAAATTGTTTGTCTTGCTTGTAGCTGTTCTTATTACAAAATATACAAGCACTCTTATTGATAGAAGAAGACGTAGATCGAGTTAAGATACTCGTGACTGGACTGCCTGTAGTGTCCGCTACTTCATCATCTTGTCTCCTAGTAAACACCACAATGTTGTGTTAACTTGTATAAGACTTGTAGCAACATTTATGATAAGCCATTTCCCTCTCTCAAATTGCACATTTTTCTAAGATTAAACTTGGTTTCAGCCGCTTTTCAGAACTATGGTCAAGTTTTAACGGACTTCCCAGTTGTGCCAACTTTTGGGGTTAGACTAGACCTCAATTTCTAAAAGTAACCAACAAAATAATTTATTTTTCTCTTAAAACCTAGATAATACAACCTCAAAATAGAACAAACAACAAAATGTCTAAGAACCCAAAAATTTTGAACAAATACAAGTAATAGCAAGTGATAATTGCTATATAGTAATCGAAAATATGGTGCGATCGAAGTTTAAAACCAATAAGGTTTATAACATCAGATCAGCCGTTAATAGTTATCAAAGGTACCAGGATTATAATTTAGTATGACAGACGCGCGTTTCGTCTACATAAGACTCATCAGTGACGCTCATATCAAAATATTTATATAGCCAAACAAGTACATAGTTGAAGAGCATAGAGGATCTAAAATTCCAAAAAGTTGTGCCAAATACGGCTAAGGTAATCTATGCCTGGGATAAGAAAATCCTTAGTTTTTCGTAAAATTCAAAGTTTTGTAAACAGGAAATTTATAAAAATGACCACATTATTGATATTCTTGTCAACACCGAAGTGTTGACTACTGGGCTGGTGATACCCTCGGGGACGAAACGTCCACTAGCAGTGGCATCGACCAAGTGGTGTAAATAGTTATCAAAGGTACCAGGATTATAATTTAGTACGCCAGACGGGCGTTTCGTCATTTTACATCATTTTGTAAATTTTCAGAAAATTTAAAGCAATTTGAAAATTTTTATGTTTGTAGTGTTTCCATGGCCATGGTCGCCATTTTGAAAATTCCAAAGATGAATGGCAAGTCTTCGCATGCCAAGTTACAATTCCCAAAGTTTGATTCATTTTGGAAAACTTTCCGATTTTTCAAGTTCTTTCTGTTTCCATGACAACGACAGTCATCTTGAATAAAACATACAATCTTTGCATTTGTATAGGAAAGTTTACTGTTTCCCTAAAACGTTGAAAATATGTAAAAACAGTTAATTCTCCACCTAACTTCAACAATCTTAAGCTAACTTCAACAATCTTTAACTAACTTCAAAAATCTTAAGCTAACTTCAACAATCTTAAGCTTACTTCCACAATCTTAAGCTTGATTTGACTTCTGCAAGTTGCTAGAGTGATACACCACAGAAAAGGCAACCTGTCAAAGATTTATCCATAGTCAAAAGTCGCTAATATGAAAATAGTGATTGGATTAGACTAAGATTATCCATTAGTTTTAGGTCAATGATGTAAATAATGTACAGTTATACTGGTTAAAGAAAGTTTTATTTATGTTATGAACCAAAATACACAGAAGAGGTGTGCCTACATTGGCAGAATTTATATAACCGATTACAGAAATATATTTGGTATGCAAACATATTTGCATTGACATGCGTCACTTCAATTGGGATTTTATAGTCCAACCCCTTGGTTCATTGAGCTTGTGAACTTTTACATACTTTACAAGTAAATGTTTGAATTAAAATTTAATATGGGGACGACTTATAATAATAATAATAATGATAAGTAAATAGCATTTGTATTATAATTGGCACATCTCATTTCCATGGTTTTTGTTCAGCCTTGTACCTTCAGTTAATGTTATTGCTTTTAAATATGTGCATTATTTACATGCTGAAGTATTGCTATTTAAATTTTTAACATTTTCATTATCCAAAATAATAAAAAGCAAAACATAGTTCTGTGTTAAGAGTTTATCAGTCTTTCATTCAGTTGAGAGACTTATCCTCTGCAGCACTATTAGTGTTGTAATTAGTCAAATCGCTGTAGTCATTATCATTAAGTATAACAAGTCCTGTACATTCATAAGGGAGGGACGAAAGATACCAAAGGGACAGTCAACCTCATCAATATAAAACAAACTGACAACGCCCTGGCTAAAACTGAAAAAGACAAACAAACAGCAGCACACATGACATAACATAGAAAACTAAAAAATAAACAACAAGAACCCCACCAAAAAACTAGGGATGATCTCAGGTGCTCCGGAAGGGTAACATATCCTGCTCTACATGTGGCACCCGTCGTGTTGCTTATGTGATAACAAATCCGGTAAATAGTCTAATTGGTAGGTCACATTCATGAAAGGGAAGGCGATTGTAGTTACGACGTAATGAACATATCCGATATCATTTGTGAAACGGTTATTCCTTGACGGTCAACCAACTCGTGATAGTGTCCGTAAAATTTACGAAGGGGTGATTTCAACTTCACCATTTGGAACTATAACACTACAGTATGGAACATTTGCATAATGTATTCACATTTGTGGGTTAAATTGTTATGCAGTGCATATCTATTCGTCTTCACAGTCAAAAAAACATATAGATACTTGATGAATATTCTTGTTGTCCTGTTTAAAACCTAAAACTCAACTGTAACAGCTGAATGTTCTTTTGAGTGACCGCAGCATAGCTTAAGATACAAGAATACCTCAATACAACTATTAAATGCTTAACACTAGTATTTTTATGGGGCCATCTATAGCTTGCTGTTCGGTGTCAGCCAAGACTTCGTGTTAAAGACAGTACGTTGACCTATAATGGAATACTTTAAAAAAAGTTGTGACTTGGATGGAGAGTTGTCTCATTGGCACTCATACCATATCTTCTTATATCTATTAACAATAGTTCATACCTATTTTTTTCTGCACATAATTTGTTTCAACACTTCTAGTCCTATATGACCCAGATTATGTTAGATATATAGTGAGAGATACTATTATTGTGACAAAATTTCAAAATTGACCATTTAGTTGAAACATATTTATTTCTTGTGGATTGGGAAACAAGTACATGCAACTCATGTTAATCCCTTTCAATTATGCGGGTGCGAGTCCTGCCTTGTAGCGGTATTAGCTTTCTCTTTGTTGAAATCTACAATGGTGTCTTTTACATGCAAGAGATATGTCTCATAACACGTTTCAGCCATTTATCGTCCTCTTCCGACGGGCTATCGTCGTTTCTCAAGACCACACTCGCAAATTTTGTCAAGGGAGAACCAAAAATTCAGTGCCTGAACATTTCTCCCCTGAGCAGGGATCGAACCATTGAACCAGGAACTTTTATGTTAGTAATCTGATGCACTTACCACTTTACCATGGCTTACCTTAATTGATCATTTGCAGCAAAAAAAATGGAAATATGAGTTTTCCATTCCAGGATATCATTTTAAACGAAACTTCATAGTGAAAGCGGTACAGTTGTAACCGTAAACGGAGTTTTTTGGGGAAATTGCATTATCAGTATTAACAGAATTGCACCCTACATCTATGTTATCCAGACAGTTATGACAAGGGTTTGATTTACTTACAGAAATTATGTAATGCTGCTTTAAATGGAAGATTAGAAGATTTGAAAAGATGTAGATACAGAGGGGGAGATTTGGAATACAGAGATAGTGTGAGTAAAATAACAGAAATTGTATCTTGGAAAATAGTACAAAACACTTTCAATTGCAACTCATTGAAAATGTTGATCATTTCTGACAAACAAATTAAGCTAATTGATTGTTAAATAAATTTATCAAAAGATATTCGAGATCTTGTTTGATGATTTACGTTTGAATTTCTCGAAATATATTATTGTATTGATGAGATGTGAACTCAGCTTAAATGCTGGTCACCTCAATTTGTGACTAGGGAATAGAAATATTGTTGTTTTGTGTTTCTTTCAACACGCAGTTGAAACCTTGTGGAAGTGGCACTTCTTTACCAGTACGTACTCAGACAGGCAGCAAGATTTTAGTCCGAAACGGCAATTTTAGTCTGATCATATCTAAATCGACGTAATTTACCGTTAGAGAAAAACGTTAAGAATTTAAAGACGCTGTTCAGTCGTGTCAAGATAATCAAGATGGAAGATTCTAGCGTTAACTCAAGTCTGTTTAGACTGTTTCGGCCGAATTCAGACCAATCATAAAAAGTAACGTTCACAACTTTCAGATCGGGTTGAGATCCTTTTAGTGTGTCAGAATGATATTAGGAGTTACGCCCCTTCATATAGATGATACATTCTAATTACAAAAAAAATGTACTATTTAAATGCCAGACATGCTAGAATGAAAAACGTATATTATTTTGAATAATTAAAACATTAAATCATTGGTTGACTTTTTAGTTCTGTTGGTCTTTTTTGAAGAGAATAGGGAATTAATATATATATATAAACTTTTTTTCATAACATTAACAAAAGAGTGACAACAACACTTTATAAATTTCATACGTCAAATCTTCTTGGTTTAACTTCATCAGAAACGATCAACGCATAATACAAATATTGTATATGTCAGATAAGTTATATCGTTAATTGTGTTATCCTCTAAAAGGTCGCATCAGGGAACCATGTCTTCGTGTGCACTAATCTTCTGAAATTGCTCTTAGACCGGGAAGGGGGAGGTGTTAAAACTATATACATGTATAACATACCATTGAAAAGAGAAGGATGTCCATGTGGTTTTATAGAATAGAGAATGATTGGCAATAAATATGAATAAATGAGAAAATGTAACATGAAATAAAATAATAGAGAAAAATAAGGTGCTTGAATATAAAAAATACAGAAATGAAGGACCCCCTCCAGATCCTCGTAGAACCTTTTGTTAAATTAATATAACCTAATTTTTAGTTCAGTATCGAGTATACATGTACATCTTATAACATCTGTTTGTAAATGCGTTAATTCATTCTTTCATTTGAATAACAAAGTTATCAAAAAAAAAACATGTATTTATCTGTTTAGACATAGTGCACTATAATGAATAATTCTTCTTCGTCTGCGTCTTCCTCTAACAGTAATAAATGTATGCGTTAATTTTTTTGTCTATAAGATTGAGTTCGATGGCACGTGTCAATAATCAAAAGGTAATAAAATCAATGATCCTTGACATGTTAAAGAAAAGTAGCAATTGCAATGGCTATTTCACAATAACATCATACGTACACCTGTCATGGTATTATACATGTAGCTCCGTATGTGTAGTAAAAGTTTCTAAACCATTTTATGATAGCTTCTTTCTTAAGACTATAAACATTGTTAAACCTACACGCACATATCATAAAATCACAAATTTAGTAAAGTTAAAAAGATATACGATATTGACATAGCATTTTTGTCTATCAAAAATGTACTACTGGTATATTTGTAACTCTGGATGTTTACCTTAAATGTATTGAATATGAAAAAGTTAAGATTTTTGTTTCAAATATTTGCTAAAAAAAACATTTTCCGAAAAAAGCATTCCATATAAACTAATCCTACAAATTAAAATGATCCATTTTTAATTCTACTATGGCATGGAACTAGAGAACTTTTTGCGTGATATAGTTTTAATATAACTGTTCATAAGTCTTTAAGTTTGAGCTGCAAGGCGAAAAAAAAATCACTTTGCTCTAATGGATGTCGTTTGGTTTTGTTTTTTTTTACTGTATTTTTGACGTAAATAAAACCAACAACTCCTAATATTCTAGACGTAATTATCAAAACCAAATATATAAATATGAATAAGAATGAAGGACGAAAATGCAGGTGTATATGTAGTATAACGAGATCAGAGATCTGTATTTTAATCAGATTGTTATTACAGCTGCTACAGTATATTTTTTTCTTAAAAACAAATTTATTACTTTTTTGCACTCTATTTTTATGTATCGAAAATTTAAAAATCTAATAATAAAACAAAGAAGCATTCTTTTATTTCCACGATTTACCATAATTAGGTCATGCCATATGCTACATTGATTCAAAAAACAAAGTTAGGAAATATATGAACACACAAACGTATGTGCACCAATCTTTATTAACTACAAAAAAGAGTAACAGTGATGGTCTCTACCGCCCGGAAAAAAATGCATACTCATTATGTGTACAGAGGCGGTTCCAGTCATTTTTAAAAGGGGTTCTCATCCAAGGATAAAGGGAGGGCATCCAATGGTATGTCCTTATAAACAAAAGGGGGGTCCAAACCCCGGATGCCTCCCCAAATCAGCCACTGTGTGAACCAACGACATGACATTTTACAAATATGCAAATCGATACTTGTTCTGAAAGACTGTTTTCGATTTTGTATAATAGATATATGAAAAAAAAGATGGGTTACATGTTCGAGTGCCAAATGCGATATCTTTCAACCCAAGATACAATCTGTTAAAGTAAGCAATCATAATTTCAACTCTGAAAAGTAAGCTATAAAGGGACTTTAAATTACTAGTGTTAAATAAAGGCAACAGTAGTATACCGCGGTTCAAAACTCGTAAATCGATGGGGAAAAAAAACACAAAATCGGGGTAACAAACTAAAACTGAGGAAAACGCATTAAATATAAGAGGAGAACAAGACACAACATTAAAATTTAACACACACAGAAACGGACTAAGCATTAGACAAAATCCAATGAGAATGACAAATATAACAAATATAAAATCAAAACCAAATACACAAATTTGGTATAGAAAAGTACCATAACACGTCTTATAGTAATGTAAATGCACACTCAAATATAAGAGAAAACAAACGACACAAAGGAAACACAACGTTAAATTGTAACACACACAGAAACAAACTATAATATAACAATGGCTCTATTCCTGACTAATTACAGGAAATTTTTTATACAGACAAAAATTGTTGGTTGAACCTTTTTTTGTGACATGCCTAACCTCCCGCTTTAATGACAACGTTAAATATAACATTAAAATGACAACATAACATTACTTGACTAAAATACAAATAAATAGAAAAACATATTAGACAAAGAAAAACACGAATAATAGCTAACAAAAGGCACCAGGTTTAAAATTCAAGACGGAAGAAGCGCGCCTCGTCCAGACAAGACTTACCAGTGACTTCCAGATACAATAGTTCGAAAGTCAAAACAAGTACAAAGTTGCACAGCACTGAGGATCAAAAGTTCAAAAAGGTGGTGCCAAATACGGCTAGGGTTTTCTGCTTGGGATAAGAACATCCTTATTATTCAGAACAATTTATGCTTTCGCATACATTAAGATTTATAAAATGACTATATAAAAGATATACATGATAACGGTGAAGTATTAACTTATTACAGAAAACAAAACACGGAAACATTACATAAACCAACACAAAAAATAGACACACCCGACTTAGTCAGGGCCTCAACGCAAAAAGTGAAAAAAAAAGTGACGTCACATACGAAGTGGTAAAAAGGCACAAAAATGACGTCACATTTGAAATTTTAAAACAGCACACAAAAAATGACGTCATATTTGAATGACTAAATCTATTTCTCAATAAAAAGATAGACTTAGGATTGATTGAAGATTATATTTGAACTAAATACTGATATTTAATAACAATGAAAATTGCAATACTTATTAATAGCAAACTGAGGTAGCAATTAACTATACTATATAGCTATGTCCGGTTTGTTTTGAATCTAACTGCAAACGTAAAACATCGTACAAATTACGTTGAACCAAATCAAATCTTATCAACGAAGGCGGTGATTAATCTTCTTTACCATAACACATGAATATAATTGAAAAGATGTCAAGACATTTGACAAAATCCGATGAGTTTTACAAATATAACATCAAAACTAAATACATGAATTTGGGATAGAAAATTACCGTAACACGTCTTATAGTAATACGAATTCAGACTGAGAAAAAAAAACAGTCACAATCGGGAATTAGTCACGTCCGGTAATTAAAAGATTAGACGACGTAATGACAGACCACAATCTACTATGTGGTAAAAATATCCTTAGCAACAATTCAAACCAAACAATACAAAAAACGGCTTAATTTATATACAAAATGAGAAGAAAAATATCTAATAAATAGGTTAAGATCCAACGGTGCAATTTTCGAAAATCATCAGAGTTCACGTCCTTGTGTACATACGCATGGAAAACATCATTATGCGTTTATAAAGGTTGGCAATTGTCCTTTCAAAAATATAAAAAAAAAATCAATATCTCCATCAGAAAGAAACAAAAATCTTTGCAAAGACGAAAAATGAAACTGCAACTGCTTATTTCAAAACCAGTTTGAAAAAACTCCAAAATACTGAAATTTGTTTAAATTAAAACTTATAGATTTTTTTAACATTGTCAGCAAAGAAAATAAAATGGCTTGTTCAGTTTTGATGGAATATGGTGGATGATATAGGCTTCATAGTCGGGTTGTTGTCTCTTTGTCACATTCCACATTTCCATTCTGAATTTTATTACTGCATAAGAATGAGTTTATATGGAGATTTTTGTTTTGTTTAATACAATTTACATACTTACGCTGTCTCTATTAGTAATATATCCGAAGTTTTAAGAAAAGTAGGGGAATTAAAGAATTAAGAACTTTGAAATCAAAAATTTCTGTTGAAATTGGTAGATGGCTTAATAATAAGAAAGTTCGTTTTATTAATATTTTATGTACTTCCGCGCACGGGTGATATTGAGTACGAGTTCCATAATGTTTTAGAATGTTCGGCAATATGCAAAGGTGGACACAGTTAGAACGCGATTTTGATTCCTAAGGACGCCACATTTTGTAATGAATTTGTTCTTTATTTTTTAACGCTTTCAAATGAAATAAATTGAAATATTTCAGACTTTTTGAAAATTGATCAATTGGCTTCAATTATAACAAAGTTAAAACAATTCGGAAAGTCATGGTACTTTGTATTTTTTCAAAAGAAATATATGTTTATTATTTTTCACAGAAACCCTTTTCTGTTTTTTAACAGAGTTAACTTGTGTATATTTATTACCATCACTTATCACATGCAGGTATACACCTAATTATAAACGGCGCATGACGTTTCCGCTTTGTAATTTGTATAGATACATGTATAATACACACGCATTACAATTTTATATAGATAAAATTGTAAATTAAATATACAAAAAATAAATTTATAAACAGCTCATATATTAAGCATAGAAACAGGCATATATTATAATGTTGAAAGAAATAATAGACTATGTACAAGTTGTAATACTACCCCTTTTGCAAATGAATACCATTTTATATTTGAATGTAAAAAATATAGTCAAATATTTTAAACAGCAAACCACGAATTTAAGAAATCAGCAAAGAAAAATCACGAAAAAGATGTGTATTTTAGTAGAACGTGCGTTCCCAGTTTTGTTGTGCAATTCTATTGTGTTGACTTGCGATAACAATAGTATCCTAAAACGTTATTTAAAAAAAAAACATTGTTTTGAATAAATATATTATTAATCTCTAGAATATATCAATAATAGTTATCAAAGGTACCAGGATCATAATTTAGTACGCCAGACGCGCGTTTCGTCTACCTAGGACTCATCAGTGACGCTCAAATCAAAATATCTATAAAGCCAAACAAGTACAACGTTGAAGAGCATTGAGGATCCAAAATTCCAAAAAGTTGTGCCAAATACTGCTAAGGTAATGTATGCCTTGGATAAGAAAATCCTTAGTTTTTCGAAAACTTTACACCGAGTGTTGACTACTGGGCTTGTCATACCCTCGGGGACGAAACGTACATAAAATAGTCACTGCAAGTTGTTATTATTACTGTATCATTGATGATTAAAAAACATCAGGACTTTGTAAGGGACATTGCCCATAAGTTATATTGATTATGACCGAAACATTAAAGTTACCACCTGTGACTCCTCAAGAATGAGTAACAAGCTTTAATTAAGGTAGCTAAAGTAGGACACACATTGATATTTTTTTAATACAGTGTTGATGTATTGCTATTTAAGAATTATTGTTTACTTATTTCTGGACATAAATGACATTCTTACAAAATGTTAACAAATTCATCAGTGATAATAAGGGTATATTATTTCACACATCATTGATACTAAACCTATATAAACTAACACACCACTGTTGGGGAGAGCCTATGAAGTAACACACAACTTACGGGGAAGCTGTATGAATACACACACAACTGATGGAGTAGCGTTTTTATTTAACTCTTGAAAACTGCAGATCTTAATGAAATATTATATCACTGATGGCATAGCTATACATAAAACAAATATCTAAGGAAAACATCTTAAATTTAAAGAATCATTGACGGAAAAGTTCACAATTTAAAAATCATAGATTGCAAAGCTGATTAAACATGTTAAATTAACTCAATTTTAGGGATCCATTATTACAAATGTTATAACAAATGTAATACAATTCAAAATCGCTTTGATCATAGAATGGCCTTTGTTTGTTGTTCATGTAGAGTATAATTATAAGTAGCTTTGGTCTTTTGAATCATATTTAACCACTGATTCATGTGATATGCATTTATTTATATTGATTACACAACTTGGTCCAGTTCATAACACACGTTTTTAATGTGTATTATATGTTAATATTACAGCAGGGAGCCACACCATTATTGTGTGCAGCATATGGAGGACACATTGAGATCGTCCGTTATCTGGTAACATTAGGCTGTGTTAAAGAAGTCAGAGACACCAAGGTGATTATAATTGTTATTTATAATTATATTGTTAATCAGACAGGTTTAATGGACAATGAATACTGTTAGAATTTAAATAAATCGTGTTAACATGTCAATTGTCAAACTTAATCAGTGTATATAAAGTGAGAATCCAGCTAGTTCATTTTCACTGTCATATGCGGGTATGTCTATTGTAGAATAAAGGATCATGGGAAAACTGTATTTGTTTACGTTTTGAAAATACCAAATTAATTGATTTGAAGGAAAGTTTTTACATATTTTCATTGTGATATGTCTTTATTATGTACAAACATAGCATTAAAGTTCATATAAGTGTTATAAAAGCAACATAATATAGCATATCGATTTTTGAAAGCGATCCATTTTAACTATAGATGCGATGAATTATCACTGTTAGTGCAGTCATTTCTGATGTGGAATTTTCGAAGATGTGAGGAATTTTTATTGTTGAATTATGTGATAAATGCACTTGAAACAAATGAAAAAACTTAGTTGATGACTTTAGAATTTATGATAAATGTATTTTCAAATTGAAATACAAATTCCTCATTCATTCTTATCAAATATATAGTTTTTCAAACTTGTAACAAAAACGCTTCTCAAAATGTCATATTGTATTCTTCAAATTACGTTTTTCCTTGATTTAAAAAAAAAAAAAAAAGATATTTCTGTATTTTTTTGAAGTTAAAGATTGATATTGCGGAGTTTAAGTGCAGTCTGTGTAAAATAGAGACGAGTACATTTGAGGACGTTATCTTCCACGCAATAAATACACTTGCGAACAGAGAAATATGCATATTGAAACACAATGGTGACAGAAAAGCTTATAAAAGATTAACTTTCCCCAGTTGTACCCTCAACTGCTTCAATTTCCATATTCTGAAAAAGACAGTTTTGGTAGAACAAATGTTCTTGACTCGATTGTTGCTTGCATGATTTTAACTGTATAAGGTGAAACGGTATGTGACATAAATTATCCACAGTCACTAAAACATGAAATGTAAGGTGTGGGCGAACTTTTTTGTTTGCATTGGTACGTGAAGTAGAGCACCCTTGATACAAAAAAAAATATTCGTAATGAACAGCTCGATACCAGAGGAGGATTTAGGTGGACAGGGGGCTGCCCCCTTTTTGGGAAAACATTTGGTTACTTTTATATGGAATTACTGGAGCGGGCCCCCTCTTAGGTAGTCATTGGACCCCTACTTATAAAAATTTCTAGATCCGCGAGTGGATACTACCACAGAGGTCAAACAATGCACATTCGGGTAATTGTACACAACATGCATGCTACAATTCATGTTTGATGATCTTAGACCCTTTGGACCTCTATGTGGGCTATTTCGGTAACTTGGTAAAAATCCCCAAACCGGATACAAGGTTAGATTCAGCATGTCAAAGAACCCCAAATATCCATAAGGTCTTTTGTCTATAAAAATGTATGCATGGAATACATTTGTTATTGAAGGCATGACTGTAACAATAGGATGAAGATAAAAAAAATAATCTTTTTCTGGGGTCTCATTAGGTGGGGGGGGGGGGGCGGGTCTGATCCCTGATCCCGCTTACTGCTTTATCAGATTCCCGTATCCCGCTTATACTATGCAGTTCTCATTTTTTTTAAATTTTCCGTGTCCCGCTATACTTTATTTCTCGTTTTCACGACACACTCATTTGACTATCACGTGTCACGCTTACAAAAAAATCGGCAATTCCGCGTCACGCTTATACCCCAACGCGACCCACTATTCTACTCTTTTCTGACTCGTATTAAGCCCAATATGAATATATTTAGAAAGTGTGTTTTTTATTCCTTTTTATACCGTCTCGTTTCGGGTTGAGCCACAGATAGATAAGATGTCATATGTGACAATGAGACAACTCTCAAAACGAGTCACAATTTATAAAAGTATACCTTTATACGTCAAAATACGGTCTTCAACATTGAGTCTTGGCTCACACCGAACAGCAAGTTATAAAGGGCCCCAGTGTAAAACCTTTTAAACGGGAAAACCAACGATTCAATCTTTATCAAGATGTACGTAATTAGTGGTGAAGTGTCATGGAAATGGATAAAAAAAAACAAGGATATGGAAATGGATAAAAAAATACAAGGCTAAATTAAGGCTTTACAGCTAATTTCCTAATGCACGTAAAGCAAAACTTTGGTCGACTTGATTGCTTAGTTTGTATAATTGTTTATACAAACTTTGTAAATAAGATTGACATCTTTAAACAATATGTATCGGCATAGTTCAACCTGTATTTATATAATTATTATATTTGAATTAAATTGGGTGTTATCATAATGATTGTACAAAAAAAAAAAAAAAAAAGCAAGCACGCTAATTAAAGTCTTGCTTTACATGCTTAAAAAAGTACGCTGTAATAGATAAAAAAAAATGAATATATCATACAGTGAAAATGCGCCGTATATACAATACTAATGAATCGCTCTACAGTGAAAATGAAAGAATACAAATGTAGTATCATTATTCGACAGTAAACATGACTCGCATAAAGAAAGCATCATAGTGGAATTCAGTTCAGTATGAAGAAACTGAATGACAAAACCTATTCTACGTTATACAACTTTAATAATTGTGTTGAAATGAATATTTTTTCTGCAACAACATCTTACCTGTTAGTTATAAAACACCTGCAAGATCTGTTGGTGAAATGTCCTAAATATTCACCTATTTTGGTATATATTTCACAGCTATTTGGATTTAGGCGCGAAAACACCCCGTTCGTATCTCTTACTTTGTTCTATCAGTATTATGTGTTTCTTTACATATACTTTTTAACTAATTTTCTTCATTTTCTTCAAAAATAAAAAAAAAGTCGTCTGTTTATTTATCATTCTACATCAACAATTTCTGGCATATACAGTGAAAATGATATTTTAGGATCCGCACTTTACATACACTGTTAATCAGATAATTAACATTGTGATTTTTTTTTCTAACTTAACATATGTTGTAAACCTCTGATTTTACCTGGAGTTGATGTTATGTTAAAATAGCCCGATCTATTATGAAGAAAAATTTCAATCAATTCTTGCTAAAATTATCTACAAAGGGATGCCAGTTTACTTGTCTCGTCCTTCTGCATCCTTTATACAAATGTTTTATACATTAAAAACAGTATTGTTCTTTTTCATATATTGACATTCGTTTAGATCAATGAATTGCATTTATCTAGAATATATCAATAATGAAAGCATACATAAGTTCACACATCCTAAATCCTGACATCCCCAATTCGCACCTACTTATGGTGACACCTAAAATCTCAAATCATTGATAGGGATAACCAAAATTAGTACACCGGATGTAGTCATCATAAATTTCCACACCGCTGATGGTGACAACTTAAATTCACCCTACATCGCTTGTGAAACCATAAATTAACAGACCACTGATGCTGACATCCTTTAAATGCACACTGCACTGATGCTGACAACCGTTAAATTCACACTGCACTGATCCTGACACCCTTTAAATTCACACTCCAAAACTGTGACGTCCTAAATAAAAACATCTATGATAAAGACAACCTGATATAACATACCACTGGCCTTGACACCGCAAAGGCAAAGACCTTAGATACTCAAGACCAATTAATTCACAATTAATTCTAAAATGTATAAAATAACTGATCATAGTTAAGACCATTACATTTATACACCACTGATTATCACATTTTGAATTACCACACCCTTACAGTGACTCCTTGAAGTTGGGAATTAGTTAAAATGATGCCATAACTTCATACACTACTGATGTTGATAACATGGATCAGTGATGATGACGCTCTAAATGCAAATAACAGTGATTGTGAATTTCACAATAGTTATCAAAAGTACCAGGTTTATAATTTAGTACACCAGACGCGCGTTTTGTCTACATAAGACTCATCAATGCCGCTCATATCAAAATAGTTATAAAGCCAAACAATACAAAGTTGAAGAGCATAGAGGATCCAAAATTCCAAAATGTTGTGCCAAATTGATGGTGACATGGTGAAGTGCAAACCACTGTTGTTGACACCTTAAATACAGATATCATTGATGTTAAATCCAAAATTTAAACTCCATGTATAGGAACAGTCTTATCTGGCGAATCACAGTGATGAACGTTTACCCCATTGGTGATGTCAAATTAAATTCAAACACTATCGATGATGACAACTCAATTTCTAACACCATTGAAGATGACAAATTAAAATAAACTCACCTGATGATGACGCCTTAAATTTACACACCACTGATGTTGGTATCCTTAAGTCATAAATATGTTGAGGGTGAAACTTTGAAATATCACACTATTGATAGTAACACGCTAAATCCAATCATCATTAAAAGTACGTCACATCCTATATTAGCATACCACCGACGACAACAAACAAAATGTAGGCACAATTTATGTTAACACCCTTAATATATGTAGGACTCTAAAGTGCGATGGTACTCTAAAGCGCGATGGTCACGCAATAGTGCGATGGCCTACGCTAAAGTACAATGGTGTCTCACGCTAAAGTGCGACGGTTGTTTTTTGCTTATGCACGATGGTTTATCATGCAATGGATCATAGGTTAGGGGATTACAGTGCATGCATTTAAAAACGAATAATTTTTATTTTTTTTTTGCAAAAGCTAGTATATACATTAGCTAAGGTATAACATGTGTGATAGACTTGGTTAAAATTTACCGACCGGCTTAATTGATTGTTTGTAAAGGACAAGGTATGATAAGGACCATTTTTGGCCCCCTCTTGAAAATAATCCATAATGGCAGTAATTCAAGCCTAGGGACGTGGCATTTGAAATACGGTAATTTTTTGGTGCTATCACGCGCATGCGCGTCACTGCATGTGCATATGTAAATGTAGTTCTGTATGTTACCTTTTATATCAGATTTCCTTCTGAAGTGAGTTACTGGAATTCAACTTTTGTTCTACTGATCGGATTTTTGCCAAATTTTATCACAATTTATATTTATAGAAGTAAAAGACAATGTTGAATTTATGTTGGGATCAGACAACTTTTTGGGGGGTAAAACTTGATTTTTTATATGAAAATCACTGATTTTGAGAATTATACCATGTATGGCCTGAACTTCGGCACTACTTACCAGTTCTTCTCAAAATCTTATAAGAATGATTATTTAAATCTATTACAGACATCTTTCAAGTTTTTTAAATACTTGGTAAGTATTTTTGGTGGAAAAATTGTTTTTTATATTAAAATCACTGATTTTGAGAATTATAACATGTATGGCCTGAACTTCGGTACTACCCATCAGCTCTTCTCAAAATCTTATAAGAATGATTAAAAAAATCTATTACAGACATCTTTCAAGTTTTATAAATACTTGGTAAGTATTTTGGGTGAAAAAATTGTTTTTTATATGAAAATCACTGATTTTGAGAATTATACCATGTATGGCCTGAACTTCGGTACTACTCACCAGTTCTTCTCAAAATCTTATAAGAATGATTAAATAAATCTATTACAGACATCTTTAAAGTTTTATAAATACTTGGTAAGTATTTTGGGTGAAAAGGTTGTTTTTTATACGAAAATTCGTGATTTTGAGAATTGCAATATTTCCAGACAAATGGCGATATGGCATCTTTTAAACTTACAAAAAATCTCTGCAAAATACCAAAATGTGTATTTATATGAAATAATGTCACCTTCTTTGAGTAATGTAAATAGAAAAAAACGTATTTTCTATGGAATATTGATTTATATACAAAAATGAATAATTTTGAGATTTGTAAGATTTCGAAACATTAGCTTCAGTCTGTTTAACTCGCAAACAACCTCTGAAAAATATCAAAATGTTTTTTTGAGTACTTTGTGTCATAGGGTTACTGCATCATTGCTATCAATCTCACATCTCCATGTTTCACGTTATTTACTTTATTCATATAGAATGATTGTTCTGTTTTAGATAAATAAAAAGAAGTCTATTTGAACAAAGTGTTTAATAAGAAGGTTGTGAATTAGAAACATATACTCATATCTAAAATACTGACATCAATGCAAATGAATTGAAGTTCAACAACTTATGACATGTAACCCCCCCCCCCCCCCCCCCCAACCCCCAACCCCAACCCCTCTATTGTTATTTTCAAAACAAAATCAATTGTGCATGATCTGATGAATAGACAATGTTATTTATGACTATATGGTTTCAATTAATTTCCGTATTTTTTTCTTCGCCCAAAGATTGAATAATTTAACTTAAATAAATGGAGAATGTGTCCACTGACATAGAGACTCAGTTGATTTCCCCGCTAACATATAAAGTTATACAGAGACATATCTCAAGAATTTAAAAAGTGACGCTACTAAAATTTGAACTGAAACTGAGTTTTGTGGCAATAATCATTATATGTGCATTTCATAACATTGAATTGAGACAAACTCAAGATAGAGATCGGAAGAAAAAAAATCAGCATTTTTTTTTCATTTGTAAAGGAGCATAACCCTAGAATAGAAAAAAGAAATCACAAAAATTCATAAAGGGTCTGTGTTTTGTGGTAATAAGTATTAATTGTTTATAAGTTTCATAACATTTGGTTGAAGCAAACTAAAGTTAGAGAACGGAAACGAACAATTCAGCAATTTTGCTTTTAGTACAGGGGCATAACTCTTGAACTGGAAAAGTGGCGCCATCAACATTCAAACTCTATCTGTGTTTTGTGGTAATGAACAGTGTGTATAAGTTTTATATCATTTGGTAGAGACAAACTAAAGTTGGAAAACGAAAACGAAAAATTCAGTATTTTTTCCTTTTGTTAAGGAGTATAACTCAGTAAACTCTAGTATCAAGTCATAAACGTCCGATTTTTTCAACCTTTTACTTTTAAAATAAATTTTATGCAGTAAAAAGTAGTACCATTCATATTATTATTTAGAACATTGAGTAAATTGGTGCATACTGTACACTGTGATTGTTAAATTGATCTACATATTGATATTTTTCAACTGGGACCAAGAGGATAGGGACGATGACTTTGGGTTCTTTTACAGTTTTATTTTTAATCTAAGACAAAAGATGAATATATCATGCAGAAAAAGTATAATAATAACATATATATTTTTGGGCAATCCGGAAAATGATAGTAGTCTAGTGGTTTTAGTCATTTTGTGCAATGCATTTATTATAAATAAGAAGATGTGGTATGGTAGACAATGGGACAAGTCTCAAATGACACAGAAATTAACAACCGTACGGCTTTCAACATGAGCAAAGCCCATACCGCATTGTCAATTATAAAAGGTCCCGAATTAACAATGTCAAACGATTCAAACGAGATAACCAACGGCCTAATCTATGCAGACAAAAATTAACCAAAAAACAAATATGTAACACATAAGCAAACGATAACCACTAAATTACAGGAGTCGGTTTCACAAAAAAAACTTACGACTAAGAATGATCGTAAGTATACTGAATTGTTCATGACTCACGATCAATCTTAATCGTAAGTTTTTTTTGTGAAACTGACTCCATGCTCCTGACTTGGGACAGGCACATACATAGAGAATGCGGCAGGTTTAACATGTTTGCGGGATCTGAAACCTCACCCTAACCTTGGACACTGGTGTAACAGTAAAACATAAGAACGAACTATAAAAAGGCTAAGATCAATAAAAATACAAATATTACATATAAGTGGACGTGGCCGAGTACTTGTACTTTCCAAAAACAAAAAGACAGTCACACTGAATCCTTTTGTTCTTATTATCTAAAAGGTGCTTCTCTTGAGTAAGGAAATGTATTTTTTTCTTGAGAAGATACACAAAATACAAGTTTAATATACATTGTCTAAAATTGGAATGGACTGGATAGGGGATGTGTCAAAAAATGAATTTATTTCTTTTACAAAAATTAGTTTGTTATCCTTTCATCGATTAACAAGTCGCACACACAGCAGCTTCTCCTTTTATTTAATATTAGAGAAAAGGTTCCAAAAAAGAAAAAAAAAACAGAAATAAAATAAAATAGTCACAGAAAAGATAGTATTATATTTTTTTAACTGAAGCTTTTATCATTTTATAATGTCAGCTTTTAGCAAGTAACAGCTGATGAACTTATATACGAGAGTATCCGCATGGATTTTCGTTTTAAAAAATTAAGCATGCATCTGTAATGTATCTTCGGATTTTGAAAGTCGAATTTTGTTGAGATTATTATATAGTATCATATTTGACTTTGTATTTTTTCAAAGGTTTACAATATTTGCATACACTTAATTAAAGTTTCAAAATTATATCTAAACCTTGCAATATTTCTTTTTAATACATATTATATATTTAAAATATTTATAATAAATTTAATGAGTTAAAATTTTTGTTTCTCTAAAATTATTCTTTTTAAAATAATTCAAATAATTTCCTGTATAATCCATTGACAGGGGAGGTAATCTTGGTTCTAATTTTGTTTCCACGTGAAATCGATTTAAATTTCCAGTTGCCATTTACGTACTATGTACACGGATAAAAAGGGTTATAATTTGGTAGGGTCTTTATTCATTTAGTGTTGCTGAATGTACAGTTTGCTGATTGTTCTTTGACAACACTGCCACTGACACTTTTAAAAACTGATGCAAAATCACATGTTCCTTTTCTTTGCCCAACTTAAAAAAAAACGTAAACATGATAAAGAACGAAAAAGCTTTTTTTCCCTCCCGGCATTGAAGTTTTGTAACTCAATCAAGATCACCTGAGTTAAAATAAGATACTCGAGCAGATTCGGAAATGCAAGTTCGTTCCGGTCCTTGGTTCACATATTATCGACGTTTCCGTAAAAACAAGGAATTTTCAGTGTAGAATTACACACAGTCTATCACTACTATGAACACCCCCTTACCGTCGTCACATAAGTTACAAATACCTAAATAAAATTGAAATTGTTTTAATGGGACCTTAAGTACACTGCAACGTAAACAATGATTTTAAGTATCTGTTCGTTTCGAATAGAAGCAAGATACAGGAAACAGGATACCTCTGCGTATACTTTTTTTTTATTTCGACAGGTATATAGAAATGTTGTCAAAGGACTATGCTGTGCAAGACACAAGTCATTCTTCCACCACCTGAAAATAAAAACATTTGTTTTATCTGACTTAGCCCGGTTAGGTTTGAAATTAAAAAAGCACATTCCAGTTTAAAAGTTGTTAATCAAATATTTTGATGTATCTTTGGCATGTACATAATTTTTTGATTTGTATAAACTACTGTTATCGTCATAATCAAACTACGTTTTTACATCTATACTTTCGCGGACCATCGGACTTTAGCGTATGTAAGCATTGCACATTAGCATAGAACATCGCACTTTAGCGTGATTATCGCACTTTAGAGTCCTTTACATATATAACACCAGTGATGCTGACGCTCTAAAACCAATCACCACTGAATATGACACCTTACACATTTAACTCTTGATGATTCAATCAAATATTACACACCAGTGATGTTGCCATCAATACTTCAAGCACCACTAATGTTGATAACTTTCATTTACACAATACTGATGTCACCCTATCTTTAGCATATCTAATAATGACATACAATAATTTCACTTACAAGTAATGATGACACCCTTAATACTCACACCACTGATAATGAAACACTTGTAAGTTCGCAAACCATTGAAATATTTACAAAACTGATAATGTCATATTCAATTGGTTGACTTGTAATGGTGATATAACTTATTCTCACCCTACTGAAGATAACACCTTAAATTCATAGTTCGTTATCTGGTAACTGTCGGCTGTGAAATGGAAGCATGTGATAATGTGATTATAGATTTTATCACCTAAGTCTGATTATATTATGTGTTTATTTTGAATCAGTACAAAATCATGTTTTAATCAGATCGGTTTAATGGACAACAGATACTGCTAGAATTAAAATAAATAGTGTTAACATTTCAATCGTCAAACTGAATCAGATAATAAACATGAAAAAGATTTTTTTTTTAAATCTAACAAAAAGATAATTTGTAAACATCTGATTTTACTTGAAGTTGATATAATCAATAACTTAGATCTAATATTAAAAAAAAATTATCATTATAAAATTCTTGATCAAATTACATATAATGGGTTTTGTTTTTGTCCTTCTGCATCCTTCATACATATATTTTTTTACATTAAAACAGCATTGTTTTTTATATAATCATTTTGCTCAATGAATAGCATTTATTTGTTGTTTATATAGAACATATAAATAATAAAAGCATACATAGGTTCACACATTATAAATCCTCACAATCTTATTTCGTCCTAAATCAGTGATGGTGATACCCTAAATTCTTTCACCAGTGATGATTTTATCATAAATTCATACACCAATGATGGTGACTACCTAAATTCAACTATCGTTGATGGTGACACCATAATTTAACAGACCACTGATGGCGACACCCTTTGAATTCACACACCACTGATGATGAAACCCTTTAAATTGACACACCACTGATGGCAAGCCACTTTCAATTCACACTCAAATGATGGTGATATCCTAAACACAAACATCAATGATAAAGACAACCTAATATAACACACACCAGACCGTTATATCACTACTTCAAAGATCTTAATAGTGACACCTGATACTAAAACGACCTAGATAATCAAAACCAATGAATTAACACACCACTTATATAAAAAAAGTGTGTATAAAATGACTTTTCATAGTTTTTACCATAAATAAACACCAATGATAATACATTAAATTAACACACAACTGATTATCACATCTTGAATTACAACATCACTGATTTTGACGCTTCTAATTTCACAGACCATTGACAATGAAGACAAATAAATTTACACAACACTAATTGTTTACCATTAATATTTACATGGCAAAATCAAATAACAAAACACATCAAAAACAAATGCAAAATAACTGTCATATTCCTGACTAGGTACAGGTATTTTCAAATGTAGTTAATGGTGGATTGAATCTGCTTTTATAGCACTAAATCTCTCATTTTCACAACAGTCTTATCAAATTCCGTTATATTTACAACGAGGCGTGAAATAAACAGACAAAATAAATACAATAGTCAAAATATGGGAACATCAGTCATCGCTGTGTTACAACAAACGATTTTACAAAAAAGCACACATTCATCTATCAAATTAAAAACACATTCATTGCTTCGAGTATCTGACGTCATAAAATTTATACGTCACATAGGAATTTTTTTTGTCGTTCAATGTTTACACAAAACAATTTTATAATTTCACATGGGAAATGTTGGCATACAGGGTTAAAAATCAAAATGTTAGAATTATTTTAAGAAATCGTACGAGATTTAAAATTGTCCAAAATTTCTGTAGAATTTCTAAGAATCCAAAAATGGTTAATACCAATATTCGATAAAACTAATTTTGCCGTTTGTTGTTCAACGTATTTTCTCATTTATAATAGAACCGAAACATACTGACATTTAATTTAAGAATAACATAATGGCGGGATCTTTTTAAGTTCAGAGTCACGTTATAAGAACCAAAGAAACACAAAACGTTGCATATACAAAACACACCAGCACAAACAAAACGTTCTGCTCAGACACTGGTGACGTTTTACAAATTCTGAGAAGAAGCTGCACGCTTTTGAATATCGAATAAGTTAGACAATGAATATCCCATATGCAGCTGAAGTTGATATATTGCTACTAAGGTGGTGATGATGACACATAAAACTGATCCACGAATGGTAATATCCAATAATCCCACTTACTGAAGAAAACATTTTCAATTCAAACACCACTGAAATAGACTCTTTCAATTAATCCACCAATAATGGTGTTAACCCTACTTCAAACACCACTGAAAATGACACCCTCACTTCTGACAATAAAGATAAGTTAATTCACAAAACAGTTATATTAAAGTGATTAAGGGTGACACCTTATACTAGCAAAGTGAGTATGATGATGTCCTAATTTCATGCACTTCTGATGGAGACAACTTTAAATATTGTAACAATTTTGCGCCTGTCCCAAGTCAGGAGCCTCTGGCCTTGTTAGTCTTGCATTATTTGTAATTTTAGTTTCTTGTGTACAATTTGGAGTTTAGTATGGTGTTGACTATCACTGAACTAGTATATATATTTGTTTAGGGGCGAGCTGAAGGACGCCTCCGTATGCAGGAATTTCTCGCTGCATTGACAACCTGTTGGTGACCTTCTGCTGTTGTCTGCTCTATGGTCGTGTTGTTGTCTCTTTGACACATATCCCCTTTTCTTTTCTCAATGTTATTAAATCATAATCATGATGCCTAAAATCAAATACATGTGATGATCACATGGTAAATTTGCAAACCACTATTGGTCACACCATTGATGATGAAATGGTAAATTCGCAAACCACTGATGGTCACACAATTGGTGATGACATGGTTAAATGGCAGAACACTGATGGTCATAATATTGATAATGACATGGTAAATTCGAAAATTACTGACGGGAACACCATTGATTGGAAAAGGAAAATCCGCAAACCACTGATGATCACACCATTGATGAGGACACGGTTAATTGACAAATCACTGATGGTCACATCATTGATGATGACATGTTAAATTTGCAAACCACCAATGGACACATCATTATGATGACATGGTAATTTGAAAACAACTAGTTATCACATCATTGATGATGACACGGCAAATTTGCCAACCACTGATTGTCACACCATTGATGATGACATAGTAAATTTGCAAACTACTAATAGACACATCCTTGATTGTGACATGGTAAATATACTACCCATTTATGATGACATTATGAATTGAAAACCAATGATGGTGACACCTAAACATCAGACATCATCGATGATTTAATTAAAAATTAAAATACAACTGATACAAACAGCCTATATCAATGAATGTGTCGACAGTAATAAAGACATCTAAATTTCTAACATCATTGATGATGACAAATTAAAATAAAACTCACCTGATGATGACGCCTTAAATTCTAACACCACTGATGTTGGTATCCCTCATGCAAACACTTCTGAAAGGTTAAGCCCTGATATATCACACGACTGATAGAAACACGCTAAATCCAATCAACACTAAAGATAACATGCTGAATTTATATACCACTGACGACAACAACCAAAATATAGGCAACACTGATGTGAACACCCTATATATATAACAGCATTCACGATGACACTCTCAAATCAAATACCACTGATTCTGACACCATAAATTCAATTAACCACTGATGACTACAACAAAAGTTTGCACATCACTGATGTTGACATCTTAAATTCTAGCATCACCTAATGTTGATAACTTACATTCATACAATATTGATGATAATATACCCTACATTTAATCTAATGATGACATTCATATTAATATCAAACATCATTTGCCTTTTTCTGGACCAATGAGCCCGTAAACATAGGTGATCCCTTAGTTGCTTGCCTGGGCATTTTAGGGTTGATGTAACAACAGGTGATTATCAATAAAATATGTTAAAAATTTGTAATTTAAAAAGAAAATCACACATCAGTAATGTTGACACCCTCACTGCATACATCACTGATAGTGAAACACTTTTAAAGCACAAACATTGAAAGTGAAGCTCATGAAATAGACACAACACTGTTTTTTTACTTTGATAATTTACACAACAACTGATAATGACACATTCAATTGATCCACGAACAATAAGGATATGCCTTATTGACATCCAACTGAAAATAACACCTTTAATTCATTAGCCAACTATGGTAAAAAAAAAACTGCTTTACACACCACTTATGATGACACCCTCAATTCAAACACCACTAATGATGACACCTGCAATTCATCAACCATAATGGTGATAATTTTAATTCACCCACCACTGATTATGACTTCCTCAATTCGTTCACCAACATATGGTGATATCCCTTATTCCCATACACATTATTATGACTCATTCAATTCCATTCCCAATCATGGTGATATCACTTTTGAAATACAAATACTGATGACTCCTTCAATTCATCCACCAATAATGATAATGTTCCTAATTATTTGACCACTGATGAATACTCCTTTCACTCATCCCCCTAAACTGATGATATCAATTCATCAACTAATAATGGTGATATCTCAAATGCACACACAACTGACAATGACTGATGATCATTCCATGGTGATATCCCTTTCTCACATACAACTACTGGTGACTCTGTCTATTCATCTAACAATAATGGTGATATCCATAATTTACATTCCACTGTTAATGACTCCTTTATATCATCAACCAATAATGACAATATTTCTAATTCTTGCACCAAATAACTCCTTTCATTCATCTATGATATTCTTATGTCTGTAAAGTTGATGATAACTCTCTCCATTTATCCACCAAAAATGATGATATCCCTATTTTACACACCACTGATGATGACTCCTTTCATCCATCCACAAATAATGCTGATATATATTTTCAACACGTAGTTGATGTGGACTCTCAATTCAGACAAGATTATGAATATAGTCAAGTGATGTTTTTTTTGTATCAATCATGTCAATGCTCAATATCAGATTGTGTCATGTAGACAAGCAAATATGATAGAAATGTGCGAAACAAAGAACTGTGTGCTTGCATCGTCCATTTGTGTTAAGTGGTTTATAAAATACAGATACTAACTTTTACAAAATATCAGTACAATTTATAATTTGGATTACATTAAAATTTGTATACAACGTATTTATCATTTATATTAATACACAAAATTGTTCAATTTTTGACACACGTTTGTATGTTTGTTTTATTACAGTATGGTTCCACACCATTATTGTTAGCTGCCAGAAGGGGACACCTAGATATTGTCCATTATCTAGTAGAAGTCGGCTGTGAAAAGGAAGCAATTGACAAGGTGATTATAGATATTATCTCCTCAGTCTGATCATATTTCTGTAATAGTGAATAAGTACAAAATTATGTTGTTAATCAGACAGGTTTAATGGGAAACAAATACTGTTAGAATTAAAAACCAATTCTTCAGAGAACAATTGAAGGTCTTTCCACCTCGATAATAAGAATGAAATTTAAAAAAAGATGTAAGAAAAGGTCACTCATTGTTGATGTAATTTGGTACCTCAAACTGGTATAAAAAAAATAAGATTAAATAGGTATATGCAGAAAACTTAATTGTTTTATAATGAACAAGAAAGAATTTTAAGCAAATGTAAAAATCTAGAACGTCAAGTTGACCTTTGATCTTGACCTCAATTTTAAAGGTCAGATATCAGTGATATCAAATCAAAAGACCCCAGGTCAATCACTTGTATGGTTGTGGAGAAATACCGATTTCAAATACAAAAGGGGAGAAAAATCCTATAAAAGTTGGCCAAAACACTTCGACTTAAATAGGTTGAAGTTGCGCCTTATCGTAAACCGTAAATTTGAAAACATATCATATCATTAACTGTTACAGCTTCTTTTGAATATAGATTACAAGCAAAATCCAAAATTTATATTATGACCTTCACCTTCAACCATGACCCCAATTTCAAGGTCATAGGTCAGCGAACTCAAACCGGAAGGCCCAATGTAAATCACTTGTATGGTTGTGGAGAAATAATGATTTCAAATACAAAAGGGGAGAAAAGTCCTATAAGAGTTGACCAAAACACTTCGACTGTAATAGGTTGAAGTTGCGCCTTATTGTAAACAGTTATTTTGCAAACACATCATATCATTAACTGTAACAGTTTCTTCTGAATAACGATAACAAGCAAAATTCAAAATTTATAACATGACCTTGACCTTGACCTCAATTTCAAGGTCATAGGTCAGTCAACTCAAACCGGAAGGCCCGATGTCAATCACTTGTATGGATATGGAGAAATAATGATTTCAAATACATACGGGGAGAAAACTCCTATAAGGGTTTACCAAAACACTTCGACTGAATAAGTTGAAGTTGCGCCTTATTGTAAACAGTTATTTGGCAATCATATCATATCATTTACTGTAACAGTTTCTTTTGAATAACGATAACAAGCAAAATTCAAAATTTTAACAGGACCTTGACCTTTGACCTTGACCTCAATTTCCTTCAAATGGACCGAGGACTTCATATGAAAAGACTGTAGGCCTCTACGACTTATACCGTATGAATTTATCCAACATTTCGCCTATCTTAAATTTTCAAATGGAAATAACTCCCATAAGATGTCTTCTAAGCACTCCAGTCAAAATAAACCAAATCATTCTTAAGAATAGACCAACAATTTGGTGAAAACAGTTTGTAAAACTCCTTTACGGTTTTAGAGATATAGCGATAACAAGAAAAAGGGGACACAGCGAGATAACTCCTATAAGAATAAGTGTTCGGTCACACAGGGTGAGTTTTGAAACCTCCATTACTGTACAACATCATTGGCCAAACATCCATTCGATATGTTGTTAAACAAAAAAGCATCTCAGACGACAGAAGAAAAAAAAAGAATCAGAAGAAAAACAAAAGGTCTTTCCACGAAAAGTGGAAAAACTTATTAAACAAATAGTGTTAGAATTAAACAAAAATGTGTCATTAGTTAAACAAAAATCATGTAGTGTTAAAACGGTTATGAAAAATGATTTTGATTAAATTATATAATAGTATTAATGAATTCATACATCCTACATGAGGACATCCTAAATTTGCACAAGTGATGATTTTATCATATATTCAAACACCACTGATGCTGAAACCCTTAACTCACCCAACACTGATGGAGACACTCTTCATGATCACAACCTCAATCAAACAACTAGTGATGTTGAAAGCCTGAATTCATACACCATTGATGCTGACACCCTAAACTCACACACCTCTAACGGTGACTCCCAGAATTCGTTAACCACTGATGACAAAATCCCTTTAATTTACACACTATTGACCATGTTGACGGTGACACCTTTTAAATTCACCCACCACTGATGGCGACATAAACCCATACAATTCACACACCACTGATAATGAAACCTTATTTACATCCAACTGAAAATAACACCTTTAATTCATTAGCCAACTATGGTTAAAAAAAAACTACTATACATACCACTTATGATGACACCCTCAATTCAAACACCACTAATGATGACGCCTGCTATTCATCAATCATAACGGTGATAATTTTAATTTACCCAACACTGATTATGACTCCCTCAATTCGTTCACCAACATATGGTGATATCCCTTATTTCCATACAAATTATTATGACTCATTCAATTCCATTCCCAATCATGGTGATATCACTAATGAAATACAACTACTGATGACTCCTTCAATTCATCCACCAAAAGTGATAATGTTCCTAATTATTTGACCACTGATGATTACTCCCTTCATTCATCCCCCTAAACTGATGATATCAATTTATCGACTAATAATGGTGATATCTCGAATGCACACACAACTGACAATGACTGATGATCCCTCAATGGTGATATCCCTTTCTCACATACAACTACTGGTGACTCTTTCTATTCATCTAACAATAATGGTGATATCCATAATTTACATTCCACTGTTAATGACTCCTTTATATCATCAACCAATAATGAGAATATTTCTAATTCTTGCACCAAATGACTCCTTTCATTCATCTATGATATTCTTATGTCTGTAAAGTTGATGATAACTCTCTCCATTCATCCATCAAAAATGATGATATCCCTATTTTACACACCATTGATGATGACTCCTTTCATCCATCCACAAATAATGCTGATATATATTTTCAACACGTAGTTGATGTGGACTCTCAAGTCAGACAAGAGCAATGTTGATATCCATAATTCTCAAACAACATATGCTGACTCCTTTATTTATCAACCAAAAAAGATGATATCGTTAATGCACACGCCACTGATGATGACTCTTTTGAGTCAGCCATCATGAATGACACTAGTAGCACGATTTCAGTCTGAAACGGTCATTTTGGTCTGATCACATCTTGATTGACTGGATTTACCGCTAGAAAAAATCGTCAAGATATTTAAGATAGTTCAGTCGCCGTTCAGATCGATAGCCTCATCAGGTAAATCAGTTCGTTAAGGCGTGTCAAGACGGAAAAGACTGAATCGTCTAGCGGGTTGTTTAGACCCGTAAAGACCGTGTCAGACCAAAACAGACCATGGATACAAAAGAACGTTCAAAATTTTCAGACCCTGTTTTGATCCGTTCAGTATACCGGTTTGATACCACGAGTTGCGCCCCTTCTACTCGATAATGTATTTTAGATTAATACATGTATATATGTATTTTATTATTACAATTTGAAGTATATTCTGATTAATTAAAAAAAAAAAGATTAAATCTTGTGTTAATTCTTTATTTCTTTTCTTGTTTTGTTGAGGAACTAATAAATTATTCGTCTATATATATATATGTTGTTTATTTTTTAATAAATGTTTATTTATATAAATATATATTGATAATTAAATGCAAGGACGTACGTTAATTGAATACACACCAGAATGTATGCCATAAATTTAACCTTGAAATGTTGTGAACACCGGTAAAAATGTTTTTTGTATTTGAAGATTAGTAACGGAAAATCCTAAACGTAACCTAAAAAAGTTAAGGAGATGTGGTATGATTGCCAATGAGACAATCCACAGAAATGCAGCGGAGGCAAATTAACACATTAACACAGTCATGCATATTTTTGTTTTATGCATGACAGTTTCTTTAATTCGTTTTCTGTTGATATATGTCCTAGTTTACCGTTGAAGCTGTTGCTTTTTTGGTATGTTTATTTTTTTTTCGTGCGAGTTACTCTATTAAAGTTGGAAACAATTATTCCCGACATTCGGAAATTCGAAAAAAGACTTCCCGGATCCCGAAACCTGATCATATAATGCATTCAGTCTCTGTCGGGACGGTGTTAAAGTATCACCGTATAAAAATTTTCATTCAAACAATATATCCTCATAATATTTATTTTCTTATCCATATAATATGTATATAGTACTTTGTATATACTTTGTATATATATATATATGGCGTTGATTTAAAATAAAATCTGTTTTAGTTAAAACGGTCGAGTGCAATGGCACGTGCTAGTAATCAACCGGGTCAACAGGTAACAAAATCAATGATCCATAACGTAAGAAAGTACATGCCTATTATATTTTACAATTACTCTCATCATCATTCTTGATAAAAAGGTCTAAACTTTAATAAAGAATGAATGAACACGTATTAGTGATGTCTGACCTTCAGTTTTTAATATAAATTAATGCTTATGTTTTTTTTATATTGAGCAAAGTAACGAATGTGAATCTATTATACGTTAAAGGTTCTTACAATATCATATATGTCTAAACACTATACCAAAAGACCATGCAAAATATTTGAGCGCCGCATGTAAAACCATTAAAAAAACATGTACTGTTAGGAAGTTTGTTTAGTACTCAAAAGAAACGTTTCGCTTCTCTACTTATATAGTTTAGAGAGTATTCCTTTAAATTGTGTCAGTTATATAAAGTAGAGTGTATTTGTATTCTATTTATTCATCTAAATGTATCATTATAATATACATTTTGTATTTCACAACTATATATACTATAAGTTGTAGTGTGATTGATTGTTGTTTAAAGTCCAGTGGCAAATACTTCATGCATGTTCAGGACCAGCTGTAAGTTTATGACATGTATGGAACTCACCGGTGTAGTTTTCACGTGTTATAATAGATAAAAGAATAATTATTTTTTAAGATATCGAAACATAAAGGAGGCAAGGCGCATGGATTACCCGCACTTATCAGTTCTTTTCTCTTTTTTGTCTTAAAAAAAAAATCGATTTTTTTTTATATGTTTATATAATTTACGATAACTGTGGTGTATACGTGCTGTCAGACGAAAGATACATATGTGCCCTCTAAATATCTTTTTTTACTATGGATTGTTTGCTTTCGTACTGACGTTTAACACACAACTTTAATTACTGACTGTGATGTATGTAGAAATTCAAACGTACTGGAGAATGAAGGATGCAAATCCAAGCTTTGAATTAAAATGGTCATTAAATTTGCCACACAAATAAAAGAACAAGTGTAAGTGTTGGAATGACATATACAATATATCAACATGTGCATTGTCGGAGAATTTAATTTTGATTTTACTTTGGTAACTGGACAAAATTGAAGAGAGGCAGCCCAATCTTTTCTCCTTTTTGTTACGAGTACAAATAGATTTTATTGGCTTTATAGACATCGAATAGAATTCAGGGCATAACATTACGGAATATGATCTTCAAAATATACAATTTAATACCAATAACGTAACAAATACATTGTTGTTTTATATATATATATAAAAGTAATTTTTTGATCATCAGTGCAAGCAGTAGCGTTTGTTTGATTTTAAAACACGAATCGATCTATACTATTTAAAATTACAATACGCAAGCTGAAACCGTACCAAGTGATTATTATTTTTGCACACGACATCTAGGCTGTCGTCCCACCTCTAACAGTAGACGGTTCTCTTGGTGGGGATATTGTGCATTCAACCGTGGATATGATAAAATATCTGTAATAAACAAAATTGTAATGTTTTGATTGTGTAATGTCTTAATTTTTAAGGTTACGCGGGTTCGGTATTAAGCGGGACAATTGGTATGAACACATTTCGATATACGTGTAAATTATATTAAAAGAAGCTTTCAAACGCAGTTATTTTCGAGGATATTTAAAGATACAAATAAAAAAATCCTTTTTATGTTTTTGAATTAGGCTTTTAATTTCCATTCCTAATTATATATCATTGTAGAAAAAATTTATTTTATACATTTAAAGTACATGTAATTCTTTATGCTAGCTAGTCCATGAATAAAATTGCATAAATCACAAAAACACATTCGGGAATAGCAAGAAAGTTTACCAAAAATGTAGTGGGAACTTTACTGTTTTTTTTTATCATATATATTTCTGATAGTTTTCCCGACCTATTCACCTATTTTCAAACTTGAAAAGGGACCCCTTTCAGCGGCACGAGCCTGGAACATGTACACATGACAGTTGTAAGTAACAGCTATATAAATATACAAGAGAAGATATGGTATGATTGCGAATGAGACAAATGTCCACAAGAGACCAAAATTACACAGACATTAACAACTATATGTCACCGTACGGCCGTCAACAATGAGCAAAGCACATACCGCATAGTCAGCTATAAAATGCATTTCAAAGATACTATAATTAGAATAAAAGGTTAACGTACTTACAAAATATGTCATCTTAAAGAATGTGATTTCACAAATAAATTATTTTCAAATTCGCAGTCCAAGTCAACCTAAAATCGGTTACACACATTTTTAATGTTATAAATCCATTCCAACAATATTATTTTAAACACACACTAGCTTGCCTTTTCATTAATTTGAATAATACAAATTCAGCTAAATTTTGTTTATTCCCATCAACAGAGAAATCTCACACTCATCCCAGACGTTAATAATACTCATGCACTTCAATTTTGATAAACAATTTATTGATACGGACGAAAACGCTTTAACATACGGTTACATTAGGGTTAAAAAAAATGTGAACTTGTTTTTAATTGAATTCAAAGATAGATTAAACGGTAGCTTTAGGCAGCAACCATTTGATTTTCTGGGGGGGGGAAAGGGGGGGGGGGCTATGTTTTTTTTTGGAAAAAAAAGTTTGTTTCGAGTTTTGGAAAAAAAATAATTTGTTTTTGACCCTGAGAAAAATAATGTTTGTTTTACCCTCAGCTGACACTATATGTAATGCTAATATTGAAAGAAAAAAAATTTGTCGCCAAAAAAATGTTTGGAAAAAAATCCATAGCCCCCCCCCCCCCCCCCCCCCCCCCCCCCCCCCCCAAGAAAATCAAATGGTTGCTGCCTTAATAGTGAAATGAACTATTTTTTTGAAGACTCGCCTAAATGTATGTTGCATAGATGTATTTGACCCCAACAGTTTTATTTAGTTCATGCTGTAAATTATATTTATAAAACCATTTATTTGTAAATACCGCATAAATCAGTCTGTTCACTGTTTGAATAAAGAAACTTGTCGATTTTATAATATTGAGAGATATGCGAGATTTTGTAATATGGTGTGATAAACAAGTAATTGAAGATGAAATTCATTTTATTTTAGTATGTGAACAGGGGCGGATCCAGGATTTCCAGTTAGGGGGGGCGCAAAGTTTTATTTTTGCCGAGCGGAGCGAGGCGAAAAATGTTTGGAGTTTTTTTTTAGGTAAAACTATTGAAATATTCTTCTAAAGGGGTGAAATGTAGATATCTCGAACTATTGTGTGGTAAAATTAGCGAGAAATTAAAGTTTCAAGCTGAAACCGCCTTAATCCACACCTGACAACAATCTACAGATAGACGGGCGGACAGACGGACGCAAAGTGAGACGAGACAGATCACAATTGCTCACCTGACCAATATAATTTTCAAACGAAAATTTCTACTTTTACCAGCGATTTTTAATTGTCCTTTCATACTATCTGTTTTTTACTTTTATGATTTTCGGAGGTCGTGCCAGACTTCACTGTGTTCGCCACAAACAACTAAAACCAGAATGAGATGCATTTACGCAGTATATTTATTTTCTTGGGATCCCAAGCATACACTAATACGGTACAGAATTCGGCTAAATATTTAGGTTGCAAGTGAGAGATAAATATAGACACAGAGAAACAAATTAATAAACTAACCTTTCGCTTGAAACAGTATTTCTATCTTTCATTACGCCGGGATATTATAAAAGAATCTCACTGTTTTCTTGACCGTGTCATGATGAAATTGTGAAAGTGAGTAAGGGATGTTTTGAACTTCGATTATCAAACAAATTGATTATAAAAACCGCAAATGCAATGTAACATTTGTTTTTACTTTAACTGCTAAAAACCTATTATATTTGTCATCAAACGTAGCTCCGCGTTTGACACCTTCCTTTGAAGTTATTTATAGAACTTTAATCAAGCGTAGGTCAGTTGATTAGTAATAACGTTGATTCTGTTAAACTGACTGTTTTATATACTTTGAATGTTAAAAAAGATTGAATAGTCTCTTCTGATACTTAAATATGTTGAAGTCAACCCATGCTTTGCAAATTTTAGGGGGGGGGCGCACGCCCGCCACGCCCCCGCCTAAATCCGCCCCTGGTGAAAAGTATAATGAACTTCGAAAGAAATTTATCAAACCATATTGTTGGAGAAAACCGTCGAATCTTAAACTTTTTAGACGATCAATGCATTTGAAAGGGAGCATATATATACAGTTGGAACTCGCCCCTTTTTTTATGCTCGGTTGGGACCCCCTTTTAAAGTGGTTGGGTTCTCACCAGTATCTGTTCATAATGTAAAGGAACTAACCAATTAAAGGGAAGTTTTTATTTCTGACTGAGAAGGTACGAAATTAAATTCATTCATTAATGCTAAAAATCCATTTGATCCTATTCTGCTGTACTGTTATAATGGTATACCTACTTATATGATTATTTGACTAATTGTTTAAATGTAAATATGTTTCACTGATGTAATTGAATATTTGTAATAATTATTTTCTGTAAGTTGTATTGCTTACGAATAAAAGATTATATTATTAATAAAATAAATATTATAACTTTCCTTTTTTGATTGGATGACCATGCAGTGGTGTTGCAACGCCAAGGAACTGGTAATAGAAAGCTATTTTGATTTGATACATATGACAATGAATCTTAACAAAAGGTTCTATAAATTCAATTGTGAAAAAAATCACAATACCGTGCATTAACTCAACAACCGTCCATCGACAAATATTACTCGATATTCATTGAAATGATAACAAGTAAACAGTTATTGTAAAAGCAGAGCAGTCTTAAATTCTAATAGTTTTGTCAAAAATGATTCAAAGTTTTACCGATGCAACGATATTTTTTATATTTTGAGTTGAAATGGCCTAGCGGTAGTCTGATCACTTCGAATGCAACACGCTTAATCTTTGCTGGGCATTCGTAAAGTTTTTAAACTAAAATAAGATCTTTATTATTAGTTATCAAAACATATGTTATATGTAAGCTATCTATTATAAATCTACGAGGAGTTTCAAGAAAAATGGGGGGTGGGGGGGGGGGGGGGGTGGGGCATTGAAGTCTAACTTTATATATATAAAAAAAATAAAAAAAAGATCGAGATGTGGTATTGATTGCAAATGAGACAACTCTCCAAAAGCATGAAAAGAGATTAACTTCATAAAGTTATAACTAACTAACCCCTTTCAAGACAGACGTTGTCATTTCTGCGGCTCAAGAGATATCTGTGACGAATATCATTATAATTATCATGACATGTTAAGTGTTGGATGTAGCTACAGATAGACAGACATTTTATACTGGAATATTGCTGCAAATTTTATATCAAAGGAATCGCTTTCACATTCTATACTATTATGTACTATATTAATACACACTTAATCATGTTTTTTAAAGTTCAAACTCTGAATTGAGACAGCACTATCGGTCATCTTACATAAAAATAATCTAAATTTCTACAAATGTTACAGGTAAATCGGTCCTGCAAGCTACATGCAAGTTAAAAATCAAGGTTTTTTTTCAACCAATGTGCATGGTATTAATAATTGTAAATATATATTTTCTCTGTTACTATGAAATGTAGTTTTAAGGTAATAAAGTTCATTCGTTCATTAAAGTATTCTTTTTTAGATACTGATCTGTCTTATAAATATTTTAAATTCTAATTCTAAACACAAGGACACCAGTATGGGTTAAGCCAGAGAGCTTCCGAAAAGGGGAAATCCCACCTATGTTTACCTAACAAATACACTCATTTCTGCTCAAAATATCAAAAAGAAATTTTACAGAAATTCTCTTAGATGACCTTACATTCACATTATAGCAAAAAAATGGGGAAAAATTCAAAGGAAAGCCAAAAAAAAATTTAAGAAAAAATATACTGAAATTAAAGGGAACTATATTTGTGAACGAAAATTGACAACGAAAATTGAAGGGGGATAATTGTGTTCCCGGACCAGTACTAACAACACAATTCATAAACAAAAATAAGACAAGTTGCTTTCTTTAAAAAAAGAAATGCAATCGTAAACCCAAATGCTTGTTTGGCATTATATATATATTAGATAATTGTTTAATAAAGATGTATTGTCTTATATTACTTTTGTTGTGCATAAGAATTAGAAACTGACATTGCCTGTTTAGTGGTTTAAATAATGTAATACCGGCTTCACACATCAACGTATAGATCCGACGTACGTCGGCCGAGGTAAAAAAAATCATGCACGCTACCAAAACGCTAGTAATTTTGATGCATTCAACCTGTCAATCATATCTGTATCGTGTGCACAACGAGCTTAAAGCGTGTATTGGGTGTGCGTAAAGCGTACCTTAGCGTTTCTCCTGGTCTTCCTACATTCCCAACTGCAGGTCTGTCTATATGTGAATGTTTGTCAATAAGTCTGTCACATTCGCCCGTCTGTTTACATGTTTACCAGTCCGTCTATGTCCACTGGTTCGTCTACATGTTCACTAGCTTTGAAATAGCTTTCGGTAATTATAAAGAGATAGATTATTTAAATTCCAACGATCACAAATCTAATCTAAATCCGATTTCAATTATTTCGTAAAATACGTTTTTTGACAGACATTACCTTTATCTGATTATCATAATATTCCCAGTTTAAGGAAAAGAAAAGACATTTTTTCTATATATTTTTTTACAAAGTTGCTAATGGTTTAATTATGTCGTAATTTGCTAGGTCAATGTCGGATTCCGGGCGACATAGCGTACACTTTCCTTTTAATTTTTAGCGTTATTAATATCGTAATTTTTGTATCCTTGCTATCCTTGCTAAATCTTCTACTGTATATCACAGCTAGTGAATAAGTCTAAATGTCCGTACAGTGTATAGTAAGATCTTTTTTCCACACATGGACATTTCATTAGTATAGAAAGTTCGCTATAGTGTTCCATCATGGTCTTAGTGCAGTTTCGAGAGCTTATAGTGCACCGAGGCGGCCTAGGTTATTTTTAGACGCACCGTAAAGTCCCAGTCACACCATTGCAACAACGTCCTGTTTTGATAAATTTGTTAAAATGCTGGGACCATGATACTAATAGTATAATATTTCCCTTTTAAATAGTAATTGTTATGAATGATAATATTTTATATGTATGCTGTCTTAGTTTTTAAATAGTTATTTGGTTAATATGGTGTCTCGTAAGTCATTTTTGGACAGGATATTTTTGTTTTATAGTGTCACGATGTATATTCTGCACGAATAATTTTTATCGCTATCATTATAAAAAACTAGACTATGTGAACCCTAGTGTGAACCGTATGAGATCGCACACAAGACAGCTGATTGGATAAATGGGATGAATTGTTACGCCTACATAAAACTGATATCCAATCGAATGCCAGCAGACACCTGTCAGTAAAAACAAATTGTAAGCGTGGATGGTTAGAGATTTATTTGTGTATTCGATATTTGAAAAATAAGTTAGATAGTCACTATTCGTTTTCCCTTTTTTCAGCCGGATTTCAATAACTGTTTTTACACTTTCTTATGATTAACAGAAAGGTATTTAAATAGAAGCGCACCACATGTAACAGAGATTTACAAGCATTTAATATAGCGACTTGTGTTTTCCGGAACGTCCTATTTTCAATTATTCACAGACTTTTGCAATATTATTAAACCTTTATTTTTTACCTTCAAAAACTGCTCAAACTTGTATTCTCAGACTAGACAGCATGAAAGACATAAACACTTTTATAAGTCAGTGTACACACGGTGTTTTCCAAACTTGGTAATTTCTTCGCCCAGGGATATGAATTTGACATTAAAAGTCCCTCAAAGCTTTACAATACCCGGTCGTGTCATTTCCGTATATTGTAGATGGAACGAGTGATATACATACACCAGACATACATGTTCCGTTACAGGTAAATTTTACCTTTTTGGAGGACTCCTAAGTGGGGATGCGTTGCATGTGTGCTAATCTAAAAAAAAATCAAATCTTTTATTTTTCTAAACTGCGTTACATGCAAATGCGAAATAATTCACGGTGGGTATGGTTGTCCTGCGAGAGAACGTACTGTGCTGGTGATTCGGTCCTGACGGGTGCTGGTGATCAATGAAAAAATGTAAACAAAGACGAAAATGATGATTTTTGACGTTTTCACTCATAAAAAATGTAAGAAAACCGTTGAGATTTTTCAATTTCGTTTCTTATGGGTTCATATATAAACCATTAAAAAATTGACCCTCTAAACTGTTTCAGTAAGCGTAACACAAAAATGCTCATTTTCAGAAAATCTCGAACTGAAAAAATAAAACAAACATGCTCATAGAGTCCGCTTTCTATACCGCAATCCACACGACAAAACAATTTTGTGAAAAAACATTGCAATTTCTTAAAATTTAGCATTTTCTCAATTTATGCATGTCCTGATACTGTGCTGGTGGGTCCTGATACGGTGCTGGTGATTTTGGATAAGAAGTTGGTCATATTTGACACAAATTGTTGAAGGTCGTACGATGACGTATGGTTGTTAACACATACTTCCTTTGGTTTCTTATGGAAATTTGTCCATTGACAACAAACATACCACATCATCTACATTATATTAAGTATTGTATAAATTACAACGTATTTTGGTGATCTTGCAAAATGATCGTAATCCCGAAAATCGTAAACATATTTTCTTATCTTAAAAGGGGGCAAGAAGGGTTCCATTAACAGGCCAATAAATAAGGTTACAGTTAATTTCATTTTTTTTTTTTTTAAATAGGGGTATTTTTTCTCTCATAATAACAGTAAACAGATTCACAACAATGTCAATTTCAAGAAAGCAGACAACAGCTAATTAGCCAACAACAGTACAGCATCAATGCTCTTGAATATATGCCACTTTTAACTAAAATATAAAAGCACAGAACCAGGACATAGGAGCACAGAACCAGGACCGTTTTTCTTATCACCAGCACAGCGTCAGGACAATTCCGTTTAACGAACTTGCACGACTTTTGCAATATAATATTGTTGTAATATACTTTGCATGGTACTTATGACACATCAGAGAAAAATTAAGCAACAAAGCAGTCGTTTTATTGCCGTTCTGATACAATGTAAACAAACCTACCAGCACAGAATCAGGACCCACCAGCACCCGTCAGGACCAAATCACCAGCACAGTACGTTCTCTCGCAGGACAACCATACCCACCGTGTAATTGGTGTTGTTTGTTCAGTCCAATTTATTTATAAATATTAATTTATTCTTTTGAATAAAAAAAACTACGCATGTAAACTTCAATGAATACAATAGTATTTAATACTAGTAGCCTAAATGTAAAACAATTGCAGCAAGATTTGAGGTTGAAGCGGCTCGATCAAAACGTGAATAGATGAGAAATTGTCATCATTCTTCTAATTAATTACAAAGTATTTTGTGAGAACAAATACTTATATTTTAGTGATGGTGATTCATTGTTGTTTGCCTCAGTCACCTCCAGTGGCAAATATTTCATTCGTGTTCATAACGAGAAGCACTTCAAATAGTCGTTCGACAATAAGATTAAAAGTAAACTTGAAATACCACTGAATAATGAGAGAAGATTTAATAAGGATAGAAATTTAGCCTTGCAACAGCTCGCTACAATGGGACTACTAACATCATTGAGGAAGAGTTTTCAATTTGCAGAGAGCGATGGTCCTCTCAATCTACTCTGATGTCGGCCATCTCTATTCATACGTGTAGATACCAACATCACATAACGGTATCTAATTTAGATAAGATCATGACTTTAAAATCGCATTAGTAGCGGTGATAATTCTGTTAAACTGTATTGTTTATTATGCTCGAGTTTTTGGTATGACTATGCGACCTCTCTCCTGGTTGGTCTCGTGAGAATAAGTTCACCTCGACAGCGAGAGGACTTTAGTCCGAATCCCAAACGGGTCTAACAAAGAGTTTTTTTCTTTCTTTCGAACTGTTAGCTTGTGAACTTACACGTTAAAAATCCATCTCAGTGTGTCGGTCTAGTACAAAGCAGGCTTAATTTTCATATTATATTTCCATATTATAGTTTTGTCCTAAATCTTCTGATTTATATCACACCTGCTATAATTTTCAACGATCGAAATAAAAAAAAAAATGGTACGTGAAATATTTCTACGGAACACTTGCATTTTTGTCTAAAAAAAATCACTGCTCCCGTATTATTTAGTCTTGTTGCGGTTTAGGCTTTTTATTCTGTATAGGTTTCTTTCTATAACAAAAATCTGTGTGTTGACTCTTAATGTTTTGATTGATATGTGTCGTTGGGTTGATGTCGTATTAATGTATACCTTTAAATTGTTTTCAAAACCAAATGATGGATTGGGTATAGAAATATTCACATCTCCCGTTCGACAGTATATCTTTGCTAAAATTGGGTGCGGACGTTTGGTTGTTCGGTTGTATAAATAAGCAGCCGCATTTGGTCGAAAAAAAAGTCTATGCATGGTGTAGTGAGAGTTTCGCGCTATCTATACGTTAAAAAAAATTGAATAAATCGTTGAAGGGATATACGAACTTTGATTGAAATTTCTAAAAAACGAAAAAGGTCACCTGAATCTCCAAGTAAGCCAGTCGCATGGTTGAATTTAACACTTTAGAAGAAACGAAACGGCCAAAATAAGTTTAGTCTTATTATAAATTGTTGCCAACTTTTTCGTCCGTGTTTGCTTTTATGACAACTTTACCAGATATATATATATAAAAATTTGACAGTAATTGATTCACCAAAACGAGCTCAACTACATGTCGTTGTTTTACGCTTCAACATAAATGCATATGTATGTATACAATGGAGACTGTTTTCTGTTCTACTGCCCTTGTCCTAGATTGGCTGTATACAATCTAACCCCTGACATGGACTACTTTATTAAATGTTTACAAACAAATAAATGCAAAGAGAAAGATTCGGAAAGAAATTCTAAAATTTACGCTAAAAAATAAAATACACAAAAATGGAAACAGTTTTAGACAATTATCATTTGAGAACTATATATAATTATCATGCATCACTAAATGAAACTGATAAATTTATTGCTCCCTTAATGTCCAGTGGCAAATATGTCACGCATATTCATGACGAGATGCGAAATGGATCAACCTGAAGCAAATGATTGATACATCACCAAGACAGAGAGTTCGCTGAGGTAAAACGTATGCCGTACTAGAATGCTGTATGGATTTTGCTCATTGTTAAAGGCCGTACAGTGACCTTTGAACGACTTTGACCCTACCCCTGCAGAGCTATAGAAAAACAGTACATTAAGGGGTGTTACACAGACTCTTTTTCGATGATACACAGACTCTTTTTAATTGTTACACGGACACTTTTTATGAATAGAATCACTCATGCATGATCAGTGAGTTCATGGGCACTTTAATTTTCAATTAGATTTGAACTTTTTGGTTCACCGACTTATTTCCTGTCTTTTTATTGGATAAAATATTTACGTTAGCATCAATATCTATTTTCCGAAACATTTCCAGTAAAATACTATTCATATCAGTACACCAAGGGATTAGACATTTAACTTCAAGGGTGGGGGGAGGGTATGGTATAATAAATCAAATTGTCATCACTGTTGGGTTTCTCGTCTGAATATTTTACATTAACTGTGTCAGATGCCTCATTACAGGCTGAACCTTTTATAGGGTGCTCATTATAAAGTTTTAGTTTTTGGTCATTGTTGAAGGGTGTGCAGTGACCTATTATATAGTGACTAACAAGTAAATCACTTGGTCTACACATGCTACATGATTTAAATGGTTGATACTCGTCTCACCATATCTCCTTAGGCCAAAATAAAAATTGTTTGTTTCCCCTCCCCAGACCCAGGTAAAAAATAAGCCCCCTGGGATGGGAAACAGACATTCTTTTAAATGTGGCCTTATTCATGATCTTTTTATTGAAATTCTGTAATAAGAAGATTTTACTAGTCTATAAGTATCACATAAACTTTACATTAAGATATATGACAGATAATTTCATGAATTACAAAATGTACATGAATTTTTGAATTTCACAGTTCTTCCATACCCCAAATTTATGGTTAAACGTTTATAGTAACCATAGAAACAGAGAAAAAGACTAAACATAAAAACCATGAAAATGGTGTCATTGTCAGATGAAATAAGCCATTCAAAAATGTCAAACATGTACAACTTACATTTATTCCATAACTATGCCAAAAGTAGTGATCCTATACATGTACAATGTAGCTTATAGCTTATGAGAAACATTGATGACCTTCGGCTATTGTCTGCTCTGAAGTTGGGTTGTTGTCTTTTTTGGCACATTCCCCATTTCCAGTGTCAATTTTATAAGGAAGTATAAACTGAGAAACAAACCTAACCATGTTAACATTGTATCAAACTGAAATAAGGGTTGAGATCTCACAAACATGTTTAACCCCGCCGCATTTTTGCGCCTGTCCCAAGTCAGGAGCCTCTGGCCTTTGTTGGTCTTGTATTATTTTAATTTTAGTTTCTTGTGTACAATTTGGAAATTAGTATGGCGTTCATTATCACTGGACTAGTATATATTTGTTAAGGGGCCAGCTGAAGGACGCCTCCGGGTGCGGGAATTTCTCGCTACATTGAAGACCTGTTGGTGACCCTCTGCTGTTGTTTTTTATTTGGTCGGGTTGTTGTCTCTTTGACACATTCCCCATTTCCATTCTCAATTTTATTAATCACTTAAATTATCCATGAAGGTCAAGGTCAGGTCAACCCAACCTGATAGACAAGTAGATCTTTCAAGATACTCATATACAATAAAATGTATCCAATTACATATATAAAATATATACAGTATAAGAGAGCATTTCATTGATTAAGTAACAGTATATTTTACATGCAGTCATTGAACCATGAAAATGGGGTCAGGTGCAATGTACATATAATGGCAAACTGAAACATCATAACATATTAATTAGCTACTAGCATCTGAATACAAGACAAGAAACATCCAGCTCTTTTAGCTTTTAAAATGTAAAGCTCTATAAAATAGCTTACATCATCACCCCAAGACTGTAATACAAATTTCTTGTATACAACCAACTTTCATGACTTTTGTGTAAGGCGAGACAAAATAAAATGATACTTTGAAGTACATGTATTGTTTAATATGTTTGACTACTATTATAAAATGCCAGTTTCAGAATGAACAGTAATTTAGAAGATTATTAAAATACATGTAGATACATTCAGACTATTATAACTATACAGCAAGCTGTCATTCGACTCTAACCAACAACCATGCCAGGGCTGTAAAGCTTGTCTAGGTTGGTAAAAACTTCCATCATCATGCATACATTTTGTATATATGACACTAACCAATAGTGATGGACCGTGACAGACCCTCATGGAAAGTAAAGGAGGTTTAACACTTCCTGGTGGTACATGTAGCCAACAATAGCAATGGCAGCATAGAAACTCTTATTATATCCAAATTCTTATTTCAAATGAATAATTATCCAAGGTGAATCAGATGATGTATGATCATGATGCTGCACTTTTAGTATTGACAATGATTGATATATATTCACTGAAACTAGAAATTTCCATTATTCCAATTTTCTATTCTTAATGATATAACTATCCAAGATAATCATGGAATTAAGATATGATGCACTACTAATATTCCTAGAAAACTTTAAATTCTCTTTATTTCAAATTGTTAATATTACTTATTTCAAATATATATATATATATATATATATCAAAGGTATGCTCTGTCACCAAGTAATGTAGTACATTGTATTTCCTACATTTTTTCTATGAATTGTAAGTTTGCTATTTGTTCAATTCACAATTCTCTTTTTGTCCAATCAGATCATCCCATCAACTGTACATCATGACATAATGCTGTTAGCTCTATCAACGTTATTTCCAAACCAATAAGTAACACAAAATTATGAATGAATCCACCATTTCACAATTTATAGCTACAGGTACAAATGAGGTACCATATGAGAGTAACTTAGTGACACTATATATTTCCTATATATACATTGAAATACATGATATACATGATATATGCCGCTTCATAATCTGGCTTGGAATCATGCTCAAACCAATGTGATATCTTATCTACAAAAAAAATATACATTAAGAATAAAGTATTTATTATATATAAACTTGTATTTATCTACAAGAAAAACTAGCAATCATAAGTTGCTTGACAACAAAGTTTAATGATGTAAAGAAATGAATTTATGACTTATACAATTTAATTGATAAGTCCCTTATGAGAAGAAGAATAAAACCCTTTTTTGAGGTTCTATTTCTAAAACAAAATGTTCTCTCTTTCTACATCAATGTTTTCTTACATTGTAGGTGTATACTTCATTGAAGGGTTACTGTCTAATAGAGGCTATAGCACTATACTTGTTGTGATCAATTTATAATACTTTTTTATTTTAAAATAGAATTTGTTGAATATTACTACCAACGTGACATGGTGACAAAGCAAATAGTATTTATAAGATTCTTCTTCTTCTTCTTTATAATCCATCAACATACTGATGATAACGTGTCGGGCACTTATTTAACTATGCCGCGCATGCGTGGGATCTAATTTTTATTTAGTCATGACAGTCATGACAGTGAATAATATACAAAAGATAAAAATAAAAATTTCAACATAATTTCTTTTTCTTGTTATAACATATATTTAAGTTCTACAAAATTAAGAGCATAACAAATCATTTATAACAAAATAATGAATCATACCCGGTAAAATCTTAAATTTCTTATCACAAAAGATGAAAAGTGTTAAAAATTGTTGTTAAGGACGCAATGCCGTCTCATCATTTGGAATCAGGCATGTCAGGGCACAATATCAATATACTCTTTTTTTTGCCCCGGGCAATTTTGAGGTTATTGCATATATACAAACCCAAGCCTTGAACATGTTGAAGGTATTCATAACACATATGTGACAAATTATAATTATTGTACATCACCCACCAGTGGCTATATAAATAGGTATATCATCGTCGTAACTAGTCCGAGATTACTCTGACGTCCAAACGTAACTAGTCCGAGATTACTCTGATGTCCAAACGGCTGTTTTGCCAGACAAGCTTGTCTCGGACTACATCGTAACATGTGAAGATTGGTTGGTTATTGGTTAATAAAAAAAAGTGACCAATATTTCATGCAAATTTAGGACGTGACAGTTATCAATACATTAACATACAATATGTAGGATTACTCGATCAGGGGTTTAGGTCTTGTAACTGTTTTATAGCCTATAGGCCATCCCGCACAACCATACCATTGTGAATACCCCACATGTCAATGCATGTTAGGCAATAAACAGGGGTGGATCCAGCCATTTTTAAAAGGGGGTTTAAACCATACTTGTTTATATGTAACTTTTTAAATCATGCATTGATCTTTCAAAAAACATGAAAAAGGGGGGGGGGGGTCCAATCACAGGAACAATTTTTTAACAAGCCCAAATTCTTACTTTGCCTTTGAACAGGCTACTATCCAAGAGTGTGGAGTATTGGAACGTCGATTCATACCTGTATGCACAAATTTAACAAATGTGAACATTTTTCCTTCAAACTCTTGGGTGATGATCCATGATCAATGATTATTCTGATAGACATGTATTAAAATATTCATTTCTACTCACCAATTGCAATTTCCAGCTCAGCTTATATTGTACTATAGTTTCCTTCTACCATGTCAACGATTTTGTGTAAAATAAGTTAGCTATTAGAAGCGCTGACACTGCCGACACACATGCGACATGAATGCAACAAAAATAAAGAGGGTACGGTAACGTTAAATCGTTTACGGGCGAAGAATTATTTTCCGTTTTTAATTAAACTTGTCAGATTTGATTAATTATCGTCGAAAAATGTCCCTAATGGATAGTCATTCAAATTAAACCAGCTTTATTATGCTGTATGCATGTAATATATATGTAACCTGGTCTTTAAATGTACTTTAAGTACAGTGTCTGACGTATTTATAAACATTTTCTTGATTATTTATCCTATTTCAAATATTAATTTGAATGAATTTATAAGCCTTTTTCTGCTACAATATTCAAACTTTATTTTTTAACGAAGGCTTCTGGTATGTAGTTTTTTTTACAAAAGGCCCTCGAATTATAGACACATTAAAAAATAAAGATGGAAAGTCAAACGCATGAGTCTGGCAAAAATAAAGTTAACGGACAATGTCATGACAATAAACGGAAAACGATAAAAGACAGAGTTATATTTATATATTTTTTTCCCTGCCTCAAATTTACTCAAATGCAATTTATATAGGTAACATAAAAAGATAAATGATAATGCATTCATTTACAATATTTAAAAATAGTTACATCTTAAATTTAATTTAACATATTAAGATCACGTTTTCAAGTGTTCACGGCCGACATCCGTTATTATTAAATAAGGGTGTAAAAATGAATGACAAATTCTTCACCACGTACGGCAGTCTGTAATTGCATATAAAACGTATAGCAATCACTTGTAAACCATTAAATATAAAGGTTCAGGTGCTTATATTCAATAATCAAATATTATTTCGGCAATCTGTTGATTTTTTTTAGTCAATTCGCGGCGATTTGTGCAGCAGTATGACTTTGAGCTACTTTTTTTATTTATATAATTATAAAACAGTGTTAATTAATTAAATAGGAAGAAGTTAGAATTCAAATTGAATATTTGTTTTATTTAAATAACATGATTAAGGGGACGTGGTAGACTTTCAGTTAAAAAATCGTCTTCTTTCACAGTTTTATTTTATTCTTGAAAGGGGAGCAACCCCTGATAAATAATGGGAAAGTTTCACTCGTTTTGTGTCCAAATTATTAAAATCTGAACACGACTGGACACGGTCTGACAACATCTTGACCTCAGTTTGTATCCATGGTCTGTTTTGGTCTGACACGGTCTTAACGGATCTAAACAGCTCGCTAGAAGATACAGTCTTAAATATCTTGACATGCCTTAACGGGACTAATTTACCTAATGAGACTATCGATCCGAATGGAGACTTAACGAACTGACAAATCTTGACGTTTTCCTCTAGCGGTAAATCCAGTCAATTAAGATACGATCAGACCAAAATGACCGTTTCAGACTGAAATCGTGCTACTAGTGTGATGATATTCAAAATTATGACTTACTCTATGATGACTCATTCAATTATCCACCAATTATGGTGGCAACTCTAATTCACACACCACAGATAATAATTCCTTCAACTCATTCAAATGTAATGGTTGTATCCTCAATTCTCATACAAGATGGGAATATCAATGCTTCAAACACTACAGATGATGACATATTTGATTTAGCAACCAGTAATGGTGATATCTCCAAATCACACACCAATGATAATGACTCCTTTCGATACATTTATCAACAATGGTAGTTTTCCTACTTCACACACCACTGATGATGACTCCTTGCATTCCCTTACAAATAATGCTGATATTCATTATTTCCTCAGGTTGATGATGATTTCCTCAATTGATCCAACAATAATGATGATATCCTTATTTTACACACCAATGATAATAATATATTCCATCCATCAATAATGGTGATATCCCTTATTCTCAAACAACTTATGATGACTTATTCAATTCTTCAGCCAATTTTGGTGACAGCTAATGACTCCTTCAAATCATCTACCAATAAAAGTGATATCCCTACATTTTCCACAACTTTCGGCTCCTTCCTTTCATCCATATATAATTGTGTTATCCCAGCTAAACTCACCACTGATAATGATACCTTCAATTCATCAACAAATAATGCTGATATCCCTTATTCACATAGTTACTATGATGACGCCTTCAATTCATCCATCCGTATCGGTGTTATTCCAAAAATTTACCACTGATAATGACAACCTTAAGTTATACGTATAACATAACTTTGTCCACTTTATGACATAAGTTTAAGTCTAATTTATTCTTGATACCTCGTCATGAATCTGAACTACATCTCTGACATTAATCTTCTGTGTGTTTCGACCAGTTGATTGTTAATGTTCCCTTAGTGAAGTTAATTATTCCTGTTTCCAACTTTTAAGAAGTTTTTAAACTTCGATTGTCTAGTCTCGGATTCATGCGTTGTTACTTTGGTTCCTGGTTGTAAACTACAATCTTGAAGTCCGTTATACAATAGCGTTCTGAATCGTGTTCCATATAATGAAAGTGACGGTTGGAGGGGTTCGTCGTCCGTTGGATCCGATTAAACGTATATCCTAATAATCTGTCCCACAATTCTCAGAACCAAGGTGCTCTTTTCGGGTAAATCAAGTTGTTCCATAAGAGTTAAGCTTCTCTGTGATGATTTTGTTGAATGCCCACTTTCTTTTGATCCCGCAACATACGCAGACGTGCTGTCTGAAATCATTATTCTTAGGAGTGACTTTTGACATGTAAAACGATGAAAGCTAAAATAAAAGTATTCTGTGATAAGTCCTGTACAATTTATAAGTGAACTGCTCTTGTACTAGCACAAGTAAACAGACGTATGTTTACTATATATATGTTTGGATCTGGTGTACAAAACAAATATCTATAATACTAAAATTACGAGGTCCAATTTGTCAGCCGTCATCACGTAAAAACGACGAATCACAGAATTCAACTTTATATATAACTAATATAGTACAAAGGTGTAGATTAAAAATTACACCAATCCAGGCCCTTTTGTTTTCCACGTAATTAATATTGCCAATAATTAAGAAGTTCCGGGTCGAGTCCGCTACCGATACCAATAGTATAGTCACCTGTTACCTATTACCTTATCTGTACGTTCCGCATCTGACAGGCGCACCACCAAACGTTGTATTCAGGATTAATATGCCATATACACGGGTCATAACCACAGGGTTGACACTACTAAATTGTCAAATTGTTACCTTTTGTAGTATTTTAATCAGTAAGACTTTCTAAGATAACAATACGAATACTAAAAATCTGGACTAAAAATAAGGCGTATAGGTACAGTTTTCAATTTGTTAGTGGGCATGACCAAATCATTGGCATGACGTAAAACAGCGAAGCAAAGAATTCAACTTTATTTATAACTTATATAGGACAATGCTGTTGATTAAAAAATACTCCATTCCAGGACCTTTTGTTTTCCAAATAATTAATATTATTGTTTCAGTTCGACGGGTTCAAACAGAAAGACTTGAAAGCAGAGAAAAACTGTATCTTATAATCGGCATGACTTCATCAGATGACAATACTAATACTAAAATAAGGCTTGCGCATAGTTATATACTTTAATTCAGTCACGGACCCGTGATATCACGGGTGTGTTCTTGTTGACACCTTATGTTTGTGGCATAACATCTTAGCAACGAGTTTATTGTTTTCTGTTTAGTATTAAATTGATATTAAGATCCATTTTGCGACATCTTGTGATCAATTTTATTTGGCATAGGTTTGAACGTAGTTTTCAATTTAGACTTGTATATATTTTTTCATTTGGGCTTGCATCATATTTTCCCTCCGGTTTATATGATCCGTTCATCTATATTGACTCTTGAAATTCAAGAGTCTTTCTTAACTGAGAATATCATATGGACTTCCAAATACCGTTTCGATCCATTACATCACTGAAGAGACATTTATTGTCGAAATCCGGATCTTGTGTACATAAAAATATTGACACCTTATGTTTGTGGCATAACATCTTAGCCACGAGTTTATTGTTTTCTGTTTAGTTTTAAATTGATATTAAGATCCATTTTGTTACATCTTGTGATCAATTTTAGTTGGCAATCGCCAATGGCAGTCAGCAGGGTTCAAGAACATCAGTTGATCGACCTGTTAGTAAAGTGCGTTTTGTTTAAATATACTTTTTCACTTTTTTGGTCTTTTAGAAAATGTTGTTTGGGCTGTATTTAGACCCTTCTGCAACGAAATTTGTTTCACATGCACACTTTCAAAAAATCGAGTTTTTTATACAACGCAATCATAGGTTTGAACGTAGTTTTCAATTTAGACTTGTTTATATATATTAGTTTACACTCAAAGTAAACCCAAATAAATTTACACAACACTAATTCTGTCTCTTGAAATTTACACTACTGATGATAACACATTCAAGTGATCAACTAGTAATGATGATATCCCTTATTCACACTCTACTGAAGATAAAAAGTAAAATAAAATAAAAATATTGAACTCCGAGTAAAAATCTAAATGGACAGGGCCTTATCTAATGGCAAAATCAAAAGCTCAAACACATCAAATGAATATATAAGAACTGTCATGTTCCTGACTTGGTACTAGTATTTTCTTATGTAGAAAATGAAATATTAAACCTCGTTTGAAAGCTATCTTAACCACTTACTTGTATAACACAACAATGTATGAACAAAACAAACAGACACAATATGTAAAAATGTCACAAATAGGGGTACAGCAGGAACACGAACCCCATCAAAAACCGGGGTGATTTCATGTGCTTCGGAAGGGTAAGCAGATCCTGCTTATGATTTGTTACACCTTTAATTTATTAACACAAACATGGTGATAACACTGTTTTTAACACCACTGATGATGGTGATATTCCTAATTCCCACACCACTAATAATGACTCCCGCAATTCATCAAACAACAAATGTTTATATCTCTTATTCACATACCGCTGGTGATAACTATTCCAATCCATTTACCAATAACGGTGATATCCATAATTCACATACAACTAATGATGACTCTTTCTAGCATTCAACAATAATGGTGATATCCATAATTTACATTACACTGTTTATGACTCCTTCAATTCATCCACCAATAATGGTAATATTCCTAATTTGTGACTCCTTGCATTTATCCGTTATATTCCTAATTCTCGCAGGTTGACGATGACTCCACTCCAAATGATGAAAAAACATTAAATTTACTTGAGTTTTTTTTACTTCATATTTTCTGGAATGGTGTTTAGAGGGCTAATGGCTGACAGTTGTTGTTCATTCGTTTTTGATGTGTTTTGTCATTTGATGTTGCCATGTGATTAGGGTCTTCCCGATTTTTCTCTTAGATCCGTATTTCTGTGATTTTACTTTTTATGATACAAATTTGACATGCTTTTGATTATTATCACATGTCTTTCCTTAACGTTATCACATGGAATTCCGATGTTACGTGTTCAGTAATAACATAATAAAGCAGGTCTACAGAAACAAACATAAAATATACTGAAACAGAAAATTGAATATATTGAAAAAAAAATGCAAAAAAATAAATGATACACTAAATGCACTTTTCAGAGTTTCCAGCATACTTGCCTAAAAAATAATGTTTTGATACTCATTGAAGCATATGATAAAAAGATCACCATAACATGTCATTTTTCATATCAGATTATTACCAGCCCTGTATCAATATTTGCACACCACTGATAACCTTTCCAATACATAACCCAATAATGGTGATATTACTAATTAGTAACCATTATTACAATATGTATAGAAATGCCCATGCTTTATAAAAGTAAAATTTCGACAACTGCTCATTATGAACGGAGAAATTGCTACAGCCAGTCATTACGAAATCTCAGTCATGCATTACCTAATCACACCCGTGCATTACGAAATCACAGTCATGCATTACGAACAGATGAAACAGGACATCGATTAAATCAAAATGTCGTTTATTTCTTAAAATAAGTGTGACAGTTTTTTTATATTTTTTTAAACCTTAATATCATAAAAACAAGTTTCAATGATGCGCAGTGTTTTGTAACGACTTTAAACGGAAATATTTCACAGACTTTTTTGGTTACGACTTTCGATTATTATCACTGTTTCATTTCTATTGTTCAATCCTCAGAATGCATACTACTCAGGGCCTATACAACCATCCTTGGCTATTATTAATACCTCGGGCATGTTACAGAGCCAATATGAAAAAGTCCATACATTAATACTATATTAACATACAACTGGTTGTAACTTCTTCAATTCATTCAACCATAATGGCGATATTCCTTATTAGTCAATTAATAATGCTGCACAGAACAGCCACATGGATATTCTATTCTCCTTTATCTGATCACTAGCACTAACTATGACATCTCACAACAAAGCATTTTGATTATTTGTTATACAATTATATAAAGAATATACTTACTGGTGTGACCGGTGATTTTTATTCAAGTTTTACATCTTTTTCATTTGATATGCAATGTATATATTTTACCTATATTTATTTTACGATGTTCAGTTCATGACACAAGTGTTGATGAATGTTATATAATTATATTACAGTATGGAAACACACCATTAATAGAAGCTGCCGCCAGAGGTCACCTGGATGTTGTCCGTTACCTGGCCAGCATTGGATGTAATATACTCGCCAAATCCAAGGTAACGAAATATATATCTCCTGTTTGGTTGTATCACTGTTTATATTTAATAATTTAATCAGACAGGTTTATCTTATAGTTTGTTTATATGTGTTTTACATTGTCGTTTGGTTTTGCACTTTAGTTTTCTATATTTTCGTTGATTTACTCTTATATTTGATGTGTTTTCCTAAGTGGTAGTTTGTATCCCTGATTTGTTTTCTCTCAATCATTTTATGAATTTCGAACAGCGGTATACTATTGATGCCTTTCTTTAATACACAACGCAATTTGTAAAGTTGTATACAATTGAATATCATGTTACTCGCACTGAGAAAGGCTTCAAAGTGCGTTTATAATAATGGGCAGCTGATAGTAATCAAACATATCTTTCTTAATCCATTGATATAAGTAGTTCTTTTTCAATGTTTTATGGCATAGAAAATAATTCGTTTTGTATCATGACATTTCTGATGGAAGTTTGGATTTCGACGTGTTTACCACTCATTCTTTTCTGATTTACTTGTGTCTTGTTTTTAATTAACTACACAATATTATCCAGTGTGGCAAAGTTAAGGAAAATGTTGATATTACAGATGTCAGTAACATTGAAAAATTTTGTGTATTTTGTTGATATTAATTACGCAATAGTGTCCAGTGTTGCACAGGATATGCATATGTTGATATTACAGATGTCAATAACATTGTAACATTTTGTTGATATTAATTACGCAATATTGTCTAGATCATCACTTTAAATTAATAGACTTATTTTTGATATTATAGAACGGATCAACAGCATTACATTTGGCTGCTACGTTTGGACATCTTCGTGTCACCAAATGGTTAATTGAGGAAGGAGGAATCAGTCCATTGGATAAAACAGATGAGGTAACATTTAACATTATATACTAAGTGTTAATTTGTCAATGAAAAGCTATGTTGAATACTTATAGGATTTGTTGATGTAATTTAATTTTTGTCTATATTCAATTTTGATGATTTGTTTTTTATTTATATTTTTAAGTTAACAACTTGAATCCAAATAGAAGAAGGACAACATTTGGCAAAACAAACTACGGAAAAACGTTTCTATTTATCCAATAAGATTGTTGATACGCCGTCTAACACCTAAATATAACCATACTAATTATATACGAATACATAGCCACTATTTCAAATAACATAAACTAGGTCCCACAAAAACCAAATCCCTATACTATACTGATATATAAACACTAAAACTAAAATACCACGCATTCAAATGCATGAATAACTACCAGAATAACTTAATAATCAGAAACCAATATATAGCCTCTACTGATATAATCAACAATATATCAAATACTCAAGAAACAAACACCTTACATGATAAACTACAAATATGTTAACAGCAATTTACATTAACGACATCGAGAATATTTTAAATAAACATAAAGTCACCAAACAAACACATAACAATTGCCAAATCCAAACATTAAAAACACACTACTTTTAATAGAAATAATAAAATACAAATTCACCATTATAACATATGACAGTAGACAGATACAACAAACTACAACCAGACATTAAAGACAAACGACTTACCAACACGGATTAAGATACAAAGTCCCCTAAAAAATCAAACTCATTTCGTTATATAGAAAAACATATGTATAATAACAAATGACTACATAGCCATTGATATGTTAATGCTGTTGTAAATTTCACTGAAATGGTAAATTGTTTTACTGATTGTATTATAATTTATGTTTATCATTGTATTTTAATCTTGTAATACACTCAATTATGACCAGAGCGTTTCTTTATATATATACTGAAATTCAGAAATTAAGGGCAGTCATCAGGCATTAACAGCAACCATGCAGACACCAATTTGAAAGAAACAAACCCCTTCATCACTCCAAAAAAAATCACAATCCCAAATAGAATAATTGACGACCACCCAGACTTGAACAACCATCTTTTACATAAACACTAATTGCGAAAACAGCAAAAAACTAAAAGGTCACCAGTCGGGCATATGGCATCATTCAGAAATCAATTAAAACTTACTATTAAGACTTACAATAAACCATCACCTATTAAAACACAGTCACAAACCAAACACTTGACGGTAAGTAGGCAACTCAACACGAATTCTTAAACACACTGTGAAGACAAATGTCAAAAATTTCAAATGATGAAAACTTAGTACTGCTGTAACGTGTCACAATTCAAACAAATTTTACAGTCAGACACTACTTATAATCAGTTTAACACGTTTAACCCTTACTTTAAAGACACAACCACAAAGTATCCACCCCTTACGTATATGTCAAAAATACATACGATAGCCATCAACTAATGCTACACTTATAGCATAAATTTAATCGTATATCATCATAAATAACACATGTACCGTTACAAATCAAGCATATGATCGATAACAAAAAACAATCAACAATTATTTGAAAGTAAATATAAAGATAGTGTGCCCTATCAATTACATGATAACTACCAAGCACTACAACAGCCAACACGCATTTGACAATGATTTAAAAAAAGAGTCACCAATCAAACAGATGATAACTTCTATGCAAGTTAAGATCCTACAGCAATTAACATGAAAAAAATGTAAAAAAGAATCACCAATCAATAACATTATAGCTATGAGGTAGTCCAACAGCTAACATATATTTGAAACTAATCATAAAGCAACTGTCACCAACCAAGTACATAATAATCACAAAGACCTATAACAACCATGTGCTACTACTACTAATTATTAGGTCATACTCACAACACAGATAAGTAGTTTCAAAAAACAGTCAATAGCTAATAATTACTAATCAAACATTTGAAAGCAATCAGGAACAACCAACAACTATTTGTAGTTAATTAAGAAAACACAATCAACTATTTTCAATAAGGTCATGCAGGTATCAAATTTAGAATACTGTGGATTCATTTATTTTCGTGGGTTCCAATTTCCGTGGATAAAAGAAAACTTGGATGTTTGTGGATATTTCATTTCGTGATTTTGCTGAGGTCTGCATACATACCTATTTAGAATTTGTCGTTCGTGGAACATTTGATTTCGTAGTTTACCTGTACCCACGAAATCCACAAAAATTGGTATCTAAAGAATAATAATTAATCAATAGTAATGGTAAAGATATAAACAACAACTTTCAGATACCAATAAAACAGGACAGTCATCATATTATATATCAACAATCAGAAGATACTTACTGTAAATACACAGCCAACACCTTATACTTACACAACATAGCCATATGAACTACTAAGAACCATAAGGCATATCCAACTGTCGACCGACAACTTACGGTCACTAAGTAACACATTTCAACTACTAGTATCAGTAACAGTCAACAGCATAAAACCACTTGGGACTAACTCTTAATACATCCCGTCAATGTGTTTGTATTGTCTTTCATTTTTTGTTGGTGTGTTTTGTATATACAACTTATTCATGTTATTGTAATTCTTTGGATCTTATGACATGACTCTGTACTTTAAAAGATCCCGTCAGTATGATATTGTTCTTTTTTGTGTCATTATGATATATTTCTATTATGAATTACAAAGTACGTTGAACTACAAACGTCAAAATCATTCAATTGCGTAGTGGAATTAACTATTTGTGAATTATTATAAATTCTATATAACTTTTGGCCTATTTTAAATCTCGGTCTATTTCTGAAATTTATTCTTACTTACGTTTGATTTTTTAACCCTGTATGCTAGCATTTCTATGTGAAATTTTCAAATTGTTTGTATGTACATTGAACGACAAATATATGTGACGTATACAATTTTCTGACGTCAGACACGCGTATTAATGAATGTGTTTGTAGATAGATGTTTTTGTGTTCTGTTAAATTGTTCCTTTTAAAATTGTTACACGATGATGACTGCAGTACCCATATTTTAAAATTGAGAATGGAAATAGGGAATGTGTCAAAGAGACAACCCGACCATATAGTAGACAACAGCAAAAGGTAACCAACAGGTCTTCAATGCAGCGAGAAATTGCGGCAGGGTTTAACAAGTTGATGAGATCTCAACCCCCCCCCCTTTACTCTAGCTAATGCAGAAATGTAAACGCATAACAATACGCACATTAAAATTCAGTTCAAGAGAAGTCCGAGTCTGATGTCAGAGATGTAACCAAAGAAAATAAACAAAATGACAATAATACATAAATAACATCAGACTACTAGAAGTTAACTGACATGCCAGCTCCAGACTTTAATTAAACTAATTGAAAGGTTATGTCTTCATCATATGAATAGCAGTCACAATCCTTTCCGTGAGGGTTTTAGTATCATACCATCATAACATATATGAGAGGAACATAACCCGTGTCATGCCAATAACTGGTTTTTAAATAAATGAGTTCAGTTCCGATTCAAAGACCCTATTTAAGTGAATTGATATTAAAGCCAAAATATGCAATCTTTAATGACCTGACAACAGTATCGTAACTATATCCCTTCTTAATAAGTCTATTTAAAAGTTTTGTCAGCTTCTGAGGTAAATACTGACATTTTTGTGCTTTATAAAGAATATTTCCATACAATATTGGATGTGTAATACCAGAACGTATAAGAAGTCTGCATGTTGAGTTATATTTACGAATGATGTCCTTATACCGATGATAAAATTTAGTAAATGTTTTAACAAGTTTGAAATATAGAAAACCCTTGTGCAATAATTTTTCAGTAACACACAAATTTCTCTCATTAAAATCTAAAACATTGTTACATACACGAGCGAATCTTGATTTTCCACTGAGTTCAGTATTTTTGAGATTTTACTTTTTTCCCCAATATCCAATTGAAATATGTTATGAAGACAGATTATCAACTAAGAACTATTTATTGGGCACATTTCACCCAGCAGGAACAACTAACACACAATTATTTTACCTTAACAACTTGCTACGTCAAATTAAACACATGACAGCAAAAAGGCACTTCAATAACAGCAAATGGAGACAGCTTACAATCAGTAGTCACATTTGGCAGTAATCAGGTACTGTTGCTATCCAACGATCATATGAGGCTATCTTTTGAGACACTTATGTGCAAACAGGCACTTCACTAACAGCAAATGGACACAGCTTACAATCAGCAGTCACATATCAAACATTTGGCAGTAATCAGGTACTGCCACTATCCAAAGATCATATGAGACTAACGTTTGAGACCCTTATGTGCAAACAATCATAAGATTCTATCAAAAACTATCAACAGCCTATAATTGCAAGATACAAATAACAACAAACATGCTCCCAAACACAATACTGCTATCAAAAATACCATTTATCAAATGCAAAATCATTTCTCATAATCACCAATCAAACACATGACAAATATCAAGCACTACCAACAAATACCAACTATCAGATATTTAGTATAAAACAAGAGGCAACAACTTACAATCACCACGGAAACATATAAACAATGAGGCACATACAACAGCCTTCAATACTAGTTTGAAAGTCATTACCAGAAAAAATAGTCACACATCAAACACAGGTCAGTCATTTGACACTTTAAAAAACTTAACAAAACACTACCAACATATAACAATCACGGACCAAACACAGTATAGCCTTCAAACACTTCCAACTAACAGTTATACACTTATTATAAAACACAACCAAAAGTCGTATTCGTTTATCAAACAAATGACTGGCATTAGACATTAACAACAACTAACCAAAAGACGACGATAATTGTAAAAATAAAAATTTAATCATTGATAAAACACATAACAGCTACAAGACACTACAAGCTGTCTACAAATGGAAGAGTCTATTCTAAAGACACAAAGAACAACTTACATAATTACTTTTTGGAACTTTGGGATTATAGCTCTTCATCTTTAATATAAGCTTTGGTTTTCACATATTTTGGTCACGAGCATCACTGAAGAGACATGTATTGTCGAAATGCGCATCTGGTGCAGAAAAATTGGTACCGTTAATGTTATTACAGTTCACAATGAAAACATGTACTAATACCAACCATTTCTTAAAATAAGTGTGACAGTTTTTTTTAATTATTTTTAAAATTTAGTATCATAAAAACAAGTTTAAATGATTTAAATGTTTTGTAACGACTTAAAACAAAAAATATTTCACAGACTTTTTCGGGTACGACTTTCGATTATTATCACTGTTTTATTTCTATTGTTCAATCCACAGAATGCAGACTACTCAGAGCCATTACAACCATCCTTGGCTATTATTAATAACTCGGGCATGTTACAGGGCCAATATGAAAAAGCCCATACATTAATACTATATTAACATACAACTGATTGTAACTTCTTCATTCAACCATAATGGCGATATTCCTTATTCGTCAATTAAAAATGCTGCACAGAAAAGCCACATGGATATTCTCCTTTATCTGATCACTAGAACTAGCTATGACATCTCATAACAAAGCATTGTGTTTATTTGTTATACAATTATATCAAGAATATATTTACTGGTGTGACCGGTCATTTTTATTCAAGTTTTACATCTTATTCATTTGATATGCAATATATATATTTTACCTGTATTTTTTCAACGATGTCCAGTTCATGACACAAGTGTTGATGAATGTTATATAATTATATTACAGTATGGAAACACACCATTAATACTCGCTGCCGTCGAAGGACACCTGGATGTTGTATGTTACCTGGCCAGCATTGGATGTAATATACATGCCAGATCCAAGGTAACGAAAGATATATCTCCTGTCTGGTTGTATCCCTGTTTATATTTAATAATTAAATCAGACAGGTTTATCCTATAGTTTGTTTATATGTGTTTTACATTGTCGTTTGGTTTTGCACTTTAGTGTTTCTATATTTTCGTTGATTTACTCTTATATTTGATGTGTTTTCCTTAGTGGTAGTTTGTATCCCTGATTTGTTTTCTCTCAATCGAGTTATGACTTTCGAACAGCGGTATACTATTAATGCCTTTATTTAATACATAACGCAGTTTGTAAAGTTGTAAACAATTGAATATCATGTTACTCGCACTGAGAAAGGCTTCAAAGTTCGTTTATAATAATGGGCAGCTGATAGCAATCAAACATTTCTTTCTGAATCCATTGATATAAGTAGTTCTTTTTCAATGTTTTAAGTCATAGAAAATAATTCCTTTTGTATCATGACATTTCTGGTGAAAGTTTGGATTTCGACGTGCTTACCACTCATTTTTTCCTGATATATATATGTCTTGTTTTTAATTAATTACACAATATTGTCCAGTGTGGCAAGTTAAAGAAAATGTTGATATTACAGATGTCAGTAACATTGTAAAAATTTTGTGTATTTTGTTGATATTAATTACGCAAAAGTGTCCAGTGTTGCACAGGATATGCATATGTTGATATTACAGATGTCAATAACATTGTAGCATTTTGTTGATATTAATTACGCAATATTGTCTAGATCATCACTTTACATGAATAGAATCATTTTTGAAATTATAGAAAGGATCAACAGCGTTACATGGGGCTGCTAATTTTGGACATCTTCATGTCACCAAATGGTTAATTGAGGAAGGAGGAATCAGTCCACTGGATAAAACAGATGAGGTAACATTTAACATTATATACTAAGTGTTAATTTATCAATGAAAAGTTATTTTGAATACTTATAGGATTTGTTAATTCAATTTTTGTCTATATTCAATTTGGATGAATTGTTTTTTATTTATATTTTTAAGTTAACAACTTGAATCCAAATAGAAGAAGGACAACAATTGACAAAACAAACTACGGACAAACGTTTCTATTTATCTAATAAGATTGTTGATACGCCGTCTTACACCTAAACATAACCATATAAGTATATACAAATACATAGCCACTATTTCAAATAACATAAACCAGGTGCTACAAAAACCAACTTCCTATATTGTACTGATATATAAACACTAAAAACAAAATACCACGCGCAAATGCATGAGTAACTACCAGAATAAACCTAATCAGCAGAAACCAACATTCAGCCTCTACTGATATAATCAACAATATATCAAATACTCAAGAAACAAACACCTAACATGATAAACTACAAATATATTAACAGCAATTTACATTAACGACATCGAGAATGTTTTAGATAAACACAAAGTCACCAAACAAACACATAACAGTTGCCAAATACAGACATTAAAGACACACTACTTTTAATAGAAATAATAAGATACAAATTCACCATTATAACATATTACAGTAGACAGATAAAACAAACTACAACCAGACATTAAAGACAAACGACTTACCAACACGGATTAAGATACAAAGTCCCCTAAAAAATCAAACTCATTTCGTTATATAGAAAATATATGTATAATAACAAATGACTACATAGCCATTGATATGTTAATGCTGTTGTAAATTTCACCGAAATGGTAAATTGTTTTACTGATTGTGTTATAATTTATGTTTATCATTGTATTTTAATCTTGTAATTCACTCAATTATGACCAGAGCGTTTCTTTATATAAAATCCTGAAATTAAGAAATTAAGGGCAGTCATCAGGCATTAACAGCAACCATGCAGACACCAATTTGAAAGAAACAAACCCCTTCATCACTCCAAAAAAATCACAATCCCAAATAAAATAATTGACGACCACCCAGACTTGAACAATCAGCTTTTAAATAAACACTAATCGGAAAACAGCAAAAAACTAAAGGGTCACCAGTCGGGCATATGGCATCATTCAGAAATCAATTAAAACTTACTATTAAGACTTATAATAAACCATCACCTATTAAAAACACAGTCACAAACCAAACACTTGACAGTAAGTAGACAACTCAACACGAATTCTTAAACAAAAATGTTATCTAGTCAACATTCAAGGGCAAATATAGTATCAAAGCATGTCCAATTGACATAGTTTTGTTTGTTTACTGCTTCTAAAAAATGACCTTAAAGAGTTTGAACATATATATTCACATACTGACTTTTTAAAGGCCCATTTAATTAGGTGTGTGAATTTTTTCTTAATGAGAATGTGAGGCAATGTGATATATAGGGTAACAAAAACAAAATCCGAACTTTGAACAGATTCAAACTCTCCAATATAAGCATGCAACTTATCAAGTACTTCCAACGAGTTTTTGAAACTCCAAAAGTAATTAATTCCACTATTTTCGAAGGTCTTATTTAAACAATTTATTATCAAGTTTTTGATTGTATCAAGTGTACTGGTAAGTAGAATAGATAATTCAGTAGTGGAACAAAGGCTTGAAGACGAAATAAATCTATATGTGTAAGTTGTTTTGTGTAGCTTCGGAAGCCAATACATATTTGGGACTTTCATTGTTTTTGGTTCTGCTTGTGAAGCGGTTGCTAAAGGTTAATGTTTGTTACAGATGTAGTTTTCTGAAAATGGAGTCAGTTGGAACGTTGGTGAATTGGTGATTTCTTTTTGTAGAACCTCAAATAGTAATAATATTATTAGCAGCTTTATCGGCCGGGACAAAAACAAATTCCTTGGCTAGTTCTTTTAGCTTATGTTTGATACGAGAAAAAGGTTTATTGTGGTTATTGTTAAGAGTAAAATGTTGACTATTTATTTATTGTGTCTGTTAACGCATCATTGTAAGTATAACGGAATTTGATGAGACTGTAAACGCATCATTGTAAATATAACGGAACTTGATGAGACTGTCATCAAAGTGAGAGGGTTAGCGCTATAAAACCAGGTTTAATCCACCATTTTCTACATTTGAAAATGCCTATACCAAGTCAGGAATATGACAGTTCTTGTCCATTCGTTTTTGATGTGTTTTGTATTTGATTTTGCCATGTGATTATGGACTTTCCGAATTGATTTTCCTCTGAGTTCAGTATTTTTGAGATTTTACTTTTTTCCCAACATCCAATTGAAATATGTTATGAAGACAGACTAACAACTAAGAACTATTTATTGGGCACATTTCAGGAACAACTAACAAACAATATAATCACATAAGCAACACGACGGGTGCCACACGTGGAGCAGGATCTGCTTACCCTTCCGGAGCACCTGAGATCACCCCTAGTTTTTGGTGGGGTTCGTGTTGTTTATTCTTTAGTTTTCTATGTTGTGTCATGTGTACTAATGTTTTTCTGATTGTATTTTTCATTTTTGACCATGGCGTTGTCAGTTTGTTTTGGATTTATGGGTTTGACTGTCCCTTTGGTATCTTTCGTCCCTCTTTTACTTTACCTAAAACGAACAACTTGCTACGTCAAATTAAACACATGACAGCAAACAGGCACTTCAATAACATCAAATGGACACAGCTTACTACGTCAAATTAAACACATGACACCAAACAGGCACTTCAATAACAGCAAATGGAAACAGCTTACTACGTCAAATTAAACACGTGACACCAAACAGGCACTTCAAATAGACACAGCTTACAATCAGTAGTCACATATCAAACATTTGGCAGTATTCAGGTAATGCTACTATCCAACGATCATATGAGACTAACTTTTCAGACACTTATGTGCAAAATATCATAAGATTCTATCAAAAACTATCAACAGCATCTAAAGCCTACATTGTAAGATACAAATAACAACAAACATGCTCCCAAACACACAACTGATATCAAATAAAGGCAACAGTAGTATACCGCTGTTCAAACTTATATCAAAAATACCATTTATCAAATGCACAATCATTTCTTATAATCACCAATCAAACACATGACAAATATCAAGCACTACCAACAAATCTCAACTATCAGAGATTTAGTATAAAACAAGACGCAACAACTAACAATCATCAAGGAAACACTTAAGCAATCAGGCACATACAACAGCCATCAATACTAGCTTGAAAGTAACTACCAGCAAAAAAGAAGTCACACATCAAACACAGAACAGTCGTTGGACACTTAAAAAACTGAACAAAACACTTTTTATAAAGACACGACCAACATATAACAATCACGGACCAAACACAATATAACCTTCAGACAATTCCAACTAACAGTTAGACACTTATTATAAAACACAACCAACAAGTCGTATTCATTTATCAAACAAATGACAGGCATTAGACATAAACAACAACTAGCCAAAAGACGACGACAATTGTAAAAACAACAATTTAGTCATTGATAAAACACACAACAGCTTACATAATTACTTTTTGGAACTTTGGGATTATAGCTCTTCATCTTTTATATAAGCTTTGGATTTCACATATTTTTGCCACGAGCATCACTGAAGAGACATGTTTTGTCGAAATGCGCATCTGGTGCAGAAAAAATGGTACCGTTAATATTATTACAGTTCACAATGTAAACATGTACTAAAACCAACCAACCACTTACCAGATACTAACGACATTCAACGGGTATTTCCAGCAGCCATCCACCAGACAGACACTGAAGACACATACACCAACAATCAAACATTATAGATTTTACCTCGCCGATCATTCATATGATAGTCTCAAACTACTATCTATATTTAGAACTTTTTTATAAAACACAATCATTAGCTATGAATTGTTACTAATTTTAAACACTACAAATGAAGACACACCGAAGTATACATAAACAATATACTTATAATACTATAACATATGGCTATAACAGTATAATCAAGCAAATACATCTTCGAAATCAAATAATACACTGATACATTGGTTGATGTTCTAGATTTGTTAGTTTCAACATATTTTCTTTATAGTGGATTGGGAAACAAGTCAATCTAACTTATACTAATTACTTTCTGCTTTGCGGGTGCGAATGCTGCCATGTAGCGGCATTAGCCTGCTGTTTTAATCTACAAGGGTGTCTTTTACGTACAAAAGATATGGCTCTCTCTTAACACGGGTCAGCCTTTTATCGTCCCCTTCCGATGGACTACCCTACTTGTAAATGGTGTCAAGGGACGGCCGGAAATCCAGTCCTTAAATTTTCTCCCTGGAAGGGGATCGAACCAGGAACCTTTGTGTTAGTAGTCCGATGCACTAACCACTATAGTTTTGAATCTTAAAATTAGATGTCAACCTCAAACACTAAGTTTGCTGAAGACAAAATTTATTGAAAGAATTGTGATCAGGAAATTATCCTACTAGATTTCAAAGAAAACATGAAACCAAAAATGTTACAAATGCTGCTTTTATTTTGCTTGAAAGTTGTTGTAAAAACTGAATGATTATAGTTGATAGATACAGGTTTAAGATTGTTTTTATAGGGTAACACGCCATATATGATGGCTGCAAATAAAGACAACTACAAATTTTCATCTGAGGAGAAAAAAGGAAAGACAGAAGTAATGAGTTTCCTCAAGGTACATGTTCTGTCTTATCATATTGTATAAAATAATCAAAAAATAATACAGTATATGTTTACACTGATTTTTAATGTTACCTTAATTTGTCTGCATGTCTATCCGAACGTTCGTCCCAAAATTAGTTTCCATTCTCTTACTTGAGTTTGTCTCTATCAAATGTTATGAAGTCTATACAAGCTCAGTAGTCAGTACTTCGGTACTTACATGATTTATAACAAACCCTTTCTAAAATTGTCCGTTTATAAATTTGAAATTATAAAGAAACTAATGTTTTAACTCCCTCGTGCAAAGTTGACCTTAGATAGATTTGGTTCTTTTTAGGTCTTTTTTAACATACCTCTTCGACTGTTTCGGTACTTATACATCATCGGCTTTCAAATATTTGGCTTTGAGCGTTCTTGATGAAATAAAGAAAACAAAAAAGCGCTTCGGATGCATATAATTATTAAACGTGTTGTTTTTAATATTTGACACACGATGCTTATTTCCACAAAACACAGATCAAGGTCAAATTTGGGTGGCATCAATATAACAGTTCTTTAGTTACGGGGTATGTGTTCCGTAAACAAATGTTTGAATCCAAATTTCTTGAAATGTAGTTTGTAACGTTCGAGTTGAAAAAGTGAAAAAAGAATACTTTGTTTAAAAAAAAACAGATAATGTTTGGCATTACAAAAAAAGCTTGTTTCCGATAAAGTTGAAACATAAGGATATCTAGTATACAACTACGGACTAACGTGTATAAAACTATTGAATCGATACTGTCTATTTTTTATATTGTTTTGTTTTGGCCTTAAAAGTGCTGCCTCACAGAGCCAACCATACTATAAGACATATTTTTTTTATGTTAGGGAGAAATAAGCACTCATAAAGATTTTTGGCCACGCCTTTATTTATATGTCGATGTCCCTTGTCAAGGGGCTGTAATTCACTGCTTGTCATAATTTGCTGTCTGTAATACTTGTCTTTAATGTCATTTTTCTGACGTATACGCATGTGACCAGGAGCAAACTAGTCAAGATACAGATATATATGTTTCTTCTATAATATTTTGTTTAATAAATAAATATGATTAGAACAAGCACAGTTCAGAACAATGGTAGGCTGGTGAAGTTTTCAAACATTGATGGACTGACTGAAATATTTGTTTCTGTCTCTATAGAAACAGCATTAAAAAATGTGGTTCACAATGAATAAGGAGTAAATCATAAAAAAACGTTGATGCCGTTTCGATCATGTGACAAACATATGTTCATGATATGATCAACAAAATTATCTTATCCAATCAGAAGACCAGTTATATTAAACATTACGTAGAGAACAGAGTGAAACGGTGCGTGTTTACCAGTGCCATCTTCATTCTTTTAGGACACTTCTCGGTAAAGTGACAGTAGTGTGAAATAAAACTATAAGATTTTAAAGCAACAACTATTTTAATACTAACAAGTCTACGGTGGGTTTTTTTCTGGCATTCATAACTCAAGCGTTCTACCAACAGATTCAGTTTTTAACAAAATAATATTTCACTTCATTGACTGAAACGTGATTATAATGGCCTAAAGTTAACGTTTGTTCCGTTCTTTGCATTGTTTAATTTATATTCCTCTCCAACTCTCTTATCAAAAGTTGTTTATCTTTGTTTACTTTGCTTTGTCCTCCATTCAAATATTATAACAAATTAAGTATGAGAGCCAGATCCGAGCTGAAATCTAAATTTTTACAATATAAAACAGAGACAAATGCCTGTCTGAACGAAATCACGAAATATTTACCAAAAAAAATCATTCTGGGCAGATTATACATTCCATTAGATCCCCTTAGTTACAAATTCTGGCTCTTATATTCTCCAGTCAATGTGTATTTTCCTATTCATAACCATAACATATCGTCTGCTGTGTTGTAGACTGTCATGGCAAAGGAAGAACAAGAAGTGGCCACAAAAGTCTTCCATCAGAAAGGTCTAACAAAAATTATCAAAGGTAAATTTGTATATGATCTCATTTCCTGTGTGGAATACATCTGTGAGACGGCATCAACAGATTTGAGATTAAAACAAAAGTGATTTTAAAGTTACAAGAAAATGAGAATTTTATATGATCAACTCATACATGCGGTATATATTAGGGAAGGCAAAGAGTACACAAGTACTCACTAGGAAGATCGATAACTCCTATACTTTTTAGTACTTGTTAGTACTCATATACATTTTGTACCTGTTAGCCTTTAATAAATCTGGAGATGGGGCAATATGCGCAATTGTTTCTCCATAGGCCGTAATGGTAACGTTTTCTTCTGTTGCTCAGCCCATATCGTAAACTTGTATATGTATGATGGCTTGTTTCGAAGCTGAGACATTTTTACATATGTGGTTAAATTTTCGGGGTACGAAGTGTGATTCATTTTTCCGTAATTTAGCAAACCCCGAGAATCCTTTTGCGATGTGGCTCCTCATGGTAAAACATCCCATTTTTAACACAATAAGTTCTTTGAAATTTTAATACTTTGAACACATTTAACATGTTTAATAGCTCCATGGTTTTTAAACATTTATTCTGTGTTCCCCTACTTTCTAAATTAACACTAATGGTTCAGCTCAGTCATTTGTTTATCATAGAAATGTGTCAAATATCACTACACAGAGATTTTTTGTTTACACGTGACTTTTGTGTTCCTCATTTCAAGGCGCATTAGGGGTATTGTCCCATATTGAAATCCATAGTTCTGATTTTTCCAAATATTTTTAGGTGATCTTCATCGGTATGACATTCTGAATAAATCTGTGTATTTTTGTCCATTTCTGAAAAAAAATAAAGTCGTTTCAGCACTATATGGCAATGACACTTTTATCGCTATATTCATTTATTTTTAATACAACGTGTATGTATAATTAATTTCTTCCAGTATACCTTTACTAGTCAAAACAAGGACAAAACTTCTGATGATAACCTTAAATTACAATATACAGACCCTGTTAAAGCATTTCATAACATTTTCCTGTGTCTTAAAGTGCATTTTGACAGAGAAATTATGCAAAAATGTAGATTTCATAAAAAAAACTCACCAAAATAACTATTCTTACTAGTAGACATCTGGTATATAATACTATGAAAACCCCTCAAAACTCCTGGGAAAGTCATTCTTATTATGTAATTAGAGTGCAATGAAGTGCAAATTTTCAAAACTTGTCCATTCACATAATTCTATTTGAGAAAAAAAGGCTTTTTACATGTATTTTAGTGAAAACCCTTTCTCAGTGAGAAATCCACATGAGGTATTATAGGAAACATTGTGACATCACACGTATTATGGCGTCATTAAATAACGACAGATCAAAATAGTGCTAAATAGAGTTTGTAGTGTTACATGAGAATCAGTTGCCGCAAGATTTAACTCGAAATGTTGAGTCGAAAAGATCAGTAACCAAGCCTTTTCATTTAATAGCAAGACCATAGCAACAGTTTTCATATAAGCATATTATAACATACCGACTGTAATTTCATTTGCACAAATACCATAAATAAATAATTTAGAGCTTACCTAATAAATCAAAATGCTTACCAGTTATTCAGGACTTTTTAAAACCTTTAGTTTGCCATCTCATGTTTAATAGTAATGATATGTCTGGAACTGAAATAAGACAAAATTTTTTACTCAGGCTGTGTTATCATTTAATTTAAGTACATAAGTATTATCGAGAGAGAAAAATCTAATTCTTGAAAGTTTTATCACAAAGAAAGAAAAATGCCTCTCCCTTGTGGCTAAGCCACCTTCATTTAAACTGTTTATATTAGAAGCAATGAGTAGTAGCTAACTAGCTTAATACATGTAGTTGAATAGCAATATTGTTTTCAAGAGGGTTGGCCCTCCCCCTTTTTCACTGAGAAATGACAATAGCTTGTGTTTGGTCGTGTGCATTAACAATAGTAATACATGATTTTCTTAATACATGTACAAGGTTTTTTTCTGTCTATTTGCATATGATATCTACTGACCAGGGTCAAATCATTGTATAAAAGCATGTGATGATGTATCTCACTTTACTCGTGTGAAGTGTGTTATCTCCCTTGATTATCAGCTATTCCTGCAGACCAGAGTGATAATTACATAACAAAGACTATATTGTGTCATGTTTACTTACAATAAATTCATATTACATGTAAGTTTTCCTGCCTTTTTCAATTGTATAAACAATTCCTTTCGGATCTCTCGGGGTAAACAAAATTATGATTGTGCCTAAAAAAAGTGTTCAGCCCCGTGCCAGTAACGATTTTAAAAGCGAAAAATTCATTGAATTTTTGCTGTTCTTTATCAATAATATTTATCTTAAATCATTTATGATAACTAGGTATAAATAAAAAACTACTAACCATCATTTTCACAATTTTCTGTGGTGTACAAGGTGAAATTATCTTAGGATATCTCTGGATCTTGTCTTAGAAGATGGGGCAATATGCGCAATTGTTTCTCCATAGGCCGTAATGGTAACGTTTTCTTCTGTTGCTCAGCCCATATCGTAAACTTGTATATGTATGATGGCTTGTTTCGAAGCTGAGACATTTTTACATATGTGGTTAAATTTTCGGGGTACGAAGTGTGATTCATTTTTCCGTAATTTAGCAAACCCCGAGAATCCTTTTGCGATGTGGCTCCTCATGGTAAAAAATCCCATTTTTAACACAATAAGTTCTTTGAAATTTTAATACTTTGAACACATTTAATAGCTCCATGGTTTTTACACATTTATTCTGTGTTCCCCTACTTTCTAAATTAACACTAATGGTTCAGCTCAGTCATTTGTTTATCATAGAAATGTGTCAAATATCACTACACAGAGATTTTTTGTTTACACGTGACTTTTGTGTTCCTCATTTCAAGGCGCATTAGGGGTATTGTCCCAGATATTTCATCTCACATTACCACTCACTTTAGTTCCCTTTGAAATACCCCCCCCCCCCCCCTTTTCAGTAAGGCTAGTTTTTATACCGTTAAACAACATAGATTGGTTTATCCTGAGACTCCTATGTGTTGTACTAGATTTTTTTTTTAATTTTAACTGTGTAAGGGATTTCTATTTGGCTGTCAATTCCTGTTTTTCTTAATATCGTCCAGAATGTGTATTTTATTTGACATTAGATTATAAGCAGCTATCCTTCAACATAATCACTTTGGTTTAATTTTATTTAGTGTACTCATAACTGAGTAGGCTAGTATTTCGGCATAAGGTTCTAAGCTCCTCATTGTGCATGCAATTTTCAGTAAATCTAGACAATAACTTCCTGCTAAATTCATGTCATAATACTTTTATTATTCGTGGTCGAAAGCTGCATATGTTGTGCAAAACTGTAAGCCTTAGGCTAGGCTATTTGAGTAGGTTTTTTTTTTATTTTGAAAGAATTTTTTCACATTTCGTCATCTTCTGTACAGATATGATTTCATTTTCGGTTTATCAGTTTTATGACATTGGTGTGTACTATGTAACAGTTTTGAGATCTCTAGGGAAGTCACTTATTGTTAACATTTCTGTAATTTGTGTAATACTAACTCAGCTTGATTTTTTAGTCACACATTTAAAATGTTTCATAATTTTTTCAACTGCAAAGAAAGTTGAGGAAGGCAACATATAGAGATTTTCATTACTATCAGAACATATCAGTTTGAAGATTGTTTTGAGGCCATATTCAATAGGATATGGTCAAGTGATTGAATTAATTAGCAATAAGCAATATTCAGTTTTTCTGCCTAAGTTGTATTAAAAGGAACTACATATAAACATATATAATAAACGACGATATTTTCTATATAGTTATGTAACTGTCTGTTTGTCTCAGTCTTTTTAACATTTTTATGCCCTGCCAACTACATCATAGTCTGTAGACTGGGATAATTAACATTTGTTTTAATTTATTCCAGTAGGCAAGACATATCTCTGTGTCAACAATTTTTTTGTAATTAGGCATGATTCGACATTTGATGTAGAACTTTATAATGTTGAATTGTACTACGTACAGCTCTAATGATACTTTAGATTTATAAATCAGTATTAGCTTGTGATATTTCTAAAATGTATAACGATCTAAACATATATGATGGATAACACCCTGTGTATCTTCTTGTTTATACTGCTTGTATTTATGTCAGCAAGAGAACAATAAAAATTGATATCTGAATTTCATATCTTATATTCTTTTCGGTTTTATACATTTAGGACCCAAAAGAGAAATGCAGATATTTTCTGATATAGAATTTCAAGGTCTGTTAAGCAGCGGATCATACAAATGTTACTGGAACCGTGTTTTTCTTACCGGTCCATTTGGTGTTGGCAAGACATGCTTAGCCAAAATTCTAGTGGGAGATGAGGCTCCAGAGCAGCGAGAGTCAACAGATGGTATATGGATTTACCTCGGCAAAGCTGGAATGAATATAAAGAAACGTTGTTGGATTTTCTTAGAAAAGGGTATAAACAATAGAAATTGACTGAGGATATGCATCTCAGAGTAATTGGTTGAATTTTGAGTAAGGCATTGAACCAAGATTTCAGGTCAAAGTTCGATAAATAGTGTGAGGTGAAAATGTATCTCGAGTTACACTTTGAACTTAACTTAATTATTTGTTTTATTTGTTGGTTTCCGTCTATTATATTGTCTTGGCATACTCCTGTGACCTTTGGTGGTAAATCCTTGGTATGCCTAACATTATTATGTTTGATTTTTCTTAAACTTACTGAATATAAAATTGAGAATGGAAATGGGGAATGTGTCAAAGAGACAACAACTCGCCCAAATAAAAAACAACAGCAGAGGGTCACCAACAGGTCTTCAATGTAGCGAGAAATTCCCGCACCCGGAGGCGTCCTTCAGCTGGCCCAAAAACAAATATATACTAGTCCAGTGATAATGAACGCCATACTAATTTTCAAATTGTACACAAGAAACTAAAATTAAAATAATACAAGACTAACACAGGCCAGAGGCTCCTGACTTGGGACAGGCGCAAAAATGCGGCGGGGTTAAACATGTTTGTGAGATCTCAACCCTCCCCCTATACCTCTAACCAATGTAGTAAAGTAAACGCATAACAATACGCACATTAAAATTCAGTTCAAGAGAAATATTTTGGGGTTACCATAATTAAACATTGTAGAACGTTCGAAAATCACTGATAGACATATATAATAACAACATTAACGGTACCAATTTTCCTGCACCAGATGCGCATTTTGACAATACATCCAAAAGGTCCAAAAAGTATAGCCAAATCCGTAAAAGGAATCAGAGCTTTGCATGAGGGAGATACATTCCTTAATTTATAATAATTTCTAACATTTTGGTTGTCTGTTTTGCACAAGTTTCATACAATTTATCTGACACTATATAAATACGTACATATATAGAATTCTATAACTTGAATGCAAATATGAATAGGTCAAAAATTCTGCACAACTCAGATAAAACAATTTTTCAAACATTGTCAGACAATGAAATTTTTATGTTTTTTTTTTTAGAAAAAATCTTGTCTCTTCTCCATACAACCTTTTACACTCTTTCTGAGCATTATTTTGCGTGCCTACTTGCCTAAATTGTTAATGAACACGTTTAAAAGGAAAAAATATATATTATTGGACGATAAGCCATGTGACGACGAATTATCATACCGATATTTTATAACGTCAAGTTGGTTTCCTTTTTCAAAACTACAAAATTCCTTTGTCATCAGACAGCAGCTGGTTCATTCAATATGTAAACAGTCTATCACTATCCAAGTACCATCTCTGTGCTGATATTGGTTATATGTTAGAATTAGCTGGTACTGGGATGGGTGTTTAGATTATATCTTGTAGCATTTTGCCATTTGTATATAAAACTAAAGGCATTCATCCGATCAACTAAACGCTTAAACCTTATAATTTCAATATTCATTCATTATTTTCCATTTAAATTTTCAAACTGTAAACAATTTATCTAAATGTTGCAAATAGAAATTTAAAAAACTTAGAACATATTTTGTTTTAAAACTTAACACGTTTGAGTGTTTAATTACTACGTTTTTACTTTTGGTTTTCAATCTTTGAGGAAAAAAAACTTCAATGATATTTGTCAATGTAATAGAAACAACATAAATGCTTAATAGCGGTTACAGTTACGCCTGAGTTAAAATGCACAAATTACTTCCAATACATTTGTAAGATTTTTCTTTTATATTCTAATTTTGAAGGGAGACCAGGCAAAAGAAATATTGTCACCATTGGTCTTTTTGCAAACGGCAGTGAAAACCTCCTAAAAGTGAGGCGTCCGTTCGGTTGTGCGATGCATAAAATATACAAGCATTTAGAATGGGGATGTTAAATGCGATGCCTCAAGTAAAGATAATGTCATCTAAGTTTCTGTCCCTATCCATTTAAACCTCGTTTTACAGTGGCAGCTTTAATTTCGCTGACCTTCATCCTGGACGGCATCGGGTACTGGACCTACCTATCTTATTTATTATTAACTTGTTCGCGTCCTGAAAATGCATGACATATTTCCCACTGGATGTAAGGCAAACAACTATCAGCATTCAATTCTAAACCCTATGTTTACCCTTAAATATGGCCCTTAACTACTTGTTCGAAATGTTTTACATTGTGTTGTGTCATATAGGGGGATGGGTAATCGTAATTAGTAATTAGGTATCGATTACTTTTTGCAATGTGATCATATGTAACCACGCTATGATGACTTTCTTAATCATATTTCGTAATCTAAGTATTTCCTAAGTTGACGTGAATCAATATTTTGTAATGATCAAAACAAACGTTTTGGAAACGAACATTTGTTTGATCAATCCGATATATATCATTTCAGGGACAGAGGTAATCGTAATCAGTATTCAGTTGTCCTCGATAACTCTTTGCAATGTGATCACATGTAACCATTCAATGTATTTCTTAAACATATGTCTTAATCTAAGAGTATACCCTTAGTAGATGTGAATTTATGTTTTGCAATGATTAAAGAAATGTCTTTAAAACGAACTTTTGTATGATAAATCAGATAACATATTTCAGGGACTATCTTGAATGCAACAGTGCAAAGTTTACTACGAAGTAAAGAAATGGCAATTCCAGGTGTTGTAAAATATATCGAGGAAGTGGCAGATTCTGATGATGCTAAACATAGGGAGGAAATCAAAAGCAAAGGTTCTGTATCTTCCAGTCTAGGGGCTACAAAACGTATAGAGGAAATGCCAGATCGAAGTGGTGTTAAGTCTAACATCAGTACTCCAGGTGTTAACACGATAATGTCAAGGTTGAAAGCTTTCTTCAGTCTCCCAAGTCGAAAACAGAAAGGATTTAAAGGTATGTGTTGTTAATATTATGTGTAAATATAAATCATGCCATATTGTGTAGTCGTCTGGTCTTTCTTGTCAGTGTTGAGCTTAATTTTGTCCATGTCACAGTTTATGTTAACCAATAACGTCGTTAAACAGTGAATAGCTGCGAAATTTCACTACAAGGTTCTATTCTTCAAACAGGAGGTTGGGATTGATTTTGGTGGTTATGGCCAAAATTGTCTAAAAGGACCAAACACTAGGATGTATATGCTGCTGGACAATTATTTGTGTATCTCTATGAAATTGTACCACAAGGTGTCACGACACTGCCGAAAAGTTGTGATTTTATTTTGTGTTATTGTCCAAACTGTTTTGGAAGGAGGGGTCCAACAAAAAGTATTTTTTATGTTTCAGGACTTGTGTATAAATGTATGGATATCTGTGAAATTGTACGACAATGTCCTTTACATCAAAATGAGGGTTGGGCTTCCTTTTGGTTATTATGGCCAAATCTGTTTAAAAGGATAAAAAAATAGGTGTCATACATTTTGGGGATTACAGTCAAACTGTTAATGACGTAGCGACTATAAAGACTAAGATTTCCATGTTTCCTGCCAATAACTCTCTGTACTGAAAATGGAAATTTTGGAATGATGTTAGGGGTTAAACCCTAAATATTTTACTAAAACGGGTAAACGAAACTTTTTTCTACTTTGTATAAATTGCTTTTTTTATAGAGCAATATCAATCGGGTTATAATTCAAAGACTTGAATTCTTCTTCTATTTAAATATGCTGAATCTATCAATGTATTCATATTTTGGATTTTGAACTTTTTTTTCAAGCTAGTCCTCATTGAGGTCAAGAGTATCCAAAATGAGACTTTTTTTTTCGATATACAAAAATGTAATAACGGATTTTTGTATCTGCTGAATCTAAACATTTATTTAGATTTTATAGTTGGGGACCAGCTTTCAAATCGGCTCAAATCGCGGTCTTAATTAACCATTTTTTTCAAATTCAACAAAAAATAATTAATATATATTTATATTTTATATATTTTGCTATTATTTGTCTGTTTACAAAACTTGTTTGACAAATATTTAAATGTGCATTTATGTTTTTTCAATATCTAGGAAATTTTAAAAATATACACGATTATCTTTAACCTTTCATTCAGCTCTAACATACACACAACACTTATATCTTTTATTTTCAGGTCAAAATGTTGCTCATCTTAAATCTTCAAAAGATGAAAATGCTCTGATACATGGAGCTACTAGAGATGATAGTGCTGGGAGAGGTGGAGACTCGGAAGATATATTGACTGCCAATGACATGTCAGAGGATGAAATTATTAAACTAATCCGATCTGAATGTAATAAAGGCAATTACGAAATGATAATTGTCCCCATTGATTTATGGGACTTTGGCGGTCAAAAGATATATCACTTGACACACCAACTCTTTATATCTAGCAGAGGCACTTTTTTATTAATCTTCAACGGTAGTAAAGGTATCCATGACGACATTCCTGACTACATAGACTTACCTGGCTGTAATAAGCAACGGAATACTGCAGGTATGTTATCGTTTATTAATGGGTAAAACAATCTGTCTATTTCAATACAAAGATATATTTTATAGACTTTCGATATAGGTAAACTGTAGATTGTCTAAGCTCTCCTTGAGCACAAAAGGCCTCAACATAAAAACAATAGGCTCTTTAGTGAAGATGTATACAGCAACAGAGTCAACAATACAACAGCTGGTATTGTTCGTAACATCTAGATGAACTGACTATTAATTGTTTTAAATCGAAGTTTGTTTTATCCAGTATAAATAATGAAGAATTTCATTTTCCTTTCTTAAAATTTGAACACAAAGAGCGGAAGACCAATTTGTGAATGCTAATATGTATAAAACTGAGTATGCTTAAACCCTACATTCTTTTGTTGCGTAACTCAGTTTATGATTCATACAAATAACAAAGTATTGTTAAACTGTAATTCTTTTGAAAAGAGAAGTAACATAACAAAAATAAGAATTAGCGATCATAATTTAATGATAGAAAAAGGAAGACATTTAAAAATACCTAGAGAAAAAAGACTATGCACATGCTGTAATACAATGGAGGATGAAGCCCATTTTATTTTATACTGCAAAAAAATTGCTAAACTAAGAGATAACTTTATAGGAAATGTAATTAAACATATGCCAGATTTTATGTCCTGGCAAGAAAATGAAAAAAATAAATATCTTCTTTGTCCATCAACCTCAAAAGAAGTGGAAAGCTTAGGGTCCTATTTTAAACAGGCATTAGAACTGAGGACAGGGACTCTTGATTTATTTATAAAATATATTTATATATCATATAGATCAATTAGTTAGCTTATTTGCTTTTTTTGTTTTCATGGTTTTGTTTATTAAATGTATTTTGTGTATGTTTAAATTATTTGTCACAAACTTTTTGTTCAGAGTTTATGTGACAATAAATATATGAATTGAATTAGAGTTAAAAGCTATGTCTGCGAGAAGACAAAATATGTTCACCTCAAAGGAAAGATAAATAAGCTAACAACAGAAATGATAGAAAAGTTGTTTTTGTTTTAAATTCAACAATGCTGCTAACAATTGAAAAGATATCTTCAATTGATATGATTAGATAGTGGTTGTGAGAGTCAATTATTTTCAGTTCTTTATAAATGCCTATTGTTCAGTAATTATTGGCAGGCAATTTTATACTTTCAAACATATCAACATGTATGCGTGTTTGTTGCAGTCTATCTTGTCCATTGGGTAAATTCAGTCCTTACATATTGTAAGACTTCCGCTGAAAATGGAGGATACCCCAAAATCAAGTTTGTTGCAACACACAAAGATCAAGTTAAAGTAAGTACTCACATAAATTCAAGAACTGTGTAACTCTAATACTTTGACATGTCTGACAGAGTTACAATTCACTTTTGGGTTAACAACTCATCTGTCCGTTTTTTTCCTATGTCCATGACTCTTCAAAAAAGAATGAAATAAGTTGAATTTATGAACGTGCCATAATTAAATTGTTAGCGGTATTCTGATCAGCTGTCAGATTTTAGCCTAGATCATGGGATTTTCACAGTCAGAGTGTTTGAAGTTTTTTTTGCCCACATTTTCCTGCCTTAGAAATGAGTAATTGATTTTCAAAATAAAATTACAAATGATGAAACAGATGTGTAGATCCTTGAAAACATGTAAAATGTATTGTAGCTATGTACCTTCCATGTAGGGTTTTAAAAAATATATAATCGTTCTAGACTAAATCATTCGTCGTAAAGATTTTAAAAGTTGTTGAAAGTACAGATCTCTGAAACTTCAAAAAAACATTAGCCTGGACGTTTTGTTGGACATTCTGGTTTTTTTTTTTAAAAAAGGTGCATCTGAGATTTGATCCATCATAAATCATGGCCGCTGTGGCTTGACTTATTAAATGTAGTTTTAGACATTTTTGGGCTTATCTCCATAAAATAGTTAAAGTCCATGTGACAGTATATGGTCAACTGTTATCCCTGTAGCCTCGGTCACACCTTACCGTATAGCACGAACGGACGCCTAACGGATGAAAATAATAGTTGTCCGTTGACAAAATTGTTATCCGTTGGGAGTCCGTTGATGTACTGACCGAATAAAACGGACGTGTAACGGATGCATAACGGACACACACCGGATATGCAACGTACGAGAAACGGAAACGTACCGGACAGAACGGATGTCGAACGTACATCCAACGGACGAGTACCGCCTATAACGGACACCTAACGGAAGCGTACCGGATAAAACGGATGAACAAGATATACGGAAAAATCAAAGCAAAGGCGACAATAATAATACATTTAAATCGCATGAATATTCAAAATGTGTCTGTGTAAATGGTTTTGGTTTGTTCTTCAAAATTCCGCCTAAGGGCAGTGTTTGGCCTGAATAAGAACTGCTTGATTGTGAAGACGTGCCTATACTCTAAGATTGATTATGAATAATAAAAATTCATGAACCTTAAGAAATCTGACATACCAATAACTGGGTTTTCTGATGCAAAATTTTCAATTGGCATTTATCCGTTTCAGATCCGTTCATTATCCCTTTTATCCGTTATACGTCCGGTAGAAGTCCGTTTCTCATCCATTCAATATCCGTTTTATCCGTTAAACGTCCGGTAGAAGTCCGTTGGTGAATTTATCTTTCAGACCTCCAACGGATGTATAATGGACACGTAACGGATACAAAACGGAAACGAAACGGACGAGTACCGTACAAAACTGATGCCTAACAGACGTTCAACGGACATTTTATCCGTTGGACGTCCGTTCAAAGTTTTGAACATGCTCAAAATTTTCCACAGGACAGAACGGACGTCGACGAATAAAACGTACGCTTAACGAACATGCAACGGATATGAACGGATGTCTAACGGATAAGAACGGACGTCTAATGGACATGAACGGATTGAAAACAAGTTATCCGTTAGGCGTCCGTTCGAGCTATCCGGTAAGGTGTGACCGAGGCTTTAGGAATTCATTTTTGGAACTCTTGCAATTACAATTTCATTTTAAGCAAATGTGATAGAATAGTTTTAGTTAGAGGAAAAAAGTTTTGACTATCCTGTTCACACAATAAATCATTAGTATCGCTTGATTCACTGAATTGTATATATACATTTTTTCATTTGTGTATATTTTAGGGTGATATTGAGGAACAGAGACGAATCTTAGTAACCTCAATTGAAAAACTTTTTGAAAATCATGGAGGAAAACAACATCTTCAATATCAACCACTTATTTTTGTGGATGCAAGAAACAAAGAGGACGAAGAATTAGACACATTGAAGAAGCAGTTGGTGGAAGTTGCATTAGACCATCCTAGTTGCGGAGAATTAATGCCAACCAATTTTGTACCCCTTGAACTTCAATTAGCCAAAAAAGTAGAGGAAAAAAAGAAAGTCCTATCCATTGGTGAACTGACGGACCTTAACCAGCAGAATGAAAAACATGCATTAACCCCTGATCAGCTACAAAAGTTTCTGAAGGTTAACCATGCCCTTGGAAAACTGATCTACTTCGATGAAGCTTGCTTGAGAGATAACGTTATCATAGATCCAGTGTTTTTGGTAGACGTGCTACGTTCCATCGTTACTGATGAACAATTTTGGCCAGAACATCTCACTGAGGTACTTGGAGACCTTAAGGAAAGTGGAAAATTGCGGAAAAAGGATTTATACGAAATATGGAAACAAGACTGTTTCAAGGAGATCTCAGAGCATACAGAATATATGGTAGAAATGTTAGTACATTTGGACATAATTTGTCGACAAAAAGTCGATGAATATGAATCAGAATTGTTCTTAGTTCCATGCATGATTAGAACCAAAAGAGAAGACAACTCACACATAGATTTGGACAGAAGCATACATCTGGCTTATAGGTTTAAAGAGGAAGTTGTGCCACCTGCTATCCTTTACCGGTTCATTGCGACTTTCATATCAATTTGGAAGCTTCGAATCAGCAATAAATCCAGTCGTCTGATGATCTTTACTGACAGTGCTGATGTTACAATTGATAATGAACACGATATGAGAATTGACATTCAGGGAAACAGAATCATAGTTTCTCTTTCTCACAAAGAAAGCCAAAATTCCATTGTACCAACAATAGCATCAACAGCTCAGGAATGCCTCACACATGCCATTACACGCATTTCCAATTTCTATTTCTCAGTTTCAGAGGATTCTGGTTGTACTAGAGATTTGCCTTTTACCATTCAAATTGGTATAGTTTGTGGGTCAGATCTTTGCTTTTTTGACCACATGTTGAGATCTAAGGAGGAATGGACATGCCCTAATCACAATAGTATACATAAGACTTATATTGTGTCCAGGTGGTTTGCAGACAAGGTATCTATCTTTTATAGAATGTTTTTAACTTTTTGCTATTGAATGAAGAGTCAATTACCTTTTGAAGGTTTGAACGGTCATTTTGAACTTATAATCATATGAAAAGTTAAAGCAATTATTCAGATGTGTTTAGTGTTTCAGGGAATTTTCCGATTTATCCTTGCAGTATATTCAGTACTGATGAGATAATTCCATTGCAATTAATCTATATAGTACCGTTCAGTACAATTCAGAATGATGTTGATGTGTACAGGAAGATAACAACTTCTTAACAATCTGAACATAGACTAAACAGAACTTAACTAATTACAAGTTAATCGTCTGAACATTACTGTATTTACCGTTGTTTATAAATACATGAGTATAAACATTGACTGGATTATACAAATAACATTACTGTATTTACCGTTGTTTATAAGTACATGAAGTATAAACATTGACTGGATTATACACATGAGTTGATAAAGAACCCAAAAAAACTCTTTCTTAATTTCATGCGTCCAAAGTGCTTTTCTTATTTGATCTTTATCAGAAACGCTAAATGTTAAATGTTTGAAAGTCGAGGTTGTATAAGAACCAAAACTGTTTTTAAAAATCTGTAAGAAAGATAAGAAAGAGCTTAATCACCATGTTGGGTTATATGCAGACAATATCAAATATAAACAGGAAAAAAGGTCAAAATGCTAATCTAAGAACACTCACCGTTACTAGTTGGTATAAATACAAAAACCACTGAAACATCAATACGTGCAGTTCCATCATATCAGTGTTAAGACATCATAAGTTCATAAAAAATACAACTTCAGTTTATCTTATCTTACAGTCACATACGGAGGGTGACAGATGCCTAGAAGATTGTCCAGGTAAAAATATCTTAATCTTACCAACATTATATTGTAAAGGTGTGTGTGTGTTCATTTATATGGGGACGAAGTCCCCAATAACAGTAGAAAATTCAATAAAAAAAAATGGGGAAAATTTTCCCGATATTTTCATTGTCACTTATGAACTCAAAATCATTCAATCTTTTTTTGTCGCGTTTTTGAATTTCCGGATCTGTGCAGAAATCTACTTCCGTTTCCGGTCTTTTTTGCATGAGACTGAATAAAATGTATATTTATCAGTCTAAGAAAGGAACTCAATACTAATTCATTTTTAAAAATTGTTTGTTATAAAAAAAAACGTTACTTGATGACAGCGTTTTTTCGTTTACATTGAATATGACGTCATAACTTAAATAACGTCACAACTAAAATCCCTAACAACAGGACCAAAATCGGAAACGTTACGTTCTTTGTTTACATTGAATATGACGTCATAACGTCACAACTAAATCCCTAACAACAGAACCAAAATCGGAAACGTTACGGTAATTCCGTTTCTCTTTTTAACATGTTTGATTTATAAAAAAAAAATCATACAGACTTCGTCCCCATTCACAGGTTATGCCTGCCTCATATTAAACATAAAAGAAAATTTTGAAGAGAGACCAATGAGGAAAAAATTTTAATATGAAAAAAGGCAAATCAGATATTTTGTATATAAACAAATAAACACATACCTTTTGATAAGGTCGAAGTCCAATCAGATGTTTCATGTACATAAGCGAAACAATAACGTATCAATACATGCCTATCTATAGGTGTAATACCACCAAACTATAGTACGTCATATTCGGTTGCATAAGAAAAAGGGTTGAGAAAAATAGTCCCTTGATTTTGACAGTTGTAGGTAATTAATCCCACATCATTGCATACAATATTTCTGGGTCATAAACATATATCTTGGGTATTTCATGGAACTATCAATTTTTATTTGGGGTTTCTATTTTTTTTTAAATGGAAACTTGAGGTTACATGGTTACTAGAGCTTGTACATATGTATAAAAGAGGTGAACATTTGATTGATTAACTTCCATTGGTGGTTATTTTTTTATATGCAATCAACCTTTATGTGAAATTGTGTCTATAGTACTGGACAGGATAAAACTTTACTCAAGTCAAGTATTTCTTAATTTGAAACAAAGAAAATTTCTGTACATTTCTTGGGAAAATGCAAATTTATCGAAAACTAAGAGGGGACAATCAATGGTGGTATTGCACCTGTAAGGTTAAATACAAATCTTATTTTGGATGTACATTATAATATATGATAGTGATCAATCAACACACACCAATAAATAGGGTTAAATGCAAATCAGATATTAGAATACCGCTGCAAATGTTTGCACCTCTCCTAAGTCAAGAATCTGATTATAGTAGTTTCGTTTGTTTATGTAATTTATACGTGTTTCTCGTTTCACGTTTTTTATATAGATTAGACCGTTGATTTTTACACTAGTAATTTTGGGGCCCTTCATAGCTTATTGTTTGGTGTTGAAGGCCGTACATTGACCTTTACTGGTTTACTTTTATATATTGTTATCTGGATGTAGAGTTGTCTCATTGGCACTCACACCACATCTTCCATGCATGCTAATTGATTGATGTTCATAAATGACATTTATCTATTCACGCATGACAATTGATTGATGTACATAAATGACATTTATCTATCCACGCATGCCAATTGATTGATGTACATAAATGACATTTATATTTCCCCGCATGCCAATTGATTGATGTACATAAATGACATTTAACTATTCACGCATGCCAATTGATTGATGTCCATAAATGAAATTTATCTATCCACGCATGCCAATTGACTGATGTATATAAATGACATTTTTCTATCCACGCATGCCAATTGATTGATTTACATAAATGACATTAAGTAATCTATCCACGCATGTCAATCCATTGACAATTACACCATGTACATATTGAATACATATAAATGACATTTATGTATCTACGCATGCCAATTGATTGATGTACATAAATGACATTAAAATATCAACACATGCCAACCTATAAAATCAAAATCAAATCATTCATTAGATTAACATAATTGAACCAGTACCCTATCAGTTGTCAAATTGCTAAGTGTATTTTTGAAATACTTAGTATTGACCATTGTATATCCTCTGGTTTTTCGTATCATTGGACTCTGTCTCCCTTATCACATAAGCAACACGACGGGTGTCGCATGTGGAGCAGGATCTGCTTACCCTTCCAGAGCACCTGAGATCACCCCTAGTTTTTGGTGGGGTTCGTGTTGTTTATTCTTTAGTTGTCTATGTTGTGTCATGTGTACTATTGTTTTTCTGTTTGTCTTTTTCATTTTTAGCCATGGCGTTGTCAGTTTGTTTTAGATTTATGAGTTTGACTGTCCCTTTGGTATCTTTCGTCCCTCTTTTATCGCTGCTCATTATTAATTTTGAACTATACATTACAGTTAAACTGGAAAGTCCATGATTTCTTATCTACTGTTATAACTTAAGCAGACAGTAAAAAAAAGGTACGAAATTGAGTTTTATTAAATACAGGTCTAGATATGGCATGGTTAGACAGCAATCCAGATGATAGACACTTGGGACGCTTAGCAGCTGAAATGACATTGGAAGAAATACGAAAAATATATATGCACCTAAAGGAAAAGAAACCTGCTAGGTCATGGGAAATTATTAACGAGTCAAAAAACAAAGAGTCTTTTGATATCAAAATCAAAGCTTTACATGATTGGAAGAAGAACACACTGTATGCTTCATTCAAGCAGATTCAGCAAAGTATGAAAGAGGAAGATATTGACATCCACATACTATGTCAGGTACACATGTAATGATAAATATGTAATACTAGAGATTTCCAATAAAATGACATACGTACCTAACTTAACCCACTAACGTAACGGGACCGGTTATTGCTAACCTATTAATTTTGTTAAATGCGTCAGTCAAGTTTTACATAAGTATTTATAAACTATAATACCCATTCATAATAACTTTTATCAATATCAAGTATTTACAAGATGATGAAAAACGAATGAAATCATGATTTTTATATAGCACGTGATTATTGAGATTCCCGCCTAAACTTCACTGTCATACGACCACGTATATATACGTATCTATACCTATCATACGATTTATTTGAGTTGTCTTTCATGGTATGACAATGAGTTTGTTTTTCCGAAATACTTTGCAAAATTTAATGAACGTTTTATTATTTGATATTTTTATTGCTTTTGTTTGTCGTTATCAGATGGTGTCCGTTCTTCTTTTTCTTTTTTATTTTCTTAATGTTTTATAATATCTAAATTCTGGGAGTATTATTATTAGATAGACTATTTTAGCAATTTCAGAAAAATTTAACTCGAAGTGCTAATCAGAATGTGTCTCTGTTAAAGTTGATAACTGGGATTGCATCATAGTTTTTAAAGCATCGTTTCAAATGTTCTGTTCTCCTGCAGTTAATCTCCTTTATGTACATTCTCCGAAAAAAAAATTCTTTCAACAGGCAAAACGAAGTACGATACGACAACGGGATGTGTATATTTAAAAAAAAATGATACATGTCTTTTACTTCTTTAAAGTTTGAGTTTTATGAGTTGACAAACACCTTTCTTTCAAATGAAAGTCAACGAACATTAAAAATAAAAGAATATTGTAATAATTGATAATAATATATGTAAATAAATCTGTACACCAATTCGTTAAATAGATTGTAATTTTGGAAGGTGTACTTGATTAGCAACTGATGACTAATCTGCGTATAAACATTGACCACTGTGGATAGAAAACTATCAGTTTAAAGTACATAGTAATTGGCTAAACATCTGTCCTCAAATGTCTCTGATTAAAAGTGGATGAGAAATCTAATTTACATACTTGTTACATTTTTGAGACAACTATAACATGTATAATATATATGTATAATGCCACTTCAGCCTTTACGGGAATTTTCTTTTACTCTTACTTATCCAATAAGAAGTGGATTCTAAAACTATCACATCTATTGATTGAGTCAGCGAACATTTTCCTTTCAATTTTTGTCTCGCTTTGGAGGTATATATATTTTAAAGCGACAAGTCTGCGACAGATCCATTGACTGGATCACCAGTGTTGAAGGTGATACATGACTGGAAAAAAACATTTTACATTCATAGTTATATACTTATGAATGGGATTGACTGTTAGCAGGCTAGCCTCAATAAGGGTTCAATTATTTTCACCCCTGGTCGAATGACTTTAAGACTTTTTCGGCTTCTCCAGCAAGCATGATGCATTCACGAGTAAAATCAGGTTATGGTTTACTCGTAAACAGACAAGTGTGTGTATAGCGGTTACGCTCTCTTGTTACCTTTCATATGAAAATGCGACTCTAAGTTTTGGTCATGTACAAAAAGGTATATGCATTTGTCATTATCATTTCATCATCCTTAATATAAATGTAATATTTGTCGCTTGATATAAGACATACATCAGTATTATCATCATCATAGATACTCTACCAAGAGGTTAAATCTCTGTCGTAAGTACATATATTGAATATAGCTTGAGGCTTCTTCGTCTTTAGTATTATAACTTGAGGCTTAATTCTATCTGATATTTTGGCCTATTTATGTACGCATGCATCTCTCTGCTACATAAAGTACATTGTAGTTTTTATAAAAGTCCAAGTTAAAGCCCAAAGAGATACACAGAAGTATGTTTATTAAATAATCATGCCACAATTAAAACATTAAGAAAGGGATTGACTTGTGAAACTGAAACGAAGCATAAAAACAGCAATTTCTAGTATTTCAAAATAAACTCTATGTACCGATCTGATAGTATCCACAGCTGCTGAACACTATCTTAAAAACAACTACAACTAATAAATAGTTAATAATATTGACAGTATGTCGTATGGTTACACCACTGTCCTAGTAGGGATGTGTCTGTCCCAAGTCACGAGCCTGTAATTCTAGCAGTGCTTATCGTTTGTTGTTGTGTTTGCGTTAATATTTTTTAACATAAATTTGGCCGTTAGTTTTCTCGTTTTACATTTGTCATTTTGTGGCCATTTAAAGCTGACTATGCGGTATGGGCTTTGCTCATTGTTGAAAACAGTACAGTGGCCTATAGTTAATTAACATTTCTGTGTCATTAAGTCTCTTGTTGTCTCATTGGCAATCACACTACTTCTTTTTTGTACATTTCACAAATTAAGTATAAAAAATGTATACACAGTTTAAAAACAAAACCTTTTGTCATGTAAAAAGAACGGAGTGTATGTAGGACCATTAGTGGTCATGACTGTAAAGCAGATTATATGAATTTTCTATAAAATGTAAAAATACTTTATCGGCAAATGATTCATGATGATTTGTTTTTTTGAATTAAAATAAATAGTGAACTTCTTAATCAAGGAAAAAATCCAATCAGTATGTAGTCTTAAACATGCGGGATGTTTAATATTCATACATTGTTGTTTTTTAAAAGTATTAATCAAAGTCAAACGACAACTCTTTCATTCTTTTTTCGTGCAATACAATTTGTGATCATGCCGGATCCAAGATATTTGAAAGACGGTGTAGTTCCCGATAAGTGAATTTATACAAACGAGCGGAACGATGCGAAAAAAAATTGGACGATTATAAGCTAAAGATTTGTATAGATAATGTGGAACATAGGAGATTTTCAAAATTATCTAGCGATCGAAAAAGAGGGGGTACGCCCCCTACCCCTGTATCCTCGAATTCACGTTTACGTATATTTGGACAAAAACCTCGTCCCATACAATTAAATTATAGAAATTTTATTTCTTCTAAAAAGTCGAGTACACCTTTTACATTCGGGTGTGTTGGAACCCACTTTAAACGCTTATACTTTTCAAAACAAACAAAAAAGACAACCTTCTCGCTTCGGAATTTATTATTTTAATATTTTCATGCTAGATTTTGTCTAGGTAGTTTTTAAAATTCATAATTTGAGAAGAACTAAAGTATGGGTCGAGTGAAATGACAAGAAATGATGGGTGTATGCGATTACATGTTGCTAACTTACTTATTCCATTATAAATTTTTTGTCAATCAAATCATTCAAAATTTGATGGCAAAATATTCAAATATCAAACAAAATAGTTGGGGTTGATTTTTATATAAACTATATTTCAGAAAAAAATTCGTGTTTACAGAGCAAAACATGCATGCAGTGTTTTCTCCCCTCCGTCATGCTTCAATGCAATAGGACGAAATACGTTGAGTTAGGTCGGTTATGTCAAGTAAAGTCATTTTATTGGAAATCTCTACTACACCTTTCGTGCCCAATAACCATTTCGACAGCTTTCACAGATGATTTGAAATGGTTTATCCAAATTGTGAATGACAAGTAATGAGATTAAAACATTTGAATATTTTCATTTAAAAGCAGAAATTATCTGCAATTTTTTACAATTAACAAATATTAAAATATAAATTCCATTATTTTTTTTTCTGCCATTAAAACATTAATTGCTTCATTATTTCATTATTTTGTCAAAAAAACAAAACATCGAAAAGGTGAAAATATGGTACTAAACAATTAGTGTCCAAATTATTTATATGAGGGATAATACAGTAAACAAACTTGTTTTCTTTCAAAAATGTGTTTATAAAATAATCTAATGCATACATGTATAACTTCAGATTTCAAGAGAAGTTCAAAAAGATTTGGGTAAGTGATAATTTGAAATAGCTTAAACTGAAAATTGCACTTTTGTAAGCATTTGTTTCTGAATTTAGCCTTCTTAGGAATGATCAATTGTTAAACAGTACTTGAATGCAAAAAAAAGCTGTTTCACAAAAAAAAAGGACGAAAGATACCAGAGGGACAGTCAAACTCATAGATCGAAAAATAAACTGACAACGCCATGGATAAAAATAAAAAGACAAACAGACAAATAATAGTACAAAAGAAACAACATAGAAAACTAAAGACTGAGCAACACCACCCCCGCCAAAAACTCGGGGTGATCAGGTGCTCCGGAAGGGTAAGCAGATCTTGCTCCAAAGATAAAATTTGCGATTGAAATAATAAATACTTCTGTTCATACACACATTTTAGACCAACCAAGGGAGAAGTTGTTTATAAGACCATCCGGTTCAAATCTACAGCAACTGTCTGATCATATTGGTTATCAAACATATCAGCTTGGAATAGAACTTGGGCTAACAGTTGTTGAGATGCAACAGATTGAAAGAAACCATGTTACAAATCTTCGTAGCCAAACAGAGGAGGTCCTGAACAAATGGAGGAGACTTCCAGAAGCTACATATGAAGGTTTACTCAAAGCTCTTTATCGCCTTGAATTATCTAGTGTTTTACCATACATAACATATAAGGAAGGATTAGCGGAACAAGCGGAAGGTACGTACAGTCTAAATATTAATAAGTTAGTCTGATATCACTTGTTTACATGAACAATATACTATTATTACATTTAAGAATCAGCTGTCTGTTCACGTAAACTTACATTCCTTCCAACAGAGTACCACTAAAAATCTACTGTCACGTGAGATACTGGTCACAATCGTATTAGTAGTCTCTAGTATTTCGTTACCGCCATTATTTATAACAAATCTTTCTTAAATTCACCCATTAGTGTTATAGCAAACTGTGTTACCCTCTTTAAATAAGGAATTCTCATCATAATTATTATTATTCTTATTATTATTAATGATGAATTTGGAAATTATGATGAAACGAAGGTTCCAACAACAGAAAGAAAATTTGATGTTTTATAAACCTACAGTTAGGTGCAGACCAAGCATAGCATGGAAATGACTGGAACGGCGATAATTCACATGCACTTTGTCTAAATCTGCTTTAAGTGAAAACAGCACGTGGTTGTTTAAATTTTGTTGTAAGTATACGCATGTTTCAGTGGTTGTCTGAATAATTATATCAGACAAAGATGGAAAAATACAAAATTAAAAATTATTTTAATTATAGTAGTTATAACATTCTAATCAAATATAATTGATATTTCCCAAATACAGACAGAATCATACAGGATATAGAAATCAGACAGATTTTAGATTATATGATGACACATTTAGTGATATCATCTGACGACAGACGCAGCATTGAACAACATGTTAGACAAGACGATCAGAATAAAGCTTTGCTTGAAGTAGTGAATAAAAGGGGGAAGTCCACTTATAATGTGTTTGTTGATGCACTACTGACAGGTGGATACACTGATTTAGCAAATGAATTGAAACGCGATTCACAGACAGAAGGCTCAAATGAAGCATTAGAACCTCAATATAAAGGTATGAGCTGTCTTTTATATGAAAATACACAAATAATAGCATTTGTATTACATTGATGGTCTTGATACATTTCAAGTTAAAAAAAAGATATAATATTTGTTTGTAAAAGTGAAAGTACCGAAGGTACAATCAATCAAGAAGCTGATGGTAGACTGGAGATAATCCATGGGGCAAAAAGAAAAAATGCAACATTATTTTTTAAACATAACATAAGAAAAATGGGGAAAGGGTAGTCTCATAAAGGCTTATATATTGTGTATGTATTATATATAAAGGTCACATAATTGTGGCACCGTTGTTAATATTAAGGGTTTTGTATTCTTGGTCTTTTGTTTTTGTCTGTCGTTGATATAATTAAAATGTAAACCTGGATGACCTGTGTTTTGTATTAACAATCATTCACTTAAATGATTTTTTTAAAACAGTATTTGTTTCTACATTTTCGGTTAATGTTGGTCGTATTTTTATGCTAAGATATCCCTCAAAAGTTTCTCCTCGGATTTTCCTAAATAATTTACTACTTCTGCGGTATGATGGTCATGACATTCCGTGAAACTTTCGTTGTTTATTTTTACTATACATGTATCTAAAGTGATAATACAAAATTCTTAACAATAAATTGTAGGATTGTCCGAGTGGACTGTTCCAGTGTATAGAGTTCGTCTGCAGAAGAATTACTCAAATATCATTAACTGTATAGATCATGAAAACATAGTAGATCATTTAATATCACGTGATATTTTGACAATATCTGACAGACAATTGATAAATGCTTGTCCAGCACAAATACAAAAGAATAGAAAGCTAATGGATATCCTTTTACATGGGAGTGAAAGGGGATTTATTGAATTTCTAAAAGCTATACGAGAAGACTCTGCTACTACTGAACTGGCAGCTGAAATAGAAAGCATATTGGTTACAAGCAGAGATATATCAACCATGTATGGTTGCTACAAATAAACTGGAAGTAGGTTATACGTATATTTATCCTGTATCTAAAAAATCTGAAGATCTTCTACGTATACTAAGATATTTTAAATAACATGAGTATCAAATAATTTGCAAAACAGAAATAACTAGTGGTTTTGATATTTGGAGCTTAATATTACTTTTTGGTGAAGATATATATTTTTAATTCTACTATAAATTATGAACATTTTATAAGGGATTTTCATGGGGTTTTTTTCTCAATTTATCTGATAAAATAGTGTCTATTTATTTCAGAGACAACATAAAATTCCTGAAATGGAATTCAAGAAATCTCGCTAATATCAAACGTGTGATCTCGTTTTCAATATCAACAGGTTTCCCGTAACATCCCGTGCTATGAAACAACATAAAAAAGAAGAAAATGATTGGAAGAAGATGAAAAGAAACAAGCAACTGAAGTCATTCTTACTTGAGTTTATGTTAATTTATATAAAACAACTTAATATCTTATGTTTCTTCCGAGACTATATGTTTAAGCTTTTTAACTGATAAATTTATGTAAATATTTGTCTATATTTTAATCTAGTTGTTGTGTTCAGTTATTAGAGTAACAAATTATTACTGTCTGATTTGAATTGTATTTATCTTAATTATATTATATGTTGACTGTCCCTTTGGTATCTTTCGTCCCTCTTTTATCATTTAATTTTTTTTCATAGATAATTTGATACTTTGATATTTGATACTAAGTTAGTTAGTTATTCAGTATCTAATTAACGGTTTGTGAAATGTTGTAATTTTTCTAAGTTGAAATATGTAAAATAGCATTATGATAATATATTCAAGCAGTATTCTGCAGATTTAATGGAAAACGTTAGCAGTATGCATGACAGCTAAAAGCAACAACACGTGTACTGGCCTTTCATTAGGTCTTTCCACCTTTCCGTGGAAAGACCTTTTAATTTTGGTCGGATTATTATCATTATAATTTTTATTTTCTTCCGCCTAGATTTTTTCTTGCGTAATATTGATGTTTCAAAAGATGTCGATTACGTATTTGGAATATGTTTTCGTATAGTTTATACGCTTTTTAAAATTGACAACGGTGTAACCAAATACTTTACGTTGTAAGAGTTATCTCCCCTAACACTGTTTTTCTTGTGGCCACTAATCCTTCGCAACCGTAAAAGATTACGACAAAACTATTTTACCAAATTGCATGCTCTTTACATCTTCAGGATTATAATTTTATTTTGAACGAAGCTATTCGGTGACTCCATATGAGAGTTATTCCCCATTATGTATTTGATTTAGGTGATATGCGTTTCTAACTGGTAAACCATAACATGCATCAGTGATAGAGACCTTGGGTCATTTGATTTGAGATCCTAGGTCCAAAAAAATGAAAATGAGGTCAAGGTCAAAGGTCAAGTTCATATTCTAAATTTTGATTTCAGCTTATTTTCACCTATTTTCAAAAACCTAAAAAGATATCGACAATTTATTTTTCTTAAATTGTGAGTTTCAACATGTAACACTAAAATTTTGATTCCGAGGGTACTTTGACCGTAATTGGGAGTGTTCTCCCCTTTTATATTTAGAATAATGCGTAAAGTGATGTAAATCATTATCCATACATATTACAGACCTAGGGGCTTTTGATTTGAGGTCCTTGGTTTATGACCTTGAAATTGAGGTCAATGTCATAGGTTATTAGCACTATCTAGATTTTGACCTTTGCTTTAAAGTCATATTTATACATCATTAAGCCATAGGAAATGATATTTAAGACTGATTTTTGATATTTTGATAACCAAATAGATATTGACTGGTGGAAAAAACTTCAATTGTTCTCTGAACAATTGGTTTTTAATTATATATTGTTTTACATTTGTTAAACATTTTTCTATATTGCTTCAGGATAGTTGCCATGTTTGAATGAATATGCATGCTACCTAAAGAAACAACAAATTTATTTGACTAAATAATTTTTATATTGATTACAGGGTTTGTTACATGACCTGTGTTAATGAATACGTATGACATCATGAAGAAACAACAAATTCATTTGACTTAATTTGTATATCCATTACAGTGTCTGTTGCCTGCGCGGTGTGGATGTATTTGTATAATACCTAATGAAACAAAAAATTCATTTGACTTAAGTTTGTATATTGATTGCGGGGTTGTTGCCTGTGGTATGTGGATGTATTTGTCAGGTACCTAAGGAAACAACAAATCATTTGACTTAATTTGTATATCCATTACATGGTCTTTTACCTGCGCTGTGTGGATGCATATGTAAGATACCTAAAGAAACAACAAATCCAATCGACTTAATTCTTATCTTGATTTCAGTGTTTGTTACCTGCGCTGTGTCGATGCACATGCATGATACCTAAATGAACAACAAATTCGTTTGACTTAAATTTTATATTTATTGCAGGACCTGTTGCCTGTCCATTGTGGATGTTTAATTATAATACTTAAAGAAATATCAAATTTGTTTGACTTATTATTGATAACAGGGTGTTGTGTCTACATTGTGTGATACCTAAAGAAACAACATATTCATTGGACTAACATGTTATATTGATTGCAGGGTTGTTGCCTGTGCTATGTGACTGTATATGTATGATACTTAAAGAAATATCAAATTCATTTGACTTATACTTAATAACAGGGTTTTTCGTCTACGTTTTTAGGTTGCATATGTATCATGTGTATGATACCTAGGAAATATCAAATTTATTTGACTCCAGTCAGGGTGTGTTGTCTGTACTGTGTGGATGCAATCTCTGTTCATACGTTGTATGCCTTTGTATATGACAGTGATAGATGTTCTTGATGTGGTAGAAATGTCTATCATTTACTATTTTACCGTTAAAAGAGGGACGAAAGATACCAAAGGGACAGTCAAACTCATAAATCTAAAACAAACTGACAACGCCATGGCTAAAAATGAAAAAGACAAAGAAACAACAGCACACACGACACAACATAGAAAACTAAAGAATAAACAACACGAACCCCACCAAAAAACTAGGGGTGATCTCAGGTGCTCCGGAAAGGTAAGCAGATCCTGCTCAACATGCCGCATCCGTCGTGTTGCTTATGTGATAACAAATCCGGTAAATAGTCTAATTCGGTAGGTCACATTCAGGAAAGGGAAGGGGATTGTAGTTACGACGTAAGGAACATATCCGATATCATTTGTGATACGGTTATTCCATAACGGTCAACCAACTCGTGATGGCGTCCGTAAAATTTACGAAGGGATGATTTCAACTTCACCATTTGGAACTCTTGGTTTAATAGCTTCCTTGTGAGCAGCAACCCTCTATCAAGAAAATCATGATAGGAAATGCAAGCACGGGAATATCGTATCAATTGGGAGATATATACCCCGTATGCAGGTGCTGCTGGAATGTTGCTACTTAGAAATGGAAAGTTCACAATTGGAAAGCTGAAATCATCTCTTTTGTCGTAAAGTTTTGTTTTCAACCGACCCTCATTGTCAATTTCTAGATGTAAGTCAAGATATGAGGCCGACTTAACTGTACATGTATCTGTAGTATCCTTTATCTCTAGCTTGATTAGATAGATGCGTTCCACATAGTCACCAAATGTTGAATTATTTAGTGAAAGAACATCATCTATATAGCAAAAAGTAGAGTTAAAGGATAGTGCTAACTTCTTATCTTTCTTCCTAAGAAGTTCCTGCATGAAGTCAACCTCATAATAATAGAGAAACAAGTCGGCAAGTAGAGGGGCACTGTTTGTTCCCATTGAAATGCCGACAGTCTGTTGAAAAACAAATATGTTGTCAATCAAGAAATCAAGCATCTTGATAATATCAGTTTCAGAGAATTTTTTGTTCGAATCAGAGTGATCCTTTACAAAGTAGGATTTATCCCTCCCTAAGACAAGATACTAAGATACTTGTATCTACGTTGGCCATTCTTTTTTACGAAGCAAAGCAATACCAACTCTTTCAATTTGTCTTTTAGTTTGGAATGTGGAATACTAGTGTACAGAGTAGAAAAGTCAAATGTTTTAATACTGTTACAAGATGAAAGAGGGTTAGATTATATGTACTCTAAAAGATCTTTGGAATTTTTAAGTATCCACATCTGATTCACGCCCCCTCTAGAATAGGCAGTTTCACAATAACTTTGAAGCCCGTCTTTGATTGCTGATAAAATAGAGGTTAATAATTTAGAAAGAGGTTTCGTGGAGCACTTGGAAGACCCAGCAATATAACATTGTTTGTAAGGACACTTTTGTAGTTTAGGTATCCAATACAGTGATGGCAGATCCAGTTCTTCATCTTTGGTTGAAATTCCAAAGGAACACAGAACAGACCTATGATTATCCAGGATTTCCTCTTTGGTAAGTGTCGTGAGGGTATATGTTGAGTTTCCAAGTGAATTGTCAATACCTAATTCGTTTATCAAGCAGTTAATGTAATGAGTTTTACATACAAAAACGATGTTGTTTGGGGCTTTATCTGCAGGGACAACAACATATTTGTCATGGAGGTAGGATAGGAGTTTTGTAACATTAGGGTCTTTAAAGATTGACGTAGCATGGGCATTGATAGACCCATTCAGTTTCTTAATTCTGATTTGTATCACCGACCTCACTGCCTTAATCCATTCGGAAAGAGTGTCTACATCTTCCTTCTCGCGCTTAGCCCATTGCCTGGCATAATCCTCAACTGAATCCATCAAAATTTTAAAGTTGAATTTACAATTGATGGATTTAGGCTCACGATATTTCGGACCTTTCGATAACACATTTCGTAGAGAAGTGTTATTAACAATGTTGAGGTCACCGGTAATAACGTGGCCAGCTGGATTATATGTGAATTGGGAACTAGCACAAGTGCAATCGGGAGGTTAACATGTTTCATACTGTCACATTCTGTATAATTATGTCTCTAGCAAGTCAGAAGACTCAAAATCAGTGGTTGTCAATTTTGCTGTATAACATTTTTTTCCGTTTTGTACCTACATCTTTCCGGTGGTTTTTTAGTTAAGTAAGAATTATTTAGATATATGATGGAAGCCTTGTTTATGTTACTTATTGTTGAAGGATGTAAGTTGTTATATACATTGTACTTTTTACGTCATTTGGTTTGTGTTGCAGAGCTGTCTTATTGATATTCTTACCATATTTTCTTACTTTTATATTAAAATTCAATAAAATTAATAAAAGAAACAAAAGTTTATAATGCATGTACAGTACTTGCAACCTTAGGCGTTACTATTTCAGCGATCAATCAGCGGTCATCGATCAGTCACCGATCAGTCAAGTTCGCGCCAAACTCACGTCAGCAATCCGTCAGACTTATAGTAAAAGTAATTGACTGATCGGACTGATCGGACGGATAGTACCTATCGACCTTGATGACGGATTGAACTTCAATTAGTCACATGATAAACTAATACAAATTACGGAATCTTAGTTTCGTTTAATTTAATTAAAATTGCAACTCGTGAAAATTGAACGTTCAATGATACATTTTGTTTATTAATTATTAAGCAAAGTTTTATGAAATGAAATGAAAATAAATGTACAGAAAAAACTTGAATTAAAATATCATCATTAAAGAATGGTCTTTTTCGTTTTATTTAGGTTATATATTTTCAAACCCGGCAAGTTCTAAAACGGTGTCTACATCGCGATTTTGATTTTATTATTTTCCAAACATTTTTCAAAAACAAAATGAAAGGATCAGTTATTGAAATTTTTGCATACTTATCATCATAAAATTCTTTCAAAAAAACTTATCATAATCACGGACTTTCTATATTCCTGTCACAGTCGACGCCTTTAAAATAACAAATTACAAAAATAAATGCTGTTCTTTTAACAAGAAATATGAATAATTTTAAACGAATAAAATAGTATCATTTTTAATAAAAAGAAGAAGAATTTTGGTTATTTTAAACAATGCAAATAAAATTTTAGTATGATTTCTCTGTCATTTTTTAATTTTATGAAAAAAAAACTATTCTAAACTATAAAAAGTACAAAATTCCAATGGCGGTCAATAATTTTCAGTAAAATGAAGAAATATTTGCATTTTGAGCAACGCGTCCAAATATTTAATATCTTTTTCCTTAAAGTAAACATATTTTATGAAGAACAGCCAATCATGAAATGTACAAAAAGTACTGAAATCATATGACAGTTAATAATTTGTATCAAAATAAATCAAAAACTGCATTCTTATTCCACAAAAATAAAAGTTTAAGTATTTTAAGTCTTATTATATCTCAATTCTGATTAGAAGACTTGTCTCAAGATGGTAAAAATAACTAATTTCAAATAAAATAGTATTTTAAACAATGCGAATAAAATTTTAGTATGATTTCTCTGACATTTTTTTAATTTTATGAAAAAAAAAACTATTCTAAACTATAAAAAGTACAAAATTCCTATTATTTACTGATCGATCGGTGACAGTTGTCAGGGTAACTCTCACATAGATTATTTGACTTATGTAACGGATCCTATGGGTCACCGATCACCGATCACTCATCGATCAGTCAAACATCCGTCACCGATCATTCACCGATCAGTCAAGTTCATGTCAAACAGTAACGCCTAAGGTTGCAAGTACTGTAACTGTGAACATAAAAAATATAGTCCATATAGTGTGGCGGAAGATATTACAAAAAGGAGGAGAAATTCAATGAAAGGAAGGAATTTAATTTTCATACAATAGCTGTTAATTTAATTTGACTTCATCACATATTTCTCATACAAAAATAGCAAGTAATGTTTTCAATAAGTTCCTGTTTTCCTTCTGTTATAAAACTGTTTATTTACTTTAGTCATCTCCTTTCAAAAGTATCTGGAGATTGATCATTTAAACACCCTCTGTGAATGATAATGATTTTAAACATGTTGGATTTAAAGCATGGCAACATTGAGGGCAAGCAATTCACATTATATCATAAAACGTCTTTGCCAACTTCAACAAAATTTGGCAGAAATGTTGTTATTGAACTGTTCTCTAGATGCGATTGCCAAATCATAGACGAAGACCGCAACCACCAGAAGCATATTTAAGTTCTAATTGATAAATGGAAAATCATAATAGATGAAGATGAAGATTTTGACCATCAGATACATTCAGTAATTATAATAGATGAGACAGTTTTAATACTTCTTGATGAAGAACCCGACTACAAAAGACAATTTTTAATTCGATTAGATGATGACTACGAGAGGCAATCTTTCATTCTAAGTTTTGGGGAATTTTGGGGATTCGGCTACCAATAGCAATATTTGATATTAGTCCCCCCCCCCCTCCCGAAAAAATCCTTTGTAAATAGGGTTATCAAAGCTTGATTAAGCGGAAGTCATGTTCTGCTATTTTATTCTTTTAATTTTACCGGAACATTGATTTATATTGTATTTATATTTCATATATAAACTATGCAGGCTCATTTGGGTATCCTTTTCTAATTTTGGATACGAGTGCACATGCTTTTTTCATAGGAATTATAGATAACTACCATTGTAAAGTATTTTCTACAAGTTGCGTTATAGTGATTTTTGTAAATATTTATTCTACATTATGTTTTTTTTTTTTTTATCAGATATAAATTATCTTGTTCATTATTTTTTTCTACCATTTGTGTTATAATAAATTTTGTGTATATATATATTCTTAAGTATTTTTTTATCGTATATGAATAACAAGTGTTCCTACCATTTGTGTTATAATGAATTTTGTATATATATATAGTCTATAGTATATATAGAGAATATCATATGGCTTTTTCAATATCGCATCCGTATCAACCCGAGACACCAATATAATCCCAAGAGCTCTGCTCGAGGGATTATATTGGTTGAGGGTTGATACGGTGTGTGATATTGAAAAAGCCATATCATATTTCATTTTATTATATACATATATCTCAAGTAGATGTTTTTTTATGTGAAATGACTTCATACAGATAAGGATGATTGAAATGACGTCATACAGATTATAGGTTTGACATGACGTCATACAGATTACGGTTTTGATAAAGCCTTTGCAACAGTGACTGCAATCGATGACGTGACGTCATACAGATTAAAGGTGTGATAAAGCTTTTGCAACCGTGCTGATATCGATATTATCACCGGTGGCTGATACAGTACGCTTGCCATTGATTGTATTACACATACAATTTATCTGTATTTTCTACTAAGTATATAATAATTTTTTTATCATCTATGAATAACAAGTGTTCCTGCCAGTTATGTAATAATGAATTGTTTATGTAAATATTAAGGTTCATTCTGTTGTGTATTTGTTTAACACATTAATCTCATGAAGACAATATAAAATGAAATATTTGATGGTATTGTTTTTTTCTTTCTTTTCCGTATTTTACATGTTTAACTGATTTCTGCACTTATTTCAGTTAATATTAATTAATGCAGAATACGGCTAGAGTTGTTCGGACATCAATATTTTTTTGAATCTAGCATGGAGTTTTACAAAACTTGGACTGTTCCTTTTCCAATAAAAAAAAATATATTCAAAGCAAAAATTTGGATAAATTTTAAGTTTTTTACTATTCCATATCTTTTTGGTTAGTGTATATAATAGAAAAGAAAGGATATGGGGTATCCATCTCTGACACAAAGTTAATATGTGCACTGCAAACAACAAAAACATAGTGTGGCCTTTGAAACGAAACTAACAAAAACCTAACCTCGCTGCAAGTTTTAAGATGGCCTCTAGCACCGGTTTGAGCGGAATTCTTCGCAATCTGACGATCACGCCTCAACTGTGAATTGAAGAACACAACCATGGAATAATAGCAAATATATAAACCTGGCTAAAATCAAACATTTTCTGTCCTAATATAGCCTGACAAGCACACTGAAGATATCTGAAAACGGAACCATTTAGGCAACCTCGGTCGACATCGAGATAAATGTTATATAATTTGATAAGATGTATCAATAGGGTAAACAATAAGGGTATATACTCTGAAAGATGTTACACTACCAACGAGAGCCTGGTAAAAAAAACACAGTAGAAAGTAGTACATATAAAAAACAAAATAGTTCATACGCATAGGCGTAAATATCAAACTATGTAGAATATATTTTGGTAATTTTGGTATCAGAAGAAAGATAAAAATACTGACGACCTTTGTCGAAAACACCTTTTTACTGACAGTTTTAAATAATACAAAAATGTATGAATTAATTCTTCAATTGAAGGCATACAAAGGCTGTTTCTCAGATATAAAATACCTGTTTTTGTGTTTCCAAAGTTCCGGAAACCAGTACATTGACTCCTCCCGACGAAATGATAACAGATGTAGCCCGTCTTACTTAACACTTGTATTATTTTAGATAACTTCGCAGACATTAAAACACTGTTAAAAAATAAAAACAACACGTTTGATAATTTCATGCGACCGAAGCGCTTTTCCTGATTTACCTTCATCAGGTACGCTCAAAGCAAACAATTTGAAATCCGACGATGTATAAGTACTGAAACCGATGCCAAAAATGCCAAGTTCATCTACAGTCAACTCTGTCTAAGGGAGTTGAAACCTTAGTTTCTTAATAATTTCAAAACTTATAAACAGACAATTTTAGATAGTAGAATCATATTCAAAACAGTGTAGCTGTGGCCATTGATTGACAACCTTAAATTATCACATTGACTGGGGCAGATTATGTGAACGTTTGTCTGTAACAACCGCTGCTCACTATGTACTTGTTAAAGGCACTTAAACTGTGGGGTCACAAAAGGTTCTCAACACCTAAATAAAGAAATTAGAAAAACTAATCAGGAATAACACGATGTTTTGATTTATATCAATAATATAAATCAAAACATAAAGTTATTCCTGATTAATTTTTCGAACTATTTTAATATTAAAGGCGTTAAGAACCTTTGGTGACCCCACAGTTTAAATTCTACAATAAGTAAGTAGTGGTCAGTTGTCGTTACAGACACACGTTCACCTAATCTGCCCCAGTCAATGGGATAATTTAAGGTTGTCAATCAATGGCCACAGCTACACTGTTTTGAATATGATTCTATGTAAAGAGCAAATGTCTATTTACACTCAACAAATGTTTCGTTAAATTTGAGACACAGTCTGGATATCAATTTGTTAGACTTTAATATTCATAGAATTTGATAAAGATTCATTATGGTTAGGAGAAAAAATACTGTTTTCTTTTGCATTTAACGTACATATATGTCTAGAATTAAATGTATATGTCAAAATTATGCTTAAACCTTCATGGAATGTTATTACACTTAGAAACATTTATCCTCAGAATCAAGAAATGGCATCAGATGAACAAGTTTGATTTGTTTATAATTTTCTGTAGTTAACTGATATATGAACTTTGACACTTTCCCCATTTCTATTCTCAATTTTATTGTTCTTATGTTGTGCTGTTTGGCCGCTGACTATATATAAGGTAAGAAGGTTTGAGTGCTCATACAAATATTATAGTACAAAGCTAGTATATTTTTTCAGTGGTTGTAATTTGTTGAAAGCTATCTTATTTGTGTTTTATCATTGTTTTGTTGTTTAGCAGGTTGTTTGTAATTTCAGTTAGAATTGTTTCTCATTTTGACATGTCAATCTTTATAGCTGCTTACTTAACGATGTAGGTCTGCTTATATTTGTTAGGTGAACATATAGCTGCATAAATCCATTTGGAAATTTATTGATAATTGTATATTTGTTGTAACATTAGCAATTATACCAAGTTATCTCTTTTGTATGGTTCATTTTTTTCGCTGTTAACAATACAGTTTTACCCTGACAGCAGTAATAACATTGTATAACATTATATAAATAACACATAGCTGAGAGGGTGATAAAGCAGATTCAATTTGGTACACCGAGAAAAAATTGTCAACCTCGGCGAAGCCAAGGTTGACAATGCTTTTTCGAGGGGTACCGATCTGCTCTATCACCCTCTCAGCTATGTATTTTTTAATTTATTATACTAAATGTCCTATCATTATTTTCTTTTACAGATGAATTTTATATAAAAGTATTTTCTATGGAGTCACGTACCAACGTTACGGGTACAAATGTATTAGAAAAAATCAACAGAAATGAAGTAAATAGACAATGATAGCGCATTGACTTGACATTTATAAACGATATAAAGATTCGTCCCGAAAACAAAAATTTCAATTGTTGTTATTGTGTTATTCCCCTTTTAAAAGGCCTCATATCTGGCGGAGACATGTACATCACAATGAACATGATGAAATGTATATCATCTGTTGAAACCAATCGATGGTGAACGAATGCGTTTAAGTAATGTATGGAATAAAATATCAACAATAAGTATAACGCATAATGAAAAAGGTTTTAAAGAAACAATATTAACAAGAGAAATATGTTTTTCCAACCATTGTAAGAGAAATAAGTTTGAGTCGTTCCACGCTTCGTTGTCTAGTAAATTAGAACCTTTAGCATTGTCTTTAATAACTTGGTGTGAATTCAATTCATTGTCGTTTAAATTACCGATTTTTGATTGGTCTAGCCGAGAGGGTGAAATTCAAAAAAATTGTCACCCGCTCAGCAATGTGATAGGGTAAATTAACAACCTCGTATTAGCCAATCAAAATATGGCATTTTAACGTGAAGTATAATAAAATCATCCATCATCAAATGTTCATATATATATAAATATTGTGCTTATATATAAAAGAATGTTAGACTGAACAAACAATTTTGAAATACATACGTACATGTTTGCATATATATTTTATATTAAAAATGTTATGTGTCGCTGGTAATGAAAATCTTAGAATGAACTTGAAGAATTTGAATACGACAGCGGCAGCCCCAGCCGAAATTTTTTGTATAAGTCTGTTTAAAGTTAAAAGTTGCATTCATGCCTTGTATATGGATGCTTTATATTGCAATATTTATGTATGTCTTATGTCCTTTTATCTTTGGCTCAGATTCATGGTTGATGGACTACTTACAAAATTGTCACGTCATGGGAAGCTCTCACTTGTGAGTGATATGATATTTTGTAAATGGGATCCTTGCTAGGCCTATACTCTCTCGGACTGGGTCACCTGACCTCAGCATCATTTCTTTGATCATTGCTTTAGTTAGGTGTACGGTTCAATTCTTGGATACTACAAATAAATTATGAATTAATTGTAGGGAATGATAACAACCAACACTAGAGGCACTATTTAATTCATTTTAATGAAGAACTCGTTGATTGAAATTTAAAAAAATCAAATAGGATAAAGAGTTAAGAGAGTTTGGCATCCACATCATTTGAACCCTGGCTACGCCACTGGCATTACTCGTTAATTTAATTTAGTTTTGGCAATTTTAACATGTCACCCACTCGAATTTGTTGTGGTAAATTTCGAATGTCACTGTGGTATCTTTTGGGGTTTTTTCCTGTTTTATTGTACGCAGCTGTTGATATTGTCTTTATAAAATTCAACCTACTATACTATTTATCAAATTAGTCACTTACAATACTGAAACGAGTTTTATCTGATTTGTGATTGGGAACAAACAAAATAAGGATACTAGTAAAAAGTAAAATCACAAAAATACTGAACTCCGAGTAAATTCAATCGGAAAGTCCCTCATCATGCTAATCAAATGGCAAATTTCAAATGACAAAACACATCAAACGAATGGACAACCACTGTCATATTCCTGACTTGGTACTAGCATTTTCAAATGTAGAAAATGGTGGATTGAACCTGGTTTTATAGCGCTCAAGTTATTATTTAACTCCGTTAGGACACAATGTAAACGATATTCTAATATTTTTACCCACAATGCAATATGCCGAATTTTCCTGGTTTTCGCACTGCTGTCAAAGATGACATTCCTTGAAGAAATGAAAGAAAATTAACTCTCTAGCCAACACTATGGTTTGATTTCTGTGGTCTCCATATGTGGAAGTTGTTGTGAGGTTGACGTCTGATTGATGATAAATAACAATTCTAACTTTTCTGACAAGGATCCGAGTGGTATAGTTGATATCATCCCTTCGTAAGTTTTACAGACGCCATCACGAGTTAGTTGACCGTTATGGAATATATATTCCACAGATGATAGCTGACATGTTCCAAATGTCGTTACAACTATTCCGTTCCCCTTTTCCCCGAGTGTGATTTACCGAACGATACTCATTACTGGGTTTTATTTTCATGAAACACGATGGCTGTCACATGCAGAGCAAAATCTGTAAAACTTTCCGAAGCACCGGAGATCATCCCCAGTTTTTAATGGGGTTCCTATGATTGCTAAATCTTTAGTTTTACATGTCACCCACTCGAATTTGTTGTGGTAAATTTCGAATGTCACTGTGGTATCTTTTGGTTTTTTTTTTCTGTTTTATTGTACGCAGCTGTTGGTATTGTCTTTATAAAATTCAACCTACTATACTATTTATCAAATTAGTCACTTACAATACTGAAACGAGTTTTATCTGATTTGTGATTGGGAACAAACAAAATAAGGATACTAGTAAAAAGTAAAATCACAAAAATACTGAACTCCGAGTAAATTCAATCGGAAAGTCCCTTATCATGCTAATCAAATGGCAAAATCAAATGACAAAACACATCAAACGAATGGACAACCACTGTCATATTCCTGACTTGGTACTAGCATTTTCAAATGTAGAAAATGGTGGATTGAACCTGGTTTTATAGCGCTCAAGTTATTATGTAACTCCGTTAGGACACAATGTAAACGATATTCTAATATTTTTACCCACAATGCAATATGCCGAATTTTCCTGGTTTTCGCACTGCTGTCAAAGATGACATTCCTTGAAAGAAAATTAACTCTCTAGCCAACACTATGGTTTGATTTCTGTGGTCTCCATATGTGGAAGTTGTTGTGAGGTTGACGTCTGATTGATGTTAAATAACAATTCTAACTTTTCTGACAAGGATCCGAGTGGTATAGTTGATATCATCCCTTCGTAAGTTTTACAGACGCCATCACGAGTTAGTTGACCGTTACGGAATATATATTCCACAGATGATAGCTGACATGTTCCAAATGTCGTTACAACAATTCCGTTCCCCTTTTCCCCGAGTGTGATTTACCGAACGAGACTCATTACTGGGTTTTATTTTCATGAAACACGATGGCTGTCACATGCAGAGCAAAATCTGTAAAACTCTTCGAAGCACCGGAGATCATCACCAGTTTTTAATGGGGTTCGTATTGCTTAATCTTTAGTTTTCTATTTTGTGTTTTGTGTTTACATTTTTCTGGGTTTTTTTTCTCTTTTGTCTCTCTTTTTCAAAAAATGATGAAGTAGCATTAATATCTAACAAAACATTCGATTATTAGTAAATGATTAAACGCAACATCTTGTCATGTTTGCTACAAGTGAAGATAAACATATGTTGATGACAATCTTAAGTTTACGTAACACGTGTTAAAACGTGGGTTTAATACAATACTTGTAGAGTCTTAACTATTGTTTTCTTAATCATGAAATACATATTTGTATTTGTTTTGTGCTTTCTCCTGGTCAATGATTTAGTCATATCAGCTGATGTAGACGACGCAGGAAACGAGGATAACAATGTAATACCACCAAACAATGAAGACGCTGTTGAAGTGGATTCTGGTAAGTTTTGTTTAAGTTTTGACAAGTTACCAATTTGTTATAACAATAATGTATAACCACCAAACAATGAAGATGCTGTTGAAATGGATTCGGTTTAGTCATGTTTAAGGTCTGACAAGTTACCAATGTATAATAACTAAAATGTAAACCACAAAACAATGACGATGCTGTTGACGTGAATTCTGGTAAGTCGTGTTTAAGGTCTGACATGTTACCACTGTGAAATAACATTATGTAAAACCACCAAACAATGGAGACGTCATTGAAGTGGATTCCGTTAAGTTTTGAAAAAGTTGTGACAAGTAACCAATTGATGTGTGATATCAATAATGTAATGCTACCAAACAATGAAGACGCTGTTGGAGTCATGTTTAAGGTCTGACAAGTTACCGCTACGAAATATCAATAAATGTAATACCATCGAAATAACGAAGACGCTGTTGAAGTGGATTTGGACTATGCAGTATGGGCTTTGCTCATTGTTGAAGGTCGGACGGTGACCTATAGTTGTTAATTTTCTGTGTCATTTTGGTCTGTTGTAGACAGTTGTTTCATTTGCAATCATACCACATCGTGTTTTTATATTCGGTAAGTCATGTTTAAGGTTTGACAAGTTACCAATGTGTAATAGCTATAATGTAATACCACCAAATAATGAAGGCGCTGTTGAAGTGGATCCGTGTAAGTCATGTTGAAGGTATGACAAGTTACCAATGTGTAATAACTATAATGTAAAACCACCAAACAATGAAGACGCTGTTGAAGTGGATTAGGTATTGAGGAAGTTCTGACATGTTACAGCTGTAAAATAACAATTATTCAATACCACCAAGCAATAATGATGCCGTTGCATTTGTGAAATATAATCCGCTTTTGACATAATTAATATAGCGGCTTATTCCTAAAACGTATTGCATAGTAAGTACCTTAATAGTTATCCAGCTCCTTCTACATATAAATTTTCATTACAAAGTAAGGCCAGGGAGGAATAAACAAAGAAGACGGTTGTATCTATTGCAGTAAGGATGCTTTCAAATCGCAGTCTGATTCAATTAAAGAGAATAGTTCAGACATGGATTATTATAAAACTTTGACAGATACTTTTCAGTGACCAAAAATAGCATCCGATGAAAATTGTTCGATTCTTTGTTTTATTTGTTTAAGTAAACTTATAAATGGCTTTTGTTTTTTGCAGTCAACAACACACCAGCAGCAACAAAGTAGAGGCCGTTTTCCAAAAAGCTTGCATACTTTATAGAATTCATTGTTCACAATTCTTTCTTGACTACATACTATGTCGTTATTGAAATTTGTGAAATTGTTTTAGGAGTTTCCTGACGTGTTTTGTTAATAATTTTAAAGACATATTTTATAAATTTTTTGGTAAAAAAACTGACATCACAGATCTTTTGATGAAGTACTTTTCTGTTTTAGCTTTAGTGGTAAGAGAAGGAGATGTATGTCCTGATTCTAAATGCCCGAAAAGTGATAGATTTGATTGCGCGCTCAACATGTGTGATTTCAAAGCAACCCAATATTACAAAGAGAAAAAAGACCTCATGACACCATGCTGGTATGTATGCCTTTCAAATATAAATTTAATTCTAAAAGTTTCAGTTTCAAATAGGACGTCACTTGGCGTAGAGGTTTAAACGTATTCGGATGTGTCTACTTTTGTGTTTCAAATGTCTGGTTACGTAAATGTATTTCAGTTGTAATACTTCAGCTTTATCATGTACATCTTTTGAATATTCATTTTATTAAATTTACTGTTTGCAAAAGTATAAATTACTCTAAATTATAGGGATTTTCTGGTAACTTAACAGAAAACCCTGCCGTTTTTGGCACAACCTTTTTGATCTTTTGGTCCTCGATGCTGTTCAACTTTGTACTCGTTTCGGCTTTCAAACTTTTGTATCTGTGCGTCACACATAGGTCTTGTATGGACAAAATACACTTCTGGCGTATTAAAATTTTGAACTTGTTGCCTTTTGTTGGCTGTTGTTCGTGTGATTCTTTGTCAATTGTGTTCTCCAATTTATTTATATTGTAGTCCTGTGTTGTCATTTTGATGTTATATTTCACATGGCCATAAAAGTGCGAGGTTTGGCATGCCACAAAACCAGATTCAACCCACCATTTTTTCCTTTAAAAATGCCCTGTACCAAGTCAGGAATATGGTCATTGTTATATTATAGTTCGTTTCTGTGTGTATTACATTATAACGTTGTGTCGTTTGTTTTCTCTTATTTTTGAGTGTAAATTCACATTGCGATAAGACGTGTCACGGTACTTGTCTATCCCAAATTCATGTATTTGGTTTTGATGTTATATATATATGTTATATTTGTTATTCTCGTGGGATTTTGTCTATATGTGTTACATTTTAGTGTTATGTCGTTGTTCTCCTCTTATATTTAATGCGTTTCCCTCGGTTTTAGTTTGTTATCCCGATTTTGTTTTTTGTCCATGGATTTATGAGTTTTGAACAGCGGTATACTACTGTTGCCTTTATTTAGCATTATTTATAGAATAACTAATCGAAGAATTCAAATAGAGTAAAATATTCAACGAGTGACCAAACAACACATTAATTCACGAATGCGCGTAGCGCATGGGTTAATTATCAGTGTTAATCGGTCACGAGTTGAATATTTTTCGATATTTGAATTCTTTAATTGGTTATTCTTTTTATTACATTGGCAAATGGCTTTTTTTTCTATGCATTCACAATTTGTTTTCATCCGCCGTTATCGACGTCTTGACAACGCCTATTGTTGTATGACGTCAGAGAGTGAAATAACCACGTTTATTTCACATGTGAAATTATCGGTTTTTATTTAAATGGGAAATCACTGTAATTCATTGCAAACAATGTAATAAATGGAAATAATACACCTAATCGCTATTTGTTCGCAATTACTTAAATATTTACGTCATAATACAAAATATCTGACGCCACAATGGAAAAGTGGTTGTTGAATGACTTCAATAGTTGTAGCGGGACACATTATAGGATAAACTGGGGCAGAATACCAAATAGCGATAAAGGTGTATATAGGTTAAGCATTTCAGCTAACCATCAAGGCAACTCTAACTGTAGAATCAACGTGTTAAGTTAATTATTTGTTTTAATATGCAAGCAATGTCTACCATTGGATCAATAGCAAGAACTTACAATCCAATCAAAAAATGTAGTTGAAAACTATTTTGTCTCTGCGACTTTCATGCAAGGGAGAGGTTTAGGGCTTTAAAACCAGATTCAATCCACCATTTTCTACATGAACCAAGTCAGGAATATGACAGTTGTTGTCCATTCGTTTGATGAGTTTTATCATTTGATTTTGCCATTTGATTGGTTTTGAATTTTCCTCGGAGTTCAGTATTTTTGTGATTTTACTTATTTTTTTATATTTTTAATATTACCATAAAGAGCGACGTTTGGCTAGCCACAATTTAGGTCCCCCACCCCATTTTCGTTTACCTTAAATGTCCAGTACCAAGTCAGTTGTCATCTAATAGTTCGTTTCTATGTACGTTGAATTGTCGTTTGTATTCTGTTGCACTTCAGTGTTTCTATTGTTTCGTTGATTATCTTTATATTATATAGTTGATGTGTTTCCCTCGGTTTGTAATGTGGAATTGTTTTCTCTTAATCAATTTATGACTTTTGAACAGCGGAATATTACTGTTATCTTTATCATGTTTATATATATATGTGTGTCTTTGTGGCAATGACATATTGTTGATTAATTCTTTTCAAAGGACAACCATTCAAATGGAATGGTCCTTTAACGTAATATAATGTAAATTCAGAAATTAAAGAGAGGTTTTTATTATTGCAAAAAATGCGACAGAGTTGTAAACGCATTAATTTAAACTCGCATTTTGAAATATTTTATATGAATTAAACAGGATTTTTCTCAAAATCGATAAAAAATAAAATCGTATTTAAATCTAAAATGACACAATCATAATAACAAATGCACGCAATAATTTCTTAATTTACAGTATGTTATATAATTTAATATTATTAATTCGTATATTTTAACAAATTTGATTCGTTTAGGGATAGTCACATGTTAAACTATATTTTCGAAGGTAGAGAGAAAACGGCGGATAGCAAAAAGCATATTGACCGGCAAAAAGCATATTGCACGGTTATTTTAAAAATATCTAAAAACCAATTTACTTTGTGACGTCATGTAATGAATTTTAGGATACTGTTCAACGTTTTGAAACAAATGATATCTGTGATCGATTATTTGACGAAAAAAAATCTTCAAATACATAAGGTGTCCAAAAAAAAAAGTAAATGAAATAACAACTAATATGTTGTTATTGTCAAGGAGACAATGTAATATCTATAAAGTTCCAACAAACCTAAATGACGGTTTTGATACAAACATGGTCGGAAATTAATAATATAACAAATATAGCCTTTGTATGAGGTCAATACAGGATATATCGACCCAAAGAAGTATATCGACCTCGGACTTCGTCCTCAGTCAATATACTTCTTTCAGGTCAATATATCCTTGTATCGACCTCATACAAAGGCTATATTTGTATAATATATATGATATAACAAGAAACATACACAAATTATATGCAATCACATGGATTACTAAATTCATTTCTATGCCTAGGTTTTATCATCACAGTGGTCAAATGAGACTTTTTAATTTTACATTCACATTTTATATCCGCAATTAATAATCATGTGATATTCATACACATGAGTAAGGATTGTTTTAGCATATATGATTTTGTTATAGTGACAAGACCAACATTTAGACAACTCTGCGTTTAACATAACCAATAATACTTAACAGCGATCTGTCTTTCTATGTTGTGATGTTACATTATTGTTTCAGATAAGGGTAAAGGTTTGTACCTATTAAAACGTTTAAACCCGCTGCATTTGTTTGCACTTTCCTTAGTCAGGAATCTGATGTTAAGTGTTTGTCGTTTGTTGATGTGGTCCATAAGTGGTTCTCGTTTTTATATAGATAAGACCGTTAGTTTTCCCGTTTGAATGGTTTTACACTAGTCATTTTTATGCCTTTTATAGCTTGTTGTTCGGTGTGAGCCAAGGCTCCGTGTTGAAGACCGTACTTTTACTTATAATGGTTTACAAATTGTGACTTGGATGGAGAGTTGTCTCATTCGCATCCATACCACATTTCTTATAGGTTGCACTTGGTGAATACAGCTGTTTCTCAAACCACGCCCCTGTTGGGGAGATATGTAATATAGATAATTGATTATGTTTACGTACTGGTTCCCAGATATGATCTCTATGTTGATATCGTAGAAACATAACTTCGGAATGATACCAGTAAATAAGCATATGCATTTTGTTCTAATTAAAATCTATAGGAACCCTTAAGTCAAAGTTGCGGTACCGTAGTAAAGATTTTTTTGTAAGTTTAAACTCTTAGAAGTTCGGGGCATATACATGTTGAAAATATGCCGCACATCCCTATATTTTGACCTTGGAAAAAGTGCATATAAACTTTCCATTCTAGGATATGATTTTTTTCAAAACTTCATAGTAAAAATGGTACAGTTTTAGCCGTAAACGGAGTTCCTTTTGGATAATGCTTTGTAGATATTTACAGAAATGCAACCTATATCTATGTGTGATAATTTAGTTGGCATTGGTGTTCCACGTAACCTTTTCGTCGTTCTTGCATGTACTCCTTGGAGTTTGACTAATGCTACGTGTTACACGAATCCTGATATACATACAGCACCCATGCCTTGATTAAAAAATAATTGATGCAAGCTATACTTTATTGTAGTTTTAAGATGGGTAGGTATTATATTCGTGATTATGTTTTCCCGAGCAATAGTGAGGGCGAAAATAACACGAATATAATGCCTACCCATGTTAAAACTACAATAAAGTATAGCTTACATCAATTATTTCGATTCTGATAATGATAATGTGATCAAATTAATTATTCTGAAGAAGTCAATATACGCATGTGCAAACAAGTTTTATTGGATTTAGAGCATGGGTTTGTTCTCAAAGCGAAAGAAGCACGTCATATTATAATGATCTTTTCTCTCATAGCTTATTTATTAGTTGAAATAAGTTGTGTCTCAATTTTCGTAAAGTGAGAAGAAATATGTGAGTTTTTTATATATTTTTTTAAACAATGGCCATATCCTGTAAAACAAGATAAGGGATTAGTGGATGGATTTATAAATTACCTATAAACAAGGTATAGCACTGCCTCGGGAAAAATTGAACTCAGATAAATTTGTCTTTTATGTTGCGGTCGTTTAGGTTATTAAGCTCTTCGACTGTTTCTGATTTAATACATGCTTAGCTTTTGAATCAGCAGCTCTGATTGTCATTATCAAAGACAAACACATTTATACAGTCGTTTGTTTTAAGGTAAATAAAGCGATTCGCCGTTTCAGAATCTAATGCATCCTGGGTAACATTTTCAAAAGTGTACACCATAACGTCCTGATTGGTTAAAAATGTCATAAACAATGGAAATTTAACCAATGACGTGGCGTTATGTTCATTTTGGGGTACGAACAATGAAATTACCCATGATTCTTTAGATTCTGAAACGGTCAATTGATAATGTTGCAGATAATTAAATGATTAATATAATAAAAAAAGAAATAGGCGTTGTTCCTATCAATAATATGTCTTTTAATTTTCAGTATGGATCCTTGCACTGTTGGTTGTCCACTCAAATATGCAGTCCGACTTGATGGTCAGCCAGCATTTTCTGTTAATGAGACTATGGTATACACCAAACGTGAGGACCAGAGTGTTTTGGATTTACTTTTGAAGAAAAAGTAGAAAAAGAATGCCTTAGAAATACAACTAAATAGAAAATATGCAATTGATTTATTTTATCATTTTACAACTTCCATCAAGTAAAAATGAAATAACATATAAAATGTATTATGCTAAATGTTATATTTCAAAAAATTTGAAAATACTGGGTTTTTACCTGTTTCAGTGTGTACATTAACTACACTTCAATTAAATAATAAGATACATAACCATACCAAGTCAGGGAAATGGCCATTGTTATATTATAGTTCGTTTCTATGTGTGCTACATTTTAATGTTGTGTTTCTGTTGTGTCGTAGTTCTCTTATATTTGATGCGTTTCCCTCAGTTTTAGTTTGTAACCCGGATTTGTTTTTTCTCTATCGATTTATGAATTTCGAACAGCGGTATACTACTGTTACCTTTATTTATCATAAGATCAAGGGCTTCACAAAAAAGAAATTATGAAACGAAATAAACAGAAAACAATTTCTGTAATTCTCACTCGATTTATCCTTTTTTTCTGACCTGTTAAATATAAAGAGAATACCATATGGCTTTTTCGATATTGCATCCGTATCAACCCGAGACACCAATATAATCCCAAGAGCTCTGCTCGAGGGATTATATTGGTTGAGGGTTGATATGGTGTGTGATTTTGATAAAGCCATATCATATACACTTTATTATATACATATATATCTCAAGTAGATGTTTTTATGTGACATGACGTCATACAGATAAGGTTTGAAATGACGTCATACAGATTATAGATTTGACATGGTGTCATACAGTTTTGAAAAAAGCCTTTGCAACAGTGACTGCAATCGATGACGTGACGTCATACAGATTAAAGGTGTGATAAAGCTTTTGCAACCGTGCTGATATCGATATCATCACGGGTGGGTGATACAGCACGCTTGCCATTGATTGTATTACACATACAATTTATCTGTATTTACTACTAAGTATATAATAAATATTCTTTATCAACATGATCAACGTGTTTTGATGTGATTCATTCGATTTGCTGTTCAATGTAATGTTTATTAAAAAGTCATAAAGCACTTATGATTCGACTACACATCATCCTTTTCAAATGGTATATGTTTTGTTTCTGGGATTATCCGAATGCTCATTTATCTTTGCAAGACACTTGTAGTAGTACGATTTACAAACAACAAAATCAGTATTGTTTGAAGCTTTGTCCGCAGCAGGAACAACAACATATTAATCGTAAAGACATTTCACAGAGTCTTTCTTTCTGTATATGGACTTTGTCCGCAGCAGGAACAACATCATATTCATCGTGAAGACATTTCAACGAGTCTTTCTTTTTGAACATATACTTTGTCCGCAGCAGGAACAACAACATATTTATCGTGAAGACATTTTACGGAGTCTTTCCTTCTTTATATGGACTTTATTCGATTACTTACACAGTGTTAAAAGAAAAATTTTAACATTCGATGTTTTATCAGAAAACTATTAGAAGTAACCAACTCTGGTAATACTGTCAACTTCTTCTCATTTAGTCCATGAACTGGTCATAAAGTCCTCAATAGAATTCGTCATCTTTTTTGAATTGATGGTTCCAATTGGTGTGTTGGGGTTAATTGAACTTAGACCATGATATATTACATTTAGCAGTCTATGGAAGAAGCTAATCGATAAAAACTTTTCTTATATCAACGAGCGATATTGTCTTATATTAAAGAGTTGTATTGTGGGAAATTTCAGACGAATGTTAGCATTTGTACGAAGAAAGGCAAATTTCTCGGTATAAAGTAATGACTCTTTTCTTAAAACAGGGTGACATTTAACACGACATACGTCTGCTGTATAATTTCCATGAATTATTTTATGTAATAACAAACAAGGTGTATTTAAACGAGAAAATTGAATTGTTGAATAAAAGAAACATGAATGCACGATTTATCATTTGTAAATTGTACACATTCAATAAATATCATGTAGCAAATTCAGTGGAATGCAATTGAGATGATTTCAATTGTTTGCTAAGCCAAAATCACCTATAAGTCAAAGATACTGCTATATTTTATTTTATCAATGCGATGTTTGTCTTATATCAAAGCGATATTTTTTTTAATATCAAAAAATTATGAATGCGATACTTTTCTAATATAACTGCTATATTTTTCTTATATAAAAAGAATACGATGACACGTCACTATGCATGTCAAGAAAACCGCAAACATAACTCACACACTAAGTTCATGACCGGCTTAATGTTTGAGGATCAATATCACTAAAATTTCGTATCTGTAACAAAATTAACGCTTTATACATGAACTTATCATTTCGAAAATGTTGCTTGACCCTATTGATAGTTGAAAGTGTTAACAACCTGTTCAGTCTATTGTTTTCAATCATATTGTTTAACCGACTAATTCCATTTGAAGTGATGATGCAATGGCGGAATTTAAATGAGGTTGTAAATAGTCTACCGACCTATAAGATACTAATATAGGTCCAGTTGCGGATCCAGGGGGGTCCGGGGGTTGGAAACCCCCTTTTTTTTGGCAGATCAATGCATTTGAATTGGGACATATTTTATCCTGGGTTTAAAACTCCCTTTTAAAAACGACTGGATTCGCACTGGAGGTCACACTGCTACAGCCTTTCCACATGGGTAATATCGAAATGGACAAAAAAAATATCATTACTTAAAAGAAAAATGAAACATTCATTCAAACAGCTCCAAATAACAATGAATATTCAAATGGTAAAATAAATATTCAAAACAAATTAAAATGTACAAATGCTGATGTCCCGAACTTTGAAGATACCAACTGAGTAGCCTCAGACTATAAATTTAACAACTTCAGATACAACGAAAATAAAAAATCTTGTCAAACAGAAAATGTTTTTATTATTACATAGAAAAAAATATTGAGAAGAAAAACAGTTCTTTTTGGATATCAAGGACTTTTCCCGTTGGTAAATCGATATCTCTATGAACATAATCATCTCATATATAATGCCTACTCATGTTAAATTGAGCATAGAGCATGACATGAAGGGATTATTTCGATTTTAATAGGAAAAATTCAGTATTTTTATGGGTCGAAGCGTACTAAAATACCGTAAATAGTATTGGCTGTTCCCGTTTCCTCCCCGAGGAGTCTGTACATTACATTTAATATTTGATAAGTTTGAAAACTACGAACAGGGTAAATATATGTTTTTTTAATAAAAATATATAATAAAAGTTGATGTTAGCTGCTTAAATGTATATATTTTGAAGGATAACGATTAAAATAACGTTACTATGAACAGTGAGTTCGTGCGCAGGTGTCAAACATAGTGTGTGCTCATTAGAACACGGCTTTGTATACGTCATATTATAATTGGTATTTCTATCGACGTCATAGTTCTTGTACCATCATAACTGTCGTTATCGTTTAAGCTTTAGAAGTGTGCTAGTTCATATTGTACTTTACAAAAGATTCAGCACCCAAATGACGTTTTTGGAGGGCTGAAAAGCAGTTATTTATAAGGGGAAATTTTAAAGATTTATAGTATGGCCTTAAACACGGAGCCTTGGCTCACAGCGAACACAACGTTGTATAGGAAACAAAAAATTACTAGTGTTAAACCATTCAAACAGGAAAACAAAAGGTCTTATTTGTATAAAAAAAGGAGATTCAAAAGTACAGGTCAGATTTTGTCGAATCAATCTGAACAAGAAAGTATGATTCATCTTTGTCACAAGTTAGTTTCATTGTTTGATAGCAATAAAGAAAGTCTTCCATGCGTGCGTTGCGAGTATATCAGATATATATGTTATTTCGGTGCGTTCATCATAAAATTTGCTAAATGTTATACATGTATATGTGAACAATAATTTTGATACTTAGCTATTTGAGTACGACATTGTTTCTTAAATCCCATCGGTACAGGCATTTTCAAAAAAAAATGGTGGGTTGAACCTGGTTTTATAGCGCTAAACCTCTCACGTGTATGACAGTCTCATCAAATTTTCTCATATTTACAACGATGCGTGAACAAAACAGACATATCATTTTGGTCTCTTGTGGACAGTTGTCTCATTGGCAATCATATCACGTCTTCTTTTTTTTATATATAATAGGTAAAATTGTCAAAATATAGGTACAGCAGTCAAATATTTATACTAATAAGTACTAATATTGATACAACAAAAACACCGCTATGATATTTTAAAAGTATCGCATTGATATTAGAACATTTGTAGAACTAATAGAATTTGTATATTTATGAATATAAGAAAAACACAGCACTTCAAATTTTACACGGACATAAACGTTTGCTTCTTACTAACTTCTGAATGTATATTTAGACTCAATTGTTGTTTATATTTGAACAATAAGTTTAAAACTTAGTATTTTCTTAATTTTTAGTTGCCGAAAACAACATTTTCCGCATGGAATGTCTGCATATTTACAATTGATATTAGACAATATCGCTATGTGATATAAGAAAAGTTTTTATCGATTCGCTTCTTTAATAGACTGTTTAGGAGTTGTTCAGATTTGATTATGTTTAGATCTTCAGTATTAACACGACCAGAGTGGATTTTAAGAGTGGCGTAAAGGGGGGTATTTGCACGGATAAACGTGAAATAAAATCGCCGTTTAACGATGAAAAACTTCTTTCACATTGATCTTTTTACCGATTTCACGATATATGGTAAATAACGAACCTTTTTAGACAGCTGCAGGTGAAATAAAAATGGCAAAACACGTTGCGCTAAAATAACCCTTTACCACCCTCTCTTAATATAAGGCGCATAGGGACACTAACATGAAGGTCTGTGTCTATTGTTTCTAAATCATGGTCATGTAATGATTGCTTATAGTTAGATGCTTTAGGTGTTGTGGTTGTAGTGTAAATGTACGATACAACAGGAACAGACTGATTTTGAAGATAACGTGAGATTTTAAATAGTGTGTTAAGAAGAACGTTGCTTATGTTGATAGCATAGAGTCCTTCATTAGAAAATCGAAATGCAAGAAACCTCATATTTGTATCATGTAATGGTTTTGTTCTTATTAAATTAAAAGTCAGGAAAAAGCTCAGTCACAAACTATTTACAGGTCTGCATATTGGAGAAAATGTAATCATGCATCCCTTGCCAATTGCATAATCTCTCAAACATTTAAAAAAAAATCACAGGCAGTTATAAAAGAAAAGCTTTAATAAAAATAGCAGATGATACAGATCAGATAAGAAGAACATCAAAACTACCAGAAGGCGTGCAAGATTTTGATGGGTTTTTTTCCATTGACCCTATAGCAATGTTTCGGTATGACTACGCTGTTATCTTACGATAATACTTAATAAGCTGATTACATTTACATCAATGCGGATCCATATTGCATCGCAGTACCTAGTTCCCTTATCCGGAAATGATTTTTATCTTTTTCGGAAAACAATATCTAGTATAGTGTTATTGATGTGGTGATACATTTATCGAAGATGCGTACTCAAGGATATATACGGATCATATTTCAGTTAGTTGAAAGTGTTAGAAAGAACGCTGAACTGTGGATCTTTACTATGAGAAATGCGTCACTGGTCCAGTGCAAATGGTACCGTTAATATTATTAGCTTGTTTGTTGTCAAGAGATCTTTTGAACATTTAAGCATCAACGTGTACATGTACATTTGATTTGGAAAGCCCCTGCAGTAGGTAATTTCAATTCTTCTCTTAGTTGAAGAGAGAAACGTATTGATACGTATAATCAGTGTATATTCCAGAATCATGTACAAAACTGTCATTGTAATTAAAAAGGCAATAATTTATGCTTTTCGATGATTTTTTTATTTCACAGCAGAACATCTTCGAATAGTATTAAAATTTGTAAGGGTTCCGCGTAACCCAGTGTCTCGCCTTCTTTTGCTGTCAATCACAAACGCAACAAAAATGATAAAAAAAATATAGAAATATTCCTCTCAATACTATCTTTTGATTGTCAGAAGCTTCTGTCCAAGTTCGGTAAAAATCAAGGATAGTTTAAGAATATTAAAAATGCTTTAAAAACTTTAACTGCAGCCTGTATGTAATGTAAACCTGAAGAAAAACTAAGTCCATTTATAAGTAAAATACGGGAAAAATGTAATTTTATTGTTACAAAAATTTACTTCGGGTTTCTATCTTATGAACAGAAACAAGCTTCTGTCCAAGTTTGGTAGAAATCCAGGATAGTTCAAGAAAGATTTTACAATTTCAAAAACTTTAACCACAGAGTGAATATTCGTGGACGCCGCCGACGACAACACCGACGCCGACGGAATGTAGGATCGCTGTGTCTTGCTTTTTCGACTAAAGCCGACTAATGGATGCAAAATCTATAAAAAAAAAATAATGCTTTCGCTGTACAATTATTTTTTAAAAGCGCTTTTTTTTACATTATTTTGTTTGTAGTTAAAAATGATTTGATATATTTCGTTCTTTTTTTTTCTTACTCAGAATGATCATAACCAGAGCTGCTTTTCTTGTTTTAAAATGAATTCTCCACTTTTGAGAAGTATTCGTTTGTAATTGAATTTGACCGCTTACATTTATTTGCCTCTAGTTTTATCCTATACATTATAGTCCAGTTGATTTGTGAAACAATGGCTCAGATTGTGGTATAACCATCAAATTTTGTAGAGTTTTAGTTAAGGTCATTAGAAACATTATAGCTTTGGACCCTATTCTGAAAATCAAAATGGCTGCTCTGAGCGGCCATTATGAAAATGCCTTCATAAATTAAATTTGATAATAATCATTAAAAAACATATAAACCGTAAACGACTTTACCAATTTTGATAACCTTGCATTCATTAAATCGGAGTTGTCATGGAAGGAATGATAAATACAACGCTTCTGAAAAATTGGATACTAACTGACAGAGAAGATATGCAAACACACAAGAAAGGTGGCGTCGTTCTCCGGATTTTCAACCAATATGTTGGTGAAGTATTGAAACAGCCATGTCTTATAGTCGTGATGATGAAGGCCTCAACATAGCCAGAGTAACTAGAACAGCTTGAAGAGATAGGCTTGCTTCTATAAAAGTCTTTACAGGGACATGCTACAAGGCTTTCAAAATGAATCAGTATTATAAACATTGAAACATAGTACTCTGAGCACTGCACTAATAAATTGCAGTTGTGTCCTTTCGACGTCGAATTGCACAATTGAACTATTACAACTGCGAAATGGCAAGTGTTGTATGCCACTCAACGATATTAGAGGATATTGTCTCGATGTGTGGCCATCCTAGTATCATTCTAACTAAGGAAACTAATGTCCGCAGAACTAATTTGTGTTGACAGCTGTTACGCCTTTCTGTTACGCTAAGTATCAATTTTGTCTGATATGTCTATGATGAAGCTTTCATTTTCACCCTTTCAAGATGTTATCTGTTTCAGAGCTTCACGAATATCTTCGTTGAAAATTAAGAGAGATTATCTACCTTGATTGTATGCTTGCAGATCTCCTAAAGCAGGTACATTACAATCTTGTTGATGCGTTGGATCAGTGATTCCTTCTATGACTTCTGCAATTGATTTAATGTGTTTACTGTACAATGTACGGCGAATCTGCAAGATTGGAGTTTAGTCCAATATCTGTTAGAGACCGTGTGCCGTTAATGTATACTATCGTTTAGAATAGCACAATTCCAATGATAAAAGATTATAAGCCTACTTGCTATGTTTTATTTTCTGTCGATTTGCTATGGTGTCAAGTTTTATCAATTTTTAAGCACTTCTGGCGTATTAGAATTTTAAACTTGTTGCCTTTTGTTAGCCATTATTCGTGTGTTTCTTTGTCAATTGTGTTCTCCTATTTATTTATATTGAAGTGTTGTGTTATCATTTTAATGTTATATTTCGCATGGCCATAAAAGAGGGAGGTTTGGCATGCCACAAAACCAGGTTTAACATACCATTTTTTCCTTTAAAAATGTCCTGTACCAAGTCAGGAATATGGCCATTGTTATATTATAGTTCGTTTCTGTGTGTGTTACATTTTAACGTTGTGTTTCCGTTATGTCGTTCTCTTATAGGATTTTGTCTAATGCTTAGTCCGTTTTTGTGTGTGTTACATTTTCATGTTGTGTCGTTGTCTTCCTCTTATATTTAATGCGTTTCCCTCAGTTTTAGTTTGTTACCCCGATTTTGTTTTTTATACATGGATTTATGAGTTTTGAACAGCGGTATACTACTGTTGCCTTTATTTAACACTAGAAATTATTAGTCACTTCTATTATATTACACATATTACATCTCCAGCATTTAGTTTGGGTAAGAGAACACTGTCTTGTAATACTTGTGCACCTTCATGCACTATTTTTATCGATTAAAAATGACAATGCATCTAAGAGATCGTCAGATACATCACCACATAAAAAGTACACTGCAGTCATTGTAATTGTTGATCAAGTACCACTTTACAGTGTATGGTTGCTTGTTACTTCAAAAGTATGTTTTCACTTTTACTGATGAAATATTTTGCGAATTGAAAATTTGTCTGGACAAGATTTGTCCCATTTTGCCTTGTGATTCTGGACTGATTCTGCAGTTCCATAGCATAGCCGTCTTTCAACTGTTTCAAATTGTGCAATTAGAAAAGCAATTAAAGGCGCAACAACTTGGTATGCTTGAATCAAAGGACTGATTACCAGCTCACATGTATATGTCTGTTCTTTTTTGTATCGTCTGGCATTGCATATCCTCACATGTGTTCTCTTGCCGTTTAACACATTCCTTCCAGTCTATTTACTCGTTAGGTTATTCAGCTCATATGTTTTCGATATCTCGCTCAAGTCAAGTCAAGTTTTTTCGAGGTTTTCAATTTTGATCCGTTCCAACAAAATTTGGTCATTAGTAAGAACATATATACGTAATTTCTGTTGTAAAAATTGACTTAGGCAAACACGTAAGTAAAGGGAGTTTTGCTACTAATACTTTTATATTGTACACACGTGTATGTTTGATCTGACTACTATGTTAATACGAAATCTAAATTAACAAAAAAAGTATCAATTTATAACGCCAATTGGGAACATTTGAGCAGATGATTTCCTTGTGCCATTACTTGTATGATATAAAACTCATTATGTTTGCAAGTTATTTCTGACAAGGTACATAATTGTATATCTATTTTTATTATATAATAACTTTCGGGCTCTACCTATTTTGGCTTAAAAGATTCTATATTTTTCAAGATGGCCGCCCTTCAATATGGGTAACATTTTCAAAACATTTGTTCAAGAAGACAATTGGTATAATCACTGTCCTACTACATGTTCTATTTACCAGGTATCACGTCAAAAGCTTGCCTTATAATATTTAAATGATTTTTTATGAATTTATAGAAATCAATTGTCCATCATTTAAAAAATGGTCGCCTTTCCAGACAATTGCGACTTTTAGATAAGGTCTACAGCTGAAAATGTTGTCCATGACATATACTATAACTATGCTAAATTTCATGCTTTTACCACAATCTGAGAAATTTTGCCGACAATGTGCACAAACCGACTGGACAATTATCTTTAAGTGACAGTGATTGTTCGTTTCATTTCGTTTTGTTACGTTCAATTTGTTCAATTTGTTCCAATTTTCTTTTTTTACGTACTTTACAGGTACCCACCCCTCTTTTGACCTCTTTTAGTATCTATTATTTTTTGAAAATTCCCCAAAGAAAAATTTGAATACTTTATTCGTGTTTCACGGGAAAAAATTGCTTTATTATACGTTGTTTGTAAAACAAAAACCTTCTTATTTAGACCTATTTAATAAATAGTTACGACCATTACAGATTTACATTACGACCATCCTTAACATTTGTGTTGCTTAGTAACGACCATCATGCTCGTATTTTTAAATGACTATTTTACAAAAATTCCAATGATTTTATGTATACAATTGTATTTCAATATCAACGAACTGACGATTAGTATGTGTGACTCAAATAAACCTTTTACTGTGCGAAAATCGGAAAAGAAAAACTGACCATCACATATTTCTGTAACCTTTTCTTGAAGAAGTTCAAGGGGCGTTTGCAGCTTTCTAGAATAATTGAAATACTACCATTTTTCCCCCATTTTTCATTAAATTTGCTCTCTTAGTAAAACAATAGTGCGGAATCTATCTTTGTTACAAATAAAGACATATTCGCGTGAGTAAAGTTTATCCTGTGCATGCAGAATCATTTAAATAAAATTTCATTTCATATAAAATAATAACCCTTCACTAGAAGTTAGTCAATCAAATATTCATTAGTTGTATCTTGTTAAGAGCTATATAATCTATGTAATCTCAAGTCTCCAATATATTTTATAGAAACTCATTTAAAAAGGAACCACTCAAGATATATATGTTGATGTTACAGATTTATTTTAAAGCAATAAAAAGTAGGATTCATTTCCTACAAATTTCAAAATCAAAGGAATTTTTGTTCGGCTCTTTTTTATATGCATTCAGATGTGACGTACTATGATTTGGTGCTATTGTCTCTTAAAGCACGTAGAATTAAACATATTTTTTTTTAATATAAAGAAAAGAAATGTAAGGGAATATCTTTGATAAGTATCTAAGAAAGTTTAACATATTCAACAGGAAATGTATTGCTCCAGAAAAGAACTACGTATTCATATCCCGTATTACATTGTAGATAATGTACAGAAATGCGATTCTTAAAGCGATGCTCTATAGGGGTAAATTCAGTAAATAAATATACGTCATAAGGGACCGACTATTTAGGGGAGAGCTTTCTGTATAACACTGAAGTCATATGCTCTTCTGATTGGTAGATAATGTTTGTAATAAATATTTTTTGGCAGATGTATTAAAACTAGAGTTGAAGAAAAAAAAATGCTGAATGTACTTATTTTTTGTACTATATGGTTGAAAAGTAATGGGGGTCAGTATAGGAATTTAGTGCGAATCTAAACAAGGCCATGTGAATGCCCAAAAATGCCGCATGACCCTATGTTTTTATTGTTGCAAAAGATAGGGCTACATTTGTACTTTCATGAATGTTATATGAAAGTTTCCAATTTCTAAAGGTAAATCAGGTATTAATTTAATTCCACACATAGATTAGCATTGAAGTCAATGGGAGATTTTTTTACTAAATTTACCCCTATACACTCGTTGTTAGTTTTACAAAATCTTCATACAAAATCACTAGCAAGTTTTATTTTAACTAGATACTGATCTGTTGCAGTTATTTCTAGTATCAGGCAGTTGATATAAGACAGTCCGTTTCTATGTATATTGGCGTCTGGTTTTGTGTAGTTCTGTTGTTCAGTTGATTCTCTCTTGAAATTAAATAAAATGTGTTTCCCTCGGTTTTAATATAATTATGAATATTGGAGCAGTGATTTTCTACTGTTGCCTTTAATTTACATTTTTAAAGTAATTATTTTTTTCTGCTCTTTTAAATGTTCGGTCTTGGTGTGAGATGATAAATGTCTAACACTAATACCATAATAAGCTATTTTTAAATTTTAAATCAATGAAAAAAATCAGGTTTAAAAAACGCACCTTAGTAATCAACATATGCATTCAAATATCTTATCTCGTTCTAAAGTCCAATTTATGTGAGTGGGTTTTCGACCGTAAACCACTGAAGTGTTTGTCATTTATATTGTTTAACAACATTCATATATTTTTGCATTTATGTTTATGATAGACCTATCTAATGTCGTCCTGTTTTCTAAATAAGATATATAAGGTAAGACTTTTCTTTGTTTCAATGACCTGTAACTTTTAATTATTTTTTAACTCATGTGTTTGAGAAACTAAGTAACATATTGTAAATGTTGTATTATATACAAATGTACATCTAAATCAATATATATATAATCTTACATTGGTACCAGTTGATTATCGAAAATGTCCAATCGAGATAGTCAAAATATCAAGTTTTGTCACTTCCGAGCAACGGCCTTTGAATATCGTGAAATGATAACAATCCTAGTATCTACGAGTAAATATCTAAACATCCGTTACTGGTACTTTTGATAACTTTTTACACCACTTGGTCGATGCCACTGCTGGTGGACGTTTCGTCCCCGAGGGTATCACCAGCCCAGTAGTCAACACTTCGGTGTTGATATGAATATCAATAATGCGGTCATTTTTATAAATTTCCTGTTTACAAAACTTTGAATTTTTCGAAAAACTAAGGTTTTTCTTATCCCAAACATTGATTACCGTAGCCGTATTTGGCACAACTTTTTGGAATTTTGGATCATCAATGCTCTTCAACTTTATAATTGTTTGGCTTTATAAATATTTTGATGAGTTTTATGAAGACGACACTAGCGTCTGGCGTACTAAATTATAATACTGGTACCTTTGATAACTTTTTACTCAAATGATTATAAAATAAATGAAAATCCCCTATTACACTTATTAACACACGATCACCTTTAGCTTTCCGAATCATGTCCTGAGATTACCGGCAAAAATTCGAAGACTGGTTGTTTTAGAAACAATGGGTCCATTAGAATTAATGCATATTTGTGTTTGCTTATCATCTAATATAAATTAAGATTCTGTATGTGCCTGTTCCAAGTCGGGCGCGTGTATTTCATTGGTCACCGTTTGTTACTGTATATCATATTTGTTTTTCGTTCATTGTTTTGTAAATTAATTCACTCGATTGAACTATTTTGCATCTGATACTTTGAGACCTATTATAGCGGACTATTTTAAGTGTACATTACTTTGCCGTATTGTTTTGTTTTTTAATAAAATGAATAATAAACCTGAATGCTTCTGCTACAGTGTATCGCCTGTCATCTATGCCTTTTTGATATTTCGTTGATCTTTCATTTCAATTTGGTTGATGATATTAAGACTTTTTATATCATGTCCAGGCGCGGATCTAGAGGGGGGGTTCCGGGGGTTGGAACTCCCCCTTTTTTTGGCCGATCAATGCATTTGAATGGGAGCATATAGCTGGACCCCCCCCCCCCTTTACTCTGGGTTTGGACCCCCCCCCCCCCCCTTTTTTTTTTAAATGGCTGGATCCGCCCCTGATGTCAATACGCGAAACTGATGTTTTTCTAAACTTATAGAGAAATTCTACAGTTGAGAACAGTTGCATTTTTAAAACATCTTTTTGTGGGACCAAATTTGATTTTCAATAGTGACAACCTATATTATATTACCTCGTTGGTTTTAATCAAGTAAACAATTTTATAAATCTTAAATAGTACTATAAACGTTACATTTTAAAATTTATTGCTTAAATAAACATTTATTTAAACGAAGTATGCAGGCACGACTTTATCTTAAACAAACAAGTTTGAACTTTGTTATCTCATTCATTTTACAATTTACCTTGATTATGATATTTCGGTCGTTTTAAACTATAATATTTGTCATATAGATTAATTCAAAATTGTCAGCCGGGTATTTGTCTTACCTTTGGTATAATCGTTACTTTACGTACTAGATGATATTGCGTCTTCAGCTTATATGAAGGATTTGGATTGAAACTCTCTCTTGCTTTTTATATTTTTATATAGTAACAAGTACACACCCGTGATATCGCGGGTCAGTGACTATTTAAGTATATAACTATGCCTAAGCTTTATTTTAGTAATAAGTATTGTCATCTGATAAACAGTCAGGGGCATTACTTAAACAAGTAACAATTAAAATTACATATTCAAGTAATGTTGAAAACGAGGCTATTTTAAATATTACTTATATAAGTAACTTTTCTGAATATTATTTTTATAGGAGTCCAATAATACAGATTTTACTAGGTTTAACAATTTTTCATAGTCATCTGGTTATTTTTCCCCTGACATATTAAATCTAATCCTTCTGAAACACTAATTAACTTTCTGACGCACTTATCTTTCATACCGACGCTTCTTGGTCAAAGATTGGTATCTTGGGATAATTAAATTATCATTTTCCTCCAAAATCTTGAAGGTAGACTGATATAAATAGATAGATACTTGTGAATTGATTAAGACTAGAAGTTATTTACAATTTGTAACCCAAACCAAGTTCACATGTTCCTTATTTTATTAAAAATGTATCAAATAACTTATTCGAGTAATATTTTTGTCCAAATTTTTAAAGTAACCCTTCATCTCTATAATCCTTTCAAATATAATAAATTCTTAACTTTATGATATGAAATTATGTAAAAACTAATCAAAACTACATTTAATCTATGTTTTATTGAAATTTAAAATAACTCTATTAAGTTATTTTTTTATTTTCAAAAACCAAAATTACTTATATAGGTAACTTAATAAAATTACTTGTTTCAGTAATGCCCCTGACTGATAAAGTCATGTCGATTATAAGATACACAGTTTTCTCTGCTTTCAAATCTTTCTGTTTGAACCCGTCGACCTGGAACTTATCAATTATTGGTAATATTGATTATTTGGAAAACAAAAGGTCCTGGCTATCCAGGAATGGAGTATTTTTTAATCAACAGCATTGTCCTATATTAGTTATCTCAGAAAGTCTTGCTGATTGCTGAATAAAACTACAATAGGGAACAATTTGACAATGATTGAATTTAGTAGTGTCAGCCCTTTGATTATGACCCGTGTATATAGCAAAATCCTAAATACACCGTTTGGTTGTGCGCCGGTCAAATGCGGAACGTACAGATAAGGTAATAGCTAACAGGTGACTATACTATTGGTATCGGTATCGGATTCGACCCGGAATTTGTTAATTATTGGCAAAATTAATTATGTGGAAAACAAAAGGGTCTGGAGTGGTGTAACTTTTAATCTACACCATTGTCCTATATAAGTTATATATAGATTTGAATTCTTTGATTTGTCGTTTTTACCCGATGACCGCTGACAAATTAGACCTCGTAATTTTAGTATTATAGATGTTAAGTTGCAAATATTTGAAATCTTAATTGTAGGTACCATTGCGTATTACTGGATTTAAGCCGTGTTCACACCAAACGTCATATATTGAATTATACATACGAGTTTCATTTTCTATTAACACTGCCTTTGTCCCTGTCGTTTTAAATAAGCAATAAATGTTTTATCAATATTAAACCCCTTTTTAAAGGAAAATGAACAGTTTTATCTTCTCATTCTTCAATGAATTGAAATAACCGGCTTGAGGCAGTAAAATAATATAATAATTAAAACAAATTTACCTTACAATAAGTTTAATATACATTTTTCAAACGTGTATTAACGTAATGAGACATTCATGACAAGGAGTCCGTTCAGCTGGTAATCCCTAATTATGATATGATGTGCAAGCTTAACTTTGACGTTGATGATACAATCTTGCCAATAAGATTCTGCGTAAAACGCTTTTTTTCACAAAATTAGTTATTTGTCAGTATCAAAGCCTAAATGAAATCACTACATTTGTTCTACCATTTCTTTTACAGTACATTTTTACCCCAGCTTTCAATTTGTTTTCGAATTTGAAAACAATACTCAACTTAATGATAGATTACCTATGTATATATATAAAACAAAAATGTGGTACGATTGCCAATGAGGCAACTTTCCACAAGAGACCAAATGTCACAGAAATTATAGGTCACCATACGGCCTTCAACAATGCCCAAAGTACTAACCGCATAGTCAACTATTAAAGGCCCCGAAATGACAAATGTAAAACAATTAAACAATATAACCTGCGGCCGGCCTAATAAAGTACAAAAAAAGAACGAATTAAAAAAATGTAACACATCAACAAACGACAACCACTTAATAAAAGGCTCCTTACTTGGGACATTGCATTTTTTCTGACATAAAATGCGAAGAACATAAACGAAACTATTCTGATTAAAAGTGAAATAACAAAAGTACTGAACTCTGTGGAAATAGAAATCCAAGGTACCAGGATTATAATTTAATACGTCAGACGCGCGTTTCGTCTACATAAGAATCATCAGTGACGCTCAAATCAAAATAGTTATATAGCCAATAAAGTGCAATTTAAATTAGTATAACACATAGAATTATTTTCAGAATATTATAAATGCAAAGTTTAGTAATATAAAAATCATTACAACATTCTAGATTATTTAAAAAATAAAATTATGCCTGTGTCCAGATCTTACTGTAAACCTATTTATCCATAAAAGTTCGCAATGTCTGCCTCAAATAAGTAGTGAAGAATGCTTGTCATATTAATATTATCTCTTACTATACATCTAATATAATTTAGATAATATATGACTGGAAGTGTTTCAGCAAAGCCATATTTGTTTGCATACACTCAAAGGACAACTATTGTTTTCTATACAGAAGACCTTTATAATAATAAAAGCATATCCTTCACAGGCTAAATTATCTATTTTATTACCCCGGGTTCAGGGCAGTTTCTTTTGCTTTTAGCTCCTGGGGCTTGAAATGTGGAAACTAATTGTATTGTTACTCTGAGTGTAGAATATCTAGTAAGTTTTTAGTAGTTAGGATATAACACACTACTGCTAGCTTAACTGAGGTATTTTTGTATCTCTAGCTTGTATATGTATGCCCCGGTCACAAAACCCACACTGAGATGTACTAGTACCTGCTTATAGTTTGGTTTTTGACAGGACACAAACACCGCAACAAAAATATACATCAATAATCTATGAGTCTAAATAACTGCGATAATTTAAAATAAGTACTGCCTTAACAATTAGAACTACAAATGATTAAAGGTTGAACACAGCTCCTCTTTTCACAAAATTTTATAAGAGTAAAAATAATTGTAAGTCATTCATTTCAGTATAACTTGCGATCAATCTTAATCGTACGATTTTTAGTAAAGGAGTCACAGGGCTAAAGTAAACTATGCATATTTTATTTTCATGGTAAATTGTAAATTGATGCTGTGTCTTCGTAGTAAAGGCTAATGATTTAACAATCGTAATGAAATATTTATATACCTTTATCATGAAACCAGATTTGGTAAATTAGGTCTTTCCACTTTTCTGTGGAAAGACCTATTGTTTTTCTTCTGATTATTTTTTTTTTTTTTTTTCTTCCGCCTAATTTTGTTCTTGCGATAAACATTTGTTTCGCAATATGTCGCTTAGATATTTTGTATATGATATCGAACAGTTTATGCGCTTTTGAAATTTACCCTGCGTAAACAAATACTTTTCTTTGTAGGAGTTATCTCCCCAAACACTGTTTTCCTTGTTAGCGCATCTCCTTCGCAACCGTAAAAGATTATGACAAATTTATTTTACAAAATTGCTCGTTATATCCTTCGCATGATTTGTCCTATTTTGACCGAAGCGATATGACCGCTCCATATGAGAGTTATTTCCCCTTATGCATCTGATATAAGTGATATGAATTTCTATCTTATAAACCATAAGTGATAGAGACCTAGGATCTTTTGATTTGAGGTCCTTGGTCCCAAAAAATGAAAATTAGGTCAAGGTCAAAGGTCAAGGTCATATTTTGATATTTGAATTTGGCTTATTTTCACTTATATCCAAAGACTGTATAAGATATCAACAAATTATTTTTACTAAATTGTTAGTTGCGACATGTCGTAAGATGTAAATTTTGATTGCAAGCGTACGTTGAATGTGAAAGGGAGTTTTCTCCCCTCTTGTATTAAAAAATACGCGTTTGGTGATATAACTCATTAACTAAATATAATTAAGACCTATGGTCTTTTGATTTGAGGTCCTTGGTTTATGACCTTGAAATTGATCTCAAGGTCATAGCTTAATTTGACGTTCTATATTTTGACCTTTGCTTTTATTCTATATGTATACATGATAAAGATATACAACTTTTAGAAAAAGGTATCAAGCCATTTAACCTTGAAAAAAAAACAACCGGAAGTGACCTTTTGTAAACCGGAAGTAGCTATTTTTTGTACTTTATTAATATAAAAGTATATAGAACCAGATATTTTTGGAATCGGTTTCAAGTAAATATTTAAATATAATCGGAAGTAACATTTTTCAAACCGGAAGTAACAAATTATCTCCCTTATTTAAAAAAAAATGTATGGAAACAATATATTTTTGGAATCAGCTTACTAGGAGCTATCATTTGACAATTGAAATGACATTTTAAACTTAGTTTCACAACTTTTCATATCAAAAAGGATGGAAAGACCTTCAATTGTTCTCTGAATTTTTTTTTTTTTTTCTTCCGCCTAATTTTGTTCTTGCGATAAACATTTGTTTTGCAATATGTTGCTTAGATATTTGGTATATGATATCGAACACTTGATGCGCTTTTGAAATTTACCCTGCGTAACCGAAAACTTTTCTTTGTAGGAGTTATCTCCCCAAACACTGTTTTCCTTGTGAGCGCAACTCCTTCGCAAACGTAAAATATTATGACAAATTTATTTTACAAAATTGCTCGTTATATCCTTTGCATGATTTGTCCTATTTTGACCGAAGTGATATGAATGCTCCATACGAGAGTTATTTCCCCTTATTCATTTGATATAAGTGAATTGCATTTCTAACTGGTAAACCATAATTGATAGAGACCTAGGATCTTTTGATTTGAGGTCCTTGGTCCAAAAAAATGAAAATTAGGTCAAGGTCAAAGGTCAAGGTCATATTCTAATTTTTGAATATGGCTCATTTCCACTCATTTCCAAAAAACGTTTAAGATATCGACAAATTATTTTTTCTAAATCGTTTGTTGTGACATGTCGTAACACGTAAATTTTGATTGCAAGGGTACGTTGAATGTGAAAGGGAGTTTTCTCCCCTTTGGTATTTAAAAATGCGCGTATGGTGATATAACTCATTAACTAAACATAATTAAGACCTATGGTCTTTTGATTTGAGGTTCTTGGTTAATGACCTTGAAATTGATCACAAGGTCATAGCTTAATTTGACGTTCTAGATTTTGACCTTTGCTTTTACCCCATCTGTATACATAATAAAGTCATGAGACTTTTTGACAAACGGTATCAAACCATTTAAACTTTAAAAAAACAACCGGAAGTGACCTTGTGTAAACCGGAAGTAGCTATTTATTGTACTTTATTACATAAAAGTATAAAAAACAAGATATTTTTGGAATCAGTGTCAAGTAAATAGTCAAATATTATCGGAAATAGAGTTTTTCAAACCGGAAGTAAGAAATTATCTCCCTTATCTAAAAAAATATTGTTTAGAAACCATATATTTTTGGAATCAGCGTACAATAAGCTATCATTTGACGATTGAAATGACATTTTAAACCTATTTTTACACCTTTCATATTAAAATACATTGTTTTGGTGGAAAGACCTTCAATTGTTCTCTGAACAATTGGTTTTTAATTCTACTTGTTATCTTTTTTTCACCCAATAAAGGTTGCATTTCAGTATATATAGACAACGAAATTTCCCATAAGAACTCCTTTTACGGCTTAAAACGGAGGGGGCGAAAGACAAAAGAGGGACATTCAAACTCGTAGATCAAAACATAAACTATAAACGCCTTGGCTAAAAGAAAAGACAAACAGAAAAACCAATGCACAAGATGAATTATATAAACCTAAAGACTGTTGAGTTTATGTGCTCGCAAATGGTAAGCAGACCCTACTCCACATGTGGCAGCCATCGTGTTGCTCGTGCTATTAAAACCCTGGTAAATAGCCTTTCGGTAGGTCACATTCGTGGCAACTGATTGTTATAAACTATGTACAGCGTGTTTCCGAATCCTATTATTATTGTGTATTTTGTATGATGATACATTTGTAATGATGATGAAAAATTATGTTTAAACTAAAGGGATAGGGATTATTTACGACATAAAAAAGAGATTAGGAGCATGTCCGATATCATCAGTGAAACAGATGTTCCGTAACGGTCAACCAACTCGTGATGGCGTCAGTAAAAATTGCAACGGGGTGAATTAAACATTTACATTCCTTAGTTATGTCCTTATGAGATGAAACTTAGTGATCATATCTTAGAAACAATCCATAAACACAACAATGTATCTTTCAATATTATATATTTCCTTAAAAGAGGAGTGATTTGAGAAACAGCTGCATGTACATGTGTTTGTATTGACACGTATCAAAATTTCAGTAGTTTTGATACCTCAGGCTGACTCGTGTAACATGGTTAATTGACAACATCAATCTAAACTGACCATAGTTGCACTTTATTATGTAATTTCATATTGAAGCACAAGAAATTAGTAATATTTTTACGTCAGTTTGGATTGATTGACAGCAATATTGGAACACAATAACTGCAAAATTATGTCCGCCTCAATTAAGTTAGCCAGTATGTCTCTTTTTCTTTAGAATATTGATGCACAACAAAATTTCAGTAGTTTTGATACCTCAGACTGGCTTGTATAGATAGAGTATTTGACCGCATCAACCAATACTGACCATATTTACACATTGTGATGTAAATTTATAAGGCTGCATACAATATTAAGTTGCTCTTTTATGTCAGAAAAGATTGTATAATACAAATAACAGCAATATTCGAACACAATGGCTACAAAATGCTGTCAATGACTGCAGGGATTTTTGTTTTTGTTTATTTTGAGCCAATGTATCTGACTTTCATCAAGAATCATCGACAATTACGATTTACAATAGAATATATGACTGAGCACTTCAACTACCAACCACTGTTATTCTCTAAGCAAGACTCAGTAGTGGAGATTTGATATCACAGCAGCAGATATCATGATAAATGTTCATTAAAATTCCACAACAAGGCAATAAGACAGAATTTAAAGACACAGATAGAAAGTCGGGCATCTGTTTTTCATGGAATGCGGCTTTCCAAATAATAGATTACAGTGACGGCTCATAGTCTGCAGTCTGATAAAAACGACCCCTCCTATCCACCTCCGTTTGTGGATAGTTGGGGCTGGATATAATCAGACTGCACAGTCTGGCACATCTATTGTTTCAGTATTTCAGCTTGCTGATATCGGTAAATTGTACAGTAAATGCCTTGAGCAAACCAGAGATGTCATGGAAGGAATGAGTAATACAACGCTTCTGAACAATTGGATACTTACTGCCATAGAAGATATGCAAGTACATCAGAAAGGTGGTGTCCTCCTTATGATTTTCAACGAATATGTTGGTGAAGTTCGGAAACAGGCCAAAGTAACTAGAATAGTTCAAAGATAAAGGCATGCTTCTAGAAAAGGCTTTACAGGGACAACCAATGAATGGTTTCAAAATGAATCGGTTTCCCAAACATAGAGAATAAACTCATCGTAGATACATTTCTCTCTATCTGAGGACTGATAAGTGGCAGTTGTATACTTTCGAAGTCGAGTTGCACAATTGAACTATTATAGCTGCGACATGGAAAGTGTTGTACGCGACTCAACGATATTAATGGATATTGTCTCGATTGTTATTGTTGATCCAGTACCACTTTACAGTGTATGGTTGCTTGTTAACTCAAAAGTATGTTTTCACTTTTACTGATGAAATATTTTGAGAGTTGAAAATTTGTCTCGACAAGATTTGCCCCATTTTGCATTGTGATTCTGGACTGATTCTGCAGTTCCATAGCATAGCCGTCTTTCAATTGTTTTAAATTGTGCAATTAGAGAACCAATTAAAGGCGCATCATTTTTGTATGTTTGCATCAAAGAACTGATTACCAGCTCACATGTCTATGTCTGTTCTATTTGTATCGCTTGGCAATGCAAATTCTCATATGTGTTCTCTTGCCGTTTAACACATTCCTTCAAGTCTATTTATTCGTTAGGTTATTCAGCTCAAATGTTTTCGACATCTTGCTCAAGTCAAGTCAAGCTTTTTCGAGGTTTTCAATTTTGATCCTTTCCAGCAAAATTCGCTCATTAGTTTGAAAATACATACGTAATTTCTGTTGTAAAATGTAACTAAGGCAAACACGTAAGTAATGGAAGTTTTTATACTGATACCTTTATATTGTACACATGTGGATGCTTGGTCTTGCTACTAGGTTAATATCCAATATAAATCAGCAAAAAAGTATAAATTTATAACGCCAATTGAGAACATTTGAGCAGATGATTTCCTTGTGACATTACTTGTATGATATGATACTCATTATGTCTGCAATCAAGGTTTTTTGCAAGTCGTTTCTAATACACAATATAAATAAAATCATTCATCATGTAATAAGAAAACTACTGTAAATGACAGGTATACCAAAAAAATCTTTGGTATTCTATGTTGAGAAAGCGGTAGTATTGATATTGTATTTAATGAAACAGTTCATTTTAGAATACTCTTTGCGGTCCACGTTTAAACTATGTCAATTACTTTGGAACATAAGAACAAAGGATACAGATTTTAAAAACTAAAGTTTTGAGTGTTGAGTGTTAGTTCAAGGATAAAAACAATACATGTACATTGTCGGAATTATATTATTTTTTTGTACTTGCTAAGAAACACAAAAAAAAACTCAGCAGGCTTCGCGTTTTCATCGTGTTTCTAAAGCCTATACAAATACATTTTTATATTTTTAACAAGGTACATATTTGAATATTTATTTTCATTATATAATGACTTCGGGGCTCTACCTATTTTGGCTTAAAAGATTCTAGATTTTTCAGGATGGACGCCTTTCCCGCCAATTGTGACTTTCAGGTTAGGTCCACAGCTGAAAATGTTGTTCATGGCATATACTTTAACTATGCCAAATTTCATGCGTTTACCACCATCTGAGAAATTTTGCCAACAATCTGCACAAATCTGGACTAGTATCTTCAAGTGACTGTGATTGTTCGTTTCATTTAGTTTTGTTACGTTCGATTCGTTCCATTTTTCTTTCTTTACGTACTTTACAATTAACCTCTTTTAACCTCCTTTAGTATCTATTATTTTGTGAAAATTCACAAAAGAAAAATTTGAAAACTTTATTAGTGTTACACGGACTAAAATTGCTTTATTATACGATGTATGTAAAAAAAACTTCTCATTTAGACCTATTTAATAAAGAGTTACGACCAATATTGATTTACATTACGACCATCCTTAACATTTTTGTTGATTAGTAACGACCATCATGCTCGTATTTTCAAATGACTATTTTACAAAAATGATTTCATGTATAAAATTTTATTTCAATATTAACTCACTGACGATGAGTATGTGTGAGACTAGCGATGTGGCTCAATTAAACCTTTTACTGTGCGAAAATCGGAAAAAACTGACAATCAGAGTTGTTTCTCATTTTCGGCTTACCTTAACTTTTCGTTACGACCATCTGCTCACCACCAATGAACATATGTATGACAAATGGAGGATAATATATTTGTTAATATTCAAATATTTACTTAACTTTTTTAGTAGAAGTTCAAGGGGCGTTAGCAGCTTCTTAAAATAGGTGAAATACCACCATTATTTCCCCCAATTTTTCTTTATTAAATTTGTTCTCTTATCAAAACAATAGTGCGGATTTTATCTTTGTTACATATAAAGAAATATTCGCGTGAGTAAAGTTTACCCTGTTCATGCAGAAACATTTACATAGCATTTCATTTCATATGAAATAATAACCATCACTTGAAGTAGGTCAATCAAATATTCATTATTTGTGTCTTGTTAAAATTTATAGAATCTATGTAATCTCAAGTCTTCAATATATTTTATAGAATCACAATTAAAAAGAAACAACTCAAGATATATATGTTGATGTCACAGATTTATTTTACTGCAATGAAAAGAAGGATTAATTTTCCAACAAATATCAAAGGAATATTTTTTAGTCTTTTTCGTATGCAATCGGATGTCACGTACTTTGATTTCGTGCTATTGTACCTTTAAGCACCAAGAATTATATATACATTGTTTAAAATATAAAGAAAAGAAATGTAAAGAAATATCTTTGATAAGTATCCAAACAGAAAGTTTAACTCATTCAACAGGAAATTTATCGCTCCAGAAAAGAATCAGGTATCCATATCCCGTATTAGATGTTGTACAGAAATGCGATTCTAAAAGTGATGCTCTATATACATGATATACTCGTTATTTGTTTTACAAAATCTACATACTGAATCACTAGCAAGTTTTATTTGAATTAGAAACTGATCTGTTGCAGATATTCCTAGTATAAGGCAGTTGATATACGACAGTCCGTTTCTATGTATGTTGGCGTCTGGTTTTGTGTAGTTCTGTTGTTCAGTTGATTCTCTCTTGAAATTAAATAAAATGTGTTTCCCTCGTTTTTAATAGAATTATGAATATTGGAGCAGTGGTTTTCTACTGTGGCCTTTAATTTACATTTTTAAAGTAATTCATTGTGTTTCTGTTCTTTTAAATGTTCGGTCTTGATGTAGGATGATAGATGTCTAACACAAATATCATACATTTTGATTAGCTATTTTTTAAATTTTAAATCAATGAAAATATTCAGGTTTAAAAAACACACCTTAGTTATCAACATATACATTCAAATATCTTATCTCGTTCTAAAGTCCAATTTATGTGAGTTGGTTTTCGATCGTAAAACACTGAATAGTTTGTCACTTATATTGTTTAACAACATTCAGATATTTTTGCATTTATGTTTATGATAGACCTATCGAGATGTATTGTATCTAATGTCGTCCTGTATTCTAAATAAGATGTATAAGGTAAGACTTTGTTTTGTTTAAATGAATTGTAACTTTTCATTAAGTAACGTATTTCAAATTTTGTATTATATACAAATGTATATCTAAATCAATACACGTATAATCTTACATTGGTAATCCCCTCATACTTATTAACACACAATCACCTTTAGCTTACCGAGTCATTTCCTGAGAATACCGGCAATAATTCGTTGTTTAATTGTTTTAGAAACAATGGGTCCACTAGAAATAATGCATATTTACCTTGGCTTATCATTTAATATTAAAATCAGATTTTGTATGTGCCTATCCTAAGTCGGTCGCTTATATTTAATTGGTTATCGTTTTGTATGGTATATTATATTTATTTTTCGTTCATTGTTTTGTAAATTAGTCAGGCTATAATTCATCTAGATTGAACTATTTTACATCTGATATTTTGGAACCTATTATAGCGGACTATTTTAGGTGTACATTACTTTGCAGTATTTTCTCGTTCTTTAATCAAATGAATAATACACCTGAATGTTTCAGTGTATCGCCTATCATCTATGGCTTTCAGATATGTCTTTGATCTTCCATTTTAATTTGGTTGATGATCATTTGACTTTCTATATGTTTTTTTAAACTTAAAGAAAAAAAAGTACATGCAGTTGAGGATCAGTTGCATTCTTAAAAACATCTTTTTGTTGGACCAAATTGATTTTCAATAATAGTGACAACCTGTATTTTATTAGGTCGTTGATTTTAATCAAGTAAACAATTTTATAAATCTTAAATAGTACTATAAACGTTAGATTTTAAAAGTTATTGCTTAAATAAACATTTCTTTAATCTAACAACGAAGTATGCAGGCACGACTTTATCTTAAACAAACCAGTTTGAACTTTGTTATCTCATTCATTTTACAATTTACCTTGATTATGATATGTCGGTCGTTTTAAACTATAATATTTGTCACATAGATTAATTCAAAATTGTCAGCCGGGTATTTGTCTTACTTTTGGTATAATCGTTACTTAACGTACTAGATGATATTGCGTCTTCAGCTTTTATGAAGGATTTGGATTGAAAATCTCTCTTGCTTTTATAAGTTGCAAATATTTGAAATCTTAATTGTAGATACCATTGCGTATTACTGGTTTTAGGTTGTGTTCACACCAAACGCCATATCATAAATTATACATACGAGTTTCATTTTCTATCAACACTGCAGGCGCGGATCCAGAGGGGGGGTTCCGGGGGTTGGAACCCCCCCTTTTTTTTGGACGATCAATGCATTTGAATGGGGGCATGTAGTTGGAACCCCCCCCCCTTTTTAAATGGCTGGATCCGCCCCTGCACTGCCTTTGTACCTGTCGTTTTAAATTAGCAGTAAATGTTTCATCAATATTAAACCCCTTTTCAAGGGAAAATGAACAGTTTTATCTGGATGTCTTCTCATTCTTCAATGAATTGAAATAACCGGCTTGAGGCAGTAAAAAATATGATAATTTAAACAAATTTATCTTACAATAAGTTTAATATACATTTTTCAAACGTGTATTAACGTAATGAGACATTCATGACAAGGTGTCCGTTCAGCTGGTAATCACTCATTATGATATGATGTGCAAGCTTAACTTTGACGTTGATGATACAATCAACCAATAAGATTCTGCGTAAAACGCTTTTTTCACAAAATTAGTTATTTATCAGTATCGAAGCCAAATGAAATCACTACATTTGCTCTACCATTTCTTTCACAGTATATTTTTACCCCAGCTTTCATTTTGTTTTAGAATTTGAAAACAAGTCTCAACTTAATGATAGATTACCTATGTATATATAAAAAACAAAAATGTGGTACGATTGCCAATGAGGCAACTCTCCACAAGACACCAAATGTCACAGAACTTATAGGTCACCATACGGCCTTCAACAATGCCCAAATTACTAACCTCATAGTCAACTATTAAAGGCCCTGAAATGACAAATGTAAAACAATTTAACGATATAACCTGCGGCCGGCCTAATAAAGTACAAAAAAAGAACGAATAAAAAAAATATAACACATCAACAAACGACAACCACTTAATAAAAGGCTCCTAACTTAGGACATTGCATTTTTTCTGACAAAAAATGCGAAGAACATGTACATCTACGAAATTCTTCTGATTAAAAGTGAAATAACAAAAATACTGAACTCTGAGGAAATAGAAATCAAAGGTACCAGGATTATAATTTAGTACGCCAGACGCGCGTTTCGTCCACATACGACTCATCAGTGATGCTCAAATCAAAATAGTTATATAGCCAATCAAGTACAAATTTAAATTAGTATAACACTTTGAAATAATTTCAGAATATTATAAATGAAAAGTTCGGTAATTTTAAAATCATTACAACATTCTAGATAATTTAAAGAATAGAATTATGCCTGTGTCCAGATCTTACTGTAAACCTATTTATTCATAAAAGTTCGCAATGTCTGCCTCAAGTAATCAGTGAAGAATGCTTGTCATAATAATATTATCTCTTACTATACATCTATTTTAATTTAGATAATATATGACTGGAAGTGTTTAAGCAAAGCCTTATTTGTTTGCATACATTTAAAGGACAATTATTGTTTTCTATACAGAAGACCTTTACAAAAATAAAAGCATATCCTTCACAGGCTAAATTATCTATTGTATTACCCCGGGTTCAGGGCAGTATCTTTTGTTTTTAGCTCCTGCGGCCTCAAAAGTGGAAAATAATTGCATTGTTTCACTGAGTGTAGAATATCTAGTAATTTTTTTGTAGTTGTGATAGAACACACGACTGTTAGCTTAATTGAGGTATGTTTGTATCTCTAGCTTGTATATGTATGCCCCGGTCACAAAACCCACACTGAGATATACATGCTTATAGTTGGGTTTTTGACAGGACACAAACACCGCAACAAAAATATACATCAAGAATCTATAAGTCTAAATAACTGCGATAAGTTAAAATAGGTACTGACTTAACAATTTGAACTACAAATGAATATACGTTGAACACAGCTCCTCTTTTCACAAAATGTTATAAGAGTAAAAATACTTGTAAGTCATACGTTCCAGTATAACTTGCGATATCTTTTTCGTACGATTTTTTGTAAAGGAGTCACAGGGCTGAAGTAAACTATGCATATTTATTTTCATTTTAAATTGTAAATTTATGCTGAGTCTTCATAGTAAAGGCTAATGAGTTAACAATCGTGATGAAATATTTATATACCTTTATCATCAAACCAGATGTGGTATATTATACTTGTTATCTTTTTTTCACCCAATGAAGGTTGCATTTCAGTATATATAGAAAACGAAATTTCTCATAAGAACTCCTTTTACGGCTGAAAACGGAGGGGCGAAAGACACAAGAGATACATTTAAACCCGTAGATCAAAACATAAACTTAAAAGACCATGGCTAAAAAAAAGACAAACAGAAAAACCAATAGTGCACAAGATGAATTATAGAAACCTAAAGACTAGGCAGAAAGAACAAAAAACTGGTGTTGATGTTAGGGCTCGCAAATGGTAAGCAGACCCTACTCCACATGTGGCAGCCATCGTGTTGCTCGTGTTATTAAAACCCTGGTAAATAGCCTATCGGTAGGTCACATTCATGAACACTGATTAATATAAGCTATGTACAGCTTGTTTCCGAATCTTATTATTATTGTGATGATGAAAAATTATGTTTAAACTAAAGGGATAGGGATTATTTACGACATACAAAAGACATCAGGAGCATGTCCGATATCATCAGTGAAACAGATGTTCCGTAACGGTCAACTAACTTGTGATGGTGTCAGTAAAAATTACAACGGGATGAATTCAACATCAACATTCCCAAGTTATGTCCTTATGAGATGAAATATAGGTATAATATCTTAGTACCAGTCTATAAACACAACAATGTATCTTTCAATATTATATATTTCCTTATAAAAGGCGTGGTTTGAGAAACAGCTGTATGTACAAAGTGCAACATGTTATCCGAAATATTGACTCGCATCAAAATTTCAGTAGTTTTGATACCTCAGGCTGACTCGTGTAACAAGGTTAATTGACAACATCAATCTAAACTGACCATAGTTGCACTTCATTATGTAATTTCATATTGAAGCATAATAAATTATTAATAGTTTTACGTCAGATTGGATTGATTGACAGCAATATTGGAACACCATTACTACAAAATTATGTCCGCCTCAATTTAGGAGAACCAGTGTCTTTTTTTTTCTTTAAAATATTGATGAACAACAAAATTTCAGTAGTTTTGATACCTCAGACTGGCTTGTACACTTTATGATGTAAATTTATATGGCTGCATACAATATTAAGTTCAACTTGCTTTTTTATGTCAGGAAAGATTGTATAATACAAATGGCAGCAATATTGGAACACAATGTCTATAAAATGCTGTCCAAATCAATTCAGAGTGCCAGCATGTCATCTTTTTGTAAAAAAAATATTGACTCACAAGAAAATGGTAGCAACATTGGTAAAAAATTACCATCATGACTGCAAAATATTTTCCGAATCATTTTAGAGTGCCAGCATTTTCTTTCCGTGTTCGAAATCTTGAATCGTCACTAAAGTTAGTAGTTCAGAATGGTTTGACCCATCCATCACTGACATGACTTATTTCATCTGTACTTTATAATAAAATGAATTTCTGCTGGGAATAGTATACTGTTAGTAGATTAATTTTGTTGGTAGTTAAAAGTACAAGGGTACATATTATATTGCATGTTTAGAGCAATTATGTGGGTTTTTTCGGACGTCAAAAACAAGCCAAACAAATTGAATAACGTAAAAAAAAATAATGAATAGGGTTGCATGAAGGAAGAGACTGTAAAAAATGGTGAACGAAGCAACGTAAACAATGATGATCATATCCCGTTTTATAGCAATATGTTTCCGATCTATTACATAACTTTTCTATCATCCTTATTATTGAAAAAGACAGTCTTTTCTTGTATGATAGCTGTATGTGTATTTGTCACTCACAACCGTGTTATGTTTCACAAATTTTTAATGTATTATTAGTTATATGGTGTGCTAGTGACCTAATGCGATATATATTGGGTCACTAGCAAACGAATTTATTTTATCGACTGTCTTCATACGTGGTATTTAGACTATCGGATTATCAAAGTGATCAAGTCTTCAATACTTAGTTTTATCATGTTTAAGAACCTACTTCCATTTGTCTATACAAAAAACAAAGGCCAACAATAACAGTTCTTCGTCTGTTGAAACCTTTCAGATTTCTTTTTTTTTAAGGGAAGCAACTTATTACTAACTACATATGGTTGCTAACCCTACACGGTAACTAACCATGTAATAGGACACCCTATACCAAATATGTACATGTATAGTCACCATGTGCAGTCCGTTAACCAATTATGATTAGGTCTTTCCACTTTTTTGTGGAAAGACCTATTGTTTTTCTTTGTAGGAGTTATCTCCCTAAACACTGTTTCCCTTGTGTCCACAACTCCTTCGCAACCGTAAAAGATTACGACAAATTTATTTTATAAAATTGCTCGTTATATCCTTCGCATGATTTGTCCAATTTCGATCGAAGCAATATGAACGCTCCATATGAGAGTTATTTCCCTTTTTGTATTTGAAATTTTAAAATGTATTTTAAACTGGAACACCATAAGTGATAGAGACCTAGGATCTTTTGGTTTGAGGTCCTTGGTCCAAAAAAATTAAAATTAGGTCAAGGTCAAAGGTCAAGGTCATATTCTAATATTTGAATTTGTCTTATTTTTACTCATTTTCATTAACCTTATAAGATATCGACAAATTATTTTGTATAAATTGTTAGTTGCGACATGTGGTAACTAAATAATTTTAGTTGAAAGCGTGCGTAAACAATGAATGGGAGTTTTAGACCCTATCATATCTTAAATTATGTTTAAAGTGATATAACTTATTAACCATACATGAAATCCTCAGTTTGTGACCTTGAAATTGAGGTCAAAATCATAGGTTAATTTGACGTTCTAGATTTTGACCTTTGCTTTAAATTCATATCTATACATCATAAAGCCATATGAACTGACATTTAAGACTGAGTTTTTATATTTTAATATCAAAATAGATATTAACTGGTGGAAAGACCTTCAATTGTTCTCTGAACAATTGGTTTTTAATTATATTTATATGTGTTAAAATATTTATATATCCAATTTTCAATTATTTTACATACCTTACTTTTATTTTTGTTGTAACAATATATCATATAAAAAGAAATAAAGATTAAAGTTATCTTATCAATATTGGTCATGATTTTTAAAACTCAGAATTGTCAAGTAAATTTAAGACACAATTCAAAATGTTCAGAATATGTCAAGCCACACGGAGAAAAACTAAGTATTTTGAGAATGTGTCTAGAAATTTCAAGACAGTATTCAAATGTTAAGAATTTGTCAAGAAATTTTAAGACAATCCTCAGAATGTTGAGAATATTTCAGGTAAATATCATACCAATTTAATATAAATGAGAATTTGTCAAGACAAATTAAGACAAAAGTCATAATTTTGGAGAATGTCGAGTAAAAATTATTTCAGACTTTTAGACTTTTGTTCATCCATAACAAATTCTGTCACCTCTATATCTAGAGAATAATTATAATTTCACACTTAAGACTTGACATGAATAATGACCAACACCAGGAGGTGTGTCATAATGAAAGTACAATTTCCTAGGTCAAAGATCAATTGAAAGTAACAAACTTTGGTTTCAGTTGACAACCCCATTTTCTATAGTACAGATTATGTCTGCTATGTATCTTGCGAACCGTTATAATTCAAAGTTTATACCTGACGTGTTTATTTACCAGAACTATATGAAATAATATATAACTTCCTTGGTTGCATTTAACATTTTAACTGTAATTAAAATCACTATCAGCACATAACGAGACTATGTAAGAACTTAAAAAAAGTGCATCATATCAGCTTATCCATAATTGAAGCTGATCATTGTAGTCATTAACATTAGCTGCAGAATGCATTTATTTGTCTTTTTCCATCAATCTGCTCTATGTGGTGTTATCACTCTGAAAGATCAAAAGAAAACAAGATAGGTAAATTGGCAGCAGAACAAATTTAAACCAAACGAATAATGCAATCTGATGTATTTCTGTCGAGCCAAGGGCTACCGATGTATGGCTTTCCACATGGAAGTAAATGCAGATACAGTAAAAAAAATAATATTTAAATTGCATCACTCTGGCTTGAAAAGTATGAAAAAATGTGTCTATTTCAGGTACCTATCTATCTTTGATATTATATTTCTAAAATTGAGGGTAAAGTGAATCTGGTGTACTGTTTGCATATGTAACCGGCCGTAAGTTATGTAAGCACTTAAATTTTGTATAGTCAAATTGTAACCTAATCTTAGTTATATATAATTTTGCCTTTTTAACTTTTTTGGATTCGAGCGTCCCTGATGAGTCTTTCGTTTTAATTCATTTGTTTAGTTTGATCTTAAAAGGAGGAAGTGTGCTTGATCACTTCAAGCAGTTTAATTGAGGTCTGGAGCTGACATGTCATTAATACATTATGTCTACAATTGTTTCTTTATATAATCAACTAATTTTTCAGATTGCAGAAGATTTCACATAGTTCACTGGAAAGGAAAAGTTGTTGGAACTTAAAAAGTGCACATTCCTGTAACCAAGATACTGCTTTTAAGAAACAAGTAAACTTATGATATGCAGGCAACTGAGTGAAACTTTGCTCCTCTTTCCTACAAGGTAATATTGCCTTCATGGTTAAACAGCTAGCATGCAAGGTCGATTTTGATGCAGTTATTAGTGCATACTCAAATATTCAGCTTAATATCGTGCTGTGGAAGCATACCCAAAACCTGTCGTGATTTTCGAGTCAAGGAAGAGCAATTATAACATAATCGCAGACTTAGAGCAGGATTGTGGCTGCAAGAATTGGAACATACTCATCATACATATAAATAAAATTGAGAATGGAAATGGGGAATGTGTCAAAGAGACAACAACCCGACCAAATAAAAAACAACAGCAGAGGGTCACCAACAGGTCTTCAATGTAGCGAGAAATTCCCGCACCCGGAGGCGTCCTTCAGCTGGCCCACAAACAAATATATACTAGTCCAGTGATAATGAACGCCATACTAATTTCCAAATTGTACACAAGAAACTAAAATTAAAATAATACAAGACTAACAAAGGCCAGAGGCTCCTGACTTGGGACAGGCGCAAAAATGCGGCGGGGTTAAACATGTTTGTGAGATCTCAACCCTCCCCCTATACCTCTAACCAATGTAGAAAAGTAAACGCATAACAATATATTACGTCCTTAATGGCATTCAATGCATAGGTATATTTTGGTTATATATGTTGTACTTGCTATGTCAGTATGTTGATTCTTTGTTGAAATATTTTTAAATATTTTTTCTGTTCATTTCATTTTTCTCTATTGGTGAATAGAAATACGCGGTCTTACAAGCCTGATGGGGCTTAATTATGAATAGAACAGGTAACAGTGGGCCTATGTAACCTCGTCGATGTAACTATAGATAAAACAAAGAAACATCAGCCTAATATAGCCTATACAATTCTAATTTAAAAGAAGATGTAGTATTAGTGTCAATGAGACAACTGTCTATCTACGTCCGAATACGAAAATTGTACAAATGTTAACCATTATATGTCAAAGTGTTGCCTTCAAAGCGAAGTCTTGGCTTACACAGAACAATAAGCTATTATATAAAGTGCCCAAAATGACTGGTGTAAAACAAATTAAACAGGAAAATCAGCAGTTTCATCTATATTAAACATATATAGAACATAGAACTACTGACCTCTATTTGGGACCTAATTAGAACAGTTTTACAGGGTTTATATTTTCTATTTTGTGTAAAAACGGGTTCCAATCTAGCATTGCCTTTATGAAAAAAATGTTACAATACTAAACTCAGTGTGACCTAATTATTTTTATGGTGAATAGAACATAAATACTGAACGAGGTCAGTTGTTCATATAAAGTTGAATTGGGTTCAGGTGATATTATACAGTAATTCAGGAACAGCAAAAACCTCAATGCCTCTATTCACCCAACCATTATCTCATGACTCCTGAATGTATTTTTTTTTTATTTGCAGGACATCATGGAAAGTTTGAATGAGGTAAGAATTTTCTCGTGAGAAGTACGATTTGCATGTGACTTACTGTTGTCGTTTCTGCACGTAAATTACTGTTGTCGTGTCTGTATGTAAAGAGATATGAATGTTTTATTTTGGCATAAAAACTAGAAGAATATAGGTATGATTTAAATGAATTAGATTTCAATTCGTGAAATACTATTGTCAGAAATACTACAAAATTAATGTATATGTTTCTGTTGTCTGAACTGATTTTTTGCAGGAAAATACTTAATTACAGACAGCAATTTAACTCTGTCTTGGTAGTCATTGTATTTGATATACACCGTCGGATTGTGAAACATTAGTTGTAGGTCAATGATAGTTGGTATGCAGTTATATTAACATTAATACATATCATTTTTATGGAAATCTTTTGGCTTTTGCCCGTGAGTCATAGTCTATTGACTTTGAAACGTGTGCTTAGTTTACATGTATTAGATTGTATATTCGTCAGTTGTGATCGAACCATTTGTGGTAGGTAAATGATTATGGAATATTTACTTAGTACCAAATTTTAACATGAGATTTTATAATTTTTCAACAGATAACCTACTCATTAGCAAACATTCTGGTAACAAATTAAACAAAAAAGTAGAATAAAACATATAATCTTTGCATTTGTATTGGAAATTTTACTGTTTTCCTAAGCTTTTGTCGGGAATAGAAAACATTAAACAGTTAATTCTCCTTCTAACTTCAACAATCTTACATTTTAACATGCTTAAGCTTGATTTGACTTATTCAAATTCCTTCAAGAATGATATACCACAGAAAAAGGCAACCTGTCAAAAATTGAATCCCCATAGTCACAATTCGGTAATATGGAGATAGTGATTGGCTCATCAGTCTTAGATTAACCAGTAATGTTAAGTCAATGATGAAAATAGTGTACAGTGATACTGATGGAAGATAATTTTAGTCATGCTATAAACCAGAATATTCAGAAGAGGTGTGGCAGAATTTAAATAATCGATTAAAGAAATACAATTGGTATGCAAGCATATAGGAACTAACAACCCTCACTTCAATTGAGATTTAATAGCCCCCCACCCCTGGTTTTAAGCTTGAAAACTTTTACATAGTTTACAAGTTCATGTTTGAATTTAGGTTTAAGTTTGTTGAAAGCGAAAGATTTATGATATGTAAATGGTATTTGTATTAGATTTTGCACATCTCATTTCCATGGAATTTGTTCAGTCATGTACCTTCAGTCACTGTGCACTGCCTTAACATATGTGCATTATTTACATGTTGAAATATTGCTATTTAAATTTCAACGTTTGCATACTCAAAATAATTACAGAAAGACATAATTGTGTGTTAAGAGTTTTTTTAATCTGTCATTTAATTTTGATACTTATCCTCTGCAGTAATAATATCATTGTTGTCAAATAGCTTGCAATTGATTAGGATTTGTTCAGACTATGTAAAGACGATTCAGTATATGTAGTCAATTTTATAAAAAAACGGGTTTTTTTCTAAAGTGAACATTGATTGGTTAAATATTTCTCAGTGTGTTTGAATTTGTTTGTCAGCTTTTTGGTCATGAATGTTTGTCTCTAATATTTAATAAACTGTGCATTTGTATTCAGATATCGCAGATCAAATTTATTCGTTCATTGTGTAATCATACGTTTTTTGATTGAGTTAAGTCTGCCAATTGGTATTTTATCGTATGTTTTTCTATGTTGTGATGTTATGCTATTGTTTCAGAAAAAGGGAGAAGGTTTGGATCCATTAAAACGTTTAATCCCGCTGCAAATGTTTGCACCTGTCCTAAGTCAGGAATCTGATGTACAGTAGTTGTCGTTTGTTTATGTAATATATACGTGTTTCTCGTTTCTCGTTTTGTTTATATAGATTAGACCGTTGGTTTTCCCGTTTGAATGGTTTTATACTAGTAATTTTGGGGCCCTTTATAGCTTGTTGTTCGGTGTGAGCCAAGGCTCCGTGTTGAAGGCCGTACTTTAACCTATAATGGTTTACTTTTTAAATTGTTATTTGGATGGAGAATTGTCTCATTGGCACTCACACCACATCTTCCTTTATCTATTATCATTAAGTAGTACAAGCCCTGTATGCAGTCTGCAGGGGTTAAAAAATGTTGTTATAGATAACTAGCCCATGACTTATTGGCAGCAGGATTTTACTAGCCCTGTTCGAAGAACTGCTAGCCCATCAAAACTGACCTGCTAGCCAATGTATGCCTTACAAATCAGATTTTGCTGCATAATACATGGTGGGTGTCATGTTTGAAGGGGACATTATACACCGTTTTAAACTAGTTTATTTTCTGGCAGAGAAAACATGATTATTGGTTTTATCGTGTGAAACAAGTGGTTTAATTATTATATTAGTTGTCCAGACATACAAGGGAGACCTTTTATTGGGATGCTCGGGAAAACACTGGCAATATTCGCGGAACATGGTCTCGGAAATTTCATCCTGGCGCCACAGCCGACCTTCCCCAGGGGAATCTTTCTGTCCATGTCACTAGATATGTTCTTTTCCGCTTTTCCCGATCGTATTTTACATTTTTTTCTAGATGAATTTTCAGCCTCAATAGTACCCCCTTCATCTACCGATTAATTGAAAATCTCGACAGAAGCAATGTACAATACCCCCTGTACTCAGAAATCGATATTAAAAGTGTGAGATATTGCAATCAATAGATGATACCTGGCCACCCTGAGTTATTTGTTCTATTTTTAAAACATGTAACTGTACAACAGAGTTGCGTTCAATATCGTAGGGTTACGTAGTGCTACATAGATTTTTGGTCTACTGAACGAGTAGCTAGCCTAGCTGCTATCAATATATATGTAGCAGCTAGGCTAGCTACTCGTTCAATAGTCATAAATCTGCATAGCCCTAAGTAGCCGCTACGATATTGAATGCAACCCTAGACCTGTACAAACCAGTTCAAATGCTTTGAATTCCGGATGACGTAATTGAATCTGATTGACTAAGATAGAATAGGGATTTTCCACTATCTATTTTGGAAACGCCAATAATGTTTTGTTACTAGTCCGTCGGGCATATTGTGTGAAAATTTTGATTGCCCGAGACTCAAATGATCTAGTCCCGGGCGTCGGGCTAGTGGATTTTTTAACCCCTGAAATTATGCAAAATTTATTCATCAATTCATAATATGTATGCACATTTGCGAGTTAAATTGTTATACCGTGATTATATATTCGTCGTCACTGTCCAAAACAATTTTATACATGTACATACTTGATGAATATTTTTTTTGTCCTGTCAAAAACCTAAACTCATCTGTCCCATCTGAATGTTCTGTTTTCTGTCCAGCTAGAGATACAGAAATACCTCAATAAAACTATAAAATGCTTGGCACTAGTATTTTGGGGGCCTTTTATATTTTGCTGTTCGGTGTTACCCAAGGCTCCGTTTTGAAGACCGTGCTTTGACCTATAATGGTTTACTTTTATAAATTTTGACTTGGATGGAGAGTTGTCTCAGTGGCACACATACCACATTTTCTTATATCTATTAACAAAAGTTCATACATATTTTTTATCACATGGATTTGTGTCAACACTGCTAGTCCTATATGAGCCAGATCATGTTAGATATACAGAGAGATATTATATTATTGTAAAAAGATTTCTAAATTGCCCATTTAGTTGAAACATATTTATTTATAGTGGATTGGGAAACAAGTAATTACAACTTATGTTAATCCCTTTCAACTTTGCGGGTGCGAGTCTTGCCTTGTAGTGGAATTAGCCTGCTCTTTTCGAAATCTACAAGGGTGTATTTTACGTGCAAGAGATATGACTGTATTATAACACGTTTCAGCTAATTATCATCCCCTTCCGACGGACTATTGTCGTTTCTCAAGACCATACTCGCAAATGTTGTCAAGGGAGAGCTGACAATTCATTGCCTGAAATTTTCTCCCCGGAGCAGGAATTGAAGCAAGACCTTTTGTGTTAGTAATCTGATGCACTAACCACTTTACCACGGCTCACCTTAATTCACCATTTGCAGTGAATTTTTATAGATAGAAAGGCATACAGTAAGACGTGAACTTGAGATAGAGGAGCGATTAGATATTTTATATAATCTTTTATGCTGCACTTATTCTATATGAGCAGTCAAAATGCGTTGACAGTATATTCAAATGTCATATACAGTCACTGACATAATATCACTTTTACTCATGAATATTTAAATAGAAAATTTCGAACTTATAATTAATTATTCAAACGACCTATTCCACCTGTTCTTGTTTTCAATTTATACAACGACTCAATCTAATTTTTTTGCAATTTTGGTAAAAAAAGAACATATTTCACTTGTTAATATTTTTGGTTTGCAAACTATAATCATTATGTTTGATGCTAATGGTTCATATTTTAGTTCATTCTCAAACAAACTCGTTCATCATCGATTGCGAATTTCAACAGGTAATTTACATTTCTCCGCCTGCATGATATGAGGCCTTTTTATAAAAGGGGAAGTTTCCCAATACTTAATCAAATGATAACATTAATACATTAAACAACAATTGAAAATGCTTTTTTTATTGCAATATACAATAGTGAATTAATTTGACATATCAACGATATAAGGATTCGGACCGAAACGGGGAAATACCTCGACAGAGCCTCGCATTCCCCCGTTTTTAAGCCACATTCTTATATTGTTGATATGTCAAGTCATGCACTATTATTGTCGATGAATGTTGTTATGATTAACTACTAAACTTTCCATTTACAGTATTCTGTTATCAATTTGTTATCAGAATAGTTTCATACTGGTTATAGACATTCCATGTCAGAAAACATGCACATCAGGCTAGGTGGCAATAATTAAAGTCTTGTTTTCAAATTCATTCTTTGAAAATTGAAAAGAGGGGTTGGGGTATACAATGTACTGTAAAGGAAAAATTAGAGTATATACAGACTTATATGTTAACCTTTGAAAAATAGTAGTATATTCCATTCTCGGATATCATTTTTAATAAAACTTCATAGTAAAAGTGGTACAGTTATATCATCAAGACGGTAATGACAAGGTTCTTATATACTTACAGCAACTATGTAATGCTGCTTTAAATGGAAGATTAAAGGATTTGAAAAGATGCATACAAAAAGGGGCAGATTTGGAATACAGAGATAGTGTGAGTAAAATAACATTGATTGTATTTTGGAAGATAGTATCATACACTTAAAATTGGGATTCAATAAAAATGTTGATCATTTCTGACAAAAAATTAAAGTTATTTGATTGTTATATAAATTGTTTAAAAGATATTCAAGATCTTGTTTAATGATTTACGTTTTGAATTTCTCGAAAGAAATTATTGTATATATGAAATGTAAATTCAGCTTAATAGTGGGAGATATTATGAAAATAATTGTGCAAATCATGATACAAGTATGAAATTTGGTAAAAAGGTTGACTAAACGATACTTAGAAAAAATCAGCTGCTGGCCATAAAAAAAATCCATTTTTTCAAGATGGCCACCGCTCATTTTGCAAATGGCGTCATATCCAATAGGCTACTTTTCGTAAATCCTTTGACAGCTGTGTATAGCATGTATAGGTACATTCCAAATTAAGTTTTGATAAAACCTAAATAACAGTTCCTAAAGTACGATAAAAACAATACATATATGACACAAAAATGACTTCCGGTTCCAAAATGGCGGGCAAAAACGTTGAAAATGGATACATTTCGTAAATCATTTGAAAGCTGTTTTATAGGTATAATCCAAAGTAGGTTTTTATAAAACGTAAATAACAGTTCATAAAGTACGATGAAACAGTACATAATTGACGAAAAAGTTACTTCCGGTCCCTAAATGGTGGCAAAAACGTTGAAAATGGCTACATTTTGCTAATCCTTTGAAAGCTGAGTTGTAGATAAATTCCAATTTAAGTTTTGATAAAACGTAGATTACTGTTCCTAAAGTACGATACAACAATACATACATGACGAAAGAATGACTTTCAATTCCAAAATGGCGGCAAAAATATTGAAAGTTTCATATATTTTTTTTTCATTTTCTTCTTATTTACAAGATATATCACTTACTTTGTTAAGTTCAAATATCTAGTTTGGTTAGAAAAGACAGTTTGCATTTCTTATAATCATCTGACAGTTGCCAATACACAAACCCGTACATTGAAAGCCAGAACGGAAGTGTTTACAGTTATCAACACTGCTGGATTTTTGCATCCTCATTTTAAAAGTTTCTGGTATGAGGGTGCAACGGCAGTCAAAAAAGTTCATTTTGGTCTCCAGCTGTTATTGGTTTTTTTTCTTTCATCTAAACCCAGTGTTCATGACTTGGTACGTGAACCTGTTGAAATCATAAATCCTGTTGAGTCCACCTTGATATGCTTCTCTTTTGATATGATTCGGAAGAAAACTCTGGTAGGCCGAATAGCTCAAAGCATTCAAACGGGCGCTGCTTACAAATGATTCAAATCGTTCCTTGTTAACAGCAAATTGTGATGTTGCCGTACATGATGCATGCATATGCTTCTACATGTACGATGTCCATGTCTGTGTCTTTATTCAAGATGGCCATGGTCTTTTTCAAAAAGTTTTCTTCTCACCTTTTTTAAAGGACAAACATTATCAGTATCAATCCTTGCATGTGACGTATTTAATGGAAATAAATATTTGGCTTTGCGCACGCGCGAAAATGTAACAAAATTTACAAAAAAACATTTGAACTATTTACTTGAGCTTGAGTTTGAAGTTGAAATCATCCATTCTTTAATTTTACGGACGCCATCACGAGTTGGTTGACCGTTATGGAATAAAATGATATGGAATATGTTTCTCACGTCGTAACTACAATCCCCTTCCTTTTCATGGATGTGACCTACCGATTTAGACTCTTTACCGGCTTTGTTATCACATAAGCAACACGACGGGTTCCATATGTGGAGCAGAATATGCTTACCCGTCCGGAGCACCTGATAGGGTTCGTGTTGCTTATTCTTTAGTTTGTTTTATGTTGTGTCATGTTTTCTATTTGTTTAATTGTCTTTTTCATTTTTAGCCATGGTGTTGTCAGTTTATTTTCTTCCCTCTTTCATGCAATATATCACCAATTTTTTTTAAACAAGCCATTTCAATGTACTAGCCACCAAACATAACGATAAACTTATCTTCTCTGTACAAATCTTGCCATTCCTAATGATTTTGCATAGCCAATGCCAAAATGGTTCACTGCAGCTATAATTGTATTTGGCCTGGATTTTAAAAGTTAACCACTTTTTTCACCTCATAAATCAAATGCTTGATCAATTCAACTGAATGGGCGTGTTTTCAAATAGTGGTATCATAAAAGTTACACTTACTTGAAAAGAAGAGCATTGATTTTTAGAGGAATTAAATGACGACCAATATATGTTTACGAAATTCAAGTCCTCGTCTGTTAAATGAACTACGATTTTCAACATTGTGCCCCGGTAGTGAGTGCAAATCACTCTGTATGTCTATAAAAAGTTTGTGCATGCGCAAAATTGATAAACGCATTGGTTTCATAACATTTAAATGTTATCAAACCAATTTATAATATCTTTAAAAATCCAAAAGCTCAAGTAAATTTTGTTACATTTTCGCGTGTGCGCAAAGCCAAATATTTATTTCCATTAAATACGTCACATGCAAGGATTGCAGCTATCAAACCTGATAATGTTTGTCCTTTAAAGAAGGTGAGAAGAAAACTTTTTGAAAAAGACCATGGCCATCTTGAAAACATTTTTTTGTTCATGGCCAGCAATTTGTTTCTCAAAAAGTATATAATAATAATGCTTCGTGCTATATTTCATGCTTGTATCATCATTTGCTGTTCAGATATTCCGGATTCAGCCCGTTCAGTCATGTCAAGATAATCAAGATGGATGGCTCTAGCTTTAAATCAAGTCTGTTTAGACTGTTTTGGACGAATTCAGACCAATTATAAAAGAAACGTTTAACACTATCTCATCGTGTTCAGATCCGTTTAATGTTTCAGAATGATATATGGAGTTTATGTATTTAACTTCATCAGCAACGATCAACATAAAATCCTAATGTTTGATATGTCAGATAATTCATATCGTTCATTCCGTTATCCTCTTAAAGGCTGCATCAACGAACCATGTCTCCGTTTGACCTGATCTTCTGAAATTGCTCTTAGACCGTGGAGGGGGTGTTAAAACTATAAATTATATACCATTGAAAAGAGAAGGATGGCAATGGGGTTTTACAGAATTGAGAATAATTGGCAATACATATGAATAATAGAGAAAATGAAACAAACAAACAAAATTTTTCAATCATTTTGATTGAAGTCTGGAGCTGGCATGTCAGTTAACTGCGAGTAGTCTGATGTTATAAATGCATAATTGTCATTTTGTTTATTTTCTTTGATTACATCTTCTGACATCAGACTCGTACTTCTCTTGAACTGAATTTTAATGTGCGTATTGTTATGCGTTTACTTTTCTGCATTGGCTAGAGGTATAGGGGGAGGGTTGAGATCTCACAAACACGTTTAACCCCGCCGCATTTTAGCGCCTGGAGCCTCTGGCCTTTGTATGTCTTGTTTTTTTAACCATTTAGTTTCTTGTGTACAATTTGGAGTTTAGTATGGCGTTCATTATCACTGAACTAGTATATATTTGTTTAGGGATCAGATGAAGGACGCCTCCGGATACAGGATTTTCTCGTTGTATTAAAGACCTATTAGTGACCTTCTGCTGTTGTCTCCTCTATGGTGGGGTTGTTGTCTCTTTATACAAAAGCCATTAGGTATTCATCACATTGGCACGAAACTTTATTCATTACCCCTTTCAAAACTTCATTCTCTGTTCAATCTATGTTTGGAATCCACTGTTACAAACCCTCATTCAAACCTATAAAAACTTGAAGCTATAATTTCGGATATTGCAAGTCACAGACTTTTCAAGCCAGTCCGCATTGGAAAAGATGAAAAAGAGAAAAGATCTTTCCTTAATCTTTCCTTTGCTAACAAAGGTCTCGATGGCGTCAACTTAGGCAATATCCTTCATCATAAATTAGTTCAATCGAAAATACCTCCTTATTTCAAAGACCAGTCTGTACCAATCATTTCTTATACCTATACCAAACCTATTGCAACAAAAAATTTCAATCACAAACACGTTTTGCAGGATCTCGATATTGACGACTTCAAGTCTAAACCTCCCTTTTGCACTTGTGCTAGTTCCCAATTCACATATAATCCTGCTTACCGGTGACCTCAACATTATTAATAACACTTCTCTACGAAATGTGTTATCGAAAGGTTCGAAATATCGTGAGCATAAATCCATCAATTGGAAATACAACTTTAAATTTTTGATGGATTCAGTTGAGGATTATGCTAGGCAATTGGCTAAGCGCGAGAAGGAAGACGTAGACACTCTTTCCAAATGGATTAAGGCAGTGGGGTCGTTGATACAAATCAGAATTAAGAAACTGAATGGGTCTATCAATGCCCATGCTACGTCAATCTTTAAAAACCCAAATGTTGCAAAACACCTATCCTACCTCCATGACAAATATGTTGTTGTCCCCGCAGATAAAGCCGCAAACACCATTTGTGTGTGTAAAACTCATTACATTAACTGCTTGATAAACGAATTAGGTATTGTCAATTCACTTGGAAACTCAACATATACCCTCACGACACTAACCAAAGAGGAAATCCTTGATAATCATAGGTCTGTTCTGTGTTCCTTTGGAATTTCAACCGAAGATGAAGAACTGGATCTTCCATCACTGTATTGGATACCTTAACTACATAAGTGTCCTAACAAACAACGGTATAATGCTGAGTCTTCCAAGTGCTCTACGAAACGTCTGTCTAAATTGATAACATCTATTTTATCAGCAAGCAAAGACGGGCTTCAAAGTTATTGTGAAACTGCTTATTCTAGAGGTGGCGTGAATCAGATGTGGAAACTTAAAAATTCCAAAGATCTTTTAGAGAACATACAATCTAACTCTCTTTCATCTTGTAACAGTATTAAAACATTTGACTTTTCTACTCTTTACACAAGTATGCCACATTCCAAACTAAAAGACAAATTGAAAGAGTTGTTATTGCTTTGCTTCATAAAAAAGAATGGCCAACGTAGATACAAGTATCTTGTCTAAGGGAGGGAGACATCCTACTTTGTAAAGGATCACTCTGATTCAAACAAAAAATTCTCTGAAACTGATATTATCAACATGCGTGATTTCTTGATTGACAACATATTTGTTACGGTCGGAAAACGTGTTTTTCAACAGACTGTCGGCATTCCAATTGGAACAAACTGTGCCCCTCTACTTGCCGACTTGTTTCTTTATTATTATGAGGCTGACTTCATGCAGGAACTTCTTAGGAAGGAAGATAAGAAGTAAGCAATATCCTTTTACTCTACTTTCCGCTATATAGATGATCTTCTTTCACTAAATAATTCAAAATTTGGTGACTATGTGGAACGCATCTATCCCATCGAGCTAGAGAGAAAGGATACTACAGATACAGTTAACAAAACTTTACGACAAAAGAGATGATTTCAGCTTTCCAATAGTGTTCTTTCCATTTCTAAGAAGCAACATTCCAGTAGCACCTGCATACGGGGTGTATATGTCCCAATTGATACGATATTCCCGTGCTTGTATTTCCTATCATGATAGAGGATTGCTGCTCACAAGGAAGCTATTAAACCAAGAGTTCCAAATGGTGAAGTTGAAATCATCCCTTCGTAAATTTTACGGACGCCATCACGAGTTGGTTGACCGTTATGGAATAACCGTTTCACAAATGATATCGGATATGTTCCATACGTCGTAACTACAACATGTACAATCCCCTTCCTTTTCATGAATGTGACCTACCGAATTAGGCTATTTACCGGATTTGTTATCACATAAGCAACACGTCGGGTGCCACATGTGGAGCAGGATCTGCTTACCCTTCCGGAGCACCTGAGATCACCCCTAGTTTTTTGGTGGGGTTCGTGTTGTTTATTCTTTAGTTTTCTATGTTAAGTCATGTGTGCTGTTGTTTGTTTGTCTTTTTCATTTTTAGCCATGGCGTTGTCAGTTTGTTTTAGATTTATGAGTTTGACTGTCCCTTTGGTATCGTTCGTCCCTCTTTTGACACATTACCCATTTCCATTCTCAATTTTATTTTTTACAGAGTTTGTCTTTTGTGCCGTGTGGAGACAGAAGAGCGTTTGAAATCTTTAGCTTAACAGATTTGTCATTTTTACATAACTTAATTCATTGCATGCTGGTTCATATTCTGGACGCCAGTCTTTGCTCCTTTTTAATATATTTCACAAACAAAAAAAACAGATATGAAGCTTAGAAATGGAAAAAAATATTAAATACTAAACTCGTTCAAAGGGTATCTACAGGTCTAAATCTTCAAAATCACTTAATATCTAAAAATACTACCATCGCTAACATTTTTAACAATAAAAATCGTGGTTACTCTTCTATCGATAAGTGTCATGCTAAAAAATGACTTACATGTCCCGTCTTTCCACCAACAATACGGTAAGATCCACATTTAATGGTCGCACATTTTCTTTAAAATTTGAAACTGATATAACTTGAAAAACAAACAGTATTATTTATTTACTCACATGAAACAAAACGGGATGCGGTATTTAGTACGTAGGTGAAACTGGACAATATTTATCTAAACGCACTCAAGAACATCTGTATCGTTTTAAAAGACCCAATAACTTCAAAAGTATCATTTATCAACACCTTAAGAAGCACAATCATCCTATTAAATATTTAGAAGTTTTGAAGTAGTAAATAAGCAGCCTCGTGAATTTCATTCAAAGTTTGTACGATCACTGAAAATAATTGAATTAAATTGGATTAAACAATTACAGACAGTCTACCCTCTCGGTCTTAATGATAATATCATGGGAATTGGCAATTTATCAAGAACCGATTTTGTTAACATTTTGGATATTGTTTCTAAAACTGTTCGAAAAAACCGTTCTCATGGTCGTAGAAAAATTCGCAATCAAAGAAAATTTCGGATCAATCATACCGATATTTCGGACCTAATTTCTATTTCAAAAAACAACGGCAGACATTATCTGTTAACTAAACTCTGTTCATTACCGATAAATAAGTTAAATAAAATTTTAGAGGATTGCAACACAATTTAATATAGCAGTCCTAAGTATGAAATCGTTCAAATTATAATGGTATATTGTTATTCTGAACTGTTTCCTAAAATTGATCGTCCTGAAGATCATAAAAAACTTTTTTATTTAAATAAAGTATGTCAATAAAGGTTTTGATTTTGTTAATATTGCTGGTATTTTTAACGACCATTCTGTTAAAGAACAAATTCCTGGATATTTTGATAATACTGAGCTCCCTCTTATTTGTTATATTTACAAGAAATCTACCCGGAAATTCGTGTTTAATTATAGCCAATTGTGTAAAGATGTTAATATTAGTGAAAATACACCTACTTCATGTAGTTGCAGTAATTCCGAACACATTTATGGACCCATTTCCCATGTTATAACAGGAGATCTTAACATCGTTCAAGACCGAGATCATTCCTCGGTAAAGGACCTAAATATCGTCCCCCGTCAATTATTTATTGGAATGAGTGTCGTAATATCATCCATGACTCACTCCGTACTTACTGTTTGAAATGGAAAAAGCTGACAAAAAATCTTTGGACTCTTTTTTTAATTCAGTAATGAACATAGTTGATATACGTATTCAACATTTTAAAGATAATTTTACTTGTAACAATAACCACAATAAACCTATTTCTCGTATCAAACATAAACTAAAAAAAAAACAAGCAAAGGAATTTGTTTTTATCCCGGCCGATAAAGCTGCTAATAAAATTATTATTGTTTGACGTAAATTTTACATTGAGGTTCTACAAATACAAATGTAGAAATCACCAATTCACCAACATTCCAAATGACCCCATTTTCAGAAAACGACATCGGTAACAAACATAAATTTTTAGCTACCGCTTTACAAGCAGAACCAAAAACAATGAAAGTCCCAACTATGTATTGGCTACCGAAGCTACACAAAATGCCTTACAAATATAGATTTATTTCTATGGTCGGGTTGTTGTCTCTTTGGCACATCCCCACTTCCATTCTCAATTGTACTTGCATGAAAATAAGGAATTGATAATAATAGACAAAAACTATTAAGAATAAAACAAAACGGCTTAAAACATTGAAGAATACAGAAATGAAGGACCCCCTCCAGATCCTCGTAGAACTTTTTGTTAAAACAATATAACCTAATTTTAGTTCAGCATCGAGTATATATCTTATCACTTATGTTTGTAAACGCGTTAATTATTTCTTTCATTTGAATAACAAACTTATTTAATATAAAATGTGTATTTATTTGTTAATGCATGTTGCACTATAATACATAATTCTTCTTCGTCTTCTTCTTCCTCCAACAGTAATTAATGTATGCGTTAATATTTTCTGTCTATAAAGATTGGGTTCGATGACACGTGCCATTATACAGAAGGTAATAAAATCAATGATTCTTGAAATATTAAAGAAATGTGGCAATTACAATGGATATTTCACGAAAACAACAAACGTACACCTGTCGTGGTATTATACATGTAGCTCCGTATGTGTAGTTTAAGGTTCTATACCATTTTATGATAGCTTCTTTCTAAAGACTATTGACATTGTAAAAGCTACACGCACATATCACAAAACCGCAAATATAGTATAGTTAAAAAGATATACGATATTGACATAGCATTTTTTTCTATCAAAAATGTATGCTGGTATATTTGTAACTCTGGGTTTTTACCATAAATGTATTGCACATGTAAAAGGTTAGATTGTTTTTGAATATTTGCCCAAATAAACTTTTCCCGAGAAAAAATACAATCCATATAATGTTTTGTGCTTTAATTCCTTTGTTGGCACTTTCTAACTTATATCCTCTAATTGTTATGTCAATCCAAATAATGCAAGTATATATTTTGCAAACATACACAATTTGGCAAGTGTATCATGTTAAAAAAAAACAATTATTCATAATAATTGTCAATTATTTAACTTAGATTAAATTATGGAAGGAAAAGTTTCTTTGTACGACAATTACATGCCTTTTTTTACTCAAAGTTGTCGATAAATAAATTGCATTTCAATAGCATATTATTAAATTGCTGAAAGATCTTCCACATGTACTTAACAGGAAATCCGTTAGTATTGAATCCCCTGTCCTAAATTATGCAATTTGTCGTTCTGCGTTATCGTGGTGTAAGAAAGACGCACTCTGTATATAATACATACTTTTGTATGTTATATAACTTCCCAGGTAGGTAGTAACATTCATTACCCTTACACCCACACTAATAAGCTGTGATTCCTATTTGATTTCAATTTTTATGAATATATTAGTTTGTTTATCCTAAGTTTCAAAATCTGCGTAAACTAATCCCGCAAATGAAAGTGAGCCATTTTCACTCTACTATGGCATGGTCGGGTTGTTGTCTCTTTGGCATATTCCCCATTTCCATTCTCAATTTTAACAATAGAACTTTTTTGCGTGGTATAATTGTAATATAACTGTTCATTAGACTTTTATTTTGAGCTGCAAGGCGAAAAAAACTTACTTTGCTCTATGAATGTCGTTTGGTTTTCGGTTTTTTGTTTGTTTGTTTGCTGTATTTTTGACGCACATACCAACAACTCTTGACGTAATTATCAAAACCTAATATATAAATATGAATAAGAATGAAGGACGAAAATGCAGGTTTATATGTAGTATAACGAGATCAGATTTTTTTTAAAACAAATTTATTTAAGGAATGACTGTAATATTTTTTCTGTCTATGAAAAAATAACATAAAAAATTTGGTGCACACTGAAGAACGCGCGTAACGGGTTATTTAACAGTGTGCACCACATTTTTTATGTTATTTCGAATAGACAGAAAAAATATTACAGTCATTTCTTATAATTTAATTCTCGATTCCATTTAAACCGTAAAAAACAATGAAAAAGCGTTGATGACGTCACGGTCACATGACTTAATTATGTCTATGATAACAAAATAACGTCAGCCAATCAAAAGACGCGTTACATCTAAAATTAAATTATTACTTTTTGCACTCTATTGTCATATATCGAAAATTTGAAAAATCTAATATTAAAACAAATAAGCTTTCTTTGATTTCCACGATTTACCATAATTATATCATGCCATATGCTACATTGATTCAGAAAACAAATTTTGGAAATATATGACCACACAAGTGTATGTGCACCAATCTTAGTTAATTAAATTTAGCATAAATAGTTACAACTACAAAAAAGAGTAACAGTGATGGTCTGTACCGCCCCGGAAAAAATACACTTATTATGTGTACAGAGGCGGATCCATTCAATTTCAAAAGGGGTTCTCAACCAAATATAAAGGAAGGGGATCCAATATTATGGCCTATTATCAAAAGGGGAGCCAAAACCCCGGAAGCCTCTTTCAAATCCGCCACTGTGTGAACCAACGATATGACATTTTACAAATATGCAAATCGAAACGTGTTCTGAAAGACTGTTTTCGATTTCGCATAATAGTAATATGAAAAAAGATGGGGATCATGTACGAGTGCCAAATGCTATATCTTTTCACCCAAGATACAATCTATTAAAGTAAGCAATCATAATTTCATCTCTGAAAAGTGAGCTATAAAGGGACTGAAAATTTCTAGTGTAAAAAAAAGTGCTACATTAATATATCGCTGTTCAAAATTCGTAAATCGAGGGTAAAAACACATCGGGGTAACAAACTAAAATTGCGCGAAACACATTAAATATAGGACAACAACGACACAACACTAAAATTTAACACGCACAGAAACGGACTAAGCAGTAGACAAAATCCGATGAGAATAACAAATATAACAAATATAACATCAAAACCAAATACATGAATTTGGGATAGAAAAGTACCGTGACACGTCTTATAGTAATGTAACATATTAGACAAAGAAACACACGAATAATAGCTAACAAAAGGCACCAGATTTATAATTCAATACGCTAGAAGCGCGCCTCGTCCTGACAAGACTTACCAGTGACGCCCAAATACAAAAGTTTAAAAGTCAAAACAAGTACAAAGTTGTACAGCACCGAGGATTACTAGTTCAAAAAGGTTGTACCAAAACGGCGAGGGTTTTCTGCTTTGGATAAGAACATCCTTATTATTTAGAACAATTTATGATTTTGCATACAGTAAATTTTATAAAATGGCTATATAAAAGATATACATGATAACACTGAAGTGTTAACTAATTCATGTAATTACAGAAAACAAAACACGGATACATTACTAAACCCAACACAAAAAATAGACACACCCGACTTAGTCAAGTCCTCAATGCAAAAAGTGAGAAAAAAAGTGACGTCACATACGAAATGGTAAAAAGGCAAAAAAAATGACGTCACATTTGAAATTCTAAAACAGCATACAAAAAATGACGTCACATTTGAATGACTAACTCCATTCAAAAACAATAAGATAAAATTAAAAACCAATTGCTCAGAGAACCATTGATGGTCTTTCCACCAGTTAAGACCTTTTTTTATATAAAAATATTAAAATTGGTTTAAATGTCAATTTTAGCGTCAAATGACAGCTTATTGAACGCTTATTCCAAAAATATATGGTTTCTATACAAAAACATATAAATAAGGGAGGTCATGTTTTACTTCCGGTTTAATATATGTTACTTCCGGTAATTTTTTATTGTTTACTTGACACTGATTCCAAAAAAAATATTGTTCTATATACTTTTTCATTAATTAAGTACAAAATATAGCTACTTCCGGTTTACAAAAGGTCACTTCCGGTCGTCTTTTTCTAGATCACACTGCTTGCAATATAATTTAAAAAGTCCCATGTCTTGATCATGTATACATATGAGGTAAAAGCAAAGGTCAAAATCTAGAACGTTACATTTACCTATGACCTTGAGCTCAATTTCGAGGTCATCAACCAAGGACCTCAAATCAAAAGACTCTAGGCCTCTGCTATATGTTGTTTAAGAGTTGTATTACCTAGCAACTAATATTAGACATAAAAGGGGGCAACACTGGCATCAAATGTCTACGTACTCTTTCGACTAAAATTTACGTGTTACCACATGTCGCAACTAACAATTTAGTAAAAATAATTTGTCGATAAGTTATACGGCTTTTGAAAATAAGTGAAAATAAGCCAAAATCAAAATTTATAATATGACCTTGACCTTTGACCTTGACCTTATTTTCAGTTTTTTGGACCAAAGATCTCAAATCAAAAGACCCTAGGTCTCTATCACTTATGGTTTACTAGTTAGAAATGCATATTCTTATATCAAACATAAAAGGGAGGATAACTCTCATATGGAATCTATATACGGCTTCGGTCAAAATAAAACAGAACATCCTAAGGATTTAACGAGCAATTTGGAAAAATAAATTTGTCGGTTTCTTATACTGTTGCAAAGCTTTAGAGATAACAAGAAAAACAGTGTTCGGGGAGATAACTCTTATTTGGGAAGGTATTCGGTTAAGCAGAGTTGGTTTCAAAAGCGTATAAACTGTTCGATATCATATTCCAAAAATCTAAGCGACATCTTGCGAAACAATAAAAACAGCGAAGGAAAAAAATTAGGCGGAAGAAAAAAAAATTATAATCAGAAGAAATCCAATAGGTCTTTCCACGGAAAGGTGGAAAGACCTAATTAGGATTAATTTAAGATTATATTTGAACTAAACACGTAAACTGATATAACATTTAAAAACAATAAAAACTGCAATACTTATCTATTGCAAACTGAGGTAGAAATTAACTATATTATATAGCTATGTCCAGTTTGTTTTGACCCTAACTGCAAACGTAAAACATCGTACAAATAACAAAATGAATAACGTTGAACCAAATCAAATCTAATAAACGAAGGCGGTGATTAATTTTCTTTACGGTAACACATGAATATAATAGAAACGACGTCAAGACATTTGACAAAATCCGATGAGAATTACAAACATAACATCAAAACCAAATACATGAATTTAGGATAGAAAAGTACCGTAATACGTCTTAGAGTTATGCGAATTCACACTCAGCAAAACAGTCACGTTCGGTAATTAAAAGATTAGACGACGTAATGACAAACCACAATCTATTATGTGGTAGAAAATAAAAAAAATCCTCACCTAGTTTGGTCAAAGACACAACAATTCAACATTGTCAGAAAAGAATGACAAATAGCTTGTGTAGTTTGTATGGAATGTGGTGGATGATATAGGCTTCATGGTCGGATTGTTGTCTCTTTGTCACATGCCACATTTCTATTCTTAATTTTATTACTGTACAAGAATGAGTTTATATGGAGATTTTTGTTTCGTTAAATACAATTTACATACTTACGCTGTCTCTATAAGTAATCTATCCGGAGTTTTAAGAAAAGTAGGGGGATTAAAGAATTAAGAACTTTGAAAACAAAAAATTGTGTTTACATTGGTAGATGGCTTAATAATTAAATAATCATTTTATTTATATTTTATGTACTTCCGCGCGCGGGTGATATTGAGTACGAGTTCTATTATGTTTTAGAATGTTCGGCAATATGCAAAGGTGGACACTGTTAGAACGCGATTTTGATCTCTACGGACGCCACATTTTGTGATGAATTTGTTCTTTATTTTTTAACGCTTTCAAATGAAATAAAGTGAAATGTTTCAGACTTTTTGAAAATTGATCAATTGGCTTCAATTATAACAAAGTTAAAACAATTCGAAAAGACACGGTACTTTGTATTTTTGCAATTTTTTAAAGCAATATATGTTTATTATTCTTCAAAGAAACCCTTTTCTGTTTGTTAACAGAGTTAACTTGTGTATATCTATTACCATCACTTATCACATGCAGGTATACACCTAATTATAAACGGCGCATGACGTTTCCGCTTTGTAATTTGTATAGATACATGTATAATACACACTCATTACTATTTTATTTAGATAAACCTGTTAATTAAATATACAAAACATAAATTGTAAATTTCGTATATCAGCTCATATATCAAGCATAGAAACAGGCACATATTATAATGTTGATAGAAATAATAGACTCTGTACAAGTTGTAATACTACCCCTTTTGCAGATGAATACCATTTTAGTTTTGAATGTTAAAAAATATAGTCAAATCCGAGAAAAGTATATTAAAAATTATAATTTCAGAAATGGGAAAAGGTCATCTCTTTTTCGCGGAAAATAAATGATAATTTCAAGAAACATTTAATTATAGGTCAAAAGTACGCCCTTGACACGAAGCTTTATCCCACACCAAACATACAGCTATAAAGGTCCCTAAAACGACTAGTGTAAAACAATTCAAAATGGATAAAACAAACGACTTATCTATAGCCATGGCGTTGACAGTTTGTTTAAGATTTATGAGTTTGACTGTACCTTTGGTATCTTTCGTCCCTCTTCTATAAGTACGGTATCTTCGCTACGTTATTTTATTGCTTTTTGGTCAATTTAGAAATAGCAAGTAAGCGTTTCACTGTTTTTTTAATAAGAGTATTTACACCGATGCTTAAAAAAAACAATCTGATACGAAACAGAAATATCAATCGTACATTAGATTTTATCAATCGTTTCTTCTTAAGGTGGCCCGGGCCTATTCGAAGTTTCTATCAGAAGTGCCGTATTTTTTGTTATTTTAATCTTGATAGAGAGTGAATCAAATTGATTGAAAAAAATAGGGGGTCCCGGACCATTTAGCTCAAAATATTACTTTTAAAGAGGTATGTAAAATGGAACTTTTTTCAATGAAAAGATAGAAAAAAATTGAGGTGTTGATGTATTTTTTATCGAAATATAAAAAAAAACGTTCTATGACACTTGGTCCGAAACTGTAATATAAAAAGCTGAAATAATGCTTCAAAGAATGAGCAAATAATAAACATAGGTCACCGATAAAGAAAAAAAATTGACCTGAAACCCAAAATTTTGACGAGAAAAATGGTGAAATTGGGTAAAATGTCATTTTGAGTCTTTCACAGATACACATAATAACGATAATAATTTGTTAGGGACAAAAATTCTATAATTTAACATTTTTAATCAATCAAAAATTTTAAAAAATAATAGCAAATTTACAACTCAAACTTTTCGTGCGCATGCGTAAAATATGCGCAGTCGAATAGAACCGAGCCACCTTAAGTAACGTTGTTTGATATTCTTCTATAATATGATTCACTCCTGTATAAATTCGTGCTATAATTAATGACGATAAAAAAAAATCAAAAGAGCTATCGACATATAAATGTATATAATGGTCAAAATCAACTGCTAACCAAATTGTTAATGCTTGTATTGTTTGTTGCATTTTAAAAAAAATGTATTCGTTAATGTGATAATTTTACCCGGTTTAACCTTATTTAAAAGATAAAACCTGAAACTTCATTCATTTTACGTCCATGGATTGGTAAACACTGAGTTAGTTTATGACAATCCGTTTCGGTTGACTGCTTAAATCATCCGTTTATTAAAATGTAAATAACTTTCACCAAGCAGTTGTCATATGTTTAAAAATTTAAAAAATAAAGTAAATTATACAGTATTTCTAAAAATATACGTTTCTTGACCAAATATTGATAAGAACTATTATTTTACATTAGAAACAAAAACATGAATGATATATTACTGATCATTATATCTATAGAGGCGGAATGAATACATACAGGACTACTTAATGTCAGAAAGCAGGACTGCAAAGTTTTTATGACTAACACATTTTCCGGTACAACAGTTAATCTTTTCTTATATAACCAATTAAATGTTTAAGATTATATTGGGAAAAATAGTTGTTTTTAAAGTTTGCATACTTTATATAACGAAATAGTTGTACATTCACATTGAAAGCCAACAAAAGAATATCATCTAAGCTATAGAGGTTCTATTCATAAAGGGGAAGTAACCCCTGATAAAAAAAAGCAGATATAGTGTCGCCTGTTTTATTCAAAATATTTAAAATCTTTACACGACTGAACACGATCTTACAGCCACTAAACATATGTTTTACCTTTGGTCTTAATTGATCTAAACGTGATCTAATCAAGTCTTATTTCAATGCTAGAAGAATCATTTCTGTTTATCTTGACACGACTGATCTGACTGAACACTATATATCGGAACAGAGTCTGAATGTCTAAACAAGTCTTAACGTTTTTCCCTAGTGGTAAAGTAAGTCGATTAAGACTTGATCAGACCAAAATGACCGTTTCAGACTTAAATCTGGCTACTAGTGTCATGTCTGGTCAGAATGTGGAAAATAGATTTGATGAATCATGTTCTCTAAACAATTAGTAATAACATCTGATGACTCGAACTCGATTGATTCGAATACTTTGTTAAGTCGAGTAAAATTATAGTCCCTTCGATGTCAAATTAATGTACATTGCCCCTGACGTCTCGAAGTTCCAAAGTAGGAATTTCTGAAAGATGCAAACATAAAGGATAACATTCAAATCAGGTTGTTTCTTTAAAAAGAGATTAAAGCTGAGAACATACTTATTTGTATGATAGTAAAAATGACATTTTATGGTGACCGGTCCCACACACCTTTATTGATCGTCCAAGCTCATGAAGCTGAATGTTAGTGTGTTGAGCGTATTTCACCTGAAATACAAACAAAATTGAATTTAAATTACCGAGAAACAAATCGTTAAAATTAAAATTCCTTAATTAAAAAAATAAAAGGATTAAGGTCGTAAGAATAAATTTATAATAATTGAATGTAGAGCAGAAGCCGTTCAGAACTTGTTGCATTCCACGATTGATTCAATAATTTATAGAGTATTAAGTAAATATGTGTGTTTTCTATAAATTTTTAAACACATGATTTGAATCTGAAGGACCAAACAATATGGATATCACAATAATTATAAATTGTCATATCGAAAAATGATCCAGTGTTCAAAAGTGCCTAGTTAACATGAATCTTAAACCGTATTGTATTTACTGTTTTCCTTATTTAAAACCGTACACTCGACCTCGGACAAGTCGAATACTCTAGTCCGGTCCAGTCGATTTCGAAATAGTGTGGTACGACAGTCACTGTACTTGCCACTTGACGTTTAGCAAACAATAATCGTGCAATCAATAATGAGCTTATTCAGTGAAAATATATCATATATCTAAATAAATGGTTAAACAATTATGTGGATTCATTTATTTTCGTGGGTTTCAATTTTCGTGGATTGAGGACAATTTGCATTTTCCTTGACATTTGCTATTAAAGTTTTACCAATCCTACAAGCATTGCCTATAAAAAGAAATGTAATTCGTCGGATATTAGCATTTGTTGTTGACATGTACCCACGAAACCATAGAAAATTGGTATCCAACTAAAAATAATGATTTCGAAGTATTCTTAAATCATATTATTATATACTAGTAAGTCGAAATACCTGTTTGATTTCAACAGGTTATTGTGAATTAATTTTAATTCGTAGTGTTCCAATTTTCCGGGGTTTTATCGATCACAGCAAACCACGAATTTAAGAATTGAGCAAAGAATAATCACGAGAAAGATATTATTTTTAGAAGAATGTTTGTTCCCAGTTTTGTTGTGCATAATCTCGACTACGTCTATTTCTGAAGTCCGGTTTCGTCGACCTCGACATAAGTGATTCGACTGTACTTGCCACATGACGTTAATCAACCAATAATCATTCAATCAATAATACTGATGGTTATTCAGTAAAAAGTCATTATAAATAAATAAATGTTTGAACAAAACTGTGGATTCATTTCTTTTCGTGGATTTTAATTTTCTTGATTTGGGGAAAACTTGAATTTTTCTTGACATTTGATATTAAAGTTTACCAATCACGTCACGAATAGCCTTTGAACATTTTGTAATTCGTGGGACATTTGAGTTTGATGTTTATATGTACCCTCGAAATCTAAGAAAACTGGTTTTCACCGACAAATTATGATTCCGCGTATTGCGATTCAAGTTATTATATAAGTCGAAATATCTGTTTGATTTAACAGGTTAATGTGATTTTATTTTCATTCGTAGTGTATCAACTTTCGTCGGTTTTATCGGTCACAGCAAACCACGAATTTAAGGATTCAGTGAATAATAATCACGAGAAAGATGTTATTTTTAGTAGAATTCTTGTTCCCAGTTTTGTTGTGCAGTTCTATAGTGTTGACTAGCGATACAAATATTAACCAAAAACGTTATTTAAAAAAAAAATTGTTTTCAATAAATACATAGTGAAATCTCTAGAATATGCAAATAAAATGGTTCACTGCAATTTGTTATTATTACTGTAACATTGATGAGTCAAGACTATGTAAGGGACATTGACCATAAGTTATATTGTTTATGACAGGAACATTAAAGTTCACATCTTTGACTCCTCACGAATGAGCAACAAACTTTAATTAAAGTAGCTAAAGTAGAACACACATTGATATTTTTCAATACAGTGTTGATATATTGCTATTGCAGAATTTTTAGATATAGGAAGATGTGGTGTGAGTGCCAATGAGACAACTCTCCATACAAATAACAATTTAAAAAGTAAACCATTATAGGTTTAAGTACGGCCTTCAACACGGAGCCTTGGCTCACACCGAACAACAAGCTATAAAAGGCCCCAAAATTACTAGTGTAAAACCATTCAAACGGGAAAACCAACGGTCTAATCTATATAAACAAAACGAGAAACGAGAAACACGTATATATTACATAAACAAACGACAACTACTGTACATCAGATTCCTGACTTAGGACAGGTGCAAACATTTGCAGCGGGATTAAACGTTTTAATGGATCCAAACCTTCTCCCTTTTTCTGAAACAATAGCATAACATCACAACAAAGAAAAACATACGATAAAATATCAATTGGCAGACTTAACTCAATCAAAAAACGTATGATTAAACAATGTTTACTTATTTCTGGACATAAATGACATTCTTACAAAGTTTAAACGAATACACCAGTGATACATAATAAGGGTATAATAGTTACATAATTGATACTAAACCTGTATAAACTAACACACCAATAATGGGGAGACCCTATGAAATAACACAAAACTTATGGGGAAGCTGTATAAATAGATACACAACTGATGGCGAAGTTCTATTAATTAACTCCTGAATGCTGTAGATCTTCAAATTCTACCCAACCGATGGTTAAGTTTTATAACTTCACACACCACTAATGATGACACCTTAAATTCACACGTTCTTGATAGTGAGACTCTATAAACAATACATCACTGATGGTGAGTCCTATATATTGAGATAGCATGATGAAAAAGCTGTAAGATTTTACGCATTACTGCTGATGAAGCTCATTGAAATATTATATCACTAATGACAAAGATCTATACATATATAATTTTTTTATATAGATTATACTGTTGGTTTTCCCGTTTGAATGGTTTAACACTTGTAATTTTGGGGCCCTTTATAGCTTGTTGTTCGGTGAGAGCCAAGGCTCTGTGTTGAAGGCCGTACCTTGACCTATAATGGTTTACTTTTATAAATTGTTATTTGGATGGAGAGTTGTCTGATTGAAACTCATACCACATCTTCCTTTACCTAACCACTGATAATGACTCTTTCAATTTATCCACAAATAATTGTGATATCCCTAATTCGCACACCACTGATAATGACACCCTGTATTCAAACACCACCAACGATGTAACCTTACAATGCTTACACCATTGATAAACATCCTGTTTGTGATGCACTGATTATGACACTGATGGTGACACCTTAAATCAAAACTCAAATAAGGCTGAATATAGTCAAGGGATGTTTTTGGTATCAATCATGTCAATGCTCAATATCAGATTGTGTCATGTAGACAAGCAAATATGTTAGAAATATGCGAAACAAAGGTATGTGTGCTTGAATAATCCATTTTTGTTAATTGGTTAATACAGCTAATAACTTTAACAAACTTCAAAAAAAATTAAATCACAAAATTGTCCAAGGTTTGACACAAGTTAGTATGTTTGTTTTATTACAGGATGGAGACACACCATTATTGTGTGCTGCTTACAGTGGACACCTAGATATAGTCCGTTATCTTGTAGAAGTCGGCTGTGAAAAGGAAGCAATTGACAAGGTGATTATAGATATTATCAGTTTGATCTTATTTCTGTTTATTGAATAAGTACAAAATTATGTTGTTAGTCAGACAGGTTTAATGGGAAACAAATACTGTTAGAATTTAACAAATAGTGTTAGAATTTATCAAATAGTGTTAGAATTAAACAAATAGTGTTAATAATTGAATCGTCTAGCTAATCAGATTATCAACATGATGAAGGTTTAATTTCGTTTTCTACCAAATTTTTTGTAAACCTCTGATTTTACCTAGAGTTGATGTTATATTAAAATTACTCAGATCTAGTATTTAAAAAGAAAATAATCATAATTAAAACCCAATTGTTCAGAGAACAATTGAAGGTCTTTCCACCAGTTAATATCTATTTTGATATTAAAATATAAAAAATCAGTCTAAAATGATAGTGCATATGGCTTTATGATGTATAGATATGAATTTAAAGCAAAGGTCAAAATCTAGAACGTCAAATAAACCTATGACCTTGACCTTAATTTCAAGGTCACAAACTGAGGATTTCAAATCAAAAGACCCTAGTCTCTAATATGTATGGTTAATAAGTTATATCACTTTAAACATAATTTAAGATATGATAGGGGCTAAAACTCCCATTCATTGTTTACGCACCCTTTCAACTAAAATTATTTAGTTACCACATGTCGCAACTAACAATTTATACAAAATAATTTGTCGATATCTTATAAAGTTAATGAAAATGAGTGAAAATAAGACAAATTCAAAAATTAGAATATGACCTTGACCTTTGACCTTGACCTAATTTTCATTTTTTTGGACCAAGGACCTCAAATCAAAAGATCCTAGGTCTCTATCACTTATGGTGTTCCAGTTTAAAATACATTTCAAAATTTCAAATACAAAAAGGGAAATAACTCTCATATGGAGCGTTCGTATTGCTTCGGTCGAAACTGAACAAATCATGCGAAGGATATAACGAGCAATTTTATAAAATAAATTTGTCGTAATCTTTCACGGTTGCGAAGGAGTTGTGGACACAAGGAAAACAGTGTTTGGGGAGATAACTCCTACAAAGAAAAGTATTCGGTTACGCAGGGTAAATTTCAAAAGCGCATAAACTGTTTGATATCATATACCAAATATCTAAGCGACATATTGCGAAACAAATGTTTATCGCAAGAACAAAATTTGGCGGAAGAAAAAAAAATAATAAGAAGAAAAACAATAGGTCTTTCCACAGAAAAGTGGAAAGACCTAATAAATTATAGATAGAATTATATGAATAGGGATATCATTTCACTTATCTTGACCTACTGCATTCTCGTTACAATTTTTTTATCAAGTTTAAATTAAATTATTACAAATGTTTTATAATTTAAAACAAAAGTTGTTAAAAAAATTTTATAAGTTTAAAAAAATCATGTAGTGTTAAAACGGTTATGGAAAATGATTTTGTTTTTAATTATACAATATGATTAATGAATTCATACATCCTACCTAAGGACATATTAAATGTGCACAAGTGATGATTTTATCTAATATTCAAACATCACTGATCGTGAAACCCTAAACTCACCCAACACTGATAAAGACACTCTTCATTCTCACACCAATAATGATCACAACCTCAATCAAACAACTAGTGATGTTAAAAGCCTGAATTCACACACCATTGATGCTGACACCCTAAACTCACACACCTCTAACGGTGACTCCCGTAATTCGTTAACCACTGATGATGAACTCCCTTTAATTTACACACTATTGACCATGTTGACGGTGACACCTTTTAAATTCACCCACCACTGATGGAAGCATCCTGAATTTACACACCACTGATGGCGACAAAAACCCATACAATTCACACACCACTGTTAATGAAACCGTTCAGAATCACACTCAAATTATGGTGACATCTTAAATTTAAACATCAATGATGGTAAGACCATATCTTCAGACACTTCAGATAATCATGATAAATTAATTCACAAAACAGTCATATTAACGTGATTAAGGGTGACACTTTAAACTAGCAAAGTGAGTAAATTCATGCACTTCTGATGGAGACATCTTTAAACATTGTAGCAATTTTCCGCCTGTCCCATGTCAGGAGCCTCTGGCCTTTCTTAGTCTTGTATTATTTTTAATTTTAGTTTCTTGTGTACAATTAGGAGTTTAGTATGCCGTTCATGATCACTGAACTAGTATATATATTTGTTTAGGGGCCAGATGAAGGACGCCTCCGGGTGCGGGAATTTCTCGCTACATTGAAGACTGGTTGGTGACCTTCTGCTGTTGTCTGCTCTATGGTCGGGTTGTTGTCTCCTTGACACATTCCCTATTTCCATTCTCAATTTTATTAGATCATAATCACGATGCCCTAAAATCAAATACATGTGATGATGATATGGTAAATTTGCAAACCACTGATGGTCACACCTTTGATGATGACATAGTAAATTTGCAAACCACTGATAGACACATCATTGATTGTGACATTGTAAATAAACACCCCATTTATGGTGACATTATGAATTGAAAACCAATGATGGTGACACCTAAACATTAGACATCATCGATGATTTAATCAAAAATTTAAAAAAACACTGATACAAACAGCCTATATCAACGTATGTTGTGACAACCTTAATTTATACACTAGTGATAAAGACATCTAAATTTCTAACATCATTGATGATGACAAATTAAAATAAAACTCACCTGATGATAACGCCTTAAATGTTCACACCACTGATGTTGGTATCCCTCATACAACATGTACAAACACTTCTGAAGGGTGAAACCGTGATATATCACACAACTGATAGCAACACACTAAATCCAATCAACACTAAAGGTAACATGCTGAATTTACATACCACTGATGACAACAAACAAAATGTAGGTAACACTGATGTGAACACCCTAAATATATAACAGCATTCACAGTGATTCTCAAATAATACCACTGATTGCGACACCAACAATTCAATTAACCACTGATGACTACAAGAAAAGTTTGCACATCACTGATGTTGACATCTTAAATTCTAGCATCACCTTATCATACTTCTGTTGATAACTTACATTCATACAATATTGATGATAATATACCCTACATTTAATCTAATGATGACATTCATATTAATATCAAACATCATTTGCCTTTTCCCCGACTAATGAGCCCGTAAACATATGTTATCCCTTAGTTGCTTCCCTGTGCAGCTTACGGTTGATGTAACAGGTGATTATTAATAAAATATAAATATATAAAATTTCTATTTAAAAAAAAAAAAATCACACATCAGTAATGTTGACACCCTCACTGCACACATCACTCAATGTGAAACACTTTTAAAGCACAAACATTGAAAGTGAAGCTCATGAAATGGACACAACACTATTTTTTACTTTTATAATTTACACAACAACTGATAATGACACATTCAATTGATCCACGAACAATAATGATATGCCTTATTGACATCCAACTGAAAATAACACCTTTAATTCATTAGCCAAATATGGTAAAAAAAAACTGCTTTACACACCACTTATGATGACATCCTCAATTCAAACACCACTAATGATGACACCTGCAATTCATCAACCATAATGGTGATAATTTTAATTCATCCACCACTGATTTTGACTCCCTCAATTCGTTCACCAACATATGGTGATATCCTTTATTCCCATACAAATGATTATGACTCATTCAATTCCATTCCCAATCATGGTGATATCACTAATGAAATACAACTACTGATGACTCCTTCAATTCATCCACCGATAATGATAATATTCCTAATTATTTGACTGCTGATGATTACTTCTTTCATTCGTCCCCCTAAACTGATGATATCAATTCATCAACTAATAATGGTGATATCTCGGGTGCACACACAACTGACAATGACTGATGATCACTCCATGGTGATATCTCGGGTGCACACACAACTGACAATGACTGATGATCACTCCATGGTGATATCACTTTCTCACATACAACTACTGGTGACTCTTTCGAATAATCCAACAATAAGGGTGATATCCATAATTTATATTCCACTGTTAATGACTCCTTTATATCATCAACCAAAAATGACTCCTTTCGTTCATCTAGGATATTCCTATATCTGTCAGGTTGATGATAACTCTCTCCATTCATCCCGCAAAAATGATGATATCCCTATTTCACACACCACTGATGATGACTCCTTTCATCCATCCACAAATAATGCTGATATATATTTTCAATACGTAATTGATGTGGACTCTCAATTCAGACAACAGCAATGTTGATATCCGTAATTCTCAAACAACATATGATGACTCCTTAATTTATCAACCAAAAAAGATGATATCTTTAATGCACACGCCACTGATGATGACTCTTTTGATTCAGCCATCACGAATGGTGATATCCAAAATTATCACTTACTTTATGATGACTCATTCAATTATCCACCAATTATGGTGGCAACTCTAATTCACACACAACAGATCAATTCAATTCAATAGTAATGGTTGTATCCTTAATTCTCATACAAGATGGGGCTATCAATGCTTCAAACACTACTGATGATGACATATTTGATTTAGCAACCAGTAATGATGATATCTTCAAATCACACACCAATGATAATGACTCCTTTCGATACATTTTTCTATATATTTATCAACAATGGTAATTTTCATACTTCACACACCACTCATGATGACTCCTTGCATTCACTTACAAATAATGCTGATATTCATTATTATCTCAGGTTGATGATGACTCCCTCAATTGATCCAACACTAATGATGATATCCTTATTTTACACACCAATGATAATAACTCCTATATTACATTCATCAATAATGGTGATATCCCTTATTCTCAAACAACATATGATGACTTATTCAATTCTTCAACCAATTATATTGACAGCTAATGACTCCTTCAAATCATCTATCAATAAAAGTGATATCCCTAAATTTTCCACGACTTGCGGCTCCTTTAATTCATCCAGATATAATTGTGTTATCCCAGATAAGCTCACCACTGATGATGATACCTCCAGTTCATCAACCAATAATGCTGATATCACTTATTCACATAGTTACTATGATGACGCCTTTAATTCATCCATTCATAACGGTGTTATTCCTAAAATTTACCACTGATCATGCTGATAATGACAACCTTAAGTTATATGTATAACATAACTTTGTCCACTTTATGACATAAGTTTAAGTCCAATTTACTCTTGATACATCGTCATAAATCTGAACTACATCTCTGACATTAATCTTCTGTGTGTTTCGACCAGTTTATTTGTAATATTCCCTTAGTGAAGTTAAGTATTCCTGTTTCCAACTTTTAAGAAGTTTTTAAACTTCGATTGTCTAGTCACGGATTTATGCGCTGTTACTTTGGTTCCTGGTTGTAAACTACAATCTTGAAGTCCGTTATACAATAGCGTTCTGATTCGTGTTCCATATAATAAAAGTGACGGTTTGAGGGGTTCGTCGTCCGTTGGATCCGATGAAACGTATATCCTATTAATCTGTCCCACAATTATGAGGACCAAGGTGCTCTTTTCGGGTAAATCAAGTTGTTCCATAAGAGTTAAGCTTCTCGGTGATGACTTTGTTGAATACCCACTTTCTTTTGATCCCGCAACATACGTAGACGTGTTGTCTGAAATCATTATTGTTGGGAGGGACTTTCTACATGTAAAACGATGAAAGCTAAAATAAAAGTATTCTGTGATAAATCCTGTACAATTTGTAAGTGTATATATGTTTGGCTTGTATCATATTTTCCCTTCACTATGATCCGAAATCACGAAATCCGGATCTGGTGTACAAAAAAATATTAACACCTTATGTTAGTGGAATAACATCTTAGCCACGAGTTTATTGTTTTCTGTTTAGTATTAAAGTGATATTAGAATCCATTTTGTTACATCTTGTGATCAATTTTATTTGGCAATCGCCAATGGCAGGCAGCAGGGCTAAAGAACATCAGTTGTTCGACCTGTTAGTCAAATACGTTTTGTTTAAATATACTTTTTCACCTTTTTGGTCTTTTAGAAATGTTGTTTGTGCTGTATTTAGACCCTTCTACAACGAAATTTGTTCAACATGCACACGTATAAAATTTGCGGTTTTTATCCAACGCAATCATAGGTTTGAACGTTGTTTTCAATTTAGACTTGTTTATATATATATATACACTCAAACTTAAGCCCAATACATTTACACACCACTAATTCTGTCTCTTGAAATTAACACTACTGATGATAACACATTCAAGTGATCCACTAATAATGATGATATCCCTTATTCACACCCCACTGAAGATAAAAAGTAAAATAAAATAAAAATACTGAACTCCGAGGAAAAATCTAAAGGGACAGGGCCTAATCTAGTGGCAAAATCAAAAGCTCAAACACATCAAATGAATATATAAGAATTGTCATGTTCCTGACTTGGTTCTAGCATTTTCTTATGTGGAAAATGATATCTTCAACCTCGTTTTAAAGCTAACTAAACCTATTACTTGTATGACAGTCGCATTAAGTTGACAACAATGTATGAACAAAACAAACAGACACAATATGTAACAATGTCACAAATAGGGGTACAGCAGGAACACGAACCCCACCAAAAACCGGGGTGAATTCATGTGCTTCGGGAGGGTAAGCAGAGCCTCCTAAGGATTTGTTACACCTTTAATTTATTAATTTATTAGCACAAAAATGGTGATAACCCTGTTTCTTACACCACTGATGATGGTGATATTCCTAATTCCCACATCACTAATAATGACTCCCGCAATTCATCAACCAACAAATGTTTATATATCTTATTCACATACCGATGGTCATAACTATGTATAACGTGGATCTTTCCTTATTTACCTGCATCAAATTAACAAGAAAATCGCCGCGAAGTGGCCTCAAATTGGCTAAACGCGAAATAAAGTATTCGCGAAAATAAGTTGGTTTACAGTATTCCAATCAATTCACCAATAACGGTGATATTCAGAATTCACATACAACTAATGCTGACTCTTTCGATGCATTCAACAATAATAGTGATATCCATAATTGACATTACACTATTTATGACTCCTTCAATTCATCCACCAATAATGGTAATATTCCTAATTTGTGACTCCTTGCATTTATCCGTGATATTCCTAATTCTCGCAGGTTGACGATGACTCCACTTCAAATGATGAAAAAACATTAAATTTACTTGAATTTCATATTTTCCGGAATGATGTTTAGAGGTCTAATGGCTGAATATGACAGTTGTTGTCCATTCGTTTTTGATGTGTTTTATCATTTGATTTTGCTATGTGATTAGGGACTTCCCGATTTTCCTCTTAGTTCAGTATTTCTGTGATTTTACTTTTTATGATACAAATTTTACATGCTTTTGACTATTATCACATGCCTTTCCTTAACGTTATCACATGGAGTTCTGATGTTACGTTTTCAGTAATAAACGTAATAAAGTAGGTCTACAGAAACAAACATAAAATATACTGAAACAGGAAATTGAATATATTGAAACAAAAATGCAAAAAAATAAATGATACACTTAATGCATTCTTCAGACTTTCCAGCATAGTTATGAAAGTCACTTAAAAAATAATGTTTTGATACTCATTGAAGCATATGATAAAAAGATCATAACACGTCATTTTTCATATCAGATGTATTACCAGCCCTGTATCAATATCAGCATTCGAGTCTTTAGCTCTTAGGTTGATAATACATCAGATATGAATAATCCTACGTAAGATTTTATGTTATCACACCACTGATGACGACTCCTTCAAATCATCAATAGATAATGTTGATATCCCTTATTTGCACACCACTGATAACCTTACCAATGCATAACCCAATAATGGTGATGTTAATAATTATCAACCATTATTACAATATGTATAGAAATGCCCCTGCTTTATAAAAGTTAAATTTCGACAACTGCTTATATGAACGGAGAAATTGCTACAGCCAGTCATTACGAAATCTAAGTCATGCATTACGTAATCACACCCGTGTATTACGAAATCACAATCATGCATTATGAACAGATGAAACAGGACATCGATTAAATCAAAATGTCGTTTATTTCTTAAAATAAGTGTGACAGTTTTTTTTTTAGTTTTTTTAAACTTAATATCACAAAAACAAGTTTAAATGATGCGCAGTGTTTTGTAACGACTTGAAACGGAAATATTTCACAGACTTTTTCGGGTACGACTTTCGATTTTTATCACTGTTTCATTTCTATTGTTCAATCCTCAGAATGCAGACTACTCAGGGCCATTACAACCACCTTGGCTATTATTAATACCTCGGGCATGTTACAGGGCCAATAGGAAAAAGTCCATACATTAATACTTTATTAACATACAACTGATTGTAACTTCTTCAATTCATTCAACCATAACGGCGATATTCCTTATTCGTCAATTAATAATGCTGCACAGAAAAGCCACACGGATGTTCTCCTTTATCTGATCACTAGCACTAGCTATGACATCTCACAACAAAGCATTTTGTTTATTTGTTATACAATTATATAAAGAATATACTTACTGATGTGACCAGTCATTTTTATTCAAGTTTTACATCTTTTTTTAAGCTTTATATCATAAAAACAACAAGTTTAAATGTGTGAACCCTTTAAATTTACACACCACTGATGGCAAGCCACTTTCAATTCACACTCCAATGATGGTAATATCCTAAATACAAACATCAATGTTAAAGACAACCTAATATAACACACACCACGCCGTTACATTACTACTACACACCTCTTATAAAAAAAGTGTGTATAAAACCACTTTTTATAGTCTTTACCATAAATAAACACCAATGATAATACATTAAATTAACACGCCACTGATTATCACATCAGAATTATAACATCACTGATTTTGACGCCTTACAATCTGGAATTTATTAAGATGATGCCATAACTTCATATACTATTAATTTTGACACATTTGAAATATACGTTAGTGATGATAATGTTCTTAATGCACAAACATGTCATAATGAAGAACACCCACAACTGGTGGTCACACCATGATAATTTGCACACCACTGATGGACACAACATTGGTGATGACATGGTAAATTTGCAAACCCCTGATTGTGACACCACTGATGATGACATGGTTAAATGGCAAACAACTGAAAAACTTTGATATATTACACGACTGATGATAAAACGCTTAATCCAATCAACACTAATGACGTAAACTCTATATGCTCATACCACTAACGACAACAACCAAAATGTAGGCACAATTCATGTTACCACCCTTAATAACACCATTGATTATGAAGGTCTAAAATCGATCACCACTGAATGTAGCGTCATAAACACTTAACCACTGATGATTCAATCAAATATTACACACCACTGATGTTGACATATTATCAAGCACCACTAATGTTGATACCTTAAATTTACACAATACTGATTTCACCCTATATTTAACACATATAATAAGGACATCCTATAATTTCACATATTAGTCATGGTGATACCCTTAATACACACACCATTGATAGTGAAACACTTATAATTTCACAGACCATGCATTGACAATGAAGACAAATAAATTCACACAACACTAAATTTTTACACTTAATATTTACACAACAAAAGGAAAATCACAAAATAACTGAACATTGATGAAAATTCAATCGGAAAGTCTATAAAAACATGGCAAATTCAAATAACAAAACATATCAAACGAATGGACAATAACTTTCATATTCCTGACTAGGTACAGGCATTTTCAAATGTAGTTAATGATGGATTGAACCTGGTTTTATAGCACTAAACCTCTCATTTTCACAACAGTCTCATCAAATTCCGTTATATTTACAACGATGCATGAAAAAAAACCTGACAAAATAAATAAAATAGTCAAAATATGGGAACATCAGTCATCGCTATGTTACAACAAACGATTCTTACAAAAAAAGGCACACATTCATCTATCAAATTAAAAACACATTCATTGCTTCGAGTATTTGACGTCAGAAAATTTATACGTCACATTGGAAGAAATTTTGTGTTCAATGTTTACACAAAACAATTTTAAAATTTCACATATATGGGAAATGTTGGCATACAGGGTAAAAAAACAAAATGTTAGACTTACATGTATTTTAAGAAATCGACCGAGATTTAAAATTGTCCAGAAGTTCTGTAGAATTTCTAAGAATCCAAAAATGATTAATACCATTACTGGATAAAACTAATTTTGTCGTTTGTTGTTCAACGTATTTTTCTCATTTATAATAGAACTAAAACATTATGACATTTAATTTAAGAATAACATAATGACGGGATCTTTTTAAGTACATAGTCATGTTATAAGAATCAAAGAATTCAAACACCTCTTACGATGTTGCCTTACAATGCAGAAACCATTGATGACATTCTTTTTTTGATACACTGATTATGACACTGATGGTGACACCTTAAATCAAATCTCCAATAGGATGAATATAGTCAAGTGATGTTTTTTTTTGTATCAATCATATTAATGAACATTATCAGATTGAGCCATGTAGACAAGCAAATGTGATAGAAATGTGCAAGACAAAGAACTGTGTGCTTGCATTGTCCATTTGTTTTAAGTGGTTAATAAAATACAGATGATAACTTTTACAAAATATCAGTACAATTTACAATTTGGACAACATTTAAATTTGTACACAACGTATTTATCCTTTATATTAATACACAGAATTGTCCAATGTTTCACACAAGTTTCTATGTATGCTTTATAACAGAATGGAGCCACACCATTATTGATAGCTGCTTACCATGGATACCTAGATGTAGTCCGTTATCTGGTAACAGTCGGTTGTGAAAAGGAACCACGTGACAAGGTGATTATAGATATTATCTCCACAGTCTGATCATATTTCTGTTAGTCAGATAGGTTAAATGGAAAACAAATACTGTTAGAATCAAACAAATAGTGCTAACAATTGAATCGTTTAGCGAATCAGATGATCAAAATGATAAAGGTTTAATTTTGTTTTCTATTAAAAATTTTTGTATACCTCTGATTTTACCTGGAATTGATGTTATCAATAACTCAGATCTAATATCTGAAAAAAAATAATCATAGTGAATTCATACATCCTGAGGACATCCTAAATGTGCACAAGTGATGATTTTATCATATATTCAAACACCACTGATGGTGAAACCCTAAACTCACCCAACACTGATGGAGACACTTTTCATTCTCACACCAATAATGATCACAACCTCAATCAAACAACTAGTGATGTTGAAAGCCTGAATTCACACACCATTGATGCTGACACCCTAAACTCACACACCTCTGACGGTGACTCCCAGAATTCATTAACCACTGATGATGAAATTCCATTAATTCACTCACCACTGACGGTGACTCCCAGAATTCGTTAACCACTGATGATGAAATTTCATTAATTCACTCACCACTGACGGTGACTCCCTGAATTCGTGGACCACTGATGATGAAATCCCTTTAATTTACACATTATTGACCATTTTGACGGTGACACCTTTTAAATTCACCCACCACTGCTTGATGACGACAAAAAAACATACAATTCACACGCCACTGTTAATGAAACCGTTCAAAATCACACTCAAATTATGGTGACATCTTAAATTAAAACATCACTGATGGTAAGACCATATCTTTAGACACTTCAGATAATCAAGATAAATTAGTTCACACAACAGTCATATTAACGTGATTAAGGGTGACACCTTAAACTAGCAAAGTCAGGAGCCTCTTACCTTTGTTTGTCTTGTATTATTTTTAATTTTAGTTTCTTGTGTACTATTTGGAGTTTAGTATGGCGTTTATTATCACTGAACTAGTATATGTCGTGTACAAGTTGCGATTTTGTACAGATTATAACATGTACAATATTTTGTACATGTTATAATTTGTACAATGCAAAATTACAAGTTATAACATGTACGAAAGTATGTCATACATGTTATAACATGTACAAAATATTGCTTAAAAATGGTTTTAACTTATACAATACTTGAAGCAAGTTCTGTATCCAATATTACTTACAGTGAATAGATATAGAAAGATGTGGTATGAGTACCAATGAGACAACTCTCCATCAAAGTCAAAATTATAAAAGTAAACCATTAAAAGTCAAGGTACGGTCTTCACCATGGAGAATACCCTTTTGCCGAGACAGAACATTATACCAACACAGAAATTGCAACTGACAAAAGAATGTCAGAGACGGACATTGTTACTGACATTAACACTAAAACTGATGGTGAATTGAATGGTCATGATTCAGCAGACAACACTGAACAAACTATTGAGTTAGAAACAGAAACAATGATAACTGAATGAAGTAATACAAACACTTTTTGTTTATGAATTATCAGCATGCATGACATCTACTGGTATACTTCCCCGAAAGAGGGCACTTTCTGGTGCTTATATTTCTGCTGTCAATACCACTGAGGTTTTGTCTGAAATTGCAAATATTGACATCAAGCGTGCACGAAAGAGGACCCTTTCTGATCAGCAGGTACAATTTGATGCTTTGACAAAAACTAGAAAACTAGAGTAACTGTTCTCTCCGAAGGTGATAAAGTTATCATTCCTATTCCGTCCATTGATATGGGCCCTGTCGATACACAACAGGTGTGGTGATGAATATGAATGAACATGTCGGCTATAAAATTGGAACTAAAGACTGAGTTCGACATATAAAGGATACTCCAGTATAAACCAGGTTCAATTTCTTGCAAATGCAACTTTGAATGAGTCTGTAGTCTCAATGAGTGACAAGAATGTGAGAGAGATGGTGCGTCAGATGTCATAAAGTGGAGGGCAAAGTATTGTGCATTGTCAGTGTTAGAAAGGCAGTTGTAAGTCTGGTAGATGTAAATGTAGAAGAATGAAAGTTTATGTGCAACTGAAAGGTATTACATGTCTCTTTTAGCAACAAGTGAACAAAAATTTTTCTTAAATGTATGAATATGTCGTATTTTATGCATGCTGTAATTAATGTCCCTTCTTTTGCATTTAACCTATTGGTTTTTTTTATTATTTGATAAATTTGTTTCGTGAATGTATATTCTGCTTTATTATTATTTTTAAAAACTTGTACAGGTTTAAACCATTTTTAAGCAATATTTTGTACATGTTCTGCTGTTGTCTGCTCTATGGTCGGGTTGTTGTCTCTTTGACACATTCCCCATTTCCTTTCTCAATGTTATTAAATCATAATTATGACGCCCTAAAATCAAATACATATGAAGATGACATAGTAAATTTGCAAACCACTGATGGTCACACCATTGATGATGACATGGTAAATCCACAAACTACGGATGGTCACACCATTAATGATGACATGGTTAAATGGCAAAACACTGATTGTCACACCATTGATGATGACATTGTAAATTCGAAAACCACTGATGGCAACACCATTGATGAGAAAAGGAAAATCCGCAAATCACTGATTGTCACACCATTGATAAGGACACGGTAAATTTGCCAACCACTGATTGCCACACCATTGATGATGACATGGTAAATTTGCAAACCACTAATGGACACATCATTATGATGACATGGTAATTTACAAACCACTGATTATCACATCATTGATGATGACACGGTAAATTTGCCAACCACTGATTGTCATACCATTGATGATGACATAGTAAATTTGCAAACTACTGATTAACACATCATTGATTGTAACATGGTAAATATACACCCCATTTATGGTGACATTATGAATTGAAAACCAATGATGGTGACACCTAAACATCAGACATCATCGATGATTTAATCAAAAATTAAAAAACAACTGATACAAACAGCCTATATCAACGAATGTGGTGACATCCTTAATCTATACACTAGTGATAAAGACAGCTAAATTTCTAACATGATTGATGATGACAAATTGAAATAAAACTCACCTGATGATGAAGCCTTAAATTTTCACACCACTGATGTTGGCATCCCTCATACAAACACTTCTGAAGGGTGAAACTCTGATATATCACATGACTGATACAAACACGCTAAATTCGATAAACACTAAAGGTAACATGCTGAATTTACATACCACTGACGACAACAGCTAAAATGTAGGCAACACTGATGTGAACATCCTAAATATATAACAGCACTCACGATGACAGTCTCAAATCAAATACCACTGATTCCGACACCATCAATTCAATTAACCACTGATGACTACAACAAAAGTTTGCACATCACTGATGTTGACATCTTAAATTCTAGCATCACCTAATTTTGATAACTTACATTCATACAATATTGATGATAATATACCCTACATTTAATCTAATGATGACATTCATATTAATATCAAACATCATTTGACTTTTCCCCCCGACTAATGAGCCCGTAAACTAGGTGATCCATTAGTTGCTTCCCTGATGTTACAGGTGATTATTAGTAAAATGTGTTTAAAATTTTTAATTTAAAAAAAATTACACATCAGTAATGTTGACTCCCTCACTGCACACATCACTGTTAGTGAAACACTTTTAAAGCACAAACATTGAAAGTGAAGCTCATGAAATGGACACAACACTATTTTTTACTTTTATAATTTACACAACAACTGATAATGACACATTCAATTGATCCACGAAAAATAATGATATGCCTTATTGACAACTAAAAATAACACCTTTAATTCATTAGCCAAATATGGTAAAAAGAAAACCTGCTTTACACACCACTTATGATGACGCCCTCAATTCAAACACCACTAACGATGACGCCTGCAATTCATCAACCATAATGGGGATAATTTTAATTCACTACTGATTATGACTCCATCAATTCGTTCACCAACATATGGTGATATCCCTTATTCCCATACAAATTATTATGACTCATTCAATTCCATTCCCAATCATGGTGATATCACTAATGAATTACAACTACTGATGACTCCTTCAATTCATGTAACAAAATGATAATATTCCTAATTATTTGACCACTGATGATTACTCCTTTCATGCATCCCCCTAAACTGATGATATCCCTAAATTTTCCACGACTTTCGGCTCCTTCAATTCATCCAGATATAAAGGTGAAATCCCAGATAAGCTCACCACTGATGATGATACCTTCAGTTCATCAACCAATAATGCTGATATCCCTTATTCACATAGTTACTATGATGCCGCCTTCAATTCATCAACCAATAATACTGATATCCCTTATTCACATAGCTACTATGATGCCGCCTTCAATTCATCAACCAATAATACTGATATCCCTTATTCACATAGTAACTATGATGCCGCCTTCAATTCATCAACCAATAATGCTGATATCCCTTATTCACATAGTTACTATGATGACGCTTTCAATTCATCAACCAATAATACTGATATCCCTTATTCACATAGCTACTATGATGCCGCCTTCAATTCATCAACCAATAATACTGATATCCCTTATTCACATAGTAACTATGATGCCGCCTTCAATTCATCAACCAATAATGCTGATATCCCTTATTCACATAGTTACTATGTTGATACCTTCAGTTCATCAACCAATAATGCTGATATCCCTTATTCACATAGTTACTATGATGCCACCTTTAATTCATCAACCAATAATGCTGATATCCCTTATTCACATAGTTACTATGATGATACCTTCAGTTCATCAACCAATAATGCTGATATCCCTTATTCACATAGTTACTATGATGACACCTTCAATTCATCAACCAATAATGCTGATATCCCTTATTCACATAGTTACTATGATGATACCTTCAATTCATCAACCAAAAATGCTGATATCCCTTATTCACATAGTTACTATGATGACACCTTCAGTTCATCAACTAATAATGCTGATATCCCTTATTCACATAGTTACTATGATGACGCCTTCAGTTCATCAACCAATAATGCTGATATCCCTTATTCACATATTTACTATGATGACACTTTCAGTTCATCAACCAATAATGCTGATATCCCTTATTCACATAGTTACTATGATGATACCTTCAATACATCTACCAATAATGCTGATATCCCTTATTCACATAGTTACTATGATGATACCTTCAATTCATCAACCAATAATGCTGATATCCCTTATTCACATAGTTACTATGATGACACCTTCAATTCATCAACCAATAATGCTGATATCCCTTATTCACATAGTTACTATGGTGATACCTTCAGTTCATCAACCATTAATGCTGATATCCCTTATTCACATAGTTACTATGATGATACCTTCAATTCATCAACCAATAATGCTGATATTCCTTATTCACATAGTTACTATGATGACACCTTCAATTCATCAACCAATAATGCTGATATCCCTTATTCACATAGTTACTATGATGATACCTTCAATTCATCAACCAATAATGCTGATATCCCTTATTCACATAGTTACTATGATGACACCTTCAGTTCATCAACCAATAATGCTGATATCCCTTATTCACATAGTTACTATGATGACACCTTCAGTTCATCAACCATTAATGCTGATATCCCTTATTCACATAGTTACTATGATGATACCTTCAATTCATCAACCAATAATGCTGATATTCCTTATTCACATAGTTACTATGATGACACCTTCAGTTCATCAACCAATAATGCTGATATCCCTTATTCACATAGTTACTATGATGACACCTTCAATTCATCAACCAATAATGCTGATATCCCTTATTCACATAGTTACTATGATGACACCTTCAGTTCATCAACCAATAATGCTGATATCACTTATTCACATTGTTACTATGGTGATACCTTCAATTCATCAACCATTAATGTTGATATCCCTTATTCACATAGCTACTATGATGACACCTTCAGTTCATCAACCAATAATGCTGATATCCCTTATTCACATAGTTACTATGATGACACCTTCAGTTCATCTACCAATAATGCTGATATCCCTTATTCACATAGTTACTATGATGACACCTTCAATTCATCAACCATTAATGCTGATATCCCTTATTCACATAGTTACTATGATGCCGCCTTCAATTCATCAACCAATAATGCTGATATCCCTTATTCACATAGTTACTATGATGCCACCTTCAGTTCATCAACTAATAATGCTGATATCCCTTATTCACATAGTTACTATGATGACACCTTCAATTCATCAACCATTAATGCTGATATCCCTTATTCACATAGTTACTATGATGCCACCTTCAGTTCATCAACTAATAATGCTGATATCCCTTATTCACATAGTTACTATGATGACACCTTCAATTCATCAACCAATAATGCTGATATCCCTTATTCACATAGTTACTATGATGAGACCTTCAGTTCATCAACCAATAATACTGATATCCCTTATTCACATAGTTACTATGATGACACCTTCAGTTCATCAACCAATAATGCTGATATCCCTTATTCACATAGTTACTATGATGACACCTTCAGTTCATCTACCAATAATGCTGATATCCCTTATTCACATAGTTACTATGATGACACCTTCAGTTCATCAACCATTAATGCTGATATGCCTTATTCACATAGTTACTATGATGACACCTTCAATTCATCAACCAATAATGCTGATATCCCTTATTCACATAGTTACTATGATGACACCTTCAATTCATCAACCAATAATGCTGATATCCCTTATTCACATAGTTACTATGATGATACCTTCAGTTCATCAACCAATAATGGTGATATCCCTTATTCACATAGTTACTATGATGACACCTTCAATTCATCAACCATTAATTATGATATCCCTTATTCACATAGTTACTATGATGATACCTTCAATTCATCAACCAATAATGCTGATAGCCCTTATTCACATAGTTACTATGATGACACCTTCAATTCATCAACCAATAATGCTGATATCCCTTATTCACATAGTTACTATGATGATACCTTCAATTCATCAACCAATAATGCTGATATCCCTTATTCACATAGTTACTATGATGATACCTTCAATTAATCAACTAATAATGCTGATATCCCTTATTCACATAGTTACTATGATGACGCCTTCAATTCATCAACCAATAATGCTGATATCCCTTATTCAAATAGTTACTATGACGATACCTTCAATTCATCAACCAATAATGCTGATATCCCTTATTCACATAGTTACTATGATGCCGCCTTCAATTCATCAACCAATAATGCTGATATCCCTTATTCACATAGTTACTATGATGATACCTTCAATTCATCAACCAATAATGCTGATATCCCTTATTGACATAGTTACTATGATGACGCCTTCAATTCATCAACCAATAATGCTGATATCCCTTATTCACATAGTTAATATGATGACGCCTTCAATTCATCGACCAATAATGCTGATATCCCTTATTCACATAGTTACTATGATGACACCTTCAGTTCATCAACCAATAATGCTGATATGCCTTATTCACATAGTTACTATGGTGATACCTTCAATTCATCAACCAATAATGCTGATATCCCTTATTCACATAGTTACTATGATGACGCTATCAATTCATCAACCAATAATGCTGATATCCCTTATTCACATAGTTACTATGATGATACCTTCAATTCATCAACCAATAATGCTGATATCCCTTATTCATATAGTTACTATGATGACACCTTCAATTCATCAACCAATAATGCTGATATCCCTTATTCACATAGTTACTATGATGATACCTTCAATTAATCAACTAATAATGCTGATATCCCTTATTCACATAGTTACTATGATGATACCTTCAATTCATCAACCAATAATGCTGATATCCCTTAATCACATAGTTACTATGGTGACGTCTTCAATTCATCAACCAATAATGCTGATATCCCTTATTCACATAGTTACTATGATGACGCCTTCAATTCATCAACCAATAATGCTGATATCCCTTATTCACATAGTTACTATGATGACACCTTCAGTTCATCAACCAATAATGCTGATATCCCTTATTCACATAGTTACTATGATGACGCCTTCAATTCATCAACCAATAATGTTGATATCCCTTATTCACATAGTTACTATGGTGACACCTTTAATTCATCAACCAATAATGCTGATATCCCTTATTCACATAATTACTATGATGATACCTTCAATTCATCAACCAATAATGCTGATATCCCTTATTCACATAATTACTATGATGCCGCCTTCAATTCATCAACCAATAATGCTGATATCCCTTATTCACATAGTTACTATGATGACACCTTCAGTTCATCAACCAATAATGCTGATATGCCTTATTCACATAGTTACTATGATGACACCTTCAGTTCATCAACCAATAATGCTGATATCCCTTATTCACATAGTTACTATGATGACACCTTCAGTTCATCTACCAATAATGCTGATATCCCTTATTCAAATAGTTACTATAATAACACCTTCAGTTCATCAACCAATAATGCTGATATCCCTTATTCACATAGTTACTATGGTGATACCTTCAATTCATCAACCATTAATGCTGATATCCCTTATTCACATAGTTACTATGATGACACCTTCAGTTCATCAACTAATAATGCTGATATCCCTTATTCACATAGTTACTATGATGACACCTTCAGTTCATCAACCAATAATGCTGATATCCCTTATTCACATAGTTACTATGATGATACCTTCAATTCATCAACCATTAATGCTGATATCCCTTATTCACATAGTTACTCTGATGACACCTTCAATTCATCAACCATTAATGCTGATATCCCTTATTCACATAGTTACTATGATGACGCCTTCAGTTCATCAACCATTAATGCTGATATCCCTTATTCACATAGTTACTATGATGACACCTTCAATTCATCAACCAATAATGCTGATATCCCTCATTCACATAGTTACTATGATGATACCTTCAATTCATCAACCAATAATGCTGATATCCCTCATTCACATAGTTACTATGATGACACCTTCAATTCATCAACCAATAATGCTGATATCCCTTATTCACATAGTTACTATGATGCCGCCTTCAATTCATCAACCAATAATGCTTATATCCCTTATTCACATAGTTACTATGATGCCGCCTTCAATTCATCAACCAATAATGCTGATATCCCTTATTCACATAGTTACTATGATGCCGCCTTTAATTCATCAACCAATAATGCTGATATCCCTTATTCACATAGTTACTATGATGCCGCCTTCAATTCATCAACCAATAATGCTGATATCCCTTATTCACATAGTTACTATGATACCGCCTTCAATTCATCAACCAATAATGCTGATATCCCTTATTCACATAGTTACTATGATGATACCTTCAATTCATCAACCAATAATGCTGATATCCCTTATTCACATAGTTACTATGATGCCGCCTTTAATTCATCAACCAATAATGCTGATATCCCTTATTCACATAGTTACTATGATGCCGCCTTCAATTCATCAACCAATAATGCTGATATCCCTTATTCACATAGTTACTATGATACCGCCTTCAATTCATCAACCAATAATGCTGATATCCCTTATTCACATAGTTACTATGATGCCGCCTTCAATTCATCAACCAATAATGCTTATATCCCTTATTCACATAGTTACTATGATGCCGCCTTCAATTCATCAACCAATAATGCTGATATCCCTTATTCACATAGTTACTATGATGCCGCCTTTAATTCATCAACCAATAATGCTGATATCCCTTATTCACATAGTTACTATGATGCCGCCTTCAATTCATCAACCAATAATGCTGATATCCCTTATTCACATAGTTACTATGATACCGCCTTCAATTCATCAACCAATAATGCTGATATCCCTTATTCACATAGTTAATATGATGACGCCTTCAATTCATCGACCAATAATGCTGATATCCCTTATTCACATAGTTACTATGATGACGCTATCAATTCATCAACCAATAATGCTGATATCCCTTATTCACATAGTTACTATGATGATACCTTCAATTCATCAACCAATAATGCTGATATCCCTTAATCACATAGTTACTATGGTGACGTCTTCAATTCATCAACCAATAATGCTGATATCCCTTATTCACATAGTTACTATGATGACACCTTCAATTCATCAACCAATAATGCTGATATCCCTTAATCACATAGTTACTATGGTGACGTCTTCAATTCATCAACCAATAATGCTGATATCCCTTATTCACATAGTTACTATGATGACACCTTCAATTCATCAACCAATAATGCTGATATCCCTTAATCACATAGTTACTATGGTGACGTCTTCAATTCATCAACCAATAATGCTGATATCCCTTATTCACATAGTTACTATGATGACACCTTCAATTCATCAACCAATAATGCTGATATCCCTTAATCACATAGTTACTATGATGACGCCTTCAATTCATCGACCAATAATGCTGATATCCCTTATTCACATAGTTACTATGATGATACCTTCAATTCATCAACCAATAATGTTGATATCCCTTATTCACATAGTTACTATGATGACGCCTTCAATTCATCAACCAATAATGCTGATATCCCTTATTCACATAGTTACTATGATGACACCTTCAGTTCATCAACCAATAATGCTGATATCCCTTATTCACATAGTTACTATGATGACGCCTTCAATTCATCAACCAATAATGCTGATATCCCTTATTCACATAGTTACTATGATGACACCTTCAGTTCATCAACCAATAGTGCTGATATCCCTTATTCACATAGTTACTATGATGACGCCTTCAATTCATCAACCAATAATGCTGATATCCCTTATTCACATAGTTACTATGATGACACCTTCAATTCATCAACCAATAATGCTGATATCCCTTATTCACATAGTTACTATGATGACACCTTCAATTCATCAACCAATAATGCTGATATCCCTTATTCACATAGTTACTATGATGACACCTTCAATTCATCAACCAATAATGCTGATATCCCTTATTCACATAGTTACTATGATGATACCTTCAATTCATCAACCATTAATGCTGATATCCCTTATTCACATAGTTACTATGATGACACCTTCAATTCATCAACCAATAATGCTGATATCCCTTATTCACATAGTTACTCTGATGACACCTTCAATTCATCAACCATTAATGCTGATATCCCTTATTCACATAGTTACTATGATGATACCTTCAATTCATCAACCATTAATGCTGATATCCCTTATTCACATAGTTACTATGATGACGCCTTCAGTTCATCAACCATTAATGCTGATATCCCTTATTCACATAGTTACTATGATGACACCTTCAATTCATCAACCAATAATGCTGATATCCCTTATTCACATAGTTACTATGATGATACCTTCAATTCATCAACCAATAATGCTGACATCCCTTATTCACATAGTTACTATGATGCCGCCTTCAATTCATCCACCAATAATGCTGATATCCCTTTTTCACATAGTTACTATGATGATACCTTCAATTCATCCACCAATAATGTTGATATCCCTTATTGACATAGTTACTATGATGATACCTTCAATTCATCAACCAATAATGCTGATATCCCTTATTCACATAGTTACTATGATGCCGCCTTCAATTCATCAACCAATAATGCTGATATCCCTTATTCACATAGTTACTATGATGCCGCCTTCAATTCATCAACCAATAATGCTGATATCCCTTATTCACATAGTTACTATGGTGATACCTTCAATTCATCAACCAATAATGCTGATATCCCTTATTCACATAGTTACTATGGTAATACCTTCAGTTCATCAACCAATAATGCTGATATCCCTTATTCACATAGTTACTATGATGATACCTTCAGTTCATCAACCATTAATGCTGATATCCCTTATTCAAATAGTTACTATGATGATACCTTCAATTCATCAACCAATAATGCTGATATCCCTTATTCACATAGTTACTATGATGCCACCTTCAATTCATCAACCAATAATGCTGATATCCCTTATTCACATAGTTACTATGATGCCGCCTTCAATTCATCAACCAATAATGCTGATATCCCTTATTCACATAGTTACTATGATGCCGCCTTCAATTCATCAACCAATAATGCTGATATCCCTTATTCACATAGTTACTATGATGCCGCCTTCAATTCATCAACCAATAATACTGATATCCCTTATTCACATAGTTACTATGATGCCGCCTTCAATTCATCAACCAGTAATGCTGATATCCCTTATTCACATAGTTACTATGATGATACCTTCAATTCATCAACCAATAATGCTGATATCCCTTATTCACATAGTTACCATGATGACGCCTTCAATTCATCAACCAATAATGCTGATATCCCTTATTCATATAGTTACTATGATGATACCTTCAATTCATCAACCAATAATGCTGATATCCCTTATTCACATAGTTACTATGATGACGCTATCAATTCATCAACCAATAATGCTGATATCCCTTAATCACATAGTTACTATGATGACGTCTTCAATTCATCAACCAATAATGCTGATATCCCTTATTCACATAGTTACTATGATGACGCCTTCAATTCATCAACCAATAATGCTGATATCCCTTATTCACATAGTTACTATGATGCCGCCTTCAATTCATCAACCAATAATGCTGATATCCCTTATTCACATAGTTACTATGATGCCGCCTTTAATTCATCAACCAATAATGCTGATATCCCTTATTCACATAGTTACTATGATGCCGCCTTCAATTCATCAACCAATAATGCTGATATCCCTTATTCACATAGTTACTATGATGCCGCCTTCAATTCATCAACCAATAATGCTGATATCCCTTATTCACATAGTTACTATGATGATACCTTCAATTCATCAACCAATAATGCTGATATCCCTTATTCACATAGTTACTATGATGACGCCTTCAATTCATCAACCAATAATGCTGATATCCCTTACTCACATAGTTAATATGATGACGCCTTCAATTCATCGACCAATAATGCTGATATCCCTTTATCACATAGTTACTATGATGACGCTATCAATTCATCAACCAATAATGCTGATATCCCTTATTCACATAGTTACTATGATGCTACCTTCAATTCATCAACCAATAATGCTGATATCCCTTAATCACATAGTTACTATGGTGACGTCTTCAATTCATCAACCAATAATGCTGATATCCCTTATTCACATAGTTACTATGATGACGCCTTCAATTCATCAACCAATAATGCTGATATCCCTTATTCACATAGTTACTATGATGATACCTTCAATTCATCAACCAATAATGCTGATATCCCTTATTCACATAGTTACTATGATGACACCTTCAGTTCATCAACCAATAATGCTGATATCCCTTATTCACATAGTTACTATGATGACGCCTTCAATTCATCAACCAATAATGCTGATATCCCTTATTCACATAGTTACTATGATGACACCTTCAGTTCATCAACCAATAATGCTGATATCCCTTATTCACATAGTTACTATGATGACACCTTCAATTCATCAACCAATAATGCTGATATCCCTTATTCACATAGTTACTATGATGCCGCCTTCAATTCATCAACCAATAATGCTGATATCCCTTATTCACATAGTTACTATGATGCCGCCTTCAATTCATCAACCAATAATGCTGATATCCCTTATTCACATAGTTACTATGATGCCGCCTTCAATTCATCAACCAATAATGCTGACATCCCTTATTCACATAGTTACTATGATGCCGCCTTCAATTCATCAACCAATAATGCTGATATCCCTTATTCACATAGTTACTATGATGCCGCCTTCAATTCATCAACCAATAATGCTGATATCCCTTATTCACATAGTTACTATGATGATACCTTCAATTCATCAACCAATAATGCTGATATCCCTTATTCATATAGTTACTATGATGATACCTTCAATTCATCAACCAATAATGCTGATATCCCTTATTCACATAGTTACTATGATGACGCTATCAATTCATCAACCAATAATGCTGATATCCCTTAATCACATAGTTACTATGATGACGTCTTCAATTCATCAACCAATAATGCTGATATCCCTTATTCACATAGTTACTATGATGACGCCTTCAATTCATCAACCAATAATGCTGATATCCCTTATTCACATAGTTACTATGATGACACCTTCAGTTCATCAACCAATAATGCTGATATCCCTTATTCACATAGTTACTATGATGACGCCTTCAATTCATCAACCAATAATGCTGATATCCCTTATTCACATAGTTACTATGATGACGCCTTCAACTCATCAACCAATAATGCTGATATCCCTTATTCACATAGTTACTATGATGACACCTTCAATTCATCAACCATTAATTATGATATCCCTTATTCACATAGTTACTATGATGATACCTTCAATTCATCAACCAATAATGCTGATATCCCTTATTCACATAGTTACTATGATGACACCTTCAGTTCATCAACCAATAATGCTGATATCCCTTATTCACATAGTTACTATGATGATACCTTCAATTCATCAACCAATAATGCTGATATCCCTTATTCACATAGTTACTATGATGACGCCTTCAATTCATCAACCAATAATGCTGATATCCCTTATTCACATAGTTACTATGATGATACCTTCAATTCATCAACCAATAATGCTGATATCCCTTATTCACATAGTTACTATGATGCCGCCTTCAATTCATCAACCAATAATGCTTATATCCCTTATTCACATAGTTACTATGATGCCGCCTTCAATTCATCAACCAATAATGCTGATATCCCTTATTCACATAGTTACTATGATGCCGCCTTTAATTCATCAACCAATAATGCTGATATCCCTTATTCACATAGTTACTATGATGCCGCCTTCAATTCATCAACCAATAATGCTGATATCCCTTATTCACATAGTTACTATGATGCCGCCTTCAATTCATCAACCAATAATGCTGATATCCCTTATTTACATAGTTACTATGATGATACCTTCAATTCATCAACCAATAATGCTGATATCCCTTATTCACATAGTTACTATGATGACGCCTTCAATTCATCAACCAATAATGCTGATATCCCTTATTCACATAGTTAATATGATGACGCCTTCAATTCATCGACCAATAATGCTGATATCCCTTATTCACATAGTTACTATGATGACGCTATCAATTCATCAACCAATAATGCTGATATCCCTTATTCACATAGTTACTATGATGATACCTTCAATTCATCAACCAATAATGCTGATATCCCTTAATCACATAGTTACTATGGTGACGTCTTCAATTCATCAACCAATAATGCTGATATCCCTTATTCACATAGTTACTATGATGACGCCTTCAATTCATCAACCAATAATGCTGATATCCCTTATTCACATAGTTACTATGATGACGCCTTCAATTCATCAACCAATAATGCTGATATCCCTTATTCACATAGTTACTATGATGACACCTTCAGTTCATCAACCAATAATGCTGATATCCCTTATTCACATAGTTACTATGATGACACCTTCAGTTCATCAACCAATAATGCTGATATCCCTTATTCACATAGTTACTATGATGACGCCTTCAATTCATCAACCAATAATGCTGATATCCCTTATTCACATAGTTACTATGATGACACCTTCAGTTCATCAACCAATAATGCTGATATCCCTTATTCACATAGTTACTATGATGACGCCTTAAATTCATCAACCAATAATGCTGATATCCCTTATTCACATAGTTACTATGATGCCGCCTTCAATTCATCAACCAATAATGCTGATATCCCTTATTCACATAGTTACTATGATGCCGCCTTCAATTCATCAACCAATAATGCTGATATCCCTTATTCACATAGTTACTATGGTGATACCTTCAATTCATCAACCAATAATGCTGATATCCCTTATTCACATAGTTACTATGATGACACCTTCAATTCATCAACCATTAATGCTGATATCCCTTATTCACATAGTTACTCTGATGACACCTTCAATTCATCAACCATTAATGCTGATATCCCTTATTCACATAGCTACTATGATGATACCTTCAATTCATCAACCAATAATGCTGATATCCCTTATTCACATAGTTAATATGATGACGCCTTCAATTCATCGACCAATAATGCTGATATCCCTTATTCACATAGTTACTATGATGACGCTATCAATTCATCAACCAATAATGCTGATATCCCTTATTCACATAGTTACTATGATGATACCTTCAATTCATCAACCAATAATGCTGATATCCCTTAATCACATAGTTACTATGGTGACGTCTTCAATTCATCAACCAATAATGCTGATATCCCTTATTCACATAGTTACTATGATGACGCCTTCAATTCATCAACCAATAATGCTGATATCCCTTATTCACATAGTTACTATGATTACACCTTCAGTTCATCAACCAATAATGCTGATATCCCTTATTCACATAGTTACTATGATGCCGCCTTTAATTCATCAACCAATAATGCTGATATCCCTTATTCACATAGTTACTATGATGCCGCCTTCAATTCATCAACCAATAATGCTGATATCCCTTATTCACATAGTTACTATGATGCCGCCTTCAATTCATCAACCAATAATGCTGATATCCCTTATTCACATAGTTACTATGATGCCGCCTTCAATTCATCAACCAATAATGCTGATATCCCTTATTCACATAGTTACTATGATGATACCTTCAATTCATCAACCAATAATGCTGATATCCCTTATTCACATAGTTACTATGATGACGCCTTCAATTCATCAACCAATAATGCTGATATCCCTTATTCATATAGTTACTATGATGATACCTTCAATTCATCAACCAATAATGCTGATATCCCTTATTCACATAGTTACTATGATGACGCTATCAATTCATCAACCAATAATGCTGATATCCCTTAATCACATAATTACTATGATGACGTCTTCAATTCATCAACCAATAATGCTGATATCCCTTATTCACATAGTTACTATGATGACGCCTTCAATTCATCAACCAATAATGCTGATATCCCTTATTCACATAGTTACTATGATGACACCTTCAGTTCATCAACCAATAATGCTGATATCCCTTATTCACATAGTTTCTATGATGACGCCTTCAATTCATCAACCAATAATGCTGATATCCCTTATTCACATAGTTACTATGATGACGCCTCCAACTCATCAACCAATAATGCTGATATCCCTTATTCACATAGTTACTATGATGACACCTTCAATTCATCAACCATTAATTATGATATCCCTTATTCACATAGTTACTATGATGATACCTTCAATTCATCAACCAATAATGCTGATATCCCTTATTCACATAGTTACTATGATGACACCTTCAATTCATCAACCAATAATGCTGATATCCCTTATTCACATAGTTACTATGATGATACCTTCAATTCATCAACCAATAATGCTGATATCCCTTATTCACATAGTTACTATGATGATACCTTCAATTCATCAACCAATAATGCTGATATCCCTTATTCACATAGTTACTATGATGACGCCTTCAATTCATCAACCAATAATGCTGATATCCCTTATTCACATAGTTACTATGATGATACCTTCAATTCATCAACCAATAATGCTGATATCCCTTATTCACATAGTTACTATGATGCCGCCTTCAATTCATCAACCAATAATGCTTATATCCCTTATTCACATAGTTACTATGATGCCGCCTTCAATTCATCAACCAATAATGCTGATATCCCTTATTCACATAGTTACTATGATGCCGCCTTTAATTCATCAACCAATAATGCTGATATCCCTTATTCACATAGTTACTATGATGCCGCCTTCAATTCATCAACCAATAATGCTGATATCCCTTATTCACATAGTTACTATGATGCCGCCTTCAATTCATCAACCAATAATGCTGATATCCCTTATTCACATAGTTAGTATGATGATACCTTCAATTCATCAACCAATAATGCTGATATCCCTTATTCACATAGTTACTATGATGACGCCTTCAATTCATCAACCAATAATGCTGATATCCCTTATTCACATAGTTAATATGATGACGCCTTCAATTCATCGACCAATAATGCTGATATCCCTTATTCACATAGTTACTATGATGACGCTATCAATTCATCAACCAATAATGCTGATATCCCTTATTCACATAGTTACTATGATGATACCTTCAATTCATCAACCAATAATGCTGATATCCCTTATTCACATAGTTACTATGATGACACCTTTAATTCATCCATTCATAACGGTGTTATTCGTAAAATTTACCACTGATCATGCTGATAATGGCAACCTTAAGTTATATGTATAACATAACTTTGTCCTCATTATGACATAAGTTTAAGTCCAATTTACTCTTGATACATCGTCATAAATCTGAACTACATCTCTGACATTAATCTTCTGTGTGTTTCGACCAGTTTATTTGTAATATTCCCTTAGTGAAGTTAAGTATTCCTGTTTCCAACTTTTAAGAAGTTTTTAAACTTCGATTGTCTAGTCACGGATTTATGCGCTGTTACTTTGGTTCCTGGTTGTAAACTACAATCCGTTATACAATAGCGTTCTGATTCGTGTTCCAATGTTGAGAATATTTCAGGTAAATATCATACCAATTTAATATAAATGAGAATTTGTCAAGACAAATTAAGACAAAAGTCATAATTTTGGAGAATGTCGAGTAAAAATTATTTCAGACTTTTAGACTTTTGTTCATCCATAACAAATTCTGTCACCTCTATATCTAGAGAATAATTATAATTTCACACTTAAGACTTGACATGAATAATGACCAACACCAGGAGGTGTGTCATAATGAAAGTACAATTTCCTAGGTCAAAGATCAATTGAAAGTAACAAACTTTGGTTTCAGTTGACAACCCCATTTTCTATAGTACAGATTATGTCTGCTATGTATCTTGCGAACCGTTATAATTCAAAGTTTATACCTGACGTGTTTATTTACCAGAACTATATGAAATAATATATAACTTCCTTGGTTGCATTTAACATTTTAACTGTAATTAAAATCACTATCAGCACATAACGAGACTATGTAAGAACTTAAAAAAAGTGCATCATATCAGCTTATCCATAATTGAAGCTGATCATTGTAGTCATTAACATTAGCTGCAGAATGCATTTATTTGTCTTTTTCCATCAATCTGCTCTATGTGGTGTTATCACTCTGAAAGATCAAAAGAAAACAAGATAGGTAAATTGGCAGCAGAACAAATTTAAACCAAACGAATAATGCAATCTGATGTATTTCTGTCGAGCCAAGGGCTACCGATGTATGGCTTTCCACATGGAAGTAAATGCAGATACAGTAAAAAAAATAATATTTAAATTGCATCACTCTGGCTTGAAAAGTATGAAAAAATGTGTCTATTTCAGGTACCTATCTATCTTTGATATTATATTTCTAAAATTGAGGGTAAAGTGAATCTGGTGTACTGTTTGCATATGTAACCGGCCGTAAGTTATGTAAGCACTTAAATTTGGTATAGTCAAATTGTAACCTAATCTTAGTTATATATAATTTTGCCTTTTTAACTTTTTTGGATTCGAGCGTCCCTGATGAGTCTTTCGTTTTAATTCATTTGTTTAGTTTGATCTTAAAAGGAGGAAGTGTGCTTGATCACTTCAAGCAGTTTAATTGAGGTCTGGAGCTGACATGTCATTAATACATTATGTCTACAATTGTTTCTTTATATAATCAACTAATTTTTCAGATTGCAGAAGATTTCACATAGTTCACTGGAAAGGAAAAGTTGTTGGAACTTAAAAAGTGCACATTCCTGTAACCAAGATACTGCTTTTAAGAAACAAGTAAACTTATGATATGCAGGCAACTGAGTGAAACTTTGCTCCTCTTTCCTACAAGGTAATATTGCCTTCATGGTTAAACAGCTAGCATGCAAGGTCGATTTTGATGCAGTTATTAGTGCATACTCAAATATTCAGCTTAATATCGTGCTGTGGAAGCATACCCAAAACCTGTCGTGATTTTCGAGTCAAGGAAGAGCAATTATAACATAATCGCAGACTTAGAGCAGGATTGTGGCTGCAAGAATTGGAACATACTCATCATACATATAAATAAAATTGAGAATGGAAATGGGGAATGTGTCAAAGAGACAACAACCCGACCAAATAAAAAACAACAGCAGAGGGTCACCAACAGGTCTTCAATGTAGCGAGAAATTCCCGCACCCGGAGGCGTCCTTCAGCTGGCCCACAAACAAATATATACTAGTCCAGTGATAATGAACGCCATACTAATTTCCAAATTGTACACAAGAAACTAAAATTAAAATAATACAAGACTAACAAAGGCCAGAGGCTCCTGACTTGGGACAGGCGCAAAAATGCGGCGGGGTTAAACATGTTTGTGAGATCTCAACCCTCCCCCTATACCTCTAACCAATGTAGAAAAGTAAACGCATAACAATATATTACGTCCTTAATGGCATTCAATGCATAGGTATATTTTGGTTATATATGTTGTACTTGCTATGTCAGTATGTTGATTCTTTGTTGAAATATTTTTAAATATTTTTTCTGTTCATTTCATTTTTCTCTATTGGTGAATAGAAATACGCGGTCTTACAAGCCTGATGGGGCTTAATTATGAATAGAACAGGTAACAGTGGGCCTATGTAACCTCGTCGATGTAACTATAGATAAAACAAAGAAACATCAGCCTAATATAGCCTATACAATTCTAATTTAAAAGAAGATGTAGTATTAGTGTCAATGAGACAACTGTCTATCTACGTCCGAATACGAAAATTGTACAAATGTTAACCATTATATGTCAAAGTGTTGCCTTCAAAGCGAAGTCTTGGCTTACACAGAACAATAAGCTATTATATAAAGTGCCCAAAATGACTGGTGTAAAACAAATTAAACAGGAAAATCAGCAGTTTCATCTATATTAAACATATATAGAACATAGAACTACTGACCTCTATTTGGGACCTAATTAGAACAGTTTTACAGGGTTTATATTTTCTATTTTGTGTAAAAACGGGTTCCAATCTAGCATTGCCTTTATGAAAAAAATGTTACAATACTAAACTCAGTGTGACCTAATTATTTTTATGGTGAATAGAACATAAATACTGAACGAGGTCAGTTGTTCATATAAAGTTGAATTGGGTTCAGGTGATATTATACAGTAATTCAGGAACAGCAAAAACCTCAATGCCTCTATTCACCCAACCATTATCTCATGACTCCTGAATGTATTTTTTTTTTATTTGCAGGACATCATGGAAAGTTTGAATGAGGTAAGAATTTTCTCGTGAGAAGTACGATTTGCATGTGACTTACTGTTGTCGTTTCTGCACGTAAATTACTGTTGTCGTGTCTGTATGTAAAGAGATATGAATGTTTTATTTTGGCATAAAAACTAGAAGAATATAGGTATGATTTAAATGAATTAGATTTCAATTCGTGAAATACTATTGTCAGAAATACTACAAAATTAATGTATATGTTTCTGTTGTCTGAACTGATTTTTTGCAGGAAAATACTTAATTACAGACAGCAATTTAACTCTGTCTTGGTAGTCATTGTATTTGATATACACCGTCGGATTGTGAAACATTAGTTGTAGGTCAATGATAGTTGGTATGCAGTTATATTAACATTAATACATATCATTTTTATGGAAATCTTTTGGCTTTTGCCCGTGAGTCATAGTCTATTGACTTTGAAACGTGTGCTTAGTTTACATGTATTAGATTGTATATTCGTCAGTTGTGATCGAACCATTTGTGGTAGGTAAATGATTATGGAATATTTACTTAGTACCAAATTTTAACATGAGATTTTATAATTTTTCAACAGATAACCTACTCATTAGCAAACATTCTGGTAACAAATTAAACAAAAAAGTAGAATAAAACATATAATCTTTGCATTTGTATTGGAAATTTTACTGTTTTCCTAAGCTTTTGTCGGGAATAGAAAACATTAAACAGTTAATTCTCCTTCTAACTTCAACAATCTTACATTTTAACATGCTTAAGCTTGATTTGACTTATTCAAATTCCTTCAAGAATGATATACCACAGAAAAAGGCAACCTGTCAAAAATTGAATCCCCATAGTCACAATTCGGTAATATGGAGATAGTGATTGGCTCATCAGTCTTAGATTAACCAGTAATGTTATGTCAATGATGAAAATAGTGTACAGTGATACTGATGGAAGATAATTTTAGTCATGCTATAAACCAGAATATTCAGAAGAGGTGTGGCAGAATTTAAATAATCGATTAAAGAAATACAATTGGTATGCAAGCATATAGGAACTAACAACCCTCACTTCAATTGAGATTTAATAGCCCCCCACCCCTGGTTTTAAGCTTGAAAACTTTTACATAGTTTACAAGTTCATGTTTGAATTTAGGTTTAAGTTTGTTGAAAGCGAAAGATTTATGATATGTAAATGGTATTTGTATTAGATTTTGCACATCTCATTTCCATGGAATTTGTTCAGTCATGTACCTTCAGTCACTGTGCACTGCCTTAACATATGTGCATTATTTACATGTTGAAATATTGCTATTTAAATTTCAACGTTTGCATACTCAAAATAATTACAGAAAGACATAATTGTGTGTTAAGAGTTTTTTTAATCTGTCATTTAATTTTGATACTTATCCTCTGCAGTAATAATATCATTGTTGTCAAATAGCTTGCAATTGATTAGGATTTGTTCAGACTATGTAAAGACGATTCAGTATATGTAGTCAATTTTATAAAAAAACGGTTTTTTTTCTAAAGTGAACATTGATTGGTTAAATATTTCTCAGTGTGTTTGAATTTGTTTGTCAGCTTTTTGGTCATGAATGTTTGTCTCTAATATTTAATAAACTGTGCATTTGTATTCAGATATCGCAGATCAAATTTATTCGTTCATTGTGTAATCATACGTTTTTTGATTGAGTTAAGTCTGCCAATTGATATTTTATCGTATGTTTTTCTATGTTGTGATGTTATGCTATTGTTTCAGAAAAAGGGAGAAGGTTTGGATCCATTAAAACGTTTAATCCCGCTGCAAATGTTTGCACCTGTCCTAAGTCAGGAATCTGATGTACAGTAGTTGTCGTTTGTTTATGTAATATATACGTGTTTCTCGTTTCTCGTTTTGTTTATATAGATTAGACCGTTGGTTTTCCCGTTTGAATGGTTTTATACTAGTAATTTTGGGGCCCTTTATAGCTTGTTGTTCGGTGTGAGCCAAGGCTCCGTGTTGAAGGCCGTACTTTAACCTATAATGGTTTACTTTTTAAATTGTTATTTGGATGGAGAATTGTCTCATTGGCACTCACACCACATCTTCCTTTATCTATTATCATTAAGTAGTACAAGCCCTGTATGCAGTCTGCAGGGGTTAAAAAATGTTGTTATAGATAACTAGCCCATGACTTATTGGCAGCAGGATTTTACTAGCCCTGTTCGAAGAACTGCTAGCCCATCAAAACTGACCTGGTAGCCAATGTATGCCTTACAAATCAGATTTTGCTGCATAATACATGGTGGGTGTCATGTTTGAAGGGGACATTATACACCGTTTTAAACTAGTTTATTTTCTGGCAGAGAAAACATGATTATTGGTTTTATCGTGTGAAACAAGTGGTTTAATTATTATATTAGTTGTCCAGACATACAAGGGAGACCTTTTATTGGGATGCTCGGGAAAACACTGGCAATATTCGCGGAACATGGTCTCGGAAATTTCATCCTGGCGCCACAGCCGACCTTCCCCAGGGGAATCTTTCTGTCCATGTCACTAGATATGTTCTTTTCCGCTTTTCCCGATCGTATTTTACATTTTTTCTAGATGAATTTTCAGCCTCAATAGTACCCCCTTCATCTACCGATTAATTGAAAATCTCGACAGAAGCAATGTACAATACCCCCTGTACTCAGAAATCGATATTAAAAGTGTGAGATATTGCAATCAATAGATGATACCTGGCCACCCTGAGTTATTTGTTCTATTTTTAAAACATGTAACTGTACAACAGAGTTGCGTTCAATATCGTAGGGTTACGTAGTGCTACATAGATTTTTGGTCTACTGAACGAGTAGCTAGCCTAGCTGCTATCAATATATATGTAGCAGCTAGGCTAGCTACTCGTTCAATAGTCATAAATCTGCATAGCCCTAAGTAGCCGCTACGATATTGAATGCAACCCTAGACCTGTACAAACCAGTTCAAATGCTTTGAATTCCGGATGACGTAATTGAATCTGATTGACTAAGATAGAATAGGGATTTTCCACTATCTATTTTGGAAACGCCAATAATGTTTTGTTACTAGTCCGTCGGGCATATTGTGTGAAAATTTTGATTGCCCGAGACTCAAATGATCTAGTCCCGGGCGTCGGGCTAGTGGATTTTTTAACCCCTGAAATTATGCAAAATTTATTCATCAATTCATAATATGTATGCACATTTGCGAGTTAAACTGTTATACCGTGATTATATATTCGTCGTCACTGTCCAAAACAATTTTATACATGTACATACTTGATGAATATTTTTTTTGTCCTGTCAAAAACCTAAACTCATCTGTCCCATCTGAATGTTCTGTTTTCTGTCCAGCTAGAGATACAGAAATACCTCAATAAAACTATAAAATGCTTGACACTAGTATTTTGGGGGCCTTTTATATTTTGCTGTTCGGTGTTACCCAAGGCTCCGTTTTGAAGACCGTGCTTTGACCTATAATGGTTTACTTTTATAAATTTTGACTTGGATGGAGAGTTGTCTCAGTGGCACACATACCACATTTTCTTATATCTATTAACAAAAGTTCATACATATTTTTTATCACATGGATTTGTGTCAACACTGCTAGTCCTATATGAGCCAGATCATGTTAGATATACAGAGAGATATTATATTATTGTAACAAGATTTCTAAATTGCCCATTTAGTTGAAACATATTTATTTATAGTGGATTGGGAAACAAGTAATTACAACTTATGTTAATCCCTTTCAACTTTGCGGGTGCGAGTCTTGCCTTGTAGTGGAATTAGCCTGCTCTTTTCGAAATCTACAAGGGTGTATTTTACGTGCAAGAGATATGACTGTATTATAACACGTTTCAGCTAATTATCATCCCCTTCCGACGGACTATTGTCGTTTCTCAAGACCATACTCGCAAATGTTGTCAAGGGAGAGCTGACAATTCATTGCCTGAAATTTTCTCCCCGGAGCAGGAATTGAAGCAAGACCTTTTGTGTTAGTAATCTGATGCACTAACCACTTTACCACGGCTCACCTTAATTCACCATTTGCAGTGAATTTTTATAGATAGAAAGGCATACAGTAAGACGTGAACTTGAGATAGAGGAGCGATTAGATATTTTATATAATCTTTTATGCTGCACTTATTCTATATGAGCAGTCAAAATGCGTTGACAGTATATTCAAATGTCATATACAGTCACTGACATAATATCACTTTTACTCATGAATATTTAAATAGAAAATTTCGAACTTATAATTAATTATTCAAACGACCTATTCCACCTGTTCTTGTTTTCAATTTATACAACGACTCAATCTATTTTTTTTGCAATTTTGGTAAAAAAAGAACATATTTCACTTGTTAATATTTTTGGTTTGCAAACTATAATCATTATGTTTGATGCTAATGGTTCATATTTTAGTTCATTCTCAAACAAACTCGTTCATCATCGATTGCGAATTTCAACAGGTAATTTACATTTCTCCGCCTGCATGATATGAGGCCTTTTTATAAAAGGGGAAGTTTCCCAATACTTAATCAAATGATAACATTAATACATTAAACAACAATTGAAGATGCTTTTTTTATTGCAATATACAATAGTGAATTAATTTGACATATCAACGATATAAGGATTCGGACCAAAACGGGGAAATACCTCGACAGAGCCTCGCATTCCCCCGTTTTTAAGCCACATTCTTATATTGTTGATATGTCAAGTCATGCACTATTATTGTCGATGAATGTTGTTATGATTAACTACTAAACTTTCCATTTACAGTATTCTGTTATCAATTTGTTATCAGAATAGTTTCATACTGGTTATAGACATTCCATGTCAGAAAACATGCACATCAGGCTAGGTGGCAATAATTAAAGTCTTGTTTTCAAATTCATTCTTTGAAAATTGAAAAGAGGGGTTGGGGTATACAATGTACTGTAAAGGAAAAATTAGAGTATATACAGACTTATATGTTAACCTTTGAAAAATAGTAGTATATTCCATTCTCGGATATCATTTTTAATAAAACTTCATAGTAAAAGTGGTACAGTTATATCATCAAGACGGTAATGACAAGGTTCTTATATACTTACAGCAACTATGTAATGCTGCTTTAAATGGAAGATTAAAGGATTTGAAAAGATGCATACAAAAAGGGGCAGATTTGGAATACAGAGATAGTGTGAGTAAAATAACATTGATTGTATTTTGGAAGATAGTATCATACACTTAAAATTGGGATTCAATAAAAATGTTGATCATTTCTGACAAAAAATTAAAGTTATTTGATTGTTATATAAATTGTTTAAAAGATATTCAAGATCTTGTTTAATGATTTACGTTTTGAATTTCTCGAAAGAAATTATTGTATATATGAAATGTAAATTCAGCTTAATAGTGGGAGATATTATGAAAATAATTGTGCAAATCATGATACAAGTATGAAATTTGGTAAAAAGGTTGACTAAACGATACTTAGAAAAAATCAGCTGCTGGCCATAAAAAAAATCCATTTTTTCAAGATGGCCACCGCTCATTTTGCAAATGGCGTCATATCCAATAGGCTACTTTTCGTAAATCCTTTGACAGCTGTGTATAGCATGTATAGGTACATTCCAAATTAAGTTTTGATAAAACCTAAATAACAGTTCCTAAAGTACGATAAAAACAATACATATATGACACAAAAATGACTTCCGGTTCCAAAATGGCGGGCAAAAACGTTGAAAATGGATACATTTCGTAAATCATTTGAAAGCTGTTTTATAGGTATAATCCAAAGTAGGTTTTTATAAAACGTAAATAACAGTTCATAAAGTACGATGAAACAGTACATAATTGACGAAAAAGTTACTTCCGGTCCCTAAATGGTGGCAAAAACGTTGAAAATGGCTACATTTTGCTAATCCTTTGAAAGCTGAGTTGTAGATAAATTCCAATTTAAGTTTTGATAAAACGTAGATTACTGTTCCTAAAGTACGATACAACAATACATACATGACGAAAGAATGACTTTCAATTCCAAAATGGCGGCAAAAATATTGAAAGTTTCATATATTTTTTTTTCATTTTCTTCTTATTTACAAGATATATCACTTACTTTGTTAAGTTCAAATATCTAGTTTGGTTAGAAAAGACAGTTTGCATTTCTTATAATCATCTGACAGTTGCCAATACACAAACCCGTACATTGAAAGCCAGAACGGAAGTGTTTACAGTTATCAACACTGCTGGATTTTTGCATCCTCATTTTAAAAGTTTCTGGTATGAGGGTGCAACGGCAGTCAAAAAAGTTCATTTTGGTCTCCAGCTGTTATTGGTTTTTTTTCTTTCATCTAAACCCAGTGTTCATGACTTGGTACGTGAACCTGTTGAAATCATAAATCCTGTTGAGTCCACCTTGATATGCTTCTCTTTTGATATGATTCGGAAGAAAACTCTGGTAGGCCGAATAGCTCAAAGCATTCAAACGGGCGCTGCTTACAAATGATTCAAATCGTTCCTTGTTAACAGCAAATTGTGATGTTGCCGTACATGATGCATGCATATGCTTCTACATGTACGATGTCCATGTCTGTGTCTTTATTCAAGATGGCCATGGTCTTTTTCAAAAAGTTTTCTTCTCACCTTTTTTAAAGGACAAACATTATCAGTATCAATCCTTGCATGTGACGTATTTAATGGAAATAAATATTTGGCTTTGCGCACGCGCGAAAATGTAACAAAATTTACAAAAAAACATTTGAACTATTTACTTGAGCTTGAGTTTGAAGTTGAAATCATCCATTCTTTAATTTTACGGACGCCATCACGAGTTGGTTGACCGTTATGGAATAAAATGATATGGAATATGTTTCTCACGTCGTAACTACAATCCCCTTCCTTTTCATGGATGTGACCTACCGATTTAGACTCTTTACCGGCTTTGTTATCACATAAGCAACACGACGGGTTCCATATGTGGAGCAGAATATGCTTACCCGTCCGGAGCACCTGATAGGGTTCGTGTTGCTTATTCTTTAGTTTGTTTTATGTTGTGTCATGTTTTCTATTTGTTTAATTGTCTTTTTCATTTTTAGCCATGGTGTTGTCAGTTTATTTTCTTCCCTCTTTCATGCAATATATCACCAATTTTTTTTAAACAAGCCATTTCAATGTACTAGCCACCAAACATAACGATAAACTTATCTTCTCTGTACAAATCTTGCCATTCCTAATGATTTTGCATAGCCAATGCCAAAATGGTTCACTGCAGCTATAATTGTATTTGGCCTGGATTTTAAAAGTTAACCACTTTTTTCACCTCATAAATCAAATGCTTGATCAATTCAACTGAATGGGCGTGTTTTCAAATAGTGGTATCATAAAAGTTACACTTACTTGAAAAGAAGAGCATTGATTTTTAGAGGAATTAAATGACGACCAATATATGTTTACGAAATTCAAGTCCTCGTCTGTTAAATGAACTACGATTTTCAACATTGTGCCCCGGTAGTGAGTGCAAATCACTCTGTATGTCTATAAAAAGTTTGTGCATGCGCAAAATTGATAAACGCATTGGTTTCATAACATTTAAATGTTATCAAACCAATTTATAATATCTTTAAAAATCCAAAAGCTCAAGTAAATAGTTCAAATGTTTTTTTGTAAATTTTGTCACATTTTCGCGTGTGCGCAAAGCCAAATATTTATTTCCATTAAATACGTCACATGCAAGGATTGCAGCTATCAAACCTGATAATGTTTGTCCTTTAAAGAAGGTGAGAAGAAAACTTTTTGAAAAAGACCATGGCCATCTTGAAAACATTTTTTTGTTCATGGCCAGCAATTTGTTTCTCAAAAAGTATATAATAATAATGCTTCGTGCTATATTTCATGCTTGTATCATCATTTGCTGTTCAGATATTCCGGATTCAGCCCGTTCAGTCATGTCAAGATAATCAAGATGGATGGCTCTAGCTTTAAATCAAGTCTGTTTAGACTGTTTTGGACGAATTCAGACCAATTATAAAAGAAACGTTTAACACTATCTCATCGTGTTCAGATCCGTTTAATGTTTCAGAATGATATATGGAGTTTATGTATTTAACTTCATCAGCAACGATCAACATAAAATCCTAATGTTTGATATGTCAGATAATTCATATCGTTCATTCCGTTATCCTCTTAAAGGCTGCATCAACGAACCATGTCTCCGTTTGACCTGATCTTCTGAAATTGCTCTTAGACCGTGGAGGGGGTGTTAAAACTATAAATTATATACCATTGAAAAGAGAAGGATGGCAATGGGGTTTTACAGAATTGAGAATAATTGGCAATACATATGAATAATAGAGAAAATGAAACAAACAAACAAAATTTTTCAATCATTTTGATTGAAGTCTGGAGCTGGCATGTCAGTTAACTGCGAGTAGTCTGATGTTATAAATGCATAATTGTCATTTTGTTTATTTTCTTTGATTACATCTTCTGACATCAGACTCGTACTTCTCTTGAACTGAATTTTAATGTGCGTATTGTTATGCGTTTACTTTTCTGCATTGGCTAGAGGTATAGGGGGAGGGTTGAGATCTCACAAACACGTTTAACCCCGCCGCATTTTAGCGCCTGGAGCCTCTGGCCTTTGTATGTCTTGTTTTTTTAACCATTTAGTTTCTTGTGTACAATTTGGAGTTTAGTATGGCGTTCATTATCACTGAACTAGTATATATTTGTTTAGGGATCAGATGAAGGACGCCTCCGGATACAGGATTTTCTCGTTGTATTAAAGACCTATTAGTGACCTTCTGCTGTTGTCTCCTCTATGGTGGGGTTGTTGTCTCTTTATACAAAAGCCATTAGGTATTCATCACATTGGCACGAAACTTTATTCATTACCCCTTTCAAAACTTCATTCTCTGTTCAATCTATGTTTGGAATCCACTGTTACAAACCCTCATTCAAACCTATAAAAACTTGAAGCTATAATTTCGGATATTGCAAGTCACAGACTTTTCAAGCCAGTCCGCATTGGAAAAGATGAAAAAGAGAAAAGATCTTTCCTTAATCTTTCCTTTGCTAACAAAGGTCTCGATGGCGTCAACTTAGGCAATATCCTTCATCATAAATTAGTTCAATCGAAAATACCTCCTTATTTCAAAGACCAGTCTGTACCAATCATTTCTTATACCTATACCAAACCTATTGCAACAAAAATTTTCAATCACAAACACGTTTTGCAGGATCTCGATATTGACGACTTCAAGTCTAAACCTCCCTTTTGCACTTGTGCTAGTTCCCAATTCACATATAATCCTGCTTACCGGTGACCTCAACATTATTAATAACACTTCTCTACGAAATGTGTTATCGAAAGGTTCGAAATATCGTGAGCATAAATCCATCAATTGGAAATACAACTTTAAATTTTTGATGGATTCAGTTGAGGATTATGCTAGGCAATTGGCTAAGCGCGAGAAGGAAGACGTAGACACTCTTTCCAAATGGATTAAGGCAGTGGGGTCGTTGATACAAATCAGAATTAAGAAACTGAATGGGTCTATCAATGCCCATGCTACGTCAATCTTTAAAAACCCAAATGTTGCAAAACACCTATCCTACCTCCATGACAAATATGTTGTTGTCCCCGCAGATAAAGCCGCAAACACCATTTGTGTGTGTAAAACTCATTACATTAACTGCTTGATAAACGAATTAGGTATTGTCAATTCACTTGGAAACTCAACATATACCCTCACGACACTAACCAAAGAGGAAATCCTTGATAATCATAGGTCTGTTCTGTGTTCCTTTGGAATTTCAACCGAAGATGAAGAACTGGATCTTCCATCACTGTATTGGATACCTTAACTACATAAGTGTCCTAACAAACAACGGTATAATGCTGAGTCTTCCAAGTGCTCTACGAAACGTCTGTCTAAATTGATAACATCTATTTTATCAGCAAGCAAAGACGGGCTTCAAAGTTATTGTGAAACTGCTTATTCTAGAGGTGGCGTGAATCAGATGTGGAAACTTAAAAATTCCAAAGATCTTTTAGAGAACATACAATCTAACTCTCTTTCATCTTGTAACAGTATTAAAACATTTGACTTTTCTACTCTTTACACAAGTATGCCACATTCCAAACTAAAAGACAAATTGAAAGAGTTGTTATTGCTTTGCTTCATAAAAAAGAATGGCCAACGTAGATACAAGTATCTTGTCTAAGGGAGGGAGACATCCTACTTTGTAAAGGATCACTCTGATTCAAACAAAAAATTCTCTGAAACTGATATTATCAACATGCGTGATTTCTTGATTGACAACATATTTGTTACGGTCGGAAAACGTGTTTTTCAACAGACTGTCGGCATTCCAATTGGAACAAACTGTGCCCCTCTACTTGCCGACTTGTTTCTTTATTATTATGAGGCTGACTTCATGCAGGAACTTCTTAGGAAGGAAGATAAGAAGTAAGCAATATCCTTTTACTCTACTTTCCGCTATATAGATGATCTTCTTTCACTAAATAATTCAAAATTTGGTGACTATGTGGAACGCATCTATCCCATCGAGCTAGAGAGAAAGGATACTACAGATACAGTTAACAAAACTTTACGACAAAAGAGATGATTTCAGCTTTCCAATAGTGTTCTTTCCATTTCTAAGAAGCAACATTCCAGTAGCACCTGCATACGGGGTGTATATGTCCCAATTGATACGATATTCCCGTGCTTGTATTTCCTATCATGATAGAGGATTGCTGCTCACAAGGAAGCTATTAAACCAAGAGTTCCAAATGGTGAAGTTGAAATCATCCCTTCGTAAATTTTACGGACGCCATCACGAGTTGGTTGACCGTTATGGAATAACCGTTTCACAAATGATATCGGATATGTTCCATACGTCGTAACTACAACATGTACAATCCCCTTCCTTTTCATGAATGTGACCTACCGAATTAGACTATTTACCGGATTTGTTATCACATAAGCAACACGTCGGGTGCCACATGTGGAGCAGGATCTGCTTACCCTTCCGGAGCACCTGAGATCACCCCTAGTTTTTTGGTGGGGTTCGTGTTGTTTATTCTTTAGTTTTCTATGTTAAGTCATGTGTGCTGTTGTTTGTTTGTCTTTTTCATTTTTAGCCATGGCGTTGTCAGTTTGTTTTAGATTTATGAGTTTGACTGTCCCTTTGGTATCGTTCGTCCCTCTTTTGACACATTACCCATTTCCATTCTCAATTTTATTTTTTACAGAGTTTGTCTTTTGTGCCGTGTGGAGACAGAAGAGCGTTTGAAATCTTTAGCTTAACAGATTTGTCATTTTTACATAACTTAATTCATTGCATGCTGGTTCATATTCTGGACGCCAGTCTTTGCTCCTTTTTAATATATTTCACAAACAAAAAAAACAGATATGAAGCTTAGAAATGGAAAAAAATATTAAATACTAAACTCGTTCAAAGGGTATCTACAGGTCTAAATCTTCAAAATCACTTAATATCTAAAAATACTACCATCGCTAACATTTTTAACAATAAAAATCGTGGTTACTCTTCTATCGATAAGTGTCATGCTAAAAAATGACTTACATGTCCCGTCTTTCCACCAACAATACGGTAAGATCCACATTTAATGGTCGCACATTTTCTTTAAAATTTGAAACTGATATAACTTGAAAAACAAACAGTATTATTTATTTACTCACATGAAACAAAACGGGATGCGGTATTTAGTACGTAGGTGAAACTGGACAATATTTATCTAAACGCACTCAAGAACATCTGTATCGTTTTAAAAGACCCAATAACTTCAAAAGTATCATTTATCAACACCTTAAGAAGCACAATCATCCTATTAAATATTTAGAAGTTTTGAAGTAGTAAATAAGCAGCCTCGTGAATTTCATTCAAAGTTTGTACGATCACTGAAAATAATTGAATTAAATTGGATTAAACAATTACAGACAGTCTACCCTCTCGGTCTTAATGATAATATCATGGGAATTGGCAATTTATCAAGAACCGATTTTGTTAACATTTTGGATATTGTTTCTAAAACTGTTCGAAAAAACCGTTCTCATGGTCGTAGAAAAATTCGCAATCAAAGAAAATTTCGGATCAATCATACCGATATTTCGGACCTAATTTCTATTTCAAAAAACAACGGCAGACATTATCTGTTAACTAAACTCTGTTCATTACCGATAAATAAGTTAAATAAAATTTTAGAGGATTGCAACACAATTTAATATAGCAGTCCTAAGTATGAAATCGTTCAAATTATAATGGTATATTGTTATTCTGAACTGTTTCCTAAAATTGATCGTCCTGAAGATCATAAAAAACTTTTTTATTTAAATAAAGTATGTCAATAAAGGTTTTGATTTTGTTAATATTGCTGGTATTTTTAACGACCATTCTGTTAAAGAACAAATTCCTGGATATTTTGATAATACTGAGCTCCCTCTTATTTGTTATATTTACAAGAAATCTACCCGGAAATTCGTGTTTAATTATAGCCAATTGTGTAAAGATGTTAATATTAGTGAAAATACACCTACTTCATGTAGTTGCAGTAATTCCGAACACATTTATGGACCCATTTCCCATGTTATAACAGGAGATCTTAACATCGTTCAAGACCGAGATCATTCCTCGGTAAAGGACCTAAATATCGTCCCCCGTCAATTATTTATTGGAATGAGTGTCGTAATATCATCCATGACTCACTCCGTACTTACTGTTTGAAATGGAAAAAGCTGACAAAAAATCTTTGGACTCTTTTTTTAATTCAGTAATGAACATAGTTGATATACGTATTCAACATTTTAAAGATAATTTTACTTGTAACAATAACCACAATAAACCTATTTCTCGTATCAAACATAAACTAAAAAAAAAACAAGCAAAGGAATTTGTTTTTATCCGGGCCGATAAAGCTGCTAATAAAATTATTATTGTTTGACGTAAATTTTACATTGAGGTTCTACAAATACAAATGTAGAAATCACCAATTCACCAACATTCCAAATGACCCCATTTTCAGAAAACGACATCGGTAACAAACATAAATTTTTAGCTACCGCTTTACAAGCAGAACCAAAAACAATGAAAGTCCCAACTATGTATTGGCTACCGAAGCTACACAAAATGCCTTACAAATATAGATTTATTTCTATGGTCGGGTTGTTGTCTCTTTGGCACATCCCCACTTCCATTCTCAATTGTACTTGCATGAAAATAAGGAATTGATAATAATAGACAAAAACTATTAAGAATAAAACAAAACGGCTTAAAACATTGAAGAATACAGAAATGAAGGACCCCCTCCAGATCCTCGTAGAACTTTTTGTTAAAACAATATAACCTAATTTTAGTTCAGCATCGAGTATATATCTTATCACTTATGTTTGTAAACGCGTTAATTATTTCTTTCATTTGAATAACAAACTTATTTAATATAAATGTGTATTTATTTGTTAATGCATGTTGCACTATAATACATAATTCTTCTTCGTCTTCTTCTTCCTCCAACAGTAATTAATGTATGCGTTAATATTTTCTGTCTATAAAGATTGGGTTCGATGACACGTGCCATTATACAGAAGGTAATAAAATCAATGATTCTTGAAATATTAAAGAAATGTGGCAATTACAATGGATATTTCACGAAAACAACAAACGTACACCTGTCGTGGTATTATACATGTAGCTCCGTATGTGTAGTTTAAGGTTCTATACCATTTTATGATAGCTTCTTTCTAAAGACTATTGACATTGTAAAAGCTACACGCACATATCACAAAACCGCAAATATAGTATAGTTAAAAAGATATACGATATTGACATAGCATTTTTTTCTATCAAAAATGTATGCTGGTATATTTGTAACTCTGGGTTTTTACCATAAATGTATTGCACATGTAAAAGGTTAGATTGTTTTTGAATATTTGCCCAAATAAACTTTTCCCGAGAAAAAATACAATCCATATAATGTTTTGTGCTTTAATTCCTTTGTTGGCACTTTCTAACTTATATCCTCTAATTGTTACGTCAATCCAAATAATGCAAGTATATATTTTGCAAACATACACAATTTGGCAAGTGTATCATGTTAAAAAAAAACAATTATTCATAATAATTGTCAATTATTTAACTTAGATTAAATTATGGAAGGAAAAGTTTCTTTGTACGACAATTACATGCCTTTTTTTACTCAAAGTTGTCGATAAATAAATTGCATTTCAATAGCATATTATTAAATTGCTGAAAGATCTTCCACATGTACTTAACAGGAAATCCGTTAGTATTGAATCCCCTGTCCTAAATTATGCAATTTGTCGTTCTGCGTTATCGTGGTGTAAGAAAGACGCACTCTGTATATAATACATACTTTTGTATGTTATATAACTTCCCAGGTAGGTAGTAACATTCATTACCCTTACACCCACACTAATAAGCTGTGATTCCTATTTGATTTCAATTTTTATGAATATATTAGTTTGTTTATCCTAAGTTTCAAAATCTGCGTAAACTAATCCCGCAAATGAAAGTGAGCCATTTTCACTCTACTATGGCATGGTCGGGTTGTTGTCTCTTTGGCATATTCCCCATTTCCATTCTCAATTTTAACAATAGAACTTTTTTGCGTGGTATAATTGTAATATAACTGTTCATTTTATTTTGAGCTGCAAGGCGAAAAAAACTTACTTTGCTCTATGAATGTCGTTTGGTTTTCGGTTTTTTGTTTGTTTGTTTGCTGTATTTTTGACGCACATAAAACCAACAACTCTTGACGTAATTATCAAAACCTAATATATAAATATGAATAAGAATGAAGGACGAAAATGCAGGTTTATATGTAGTATAACGAGATCAGATTTTTTTTAAAACAAATTTATTTAAGGAATGACTGTAATATTTTTTCTGTCTATGAAAAAATAACATAAAAAATTTGGTGCACACTGAAGAACGCGCGTAACGGGTTATTTAACAGTGTGCACCACATTTTTTATGTTATTTCGAATAGACAGAAAAAATATTACAGTCATTTCTTATAATTTAATTCTCGATTCCATTTAAACCGTAAAAAACAATGAAAAAGCGTTGATGACGTCACGGTCACATGACTTAATTATGTCTATGATAACAAAATAACGTCAGCCAATCAAAAGACGCGTTACATCTAAAATTAAATTATTACTTTTTGCACTCTATTGTCATATATCGAAAATTTAAAAATCTAATATTAAAACAAATAAGCTTTCTTTGATTTCCACGATTTACCATAATTATATCATGCCATATGCTACATTGATTCAGAAAACAAATTTTGGAAATATATGACCACACAAGTGTATGTGCACCAATCTTAGTTAATTAAATTTAGCATAAATAGTTACAACTACAAAAAAGAGTAACAGTGATGGTCTGTACCGCCCCGGAAAAAATATACTTATTATGTGTACAGAGGCGGATCCATTCAATTTCAAAAGGGGTTCTCAACCAAATATAAAGGAAGGGGATCCAATATTATGGCCTATTATCAAAAGGGGAGCCAAAACCCCGGAAGCCTCTTTCAAATCCGCCACTGTGTGAACCAACGACATGACATTTTACAAATATGCAAATCGAAACGTGTTCTGAAAGACTGTTTTCGATTTCGCATAATAGTAATATGAAAAAAGATGGGGATCATGTACGAGTGCCAAATGCTATATCTTTTCACCCAAGATACAATCTATTAAAGTAAGCAATCATAATTTCATCTCTGAAAAGTGAGCTATAAAGGGACTGAAAATTTCTAGTGTAAAAAAAAGTGCTACATTAATATATCGCTGTTCAAAATTCGTAAATCGAGGGTAAAAACACATCGGGGTAACAAACTAAAATTGCGCGAAACACATTAAATATAGGACAACAACGACACAACACTAAAATTTAACACGCACAGAAACGGACTAAGCAGTAGACAAAATCCGATGAGAATAACAAATATAACAAATATAACATCAAAACCAAATACATGAATTTGGGATAGAAAAGTACCGTGACACGTCTTATAGTAATGTAACATATTAGACAAAGAAACACACGAATAATAGCTAACAAAAGGCACCAGATTTATAATTCAATACGCTAGAAGCGCGCCTCGTCCTGACAAGACTTACCAGTGACGCCCAAATACAAAAGTTTAAAAGTCAAAACAAGTACAAAGTTGTACAGCACCGAGGATTACTAGTTCAAAAAGGTTGTACCAAAACGGCGAGGGTTTTCTGCTTTGGATAAGAACATCCTTATTATTTAGAACAATTTATGATTTTGCATACAGTAAATTTTATAAAATGGCTATATAAAAGATATACATGATAACACTGAAGTGTTAACTAATTCATGTAATTACAGAAAACAAAACACGGATACATTACTAAACCCAACACAAAAAATAGACACACCCGACTTAGTCAAGTCCTCAATGCAAAAAGTGAGAAAAAAAGTGACGTCACATACGAAATGGTAAAAAGGCAAAAAAAATGACGTCACATTTGAAATTCTAAAACAGCATACAAAAAATGACGTCACATTTGAATGACTAACTCCATTCAAAAACAATAAGATAAAATTAAAAACCAATTGCTCAGAGAACCATTGATGGTCTTTCCACCAGTTAAGACCTTTTTTTATATAAAAATATTAAAATTGGTTTAAATGTCAATTTTAGCGTCAAATGACAGCTTATTGAACGCTTATTCCAAAAATATATGGTTTCTATACAAAAACATATAAATAAGGGAGGTCATGTTTTACTTCCGGTTTAATATATGTTACTTCCGGTAATTTTTTATTGTTTACTTGACACTGATTCCAAAAAAAATATTGTTCTATATACTTTTTCATTAATTAAGTACAAAATATAGCTACTTCCGGTTTACAAAAGGTCACTTCCGGTCGTCTTTTTCTAGATCACACTGCTTGCAATATAATTTAAAAAGTCCCATGTCTTGATCATGTATACATATGAGGTAAAAGCAAAGGTCAAAATCTAGAACGTTACATTTACCTATGACCTTGAGCTCAATTTCGAGGTCATCAACCAAGGACCTCAAATCAAAAGACTCTAGGCCTCTACTATATGTTGTTTAAGAGTTGTATTACCTAGCAACTAATATTAGACATAAAAGGGGGCAACACTGGCATCAAATGTCTACGTACTCTTTCGACTAAAATTTACGTGTTACCACATGTCGCAACTAACAATTTAGTAAAAATAATTTGTCGATAAGTTATACGGCTTTTGAAAATAAGTGAAAATAAGCCAAAATCAAAATTTATAATATGACCTTGACCTTTGACCTTGACCTTATTTTCAGTTTTTTGGACCAAAGATCTCAAATCAAAAGACCCTAGGTCTCTATCACTTATGGTTTACTAGTTAGAAATGCATATTCTTATATCAAACATAAAAGGGAGGATAACTCTCATATGGAATCTATATACGGCTTCGGTCAAAATAAAACAGAACATCCTAAGGATTTAACGAGCAATTTGGAAAAATAAATTTGTCGGTTTCTTATACTGTTGCAAAGCTTTAGAGATAACAAGAAAAACAGTGTTCGGGGAGATAACTCTTATTTGGGAAGGTATTCGGTTAAGCAGAGTTGGTTTCAAAAGCGTATAAACTGTTCGATATCATATTCCAAAAATCTAAGCGACATCTTGCGAAACAATAAAAACAGCGAAGGAAAAAAATTAGGCGGAAGAAAAAAAAATTATAATCAGAAGAAATCCAATAGGTCTTTCCACGGAAAGGTGGAAAGACCTAATTAGGATTAATTTAAGATTATATTTGAACTAAACACGTAAACTGATATAACATTTAAAAACAATAAAAACTGCAATACTTATCTATTGCAAACTGAGGTAGAAATTAACTATATTATATAGCTATGTCCAGTTTGTTTTGACCCTAACTGCAAACGTAAAACATCGTACAAATAACAAAATGAATAACGTTGAACCAAATCAAATCTAATAAACGAAGGCGGTGATTAATTTTCTTTACGGTAACACATGAATATAATAGAAACGACGTCAAGACATTTGACAAAATCCGATGAGAATTACAAACATAACATCAAAACCAAATACATGAATTTAGGATAGAAAAGTACCGTAATACGTCTTAGAGTTATGCGAATTCACACTCAGCAAAACAGTCACGTTCGGTAATTAAAAGATTAGACGACGTAATGACAAACCACAATCTATTATGTGGTAGAAAATAAAAAAAATCCTCACCTAGTTTGGTCAAAGACACAACAATTCAACATTGTCAGAAAAGAATGACAAATAGCTTGTGTAGTTTGTATGGAATGTGGTGGATGATATAGGCTTCATGGTCGGATTGTTGTCTCTTTGTCACATGCCACATTTCTATTCTTAATTTTATTACTGTACAAGAATGAGTTTATATGGAGATTTTTGTTTCGTTAAATACAATTTACATACTTACGCTGTCTCTATAAGTAATCTATCCGGAGTTTTAAGAAAAGTAGGGGGATTAAAGAATTAAGAACTTTGAAAACAAAAAATTGTGTTTACATTGGTAGATGGCTTAATAATTAAATAATCATTTTATTTATATTTTATGTACTTCCGCGCGCGGGTGATATTGAGTACGAGTTCTATTATGTTTTAGAATGTTCGGCAATATGCAAAGGTGGACACTGTTAGAACGCGATTTTGATCTCTACGGACGCCACATTTTGTGATGAATTTGTTCTTTATTTTTTAACGCTTTCAAATGAAATAAAGTGAAATGTTTCAGACTTTTTGAAAATTGATCAATTGGCTTCAATTATAACAAAGTTAAAACAATTCGAAAAGACACGGTACTTTGTATTTTTGCAATTTTTTAAAGCAATATATGTTTATTATTCTTCAAAGAAACCCTTTTCTGTTTGTTAACAGAGTTAACTTGTGTATATCTATTACCATCACTTATCACATGCAGGTATACACCTAATTATAAACGGCGCATGACGTTTCCGCTTTGTAATTTGTATAGATACATGTATAATACACACTCATTACTATTTTATTTAGATAAACCTGTTAATTAAATATACAAAACATAAATTGTAAATTTCGTATATCAGCTCATATATCAAGCATAGAAACAGGCACATATTATAATGTTGATAGAAATAATAGACTCTGTACAAGTTGTAATACTACCCCTTTTGCAGATGAATACCATTTTAGTTTTGAATGTTAAAAAATATAGTCAAATCCGAGAAAAGTATATTAAAAATTATAATTTCAGAAATGGGAAAAGGTCATCTCTTTTTCGCGGAAAATAAATGATAATTTCAAGAAACATTTAATTATAGGTCAAAAGTACGCCCTTGACACGAAGCTTTATCCCACACCAAACATACAGCTATAAAGGTCCCTAAAACGACTAGTGTAAAACAATTCAAAATGGATAAAACAAACGACTTATCTATAGCCATGGCGTTGACAGTTTGTTTAAGATTTATGAGTTTGACTGTACCTTTGGTATCTTTCGTCCCTCTTCTATAAGTACGGTATCTTCGCTACGTTATTTTATTGCTTTTTGGTCAATTTAGAAATAGCAAGTAAGCGTTTCACTGTTTTTTTAATAAGAGTATTTACACCGATGCTTAAAAAAAACAATCTGATACGAAACAGAAATATCAATCGTACATTAGATTTTATCAATCGTTTCTTCTTAAGGTGGCCCGGGCCTATTCGAAGTTTCTATCAGAAGTGCCGTATTTTTTGTCATTTTAATCTTGATAGAGAGTGAATCAAATTGATTGAAAAAATAGGGGGTCCCGGACCATTTAGCTCAAAATATTACTTTTAAAGAGGTATGTAAAATGGAACTTTTTTCAATGAAAAGATAGAAAAAAATTGAGGTGTTGATGTATTTTTTATCGAAATATAAAAAAAAACGTTCTATGACACTTGGTCCGAAACTGTAATATAAAAAGCTGAAATAATGCTTCAAAGAATGAGCAAATAATAAACATAGGTCACCGATAAAGAAAAAAAATTGACCTGAAACCCAAAATTTTGACGAGAAAAATGGTGAAATTGGGTAAAATGTCATTTTGAGTCTTTCACAGATACACATAATAACGATAATAATTTGTTAGGGACAAAAATTCTATAATTTAACATTTTTAATCAATCAAAAATTTTAAAAAATAATAGCAAATTTACAACTCAAACTTTTCGTGCGCATGCGTAAAATATGCGCAGTCGAATAGAACCGAGCCACCTTAAGTAACGTTGTTTGATATTCTTCTATAATATGATTCACTCCTGTATAAATTCGTGCTATAATTAATGACGATAAAAAAAAATCAAAAGAGCTATCGACATATAAATGTATATAATGGTCAAAATCAACTGCTAACCAAATTGTTAATGCTTGTATTGTTTGTTGCATTTTAAAAAAAATGTATTCGTTAATGTGATAATTTTACCCGGTTTAACCTTATTTAAAAGATAAAACCTGAAACTTCATTCATTTTACGTCCATGGATTGGTAAACACTGAGTTAGTTTATGACAATCCGTTTCGGTTGACTGCTTAAATCATCCGTTTATTAAAATGTAAATAACTTTCACCAAGCAGTTGTCATATGTTTAAAAATTTAAAAAATAAAGTAAATTATACAGTATTTCTAAAAATATACGTTTCTTGACCAAATATTGATAAGAACTATTATTTTACATTAGAAACAAAAACATGAATGATATATTACTGATCATTATATCTATAGAGGCGGAATGAATACATACAGGACTACTTAATGTCAGAAAGCAGGACTGCAAAGTTTTTATGACTAACACATTTTCCGGTACAACAGTTAATCTTTTCTTATATAACCAATTAAATGTTTAAGATTATATTGGGAAAAATAGTTGTTTTTAAAGTTTGCATACTTTATATAACGAAATAGTTGTACATTCACATTGAAAGCCAACAAAAGAATATCATCTAAGCTATAGAGGTTCTATTCATAAAGGGGAAGTAACCCCTGATAAAAAAAAGCAGATATAGTGTCGCCTGTTTTATTCAAAATATTTAAAATCTTTACACGACTGAACACGATCTTACAGCCACTAAACATATGTTTTACCTTTGGTCTTAATTGATCTAAACGTGATCTAATCAAGTCTTATTTAAATGCTAGAAGAATCATTTCTGTTTATCTTGACACGACTGATCTGACTGAACACTATATATCGGAACAGAGTCTGAATGTCTAAACAAGTCTTAACGTTTTTCCCTAGTGGTAAAGTAAGTCGATTAAGACTTGATCAGACCAAAATGACCGTTTCAGACTTAAATCTGGCTACTAGTGTCATGTCTGGTCAGAATGTGGAAAATAGATTTGATGAATCATGTTCTCTAAACAATTAGTAATAACATCTGATGACTCGAACTCGATTGATTCGAATACTTTGTTAAGTCGAGTTAAATTATAGTCCCTTCGATGTCAAATTAATGTACATTGCCCCTGACGTCTCGAAGTTCCAAAGTAGGAATTTTTGAAAGATGCAAACATAAAGGATAACATTCAAATCAGGTTGTTCCTTTAAAAAGAGATTAAAGCTGAGAACATACTTATTTGTATGATAGTTAAAATGACATTTTATGATGACCGGTCCTACACACCTTTATTGATCGTCCAAGCTCATGAAGCTGAATGTTAGTGTGTTGAGCGTATTTCACCTGAAATACAAACAAAATTGAATTTAAATTACCGAGAAACGAATCGTTAAAATTAAAATTCCTTAATTAAAAAAATAAAAGGATTAAGGTCGTAAGAATAAATTTATAATAATTGAATGTAGAGCAGAGGCCGTTCAGAACTTGTTGCATTCCACGATTGATTCAATAATTTATAGAGTATTAAGTAAATATGGGTGTTTTCTATAAATTTTTAAACACATGATTTGAATCTGAAGGACCAAACAATATGGATATCACAATAATTATAAAATTATAACAGCACACTCGACCTCGGACAAGTCGAATACTCTAGTCCGGTCCAGTCGATTTCGAAATAGTGTGGTACGACAGTCACTGTAATTGCCACTTGACGTTAAGCAAACAATAATCGTGCAACAATAATGAGCTTATTCAGTGAAAATATATCATATATCTAAATAAATGGTTAAACAATTATGTGGATTCATTTATTTTCGTGGGTTTCAATTTTCGTGGATTGAGGACAATTTGCATTTTCCTTGACATTTTCTATTAAAGTTTTACCAATCCTACAAGCATTGCCTATAAAAAGAAATGTAATTCGTCGGATATTAGCATTTGTTGTTGACATGTACCCACGAAACCATAGAACATTGGTATCCAACAAAAAATAATGATTTCGAAGTATTCTTAAATCATATTATTATATACTAGTAAGTCGAAATATCTGTTTGATTTCAACAGGTTATTGTGAATTAATTTTAATTCGTAGTGTTCCAATTTTCGGGGGTTTTGTCGATCACAGCAAACCACGAGCAAAGAATAATCACTAGAAAAATATTATTTTTAGAAGAATGTTTGTTCCCAGTTTTGTTGTGCATAATCTCGACTACGTCGATTTCTGAAGTCCGTTTTCGTCGACCTCGACATAAGTGATTCGACTGTACTTGCCACATGACGTTAATCAACCAATAATCATTCAATCAATAATACTGATGGTTATTCAGTAAAAAGTCATTATAAATAAATAAATGTTTGAACAAAACTGTGGATTCATTTCTTTTCGTGGATTTTAATTTTCTTGATTTGGGGAAAACTTAAATTTTTCTTGACATTTGATATTAAAGTTTTACCAATCACGTCATGAATAGCCTATGAACATTTTGTAATTCGTGGGACATTTGAGTTTGATGTTTATATGTACCCTCGAAATCTAAGAAAACTGGTTTTCACCGACAAATTATGATTCCGCGGTATTGCGATTGAAGTTATTATATAAGTCGAAATATCTGTTTGATTTAACAGGTTAATATATTAATACATATTTGTTACGTTCGGAGGACGTGTTTTTCAACAGACTGTCGGCATTCCAATGGGAACAAACTGTGTGTGCCCCTCTACTCGCCGACCTGTTTCTTTATTATTATGAGGCTGACTTCATGCAGGAACTTCTTAGGAAGAAAGATAAGAAGTTAGCAATATCCTTTAACTCTACTTTCCGCTATATAGATGATGTTCTTTCACTAAACAATTCAAAATTTGGTGACTATGTGGAACGCATCTATCCAATCGAACTAGAGATAAAGGATACTACAGATACAGTTAAGTCGGCTTCATATCTTGACTTACATCTAGAAATTGACAATGAGGGTCGGTTGAAAACAAAACTTTACGACAAAAGAGATGATTTCAGCTTTCCAATTGTGAACTTTCCATTTCTAAGTAGCAACATTCCAGCAGCACCTGCATACGGGGTATATATCTCCCAATTGATACGATATTCCCGTGCTTGCATTTCCTATCATGATTTTCTTGATAGAGGTTTGCTGCTCACAAGGAAGCTATTAAACCAAGAGTTCCAAATGGTGAAGTTGAAATCATCCCTTCGTAAATTTTACGGACGCCATCACGAGTTGGTTGACCGTTATGGAATAACCGTTTCACAAATGATATCGGATATGTTCCTTACGTCGTAACTACAATCCCCTTCCCTTTCATGAATATGACCTACCGAATTAGACTATTTACCGGATTTGTAATCACTTAAGCAACACGACGGGTGCCACATGTGGAGCAGGATCTGCTTACCCTTCCGGAGCACCTGAGATCACCCCTAGTTTTTGGTGGGGTTCGTGTTGTTTATTCTTTAGTTTTCTATGTTGTGTCGTGTGTACTATTGTTTTTCTGTTTGTCTTTTTTATTTTTAGCCATGGCGTTGTCAGTTTGTTTTAGATTTATGAGTTTGACTGTCCCTTTGGTATCTTTCGTCCCTCTTTTAATGTGATTTTATTTACATTCGTAGTGTACCAACTTTCGTCGGTTTTATCGGTCACAGCAAACCACGAATTTAAGGATTCAGTGAATAATAATCACGAGAAAGATGTTATTTTTAGTAGAATGCTTGTTCCCAGTTTTGTTGTGCAGTTCTATAGTGTTGACTAGCGATACAAATAGTAACCAAAAACGTTATTTAAAAAAAAAATTGTTTTCAATAAATACATAGTGAAATCTCTAGAATATACAAATACAATGGTTCACTGCAATTGGTTATTATTACGGTAACATTGATGAGTCAAGACTATGTAAGGGACATTGACCATAAGTTATATTGTTTATGACAGGAACATTAAAGTTCACATCTTTGACTCCTCACGAATGAGCAACAAACTTTAATTAAAGTAGCTAAAGTAGAACACACATTGATATTTTTCAATACAGTGTTGATATATTGCTATTGCAGAATTTTTGTTTACTTATTTCTGGACATAAATGACATTCTTACAAAGTTTAAACGAATACACCAGTGATACATAATAAGGGTATATTAGTTACATAATTGATACTAAACCTGTATAAACTAACACACCAATAATGGGGAGACCCTATGAAATAACACAAAACTTATGGGGAAGCTGTATAAATAGATACACAACTGATGGCGAAGTTCTATTAATTAACTCCTGAATGCTGTAGATCTTCAAATTCTACCCAACCGATGGTTAAGTTTTATAACTTCACACACCACTAATGATGACACCTTAAATTCACACGTTCTTGATAGTGAGACTCTATAAACAATACATCACTGATGGTGAGTCCCATATATTGACATAGCATGATGAAAAAGCTGTAAGATTTTATGCATTACTGCTGATGAAGCTCATTAAAATATTATATCACTAATGACAAAGATCTATACATATATAATTTTTTTTTATAGATTATACTGTTGGTTTTCCCGTTTGAATGGTTTAAAACTTGTAATTTTGGGGCCCTTTATAGCTTGTTGTTCGGTGAGAGCCAAGGCTCTGTGTTGAAGGCCGTACCTTGGCCTATAATGGTTTACTTTTATAAATTGTTATTTGGATGGAGAGTTGTCTAATTGAAACTCATACCACATCTTCCTTTACCTAACCACTGATAATGACTCTTTCAATTGATCCACAAATAATTGTGATATCCCTAATTCGCACACCACTGATAATGACACCCTGTATTCAAACACCACCAACGATGTAACCTTACAATGCATACACCATTGATAAACATCCTGTTTGTGATACACTGATTATGACACTGATGGTGACACCTTAAATCAAAACTCAAATAAGGCTGAATATAGTCAAGGGATGTTTTTGGTATCAATCATGTCAATGCTCAATATCAGATTGTGTCATGTAGACAAGCAAATATGTTAGAAATATGCGAAACAAAGGTATGTGTGCTTGAATAATCCATTTTTGTTAATTGGTTCATAAAATACAGCTAATAACTTTAACAAATATCAGTACAATTTACAATTTGTACAACATCAAAAGAAATTAAATCACAAAATTGTCCAAGGTTTGACACAAGTTTGTATGTTTGTTTTATTACAGGATGGAGACACACCATTATTATGTGCTGCTTACAGTGGACACCTAGATATAGTCCGTTATCTTGTAGAAGTCGGCTGTGAAAAGGAAGCAACTGACAAGGTGATTATAGATATTATCAGTCTGATCTTATTTCTGTTATATTGAATAAGTACAAAATTATGTTGTTAGTCAGACAGGTTTAATGGGAAACAAATACTGTTTGAATTTAACAAATAGTGTTAGAATTTATCAAATAGTGTTAGAATTAAACAAATAGTGTTAATAATTGAATCGTTTAGCTAATCAGATTATCAACATGATAAAGGTTTAATTTCGTTTTCTACCAAATTTTTTGTAAACCTCTGATTTTACCTAGAGTTGATGTTATTTTAAAATTACTCAGATCTAGTATTTAAAAAGAAAATAATCATAATTAAAACCCAATTGTTCTCTGAACAATTGGGTTTTAATTATGATTATTTTCTTTTCAGAGAACAATTGAAGGTCTTTCCACCAGTTAATATCAATTTTGATATTAAAATATAAAAAAATCAGTCTAAAATGTCAGTTCATATGGCTTTATGATGTATAGATATGAAATTAAAGCAAAGGTCAAAATCTAGAACGTCAAATAAACCTATGACCATGACCTCAATTTCAAGGTCACAAACTGAGGATTTCAAATCAAAAGACCCTAGTCTCTAATATGTATGGTTAATAAGTTATATCACTTTAAACATAATTTAAGATATGATAGGGGCTAAAACTCCCATTCATTGTTTAAGCACCCTTTCAACTAAAATTATTTAGTTACCACATGTCGCAACTAACAGTTTATACAAAATAATTTGTCGATATCTTATAAAGTTAATGAAAATGAGTGAAAATAAGACAAATTCAAAAATTAGAATATGACCTTGACCTTTGACCTTGACCTAATTTTCATTTTTTTGGACCAAGGACCTCAAATCAAAAGATCCTAGGTCTCTATCACTTATGGTGTTCCAGTTTAAAATACATTTCAAAATTTCAAATACAAAAAGGGAAATAACTCTCATATGGAGCGCTCGTATTGCTTCGGTCGAAACTGAACAAATCATGCGAAGGATATAACGAGCAATTTTATAAAATAAATTTGTCGTAATCTTTCACGGTTGCGAAGGAGTTGTGGACACAAGGAAAACAGTGTTTGGGGAGATAACTCCTACAAAGAAAAGTATTCGGTTACGCAGGGTAAATTTCAAAAGCGCATAAACTGTTCGATATCATATACCAAATATCTAAGCGACATATTGCGAAACAAATGTTTATCGCAAGAACAAAACTTGGCGGAAGAAAAAAAAATAATCAGAAGAAAAACAATTGGTCTTTCCACAGAAAAGTGGAAAAACCTAATAAATTATAGATAGAATTATATGAATAGGGATATCATTTCACTTATCTTGACCTACTGCATTCTCGTTACAATTTTTTTATCAAGTTTAAATTAAATTATTACAAATGTTTTATAATTTAAAACAAAAGTTGTTAAAAAATTTTCATAAGTTTAAAAAAATCATGTAGTGTTAAAAGGGTTATGGAAAATGATTTTGTTTTTAATTATAGAATATGATTAATGAATTCATACATCCTACCTAAGGACATCCTAAATGTGCACAAGTGATGTTTTATCTAATATTCAAACACCACTGCTCGTGAAACCCTAAACTCACCCAACACTGATGGAGACACTCTTCATTCTCACACCAATAATGATCACAACATCAATCAAACAACTAGTGATGTTAAAAGCCTGAATTCACACACCATTGATGCTGACACCCTAAACTCACACATCTCTAACGGTGACTCCCAGAATTCATTAACCACTGATGATGAACTCCCTTTAATTTACACACTATTGACCATGTTGACGGTGACACCTTTTAAATTCACCCACCACTGATGGAAGCATCCTGAATTTACACACCACTGATGGCGACAAAAACCCATCTAATTCACACACCACTGTTAATGAAACCGTTCAGAATCACACTCAAATTATGGTGACATCTTAAATTTAAACATCAATGATGGTAAGACCATATCTTCAGACACTTCAGATAATCATGATAAATTAATTCACAAAACAGTCATATTAACGTGATTAAGGGTGACACTTTAAACTAGCAAAGTGAGTAAATTCATGCACTTCTGATGGAGACATCTTTAAACATTGTAGCAATTTTCCGCCTGTCCCATGTCAGGAGCCTCTGGCCTTTCTTAGTCTTGTATTATTTTTAATTTTAGTTTCTTGTGTACAATTAGGAGTTTAGTATGCCGTTCATGATCACTGAACTAGTATATATATTTGTTTAGGGGCCAGATGAAGGACGCCACCGGGTGCGGGAATTTCTCGCTACATTGAAGACTGGTTGGTGACCTTCTGCTGTTGTCTGCTCTATGGTCGGGTTGTTGTCTCCTTGACACATTCCCTATTTCCATTCTCAATTTTATTAGATCATAATCACGATGCCCTAAAATCAAATACATGTGATGATGATATGGTAAATTTGCAAACCACTGATGGTCACACCTTTGATGATGACATAGTAAATTTGCAAACCACTGATAGACACATCATTGATTGTGACATGGTAAATAAACACCCCATTTATGGTGACATTATGAATTGAAAACCAATGCTGGTGACACCTAAACATTAGACATCATCGATGATTTAATCAAAAATTAAAAAAACACAGATACAAACAGCCTATATCAACGAATGTTGTGACAACCTTAATTTATACACTAGTGATAAAGACATCTAAATTTCTAACATCATTGATGATGACACATTAAAATAAAACTCACCTGATGATAACGCCTTAAATGTTCACACCACTGATGTTGGTATCCCTCATACAACATGTACAAACACTTCTGAAGGGTGAAACCGTGATATATCACACGACTGATAGCAACACACTAAATCCAATCAACACTAAAGGTAACATGCTGAATTTACATACCACTGACGACAACAACCAAAATGTAGGTAACACTGATGTGAACACCCTAAATATATGACAGCATTCACGACGACACTCTCAAATAATACCACTGATTGCGACACCAACAATTCAATTAACCACTGATGACTACAACGAAAGTTTGCACATCATTGATGTTGACATCTTAAATTCTAGCATCACCTTATGTTGATAACTTACATTCATACAATATTGATGATAATATACCCTACATTTAATCTAATGATGACATTCATATTAATATCAAACATCATTTGCCTTTTCCCCGACTAATGAGCCCGTAAACATATGTTATCCCTTAGTTGCTTCCCTGTGCAGCTTAGGGTTGATGTAACAGGTGATTATTATTAAAATATGTTTGAAATTTCTAATTTAAAAAAATATATCACACATCAGTAATGATGACACCCTCACTGCACACATCACTGATAGTGAAACACTTTTAAAGCACAAACATTGAAAGTGAAGCTCATGAAATGGACACAACACTATTTTTTACTTTTATAATTTACGCAACAACTGATAATGACACATTCAATTGATCCAAGAACAATAATGATATACCTTATTGACATCCAACTGAAAATTACACCTTTAATTCATTAGCCAACTATGGTAAAAAAAAAAGCCTGCTATACATACCACTTATGATGACACCCTCAATTCAAAAACCACTGATGATGATGCCTGCAATTTATCAACCATAATGGTGATAATTTCAATTTACCCACCACTGATTATGACTCAATCAATTCGTTCACCAACATATGATGATATCCCTTATTCCCATATAAATGATTATGACTCATTTAATTCCATTCCCAATCATGGTGATATCACTAATGAAATACAACTACTGATGACTCCTTCAATTCATCCACCAATAATGATAATATTACTAATTATTTGACCACTGATGATTACTTCTTTCATTCATCCCCCTAAACTGATGATATCAATTCATCAACTAATAATGGTGATATCTCGACTGCACACACAACTGACAATGACTAATGATCACTCAATGGTGATATCCCTTTCTCACATACAACTACTGGTGACTCTTTCTATTCATCTAACAATAATGGTGATATCCATTATTTACATTCCACTGTTAATGACTCCTTTATATCATCAACCAATAATGACAATATTTCTAATTCTTCCACCAAATGACTCCTTTCATTCATCTTGGATATTCCAATATCTCTCAGGTTGATGACAACTCTCTCAATTCATCCAACAAAAATGATGATATCCCTAAATCACACACCATTGATGATGACTTCTTTTATCCATCCACAAATAATGCTGATATATATTTTCAACACGTAGTTGATGTGGACTCTCAATTCAGACAAAAGCAATGTTGATATCCGTAATTCTCAAACAACATATTATGACTCCTTAATTTATCAACCAAGAACGATGATATCTTTAATGCACACGCAACTGATGATGACTCTTTTGATTCAGCCATCATGAATGGTGATTTTCAAAATTATGACTTACTCTATGATGAGTCATTCAATTATCCACCAATTATGGTGGCAACTCTAATTCACACACCACAGATAATAATTCGTTCAACTCATTCAACTGTAATGGTTGTATCCTTAATTCTCATACAAGATGGGGATATCAATGCTTCAAACACTACTGATCCTTCACACACCACTGATGATGACTCCTTTCGATACATTTATCAACAATGGTAATTTTCATACTTCAAACACCACTGATGATGACTCCTTGCATTCACTTACAAATAATGCTGATATTCATTATTATCTCAGGTTGATGATGACTCCCTCAATTGATCCAACAATAATGATGATATCCTTATTTTACACACCAATGATAATAACTCCTATATTCCACCCATCAATAATGGTGATTTCCCTTATTCTTAAACAGCTTATGATGACTTATTCAATTCTTCAACCAAGTATGGTGACAGCTAATGACTCCTTCAAAACATCCACCAATAAAAGTAATATCCCTAAATTTTCCACGACTTGCGGCTCCTTCAATTCATCCAGATATAATTGTGTTATCCCAGATAAGCTCAACACTGATGATGATACCTTCAGTTCATCCAGATATAATTGTGTTATCCCAGATAAGCTCACCACTGATGATGATACCTTTCATTCATCCAGATGTAATTGTGTTATCCCAGATAAGCTCACCACTGATGATGATACCTTCAGTTCATCCAGATATAATTGTGTTATCCCAGATAAGCTCATCACTGATGATGATACCTTCAATTCATCCAGATGTAATTGTGTTATCCCAGATAAGCTCACCACTGATGATGATACCTTCAATTCATCCAGATATAATTGTGTTATCCCAGATAAGCTCACCACTGATGATGATACCTTCAGTTCATCCAGATATAATTGTGTTATCTCAGATAAGCTCACCACTGATGATGATACCTTCAATTCATCCAGATATAATTGTGTTATCCCAGATAAGCTCACCACTGATGATGATACCTTCAGTTCATCCAGATATAATTAAGTTATCCCAGATAAGCTCACAACTGATAATGATACCTTCAATTCATCCAGATGTAATTGTGTTATCCCAGATAAGCTCACCACTGATGATGATACCTTCAGTTCATCTAGATATAATTGTGTTATCCCAGATCAGCTCATCACTGGTAATGATACCTTCCATTCATCCAGATATAATTGTGTTATCCCAGATAAGCTCACCTCTGATGATGATACCTTCAGTTCATCCAGATATAATTGTGTTATCCCAGATAAGCTCACCACTGATAATGATACCTTCAATTCATCCATATATAATTGTGTTATCACAGATAAGCTCACCACTGATGATGATACCTTCAATTCATCCAGATATAATTGTGTTATCCCAGATAAGCTCACCACTGATGAGGATACCTTCAATTCATACAGATATAATTGTGTTATCCCAGATAAGCTCACCACTGATAATGATACCTTCCATTCATCCAGATATAATTGTGTTATCCCAGATAAGCTCACCTCTGATGATGATACCATCAGTTCATCCAGATATAATTGTGTTATCCCAGATAAGCTCACCACTGATAATGATACCTTCAATTCATCCAGATATAATTGTGTTATCCCAGATAAGCTTTGAACGTAGTTTTCAATTTAGACTTGTTTATATTTTTGTCATTGGGGCTTGTATCATATTTTCCCTCCGGTTTATATGATCCATTCATCCTATATTGACTCTTGAAATTCAAGAGTCTTTCTTAAATTGAGGCTAAATTATATGGAATTCCAAATACTGTTTCGATCCCTAACATCACTGAAGAGACCTTTATCGTCGAGATCCGGATCTGGTGTACGAGTTTTATATAAAAAAAAAAAACACACAATCGGAGTAACAAACCAAAACTGAGGGAAACGCATATCCATAATTAACATACAATTAATGATGACTGTTTCGATGCATTCAACAATAAAGGTGATATCCATAGTTTACATTACACTGTTTATGACTCCTTCAATTCATCCACCAATAATGGTAATATTCCTAATCTGTGACTCCTTGCATTCATCCGTGATATTCCTAATTCTCGCAGGTTGACGATGACTCTACTCCAAATGATGAAAAAACATTAAATTTACTTGAATTTCATATTTTCTTGAATGGTGTTTAGAGGGCTAATGGCTGACTATGACTTTTTATGTGTTTTGTCATTTGATTTTGCCATGTAATTAGGGATTTCCCGATTTTCCTCTTAGTTCAGTATTTCTGTGATTTTACTTTTTATGATACAAATTTGACATGCTTTTGACTATTATCACATGCCTTTCCTTAACATTATCACATGGAATTCCGATGTTACGTTAAAGTAATAAACATAACTAGATTTGCCATTGCAAGCAATAGCGGATGGCACCCTTTCCCCATTGCCAGGCTAGCGGCAGCCATTCAGAACAATTTTGCTGTTTCCATGGCAACGGCAGCCATTTTGAAAATTCGAAACTCAAAAGTTAAGTCTACATAAGCTAGGCAAAATTTGTTATAAGTTTTATTAAATTTAAAGCATTTTGAAGTTTTTCATAATTATGCTGTTCCCATGGTAACGGTGGCCATTTTGAATATTCCAAAGTCAAACCCCCCCTGCAATTTTTTCCCTCCATAATCATATATACCATTTAATGTCTCTAGAATAAATTTAACATTGATGTTCTGGAATGTTCTGTGAAAATTCAAAGTTTTGACCTTTTTGCATTGTTTCCATGGTAACAACAGATATTTTGGAAATTCCAACGCCAAATTCCAAATGTTCCAATGTTGCTCATCGTTACTGTGAAGTTTCATTAAGTTTTGAGCATTTTGATACTTTTGAAATTTTTGGTGCAGTTTCCATGGCAACATAGTAGTTCCAATGAGTACCAAAATCATCCGACACCTGTATATAGTGGGCACCTACATTGTATAAAAATATAATGATTCTGAGTTAAAGCATATTCAAACAGTTCACTAAAACAAAAAACTTGATTTTTTCACATTTGTTCTGTTTCCATGGTAACGGTAGCCATCTTGAACCATTCCATGTTTCCTACAACTCTGCACATGGGGGTCCTTAATATAGTAAAATTCCATCAACTTTGGTCCTTTGGATTTCGAGAAATCGCCTGGACAAAAATGTGTGGAAGAAAAATAATAATAAGAAAAAAAAGAAACGTAGAATAACAATACGTCACCCCAACTCCGTTGAGGGTGCCATAATAAAGTAGGTCTACAGAAACAAACATAAAATATACTGAAACTGGAAATTGAATATATTGAAAAAAAATGCAAAAAAATAAATGATACACTAAATGCATTTTTCAGAGTTTCCATCATAGTTATGAAAGTTACTTAAAACAATAATGATTTGATACTCATTAAAGCATATGATAAAAAGATCACCATAACATGTCATTTTTCATATCAGATTATTACTAGCCCTGTATCAATATCAGCATTCGAGCCTTTAGCTCTTAGGCTGATAATACATCAGATATGAATAACCCTATGTAATATTTTATATTATCACACCACTGATGATGACTCCTTCAAATCATCAATCAATAATGTTGATATCCCTTATATGCACACCACTGACAACCTTTCCAATGCATAACCTAATAATGGTGATATTAATAATTATTAACCATTATTACAATATGTATAGAAATGCCCATGCTTTATAAAAGTAAAATTTCGTCAACTGCTTATTATGAATGGAGAAATTGCTACAGCCAGTCATTACGAAATATCAGTTATGCATTACGTAATCACACCCGTGCATTACGAAATCACAGTCATGCATTATGAACAGATGAAACAGAACATCGATTAAATCAGAATGTCGTTTATTTCTTAAAATAAGTGTGACATTTTTTTTTTATTTTTTTTAAACTTGATATCATAAAAACAAGTTTAAATGATTTGCAGTGTTTTGTAACGACTTGAAACGGAAATATTTCACAGACTTTTTCGGGTACGACTTTCGATTATTATCACTGTTTCAGTTCTATTGTTCAATCCTCAGAATGCAGACTACTCAGGGTCATTACAACCATCCTTGGCTATTATTAATACCTCGGGCATGTTACAGGGCCAATATGAAAAAGTCCATACATTAATACTATATTAACATACAACTGATGGTAACTTCTTCAATTCATTCAACCATAACGGCGATATTCATTATTCGTCAATTAATAATGCTGCACAGAAAAGCCACATGGATATTCTCCTTTATCTGATCACTAGAACTAGCTATGACATCTCACAACAAAGCATTTTGTTTATTTGTTATACAATTATATAAAGAATATACTTACTGATGCGACCAGTTATTTCTATTCAAGTTTTACATCTTTTTTTAAGCTTAATATCATAAAAACAAGAAGTTTAAATGTGTGAACCCTTTAAATTCACACACCACTGATGGCAAGCCACTTTCAATTCACACTCCAATGATGGTGATATCCTAAATACAAACATCAATGTTAAAGACAACCTAATATAGCACACACCAGACCGTTATATCACTACTTCAAAAAATTTAATAGTGACACCTGATACTAAAACGACCTAGATAATCAAGACCAATGAATTAACACACCTCTTATATAAAAAAAAAGTGTGTATAAAATGACTTTTCATAGTCTTTACCATAAATATACACCAATGATAATACATTAAATTAACACACCACTGATTATCACAACTTCAATTACAACATAACTGATTTTGACGCCTTTAAATCTGGAATTTATTAAGATGATGCCATAACTTCATATACTATTAATTTTGACACATTTGAAATATACGTTAGTGATGATAATGTTCTTAATGCACAAACCAGTCATAATGAAGTATACCCACAACTGATGGTCACACCATGATAATTTGCACACCACTGATGGACACACTATAAGTGATGACATGGTACATTTGCAAACCCCTGATTGTGACACCACTGATGATGACATGGTTAAATGGCAAACAACTGAAAAACTTTGATATATTACACGACTGATGATAAAACGCTTAATCCAATCAACACTAATGGCATAAACTCTATATGCTCATACCACTAACGACAACAACCAAATTGTAGGCACAATTCATGTTACCACCCTAAATAACACCATTGATTATGAAGATCTAAAATCAATCACCACTGAATGTAGCGTCATAAACACTTAACCACTTATGATTCAATCAAATGTTACAAACCACTGATGTTGACATTTTATCAAGCACCACTAATGTTGATACCTTAAATTTACACAATACTGATTTAACCCTATATTTAACACATATAATAATGACATCCTATAGTTTCACATACTAGTAATGGTGACACCCTTAATACACACACCATTGATAGTGAAACACTTTTAATTTCACAGACCATTGACAATGAAAACAAATAAATTCAGATAACACTAATTTTTTACACTTAATATCTACACAACAAAAGGAAAATCACAAAGTAACTGAACATTGATGAACATTGAATCGGAAAGTCTATAAACACATGGCGAAATCAAATAACTAAACATATCAAACAAATGGACAATAACTGTCATATTACTGACAAGGTACTGGCATTTTCAAATGTAGATAATGGTGGATTGAACCTGGTTTTATAGCACTTAACCTATCATTTTCACAATAGTCTCATCAAATTCCGTTATATTTACAACGATGCGTGAAAAAAATAAATAAAAATAAAATAGTCAAAATATGGGAACAGCAGTCATCGCTGTGTTGCAACAAACGATTTTACAAAAAAAAGCACACATTCATCTATCAAATTAAAAACACATTCATTGCTTCGAGTATCTGACGTCAGAAAATTTATACGTCACATATAACGTATGTTAGAAGAAATTTTGTCGTTCAATGTTTACACAAAACAATTTTATAATTGCACATGGGAAATGTTGGCATACTGGGTAAAAATTCACAATGTTAGAATTATTTTAAGTAATCAACCGAGATTTACAATTGTCCAGAAATTCTGTAGAATTTCTTAGAATCCAAAAATGGTTAATACCACTACTCGATAAAACTAATTTGTTGTTCAACGTATTTTCTCATTTATAATACAACTGAAACATAATGACATTTAATTTAAGAATAGCATAATGAATGGATCTTTTTGCTCAGACACGGGTGACTTTTTACAAATTGTGAGTAGGAGCACACTTTTGAATATCGAATAAGTTAGGCAATGAATATCCCATATGCAGCTGAAGTTGATATATTGCTACTAAGGTGGTGATGATGACACATAAAACTGATCCACTAATGGTAATATTCAACTATCCCACTTACTGAAGAAAACACCTTCAATTCAAACACCACTGAAATAGACTCCTTCAATTCATCCATTAATAATGGTGTTAACCCTCCTTCAAACACCAATGAAAATTACACCCTCAATTCAAACACCACTGATATAGACTCCTTCAATTCATCCACCAAATAATGGTGACATCCTTTATTCACACATTACTAATAATGACACCCTGAATTCAAACACCTCTCACGATGTTGCCTTACAATGCATAAACCATTGATGACATCCTATTTTTGATACACTGATTATGACACTGATGGTGACACCTTAAATCAAAACTCCAATAGGATGAATATAGTCAAGTGATGTTTTTTTGGATCAATCATGTCAATGCTCAATGTTAGATTGTGTCATGTAGACAAGCAAATATGATAAAAATGTGCGAAACAAAGAACTGTGTGCTTGCATCGTCCATTTGTGTTAAGTGGTTAATAACATACAGATAATAACTTTAACAAAATTTCAGTACAATTTATAATTTGGACAACATTAAAATTTGTACACAACGTATTTATCATTTATATTTATATACACAATTGTCCAATGTTTGACAAAAGTTTTTATGTCTGTTTTATTACAGGACGGAGGCACACCATTAGTTCATGCTGCTTACAATGGACACCTAGATATAGTCAAATATCTGGTAACAGTCGGCTGTGACAAGGAAACAAGTGACAAGGTGATTATAGATATTATCTCCACAGTCTGATCATATTTCTGTTAGTCAGACAGGTTTAATGGAAAACAAATACTGTTAGAATTAAACAAATAGTGTTAAAAATTGGATCGTCTAGCGAATCAGATGATCAACATGATCAAGGTTTAATATTGTTTTCTACCAAAATTTTTGTAAATCTCTGATTTTACCTTGGAGTTGATGTCATATTAATAACTCAGATCTAATATTTAAAAAAAAAATAATCAAAATATATTATAGATAGAATTATATGAATAGGGATATAATTTCACTTATTTAGACCTACTGCATTCTAGTTACAATTTTTTTTTAGATTAAAAATTAAATGATAACAAATGTTTTATAATTTAAAACAAAAGTTGTATATTTCATAAGTTAAAAAAAAATCATGTAGTGTTAAAACGGTTATGGAAAATGATTTTGTTTTAAATTATAGAATATGATTAATGAACTCATACATCCTACCTGAGGACATCCTAAATTTGCACAAGTGATGATTTTATCATATATTCAAACATCACTGATGGTGAAACCCTTAACTCACCCAACACTGATGGAGACACTCTTCATTCTCACACCAATAATGATCACAACCTCAATCAAACAACTAGTGATGTTGAAAGCCTGAATTCACACACCATTGATGCTGACACCCTAAACTCACACACCACTAACGGTGACTTCGTAGTTCGTTAACGACTGATGATGAAATTCCTTTAATTCACTCACCACTGACGGTGAATCCCTGAATTCGTTGACTACTGATGAAGAAATCCCTTAAATTTACACATTATTGACCATGTTGACGGTGACACCTTTTAAATTCACCCACCACTGATGGAAGCATCCTGGATTCACACACCACTAATGGCGACAAAAACCCATACAATTCACACACCACTGTTAATGAAACCGTTCAGAATCACACTCAAATTATGGTGACATCTTAAATTAAAACATCACTGATGGTAAGACCATATCTTCAGACACTTCAGATGATCATGATAAATCAATTCACAAAACAGTCATATTAACGTGATTAAGGGTGACACCTTAAACTAGCAAAGTGAGTATGATGATGTCCTAAATTCATGCACTTCTGATGGAGACAACTTTACACATTGTAGCAATTTTGGGCCTGTCCCAAGTCAGGAGCCTCTGGCCTTTCTTAGTCTTGTATTATTTTTAATTTTAGTTTCTTGTGTACAATTTGGAGTTTAGTATGGCGTTCATTATCACTGAACTAGTATATATATATTTGTTTATGGGCCAGTTGAAGGATGTCTCCGGGTGCGGGAATTTCTCGCTGCATTGGTGACCTTCAGCTGTTGTCTGCTCAATGGTCGGGTTGTTGTCTCTTTGACACATTCCCTATTTCCATTCTCAATTCTATTAAATCATAATCATGATGCCCTAAAATCAAATACATGTGATGATGACGTGGTAAATTTGCAAACCACTGATGGTCACACTAGTGGTGATGACATGGTTAAATGGCAAAACACTGATTGTCATAATATTGATGATGACATGGTAAATTCGAAAACCACCGATGGCAACACCATTGATGAGAAAAGGAAAATCCGCAAACCACTGATGGTCACACCATTGATGAGGACACGGTTAATTGACAAATCACTGATGGTCACATCATTATGATGACATGATAAATTTGCAAACCACTAGTTATCACATCATTGATGATGACACGGTAAATTTGCCAACCACTGATTGTTACATCAATGATGATGACATAGTAAATTTGCAAACCACTGATAGACACATCCTTGATTGTGACATGGTAAATATACACCCCATTTATGGTGACATTATGGATTGAAAACCAATGATGGTGACACCTAAACATAAGACATCATCGATGATTTAATCAAAAATTAAAATATAACTGATACAAGCAGCCTATATCATTCATATCAACGTTCATTATCACTGAACAAATATATATTTGTTTAGGGGCCAGCTGAAGGACGCCCCCGGGTGGGGGAATTTCTCGCTACATTGAAGACCTGTTGGTGACCTTCTGCTATTGTTTTTTTCAATGGTCGGGTTGTTGTCTCTTTGGCACATTCCCCATTTCCATTCTCAATTTTATATCAATGAATGTGGTGACAACCTTAATCTATACACATCTAAATTTCTAACATCATTGAGGATGACAAATTAAAATAAAAGTCACCTGATGATGACGCCTTAAATTGTAACACCACTGATGCTGTTATCCCTCATACAAACACTTCTGAAGGGTGAAGCCCTGATATATCACACGACTAATAGAAACACGCTAAATCCAATCAAAACTAAAGGTAACATGCTGAATTTATATACCACTGACGACAACAACCAAAATGTAGGCAACACTGATGTGAACACCGTATATACATAACAGCATTCACGATGACACTCTCAAATCAAATACCACTGATTCTGACAAAATCAATTCAATTAACCACTGATGACTACAACGAAAGTTTGCACATCACTGATGTTGACATCTTAAATTCTAGCATCACCTAATGTTGATAACTTACATTCATACAATATTGATGATACTATACCCTACATTTAATCTAATGATGACATTCATATTAATATCAAACATCATTCGCCTTTTCCTGGACAAATGAGCCTGTAAACATAGGTGATCCCTTATTTGCTTCCTTGGGCAATTAAGGGTTGATGTAACAGGTGATTATTAATAAAATATGTTTAAAAAATTTAATTAAAAAAAATATATATCCCACATCAGTAATGTTGACACCTTTACTGCATACATCACTGATAGTGAAACACTTTTAAAGCACAAACATTGAAAGTGAAGCTCATGAAATGGACACAACACTATTTCTTACTTTTATAATTTACACAACAACTGCAAATGACACATTCAATTGATCCTCGAACAATAATGGTATGCCTTATTGACATCCAACTGAAAATAACACCTCTAATACATTAGCCAAATATGGTGAGAAACCCTGCTTTACACACCAGTTATGATGACATCCTCAATTAAAACACCACTAATGATGACGCTTTCAATTCATCAACCATAATGGTGATAATTTTAATTCACCCACCACTGATTATGACTCCTTCAATTAGTTCACCAACATATGGAGATATTCCTTATTCCCATACGAATTATTATGACTCATTCAATTCATTCCTAATCATGGTGATATCACTTTTGAAATACAACTACTGATGACTCCTTCAATTCATCCACCAATAATGATAATATTACTAATTATTTGACCACTGATGATTACTCCTTTCACTCATCCCCCTAAACTGATGATATAAATTCATCAACTAAAAATGGTGATATCTCGAATGCACACACAACTGACAATGACTGATGATCACTCAATGGAGATATCCCTTTCTCACATACAACTACTGGTGACTCTTTGGATTTATCTAACAATAATGGTGATATCCATAATTTACATTCGACTGTTAATGACTCCTTTATATCATCAACCAATAATGACAATATTTCTAATTCTTGCACCAAATGACTCCTTTCATTCATCTAGGATATTCTTATATTTCTCAGGTTGATGATAACTCTCTCAATTCATCCACCAAAAATGATCCCTATTTCACACACCACTGATGATGACTCCTTTCATCCATCCATAAATATTGCTGATATATGTTTTCAACATGTAGTTGATGTGGACTCTCAATTCAGACAAGAGAAATGTTAATATCCGTAATTCTCAAACATCATATGATGACTCCTTTATTTATCAACCAAAAAATATGAGATCTTTAATGCACACGCCACTGATAATGACTCTTTTGATTCAGCCATCACGAATGGTAATATTCAAAATTATGACTTACTCTATGATGACTCATTCAATTATCCACCAATTATGGTGGCAATTCTTATTCACACACCACAGATAATAATTCCTTCAACTCATCCAATTGTAAAGGTTGTATCCTTAACTCTCATACAAGAATACAAGATGGGGATATCAATGCTTCAAACACTACTGATGATGACATATTTGATTTAGCAACCAGGAATGGTGATATCTTCAAATCACACAACAATGATAATGACTCCTTTCGATACATTTATCAACAATGGTAATTTTCATACTTCACACACCACTGATGATGACTCCTTTCATTCACTTACAAATAATGCTGATATATATTATTATCTTAGGTTGATGATGACTCCCTCAATTGATCCAACAATAATGATGATATCCTTATTTTACACACCAATGATAATAACTCCTATATTCCATCCATCAATAATGGTGATATCCCTTATTCTCAAACAACATATTATCACTTATTCAATTCTTCAACTAATTATGGTGACAGCTAATGACTCTTTCAAATCATTTACCAATAAAAGTGATATCCCTAAATTTTCCACGACTGGCGGCTCCTTTCATTCATCTAGATATAATTGTGTTATCCCAGATAAGCTCACCACTGATGATGATACCTTCAATTCATCCAGATATAATTGTGTTATCCCAGATAAGCTAACCACTGATGATGATACCTTCAGTTCATCCAGATATAATTGTGTTATCCCAGATAAGCTCACCACTGATGATGATACCTTCAATTCATCCAGATATAATTGTGTTATCCCAGATAAGCTCACCACTGATGATGATACCTTCAGTTCATCCATATATAAGTGTGTTATCCAAGATAAGCTCACCACTGATGATGATACCTTCAGTTCATCCAGAAATAATTGTGATATCCCAAATAAGCTCACCACTGATGATGATACCTTCAATCCATCCAGATATAATTGTGTTATCCCAGATAAGCTCACCACTGATGATGATACCTTCAGTTCATCCAGATATCATTGTGTTATCCCAGATAAGCTCACCACTGATGATGATACCTTCAATTCATCCAGATATAATTGTGTTATCCCAGATAAGCTCACCACTGATGATGATACCTTCAGTTCATCCAGATATAATTGTGTTATCCCAGATAAGCTCACCACTGATGATGATACCTTCAGTTCATCCAGATATAATTGTGTTATCCCAGATAAGCTCACCACTGATGATGATACCTTCAATTCATCCAGATATAATTGTGTTATCCCAGATAAGCTCACCACTGATGATGATACCTTCAGTTCATCCAGATATAATTGTGTTATCACAGATAAGCTCACCACTGATGATGATACCTTCAGTTCATCCAGAAATAATTGTGATATCTTAGATAAGCTCACCACTGATGATGATACCTTCAATTCATCCAGATATAATTGTGTTATCCCAGATAAGCTCACCACTGATGATGATACCTTCAGTTCATCCAGATATCATTGTGTTATCCCAGATAAGCTCACCACTGATGATGATACCTTCAATTCATCCAGATATAATTGTGTTATCCCAGATAAGCTCACCACTGATGATGATACCTTCAGTTCATCCAGATATAATTGTGTTATCCCAGATAAGCTCACCACTGATGATGATACCTTCAGTTCATCCAGATATAATTGTGTTATCCCAGATAAGCTCACCACTGATGATGATACCTTCAGTTCATCCAGATATAATTGTGTTATCCCAGATAAGCTCACCACTGATGATGATACCTTCAGTTCATCCAGATATAATTGTGTTATCCCAGATAAGCTCACCACTGATGATGATACCTTCAGTTCATCCAGATATCATTGTGTTATCCCAGATAAGCTCACCACTGATGATGATACCTTCAATTCATCCAGATATAATTGTGTTATCCCAGATAAGCTCACCACTGATGATGATACCTTCAATTCATCCAGATATAATTGTGTTATCCCAGATAAGCTCACCACTGATGATGATACCTTCAGTTCATCCATATATAATTGTGTTATCCCAGATAAGCTCACCACTGATGATGATACCTTCAGTTCATCCATATATAATTGTGTTATCCCAGATAAGCTCACCACTGATGATGATACCTTCAGTTCATCCAGATATAATTGTGTTATCCCAGATAAGCTCACCTCAGTTCATCAACCAATAATACTGATACCCTTATTCACATAGTTACTATGGTGACGCCTTCAATTCATCAACCAATAATACTGATATCCCTTATTCACATAGTTACTATGATGACGCCTTTAATTCATCTATCCATAACGGTGTTATTCCTAAAATTTACCGCTGATAATGACCACCTTAAGTTATACGTATAACATAACTTTGTCCACTTTATGACATAAGTTTAAATCCAATTTACTATTGATACATCGTCATGAATCTGTACTACATCTCCAACATTAATCTTCTGTGTATTTCGACCAGTTTATTCGTAATGTTCCCTTAGTGAAGTTAAGTATTCCTGTTTTCAACTTTTAAAAAGTTTTTAAACTTCGATTGTGTAGTCACGGATTAATGCGTTGTTACTTTGGTTCCTGGTTGTAAACTACAATCTTGAAGTCCGTTATACAATATCGTTATGATTCGTGTTCCATATAATAAACGTGACGGTTTGATGGGTTCGTCGTCCGTTTGATCCGATGAAACGTATATCCTATTAATCTGTCCCACAATTCTCAGAACCAAGGTGTTCTTTTTGGGTAAATCAAGTAAGAGTTAAGCTTCTCGGTGATGACTTTGTTGAATGCCCACTTTCTTTTGATCCCACAACATACATATACGTGTTGTCTGAAATCATTATTGTTGGGAGTGACTTTCTACATGTAAAACGATGAAAGCTAAAATAAAAGTATTCTGTGATAAATCCTGTACAATTTATAAGTGAACTGCTCTTGTACTAGCACAAGTAAACAGACATATGCTTATTATATTTATGTTTGGGCTTGTATCATATTTTCCCTCCAGTTTATATGATCCGTTCATCCTATATTGACTCTTGAAATTCAAGAGTCTTTCTTACATGGAGGGTAAATTATATGGAATTCCAAATACTGTTTCGATCCCTAACATCACTGAAGAGACATTTATTGTCGAAATTCGGATCTGGTGTACAAAACATATTGACACCTTATGTTTGTGAAATAACATTTTAGCAGCCAGTTTATTGTTTTCTGTTTAGTATTAAATTGATATTAAGATCCATTTTGTCACATCTTGTGATCAATTTTTTTTGGCAATCGTCAATGGCAGTCAGCAGGGTTAAAGAACATCAGTTGTTCGACTTGTCAAATGCCTTTTGTTTAAATATACTTTTTCACTTTTTTGGTCTTTAAGAATATGTTGCTTGTGCTGTATTTAGACCCTTCTACAACGAAATTTGTTTTACATGCACACGTATAAAAATTGCGGTTTTTTTTCATCGCAATCATAGGTTTGAACTTAGTTTTCAATTTAGACTTGTTTATATATATATAAGTTTACACTCAAAGTAAAGCCAAATAAATTTACACAACACTAATTCTGTCTCTTGAAATTTACACTACTGATGATAACACATTTAAGTGATCCACTAATAATGATGATATCTCTTATTCATACCCCACTGAAGATAAAAAGTAAAATAAAATAAAAATATTGAACGCCGAGGAAAAATCTAAAGGGACAGGGCCTAATCTAATGGCAAAATAAAAAGCTCAAACACATCACATGAGTATATAAGAATTGTCATGTTCCTGACTTGGTACTAGCATTTTCTTATGTAGAAAATGATATATTCAACCTCGTTTTAAAACTAACTAAACCTGTTACTTGTATGACAGTCGCATCAAGTTGACAACAATGTATGAACAAAACAAACAGACACAATATGTTAAAATGTCACATATAGGGGTACAACAGGAACACGAACTCCACCAAAAACCGGGGCGATTTCTTGTGCTTCGGAAGGGTAATCAGATTTTGAGTATGATTTGTTACACCTTTAATTTATTAACACACAAATGGTGATAACCCTGTTTCTTACACCACTGATGATGGTGTTATTCCTAATTCCCACACCACTAATGGGCCTTTTTCAAAAAATGTGGATTTTCTTGTACAATCAATATTTCTAAAAAAGTATAAATATTTTTATCCAATTTTTAGATACACCATTTAGTTTTTGGTGTGTGTAACAAGTTCCAGCAAATTCAATATGAAATTTAGCTACAGAAATTGCTTCCAGTGGGTTTCAAAGGGTCCAAAAACCCCAAAATTGCTTGTACGAAATTGAAAAACTATTCTTTTTTAAATGCTGGTTTTAATACCCAGCGGAAATTATTATTTTTCTTTTGTTATTATAAATATATAGGTATCACTGCAGGTATGTATACACAAATACAGGGAATTATTAGATTTTATTAGCATTTTTTTTTACTTTTCATTTCGTACTTAAAAAAATGTCAACAACATAACACAAATGAAATAATGTTGCCAATAAACAACTGATTATATCCCTTGTAACTAAGGAAGTGCTCTCTACTTACTCTTCATCCTCTGATGACGTGCTTAAAGTTACAGGATGACATCATTGATTCATTTCATTATAGATTAGTTTTGGTGAGTACAAATTACTCCGTAATTTTATTCTATGTCAACTTTGTAACGGCAAAAACATTGATAAATTTTGGCATAAATATTTTTTTTTTTACATAAATCATTCAAAGTCTATAATACTGACTCTAATTCAATAAAAACCATTTATCTGGTAGTATTAGGGTCCAGAAAAACATCCAAAAACCACAAATAGGTCAACTACATAACGGTCAACTACATAACGTTATGTAGTTGACAAAAAGCGTTATGTAGTTGACAATGCTGAATTAAATTCACTTTAAAATATGTTTCTAAAAAGTGTTATTTTAACCATGTTAACTGTTTTGAAAAAGTGTGATGTTTTTTATGGAAATATATATCAAGCAAAATGTAAATATTATTAAAAAAAAATTAGGGACCGAAACTAAATCCGTTATGTAGTTGACATATGTCCCATACTTGTTTCTATGTTATTTTTTAAAATATTTTTGTAGTAGCATTTAAGATTGCATATTTTTATTTCAGGTTGTATTGTTGTTTAACTATTCAATTTCATATATTAAAGTTGAAAATTGAATATTTTTTTGTATTGTTATTTCACAACTGAAATATCCACATTTTTTGAAAATGACCCTAATAATGACTCCCGCAATTCATTAAACAACATATGTGTATTTCTCTTATTCACATACCGAAGGTGATAACTATTCCAATTCATTCACCAATAACGGTAATATCCATAATTCACATACAACTAATGATGACTCTTTCGATGCATTCAACAATAATGGTGGTATCCATAATTTACATTACACTATTTATGACTCCTTCAATTCATCCACCAATAATGGTAATATTCCTAATTTGTGCCTCCTTGCATTCATCCGTGATAGTCCTAATTCTCGCAGGTTGACGATGACTCCACTCCAAATGATGAAAAAACATTAAATTTACTTGAATTTCATATTTTCTGGAATGATGTTTTGAGGGCTAATGGCTGACAGTTGTTGTCCATTCGTTTTTTATGTGTTTTGTCATTTGATTTTGCCATGTAATTAGGGATTTCCCGATTTTCCTCTTAGTTCAGTATTTCTGTGATTTTACTTTTTATGATACAAATTTGACATGCTTTTGACTATCATCACATGCCTTTCCTTAACGTTATCACATGGAATTACGATGTTACGTTTTCAGTAATAAACATAATAAAGAAGGTCTACAGAAACAAACATAAAATATACTGAAACAGGAAATTGAATATATTGAGAAAAAAAATGCAAAAAAATTAAATGATACACTAAATGCATTTTTCAGAGTTTCCAGCATAGTTATTAAAGTTACTTAAAACAATAATGTTTCGATACTCATTGAAGCATATGATAAAAAGATCATAACATGTCATTTTTCATATCAGATGTATTATCCCCTGTATCAATATCAGCATTCGAGCCTTTAGCTATTAGGCTGATAATACATCAGTTCTGAATAATCCTATGTAATATTTTATGTTATCACACCACTGATGATGACTCCTTCAAATCATCAATCAATAATGTTGATATCCTTTATTTGCACACCACTGACAACCTTTCCAATGCGTAACCCAATAATGGTGATATTAATAATTATTAACCATTATTGCAATATGTAAAGAAATGCCCATGCTTTATAAAAGCAAAATTTCGACAACTGCTCATTATGAACGGAGAAATTGCTACAGCCAGTCATTACGAAATCTCAGTCATGCATTACGTAATCACACCCGTGCATTACGAAATCACAGTCATGCATTACGAACAGATGAAACAGGACATCGATTAAATCAAAATGTCGTTTATTTCTTAAAATAAGTGTGACAGTTTTTTTATATCTTTTTAAACCTTAATATCATAAAAACAAGTTTCAATGATGCGCAGTGTTTTGTAACGACTTGAAACGGAAATATTTCACAGACTTTTTCGGGTACGACTTTCAATTATTATCACTGTTTCTATTGTTCAATCCTCAGAATGCAGACTACTCAGGGCCATTACCACCATCTTTGGCTATTATTAATACCTCGGGCATGTTACAGGGCCAATATGAAAAAGTCCATACATTAATACTATACTAACACACAACTGATTGTAACTTCTTCAATTCATTCAACCATAACGGCGATATTCATTATTCGTCAATTAATAATGCTGCACAGAAAAGCCACATGGATATTCTCCTTTATCTGATCACTAGCACTAGCTATGACATCTCACATTAAAGGATTTTGTTGATTTGTTATACAATTATATAAAGCATATACTTACTGATGTGACCAGTCATTTTTAATCAAGTTTTACATCTTTTTTTAAACTTAATATCATAAAAACAAGTTTAAATGTGTGAACCCTTTATATTCACACACCACTGATGGCAAGCCACTTCCAATTCACACTCCAATGATGGTGATATCCTAAAAATAAACATCAATGATAAAGACAACCTAATATAACACACACCAGGCCGTTACATCACTACTTCAAAGATCTTAATAGTGACACCTGATACTAAAACGACCTAGATAATCAAGACATAAGATATAAAAAAGTGTGTTTAAAAGGACTTTTCATAGTTTTTACCATAAACAAACACCAATGATAATACATTAAATTAGCACATCACTGATTATACCATCTTGAATTACAATATCACTGATTTTGACGCCTTAAAATCTGGAATTTATTAAGATAATGGAATAACTTCATATACTCCTAGTTTTGACACCTTTGAAATATACGTGAGTAATGATAATGTTCTAAATGCACAAACCAGTCATAATGAAGTATACCCACAACTGATGGTCACACCATGATAATTTGCACACCACTGATGGACACAACATTGTGATGACATGGTAAATTTGCAAACCTCTGATTGTGACACCACTGATGATGACATGGTTAAATGGCAAACAACTGAAAAACCCTGATATATCACACGACTGATGATAAAACGCTTAATCCAATCAACACTAATGGCATTCTATATACTCATACCACTAACTACAACAACCAAAATGTAGGCACAATTCATTTTACCACCCTTTATAACACCAGTGATTATGAAGGTCTAAAATCAGTCACCACTGAATGTAACATCATAAACACTTAACCACTGATGATTCAATCAAATGTAACAAACAACTGATGTTGACATATTATCAAGCACCACTAATGTTGATATCTTAAATTTACACAATACTGATTTCCCCCTTTATTTAACAAATATAATAATGACATCCTATAATTGCACATACTTGTAATGGTGTTACCCTTAATACACACAACATTGATAGTGAAACACTTCTTATTTCACAGACCACTGACAATGAAGACAAATAAATTCACACAACACTATGTTTTTACCCTTAATATTTAGATAACAAATGGAAAATCACAAAATAACTGAACATTGATAAAAATTCAATCGGAAAGTCCATAATCAATAACAAAATCAAATATAAAAACATATCAAACGAATGGACAATAACTGTGATATTCCAGACTAGGTACAAGAATTTTCAAATGTAGTTAATGGTGGATTGAACCTGGTTTTATAGCACTAAACCTCTTCATTTTCACAACAGTCTCATCAAAGTCCGTTATATTTACAACGATGCGTAAAAAAACCAGACAAAATAAATAAAATAGTCAAAATATGGGAACAACAGTCATCGCTTGGTTACAACAAACGATTTTACCCAAAAAGCACACATTCATCTATCAAATTAAAAACACATTCATTGCTTCGAGTATCTGACGTCAGAAAATTTATACGTCACATAGGAAGAAATTTCGTCGTTCATTGTTTACACAAAACAATTGTGTAACTCAACATGGGAAATGTTGGCATACAGGGTGAAAAATCAAATGTTAAAATTATTGTAAGAAATCGACCGAGATTTAAAATTGTCCAGAAGTTCTGTAAAATTTCTAAGAATCCAAATATGGTTGAAACCACTACTCGATAAAACTAATTTTGTTGTTTGTTGTTCAACGTATTTTCTCATTATAATAGAACTAAAACATAATGACATTTAATTTAAGAATAACATAATGACGGGATATATTTAAGTACAGAGTCACGTTATAAGAACCAAAGAAACACAAAAAGTTGCATATAAAAAACACACCAGCAAAAATAAAACTCTTAGACACTGGTGACGTTTTACAAATTCTGAGTAGGAGCTGAACACGTTTGAATATCGAATAAGTTAGGCAATGAATATCTCATATGCAGTTGAAGTTGATACATTGTAACTAAGGTGGTGATGATGACACATAAAACAGATCCACTAATGGTAATATCCAAGTATTCACACCCCACTGAAGAAAACACCTTCAATTCAAACACCACTGAAATAGACTCCGTCAATTCATCCACCATTAATGGTTTTAACTCTCCTTCAAACACCACTGAAAATGACACCCTCAATTCAAACACCACTGATATAGACTCCTTCAATTCATCCACCAATAATGGTGACATCCCTTACTCACACATTACTGAAAATGACATCCTGAATTCAAACACCTCTCACGATGTTGCCATACAATGTACAAACCATTGGTGACACCTTAAATCAAAACTCCAATAGGATGAATATAGTCAAGTGATGTTTTTTTGTATCAATCATGTCAATGCTCAATATCAGATTGTGTCATGTAGACAAGCAAATATGATAGAAATGTGCGAAACAAAAAACTGTGTGCTTGCATCGTCCATTTGTGTTAAGTGGTTAATAAAATACAGATAATAACTTTTACAAAATATCAGTACAATTCACAGTTTGGACAACATTAAAATTAGTATACAACGTATTTATCATTTATATTAATACACAAAATTGTTCAATTTTTGACACAAATTTGTATGTTTGTTCTATTACAGTATGGTTCCACCCCATTATTGATAGCTGCCAACATGGGACACCTAGATATAATCCGTTATCTGGTAGAAGTCGGCTGTGAAAAGGAACCACGTAACAAGGTGATTATAAATATTATCTCCTCAGTCTGATCATATTTCTGTTAGTCAGACAGGTTTAAAGGAAAAGAAATACTGGTAGAATTAAACAAATAGTGTTAACAATTGAATCTTCTAGCTAATCAGCTGATCAACAGGATATAGGTTTAATTTTGTTTTCTACTAAAAAAATGTGTAAACCTCTGATTCTACCTGGAGTTGATGTTATTAATAACTCAGATCTAATATCTAAAATAAAATAATCATAATAAATTATAGATAGAATTATATGAATAGGGATATCATTTCACTTATCTTGAACTACTGCATTCTCGTTACAATTTTTTAATCAATTAAAAATTAAATTATTACAAATGTTTTATAATTTAAAACAAAAGTTGTTAAAAATGTTTCATAAGTTAAAAAAAAATCATGTAGTGTTAAAACGGTTATGGAAAATGATTTTGTTTAAATTATAGAATATCATTAATGAATGCATACATCCTACCTAAGGACATCCTAAATTTGCACTAGTGATGATTTTATAATATATTCAAACACCACTGATGGTGAAACCCTAAACTCACCCAACACTGATGGAGACACTCTTAATGATCACAACCTCAATCAAAAAACTAGTAATGCTGACACCCTAAACTCACACACCTCTCACGGTGACTCCCAGAATTCGTTAACCACTGATGATGAAATTTCTTTCATTCACTCACCACTGACGGTGACTCCCTGAATTCGTTGGCCACTGATAATGAAATCCCTTTAATGTACACACTATTGACCATGTTGACGGTGACACTTTTAAATTCACCCACCACTGATGGAAGCATCTTGAATTCACACACCACTGATGGCGACAAAAACCTATACAATTCACACACCACTGTTAATGAAACCGTTCAGAATCACACTCAAATTATGGTGACATCTTAAATTAAAACATCAATGATGGTAAGACCATATCTTCAGACACTTCAGATAGTCAAATTAATTAATTCACAAAACAGTCATATTAACGTGATTAAGGGTGACACCTTAAACTAGGAAAATGAGTATGATGAAGTCTTAAATTCATGCACTTCTGATGGAGACAACTTTAAACATTGTAGCAATTTTGCGCCTGTCCCAAGTCAGGAGCCTCTTGGCTTTGTTAATCTTGTATTATTTTTAATTTTAGTTACTTGTGTACAGTTTGGAGTTTAGTATGGCGTTCATTATCACTGAACTAGTATATATATTTGTTAAGGGGCCATCTGAAGGACGCCTCCGGGTGCGGGATTTTCTCGCTGCATTGAAGGCCTGTTGGTGACCTTCTGCTGTTGTCTGCTCTATGGTCGGGTTCTTGTCTCTTTGATACAGTCCCCATTTATATTCTCAATTTTATTAAATAATAATGCCCGAAAATCAAATACATGTGATGATGTCATGATAAATTTGCAAACCACTGATGGTCACACCACTAATGATGACATGGTAAGTTCGCAAACCACTGATGGACACACTATTGATGATGAAATGGTAAATCCGCAAACCACTGATGGTCACACCATTGATGATGACATTGTTAAATGGCAAAACACTGATTGTCATAATATTGATGATGACATGGTAAATTCGAAAACCACTGATGAGAACACCATTGATGAGAAAAGGAAAATCCGCAAACCACTGATGGTCACACCATTGATGAGGACACGGTTAATTGACAAATCACTGATGGTCACATCATTGATGATGACATGATAAATTTGCAAACCACTAATGGACACATCATTATGATGACATGGTAATATGCAAACCACTAATTATCACATCATTGATGATGACACGGTGAATTTGCCAACCACTGATTGTCACACCATTGATAATGACATAGTAAATTTGCAAACCACTGATAGACACATCCTTTATGGTGACATTATGAATTGAAAACCAATGATGGTGACACCTAAACATCAGACATCATCGATGATTTAATCAAAAATTAAAATACCACTGATACAAACAGCCTATATTTACGAATGTGGTGACAACCTTAATCTATACACTAGTGATAAAGACATCTAAATTTCTAACACCATTGATGATGATAAATTAAAAAAAAAACTCACCTGATGATGACGCCTTAAATTGTCACACCCTCATACAAACACTTCTGAAAGGTGAAACCCTGATTTATCACACGACTGATAGAAACATGTTAAATTCAATCAACACTAAAGGTAACATGCTGAATTTACATACCACTGACGACAACAACCAAAATGTAGGCAACACTGATGTGAACACCCTAAATATATAACAGCACTCACGATGACACTCTCAAATCAAATACCACTGATTGCGACACCATTAATTCAATTAAACACTGATGACTACAACGAAAGTTTGCACATCACTGATGTTGACATCTTAAATTCTAGCATCACCTAATTTTGATAACTTTCATTCATACAATATTGATGATAATATACCCTACATTTAATCTTATGATGACATTAATATTAATATCAAACATCATTTGCCTTTTCCCCCGACTAATGAGCCCGTAAACATAGGTGCTAGCTTCGTTGCTTCCCTGTGCAAATTAGGGTTGATGTAACAGGTGATTATTAATAAAATATAAATATATAAAATTTCTAATTTAAAAAAAATATCACACCTCAGTAATGTTGACACCCTCACTGCACACATCACTAATAGTCAAACACTTTTAAGGCACAAACATTGAAAGTGAAGCCCATGAAATAGACACAACACTATATTTTACTTTTATAATTTACACAACAACTGATAATGACACATTCAATTGATCCAAGAACAATAATGATATGCCTTATTGACATCCAACTGAAAATAACACCTTTAATTCATTAGCCAAATATGGTAAAAAACACCTGCTTTACACACCATTTATGATGACATCCTCAATTCAAACACCACTAATGATGACGCCTGCAATTCATCAACCATAATGGTGATAATTTTAATTCAGCCACCACTGATTATGACTCCCTCATTTCGTTCACCAACATATGGTGATATCCCTTATTCCCATACACATTATTATGACTCATTCAATTCCATTCCCAATCATGGTGATATCACTTATGAAATACAACTACTGATGACTCCTTCAGTCCATCCACCAATAATGATAATATTCCTAATTATTTGACCACTGATGATTACTCCTTTCATTCATTCCCCTAAAATGATGATATCAATTCACCAACCAATTGTGGTGATATATCTAATGCACACACAACTGACAATAACTGATGATCACTCAATGGTGATATCCCTTTGTCACATACAACTACTGGTGACTCTTTCGATTCATCTAACAATAATGGTGATATCCATAATTTACATTCCACTGTTAATGACTCCTTTATATCATCAACCAATAATGACAATATTTCCAATTCTTGCACCAAATGACTCCTTTCATTCATCTAGGATATTCCTATATTTCTCAGGTTGATGATAACTCTCTCAATTCATCCACCAAAAATGATGATATCCCTATTTCACACACCACTGATGATGACTCCTTTCATCCATCCATAAATATTGCTGATATATATTTTCAACACGTAGCTGATGTGGACTCTCAATTCAGACAAGAGAAATGTTGATATCCATAATTCTCAAACAACATATGATGACTCCTTTATTTATAACTAAAAAAGATGATATCTTTAATGCACACGCCACTGATGATGACTCTTTTGATTCAGCCATCATGACTTACTCTATGATGACTCATTCAATTATCCACCAATTATGGTGGCAATTCTTATTCACACACCACAGATAATAATTCCTTCAACTCATCCAATTGTAAAGGTTGTATCCTTAACTCTCATACAAGATGGGGATATCAATGCTTCAAACACTACTGATGATGACATATTTGATTTAGCAACCAGGAATGGTGATATCTTCAAAAAAAGTAAAAACACAAAAATACTGAACTCCGAGGAAAATTCAAAAAGGAAAATCAAAAATCAAAAGGCAAAATCAAAAGTCCAAACATATCAAACGAATGGATAACAACTGTCATATTCCTGACTTGTCAAATCACACAACAATGATAATGACTCCTTTCGATACATTTATCATCAATGGTTATTTTCATACTTCACACACCACAGATGATGACTCCTTTCATTCACTTACAAATAATGCTGATATATATTATTATCTCAGGTTGATGATGGCTCCCTCAATTGATTTAACAATAATGATGATAATCTTATTTTACACACCAATGATAATAACTCCTATTTTCAATTCATCAATAATGGTGATATCCCTTATTCTCAAACAACTTATCATGACGTATTCAATTCATCAACCAATTATGGTGACAGCTAATGACTCCTTCAAATCATTTACCAATAAAAGTGATATCCCTAAATTTTCCACGACTTGCGGCTCAATCAATTCATCCAGATATAATTGTGTTGTTCCAGATAAGCTCACCACTGATGATGATACCTTCAGTTCATCCAGATATAATTGTGTTGTTCCAGATAAGCTCACCACTGATGATGATACCTTCAGTTCATCCAGATATAATTGTGTTATCCCAGATAAGCTCACCACTGATGATGATACCAGTTCATCAACCATTAATGCTGATATCCCTTATTCACATAGTTACTATGATGACGCCTTCAATTCATCCATCCATTACGGTGTTTTTTCTAAAATTTACCACTGATAATAACCACCTTAAGTTATTCGTATAACATAACTTTGTCCACTTTATGACATAAGTTTAAGATCAATTTACTCTTGATACATCGTTATGAATCTGAACTACATCTCCGACATTAATCTTCTGTGTGTTTCGACCAGTTTATTGGTAATGATCCCTGAGTGAAGATAAGTACTCCTGTTTCCAACTTTTAAGAAGTGTTTAAACTTCGATTGTCTAGTCACGGATTTATGCGTTGTTACCTTGGTTCCTGGTTGTAAACTACAATCTTGAAGTCCGTTATACAATATAGCGTTCTGATTCGTGTTCCATATAATAAAAGTGACGGTTTGAGGGGTTCGTCGTCCGTTGGATCTGATGAAACGTATATCCTATTAATCTATCCCACAATTCTCAGAACCAAGGTGCTCTTTTTGGGTAAATCAAGTTGTTCAATAAGAGTAAATCTTCTCGATGGTTACTTTTTTAAATGTACAATTTCTTTTGATCCCACAACATACGTAGACGTATTTTCTAAAATCATCACTGTTGGGAGTGACTTTCTACACGATGACGGCTAAAATAACAGTATTCTGTGATAAATCCTGTACAATTTATAAGTGAACTGCTCTTGTACTAGCACAAGTAAACAGACATATGTTTATTATATATATGTTTGGGCTTGTATCATATTTTGCCTCCGGTTTATATGATCCGTTCATCCTATATTGACTCTTGAAATTCAAGAGTCTTTCTTAAATTGAGGGTAAAATATATGGAATTCTAAATACCGTTTCCATCCCTAACATCACTGAATAGACATTTATTGTTAAAATTCGGATCTGGTGTACAAAAAAATATTGACACCTTATGTTTGTGGCATAACATCTTAGCAACGAGTTTATTGTTTTCTGTTTAGTATTAAATTGATATTAAGATCCATTTTGTTACATCTTGTGATCAATTTTATTTCGCAATCGCCAATGGCAGTCAGCAGGGTTAAAGAACATCAGTTGTTCGACCTGTTAGTCAAATGTGTTTTGTTTAAATATACTTTTTCACTTTTTTGGTCTTTTATAAAATATTGTTTTTGCTGTATTTAGACCCTTCTACAACGAAATTTGTTTTACATGCTCACGTATAAAAATTGCGGTTTTTATACAACGCAATCATAGGTTTGAACGTAGTTTTCAATTTAGACTTGTTTATATTTTTGTCATTGGGGCTTGTATCATATTTTCCCTCCGGTTTATATGATCCATTCATCCTATATTGACTCTTGAAATTCAAGAGTCTTTCGTAAATTGAGGCTAAATTATATGGAATTCCAAATACTGTTTCGATCCCTAACATCACTGAAAAGACATTTATCGTCGAGATCCGGATCTGGTGTACGAGTTTTATAAAAAAAAAAAAAAACACAATCGGAGTAACAAACCAAAACTGAGGGAAACGCATATTCATAATTAACATACAATTAATGATGACTGTTTCGATGCATTCAACAATAAAGGTGATATCCATAATTTACATTACACTGTTTATGACTCCTTCAATTCATCCACCAGTAATGGTAATATTCCTAATTTGTGACTCCTTGCATTTATCCGTGATATTCCTAATTCTCGTAGGTTGACGATGACTCCACTCCAAATGATGAAAAAACATTAAATTTACTTGAATTTCATATTTTCTGGAATGGTGTTTAGAGGGCTAATGGCTGAGTATGACAGTTGTTGTCCATTTGTTTTTTTATGTGTTTTGTCATTTGATTTTGCCATGTAATTAGGAACTTCCCGATTTTCCTCTTAGTTCAGTATTTCTGCGATTTTACTTTTTATGATACAAATTTGACATGCTTTTGGCTATTATCACATGCCCTTCTTTAACGTTATCACATGGAATTCCGATGTTACGTTAAAGTGATAAACATAATAAAGTAGGTCTACAGAAACAAACATAAAATATACTGAAACTGGAAATTGAATATATTGAGAAAAAAAATGCAAAAAAATAAATGATACACTAAATGCATTATTCCATCATAGTTATGAAAGTTACTTAAAAAAATATTGTTTTGATACTCATTGAAGCCTATGATAAAAAAATCATAACATGTCATTTTTCATATCAGATGTATTACCAGCCCTGTATCAATATCAGTATTCAAGCCTTTAGCTCTTATGCTGATGATACATCAGATATGAATAATCCTATGTAAGATTTTATATTATCACACCACTGATGATGACTCCTTCAAATCATCAATCAATAATGTTGATATCCTTTATTTGCACACCACTGACAACCTTTCCAATGCATAACCCAATAATGGTGATATTAATAATTATTAACCATTATTACAATATGTATAGAAATGCCCATGCTTTATAAAAGTAAAATTTCGACAACTGCTCATTATGAACGGAGAAATTGCTACAGCCAGTCATATTGAAATCTAAGTCATGCATTACGTAATCACACCCGTGTAATACGAAATCACAGTCATGCATTATGACCAGATGAAACAGGACATCGATTAAATCAAAATGTCGTTTATTTCTTATAATAAGTGTGACATTTTTCTTTTTAGTTTTTTTAAACTTAATATCATAAAAACAAGTTTAAATGATGCGCAGTGTTTTGTACTTTTTCGGGTACGACTTTCGATTATTATCACTGTTTCTATTGTTCAATCCTCAGAATGTAGACTACTCAGGGCCATTACAACCATCCTTGGCTATTTTTAATACCTCGGGCATGTTACAGGGCCAATATGAAAAAGTCCATACATTAATACTATACTAACATACAACTGATTGTAACTTCTTCAATTCATTCAATCATAACGGCGATATTCATTATTCGTCAATTAATAATGCTGCACAGAAAAGCCACACGGATATTCTCCTTTATCTGATCACTAGCACTAGCTACGACATCTCACAAAAAAACATTTTGTTTATTTGTTATACAATTATATAAAGAATATACTTACTGATGTGACCAGTTATTTTTATTCAAGTTTTACATCTTTTTTTAAGCTTAATATCATAAAAACAAGTTTAAGTGTGAACCCTTTAAATCCACACACCACTGATGTTAAGCCAGTTTCAATTCACAATCCAATGATGGTGATATCCTAAATACAAACATCAATGATAAAGACAACCTAATATAACACACACCAGACCGTTATATCACTACTTCAAAGATCTTAATAGTGACACCTGATACTAAAACGACCTAGATAATCAAGACAAATGAATTAACACACCTCTTTTATAAAAAATTACTTTTCATAGTTTTTAGCAAAACTAAACACCAATGATAATACATTAAATTAACACACCACTGATTATCACAACTTGAATTACAACATCCATGATTTTGACGCTTCTAATTTCACAGACCATTGACAATGAAGACAAATAAATTCACACAACACTAATGTTTTACCCTTAATATTTACACAACAAAAGGGAAATCACAAAATAACTGAACAATGATGAAAATTCAATCGGAAAGTCCATAAACACATGGCAAAATCAACTAACAAAACATATCAAACGAATGGACAATAACTGTCATATTCCTGACTAGGTACAGGCATTTTCAAATGTAGTTAATGGTGGATGGCACCTGGTTTTATAGCACTAAACTTCTCATGTTCACAACAGTCTCATCAAATGCCGTTATATTTACAACGAGGCGTGAAAAAAAACAGACAAAATGAATATAATAGTCAAACTATGGAACAGCAGTCATCGCTGTGTTACAACAACAAAAAAGGCACACATTCATCTATCAAATAAAAAACACATTCATTGCTTCGAGTATCTGACGTCAGAAAATGTATACTTCACATAGGATTTTTTGTTGTTGTTCAACATGTTCAATTTCTCAGAATCCAAAAATGGTTAATACCACTACTTGATAAAACTAGTTTTTGCCGTTTGTTGTTCAACGTATTTTCTCATTTATAACAGAACTGAAACATAATGACATTTAATTTAAGAATAACATAATGGGATCTTTTTAAGTTTAGAGTCCCGTTATAAGACCCAAAGAAATAAAAAAAACATTGCATACATGTATACAAAACACACCAGCAAAAACAAAACTTTCTGCTCAGACACTGGTGACGTTTAACAAATTCTGAGTAGGAGGTGCACGCTTTTGAATATCGAGTAAGTTTGGCAATGAATATCCCATATGCAGCTGAAGTCGATATATTGCTACTTACAAAATTAACGGTACCAATTTTGTTGCACCAGATGCGCATTGCGACAATACATGTCTCTTCAGTAAAGCTCGTGGCCAAAATATTTGAAGTACTAAGGTAGTGATGATGACACATATAACTGATCTACTAATGGTAATATCCAATAATGATGACGCCTTAAATTTTCACACCACTGATGTTGGTATCCCTCATACAAACACTTATGAAGGGTGAAACCCTGATATATCACTTCACTGATAGAAACACGCTAAATCCGATCAAAACTAAAGGTAACATGTTGAATTTACATACCAATGACGACAAAAACAAAATTGTAGGCAACACTGATGTAAACACCCTAAATATATAACAGCACTCACGATGACACTGTCAAATCAAATACCACTGATTCCGACACCATCAATTCAATTAACCACTGATGACTACAACAAAAGTTTGCACATCACTGATGTTGACATCTTAAATTCTAGCATCACCTAATTTTGATAACTCACATTCATACAATATTGATGATAATATACCCTACATTTAATATAATGATGAAATTCATATTAATATCAATCACCATTTGCCTTTTCCCCCGACTAATGAGCCCGTAAACTATGTGATCCCTTTGTTGCTTCCCTGATGTAACAGGTGATTATTTATAAAAATATGTTTAGAATTTTAAATTTAACAAAAGAAATACACATCAGTAATGTTGACACCCCCACTGCACATATCACTGATAGTGAAACACTTTTAAAGCACAAACATTGAAAGTGAAGCTCATGAAACATTTTGTGAAATGGACACAACACTATTTTTTACTTTTATAATTTACACAACAACTGATAATGACACATTCAATTGATCCACGAACCTTAATGATATGCCTTATTGACATCCAACTGAAAATAACACCTTTAATTCATTAGCCAAATATGGTAAAAAAAAACCTGCTTTACACACCACTTGTGATGATACCTTCAATGATGTCTTCAATTCAAACACCACTAGTGATGACGCCTGCAATTCATCAACCATAATGGTGATAATTTTTAATTCACCCACCACTGATTATGACTCCCAATTCGTTCACCAACATATGGTGATATCCCTTATTCCCATACAAATTATTATGACTCATTCAATTCCATTCCCAATCATGGTGATATCACTAATGAAATACAACTACTGATGACTCCTTCAATTCATTCAACAATAATGATAATATTCCTAATTATTTGACCACTGATGGTAACTCTTTCGATTCATCTAACAATAATGGTGATATCCATAATTTACATTCCACTGTTAATGACTCCTTTATATCATCAACCAATTATGAGAATATTTCTAATTCTTGCACCAAATAACTCCTTTCATTCATCTAGAATATTTCTATATCTCTCAGGTTGATGATAACTCTAAATTCGTCCACCAAAATGATGATATCCCTATTTCACACTCCACTAATGATGACTCTTTTCATCCTTCCACAAATAATGTTGATATACATTTTCAACACGTAGTTGATGTGGACTCTCAATTCAGACAAGAGCAATATTGATATCCGTAATTCTCAAACAACATATGATGACTCCTTTATTTATCAACCAAAAAAGATGATATCTTTAATGCACACGCCACTGATCGATGATGACTCTTTTGATTTAGCTATCATGAATGGTGATATTCAAAGTTATGAATTACTCTATGATGACTCGTTCAATTACCCACCAATTATGGTACCAACTCTAATTCACACACCATAGATACTAATTCCTTCAACTCATTCAATTGTAATGGTTGTATCCTTAATTCTCATACAAGATGGGAATATCAATGCTTCAAACACTACAGATGATGACATATTTGATTTAGCAACCAGTAACGCTGATATCTTCAAATCACACACCACTGATGATGACTCCTTGCATTCACTTACAGATGATGCTGATATTCATTAGTATCTCAGGTTGATGATGATTTTCCTCAATCGATCCAACAAATAATGATAATATACTTATTTTACACATCAATGATAATAACTCCTATATTCCATCCATCAATAATGGTGATATCCCTAATTCTCAAACAACTTATGATGACTAATTCAATTCTTCAACCAATTATGGTGACAGCTAATGACTCCTTCAAATCATCTTCCAATAGAAGTGATATCCCTAAATTTTCCACGACTTGCGACTCCTTCAATTCATCCATATATAATTGTGTTATCCCAGATAAGCTAACCACTGATAATGATACCTTAATTTCATCAACCAATAATGCTTATATTCCTTATTCACATAGTTACTATGATGACGCCTCCAATTCATCCATCCATAACGTTTGTTGTTCAATGTATTTTCTCATTTATAATAGAACTGAAACATAATGACATTTAATTTAAAAATAACATAATGGCGGGATATTTTTAAGTTCAGAGTCACGTAATAAGAACCAAAGAAACACAAAACGTTGCATATACAAAATATACCAGCTAAAACAAAACTTACTACTCAGACACTGGTGACCTTTTACAAATTCTGAGTAGGAGCTGCACGCTTTTGAATATCGAATAAGTTAGGCAATGAATATCCCATATGCAGCTGAAGTTGATATATTGCTATGGAACGCCAAAACTGTCTTGTTATGACCATTTTCCATTATATGATGTGCATTTACCTTTATATGAAGTGCACTTGTCATTATATGATGTGCACTTAACTTTATATGATGTGCACTTGTCAATATATGGTGTGCAAACACCTTTATATGACGTGCAAATATGCTTATAGTATGTGCAAATATCTTTATATGATGTGCAAACATCTTTATATGATGTGCAAACATCTTTATATGATGTCCAAACATCTTTATATGATGTCCAAACATCTTTATATGATGTCCAAAAATCTTTATATGATGTCCAAACATCTTTATATGATGTGCAACTACACTTATATGATGTGCAAACTTACTTATATGATGTGCAAATGTACTTATATAATGTGAAAATGTCATTATATTAAGTGCAAACATACGTATATGATTTGCAAATATCCTTATATGATGTGCAAATATCCTTATATGATGTGCATTTTCCCTTATACTATGTACAAACATCTTTATATGATGTGGTTGTGTCATTATATTATGTGCTTGTAATCTTATATCATGTGGTTCGGTTAATTTCATTATATGATGTCGAAACGTCATTATATGATGTGCTTTCATCGTCGTTATGGTCAATAAACATGATTACGATTAGAATGATTACTGTCTACGTCATAACTGAGTCCGATCTGCTTCTGCAGAATTGATCTCAAATCTTAAGTTATTTAAAAAGAGGAAAATCTTGACATGTTTGTTCCTCGATTCAAAGATGAAAAACATCACACCAAATATTGATGGAAAATTGTCGAATTATGAATTTTAATCGATGGGTCTACAATAATGAATATACGGGATCTACAGTAATGAGCATACAGTTAATTTATTACGTTTTAGAAATAGATCTTTAATCTTTTAAGCGAAAGTGCATTTTGAAGATAAAGTGAGACAGTGCATTTTAACAAAAATTAACGTTTCAAACATTTCAGCGGAAGATAAAGATCAATTAATGCAGGAACTAATTGAAGAATTTCCCGGCAGCGGTGAAAATAGGATAAAACAAATTGTGTGGCTCTTAATTATAGCTTGCTGTTCGGTTTGAGTAAAAGCTCCGGGTTGAAGGCCGTAATTTAACCTATAATTGTTTACTTTTTACACATTATGACTTAGATGTAGAGTTGTCTCATTGGCACTCATATCATATCTTCCTATTTCTATTCGATTCAAAAGACACCAATGAACTCAAAGTCAATTTTAAAAATATTTTATAACGATAGCTACAAAATTATCCTCTCTTGCATAATATAATTATGCCGGTATGAATGATTGGTTGATTAAAATTTGTTGATTGATTGCTTTTTAACGCCACTTTCAACACTATCATGCTAATTCGTGGCAGTCAGTTTATATTGATGGAGGAAGCCGAAGTCCACGGAAAGAAACACCGACTTTCGGTAGGAAAAACTAATAATTCTATTCAATTGAGATTGGAGTCGAGCTTACCTGCCACGTGTGGGATTCGAACTCACAACCTACATGTGAGTGTTGACAGGCTAGATACTTGGACCACTCGGCCACTGAGCCCCCCCCCCCCCCAAAGAAAAAAAGGGAATGAAAGGAGATATGGGATGACCTTCAACTCGGTGCATGACATTTGCTTGCATCTTTTTATTATGTTTTCATGCATTTATTGCACACTTACATGATTATGAATGTATGCTTGACGTCCAGCGGAAAATTGATATATAAAAGACTATGTGGTATGATTGCCAATGAGAGATCTCTCCACAAGACACCAAATGGAAAAGAAATAAAAACAATAGGTCACCGTACGGCCTTCCACAATGAGCAAAGCCCATACCGCATAATCAGCAATAAAAGGCCCCAAAATGACAAAGGTTAAACCATTCAAACGAGAAAACTAACGGCATAATTTATGTACAAAAAATGAACGAAGAACAAATACCGGTATGTAACACATCAACAGACGACAACCACTGAATTACAGGCTCATGACTTGGGACAGGTGTATATTCGTACGGAAACATATTAATGTGAAATGAATATTAACCCTGTTTTGTAATAGACCGACACCCGGATTTTTAACATGCTACTTCGTAGAAATCCATTTCACCTTACGGTTTACCCGGACAGATTATTCTACTTTCGAGTCGAACAAGTCTTTGATTTTACTCCTTAATTTAGCAGGGAAGCAGCAAATACCAATTTTAAATTCTTTGGTTTTGAACCGGCCGCAATTCGAACCTACGACCAGCAACACTAGAGGCTAACATGCTACCATGACAGCACCGCCACTAGACAGTTACCCGTAATATCAAAGGAAAGCCATTCAGATATACAACTCCGTAAACAGGGCTAACACACTGACCATTGATTTTTTGGGGGGTGATTGAAGGGAAAGGGGGGCATTGTTTTTTGTAAATGTTTGATTTCAAGTTTCTTGAAAGATATCTTTTTCAGGAGGGAATCATAATAATTGTTTCCATTGAAAATGAGAGAAAAAATAAAACAAGAAGGAACTTGAAAAAAAAAATATTATTTTTAAAAAGAGTTTTTTCATTAAAGTCGAAAAATATGTTTGTCCTGGCACAAGGAAGTACACGTCCTCCTGCCCACACTTCATGTTTACATCACGATGACCGTGAGGGCATTCCGGTGTATTGTCGCAACAGAGATTTGATTTTCGATTTTGACTGGTACATGTAACCGATCGTATAAAAACGCAGACATAATCGAGTGCAAAATAACATTCCTTGTCGCTTCAAGTAATACTCATAAAAACTTTTTATTTAGAACATATTAAATTAATAATATGAAAATGTTGCGTCTTTAGAAATATATTTATACATGTGTAAGTAATATATATGCACACGTACAGAACAATTGTGTTAACGTATGCGGAAGAATATCTCAAGAACGTTTATGCAGCGAAAATGAATGCCTACATAAATCCAAACTATTAGTAATCCGAATTATTACAGAAGAGTTTTCACCATGCACTTGCACTTCACTATTATTAGAATACTAGAATAGAATGCTATAGCATTTTGGATCAAAATTACGTATACATGTAACTGTTATATACAAATATTAATTTAATATATAACAACAAACCAGAGTATACTGATTTGTATCACTTCAATATAATAGTTATTACGGTGCGGTTGAATTCCCTGTCATTTATTCATCATCCAAGCACGAACTTGTCTCAGAAAAAAATTATCTCTGTAAATATAAAAAAGAAGATGTGGTATGATTGCCAATGAGACAACTATCCACAAAAGACCAAAATTACACAGACTTTAACAACTATAGGTCACCGTACGGCCTTCAACAATGAGCAAAGCCCATACCACATAGTCAGCTATAAAAGGCCCCGACAAGACAATGTAAAACAATTCAAACGAGAAAACTAACGGCCTTATTTATGTAAAACCCCAACCCTCCCCTAACCTGGGACAGTGGTATAATAGTACAACATAAGAACGAACTATAAAAATCAGTTGAAAAAGGCTTAACTCATCAGATGGACAAAATTGTAAGTTAACCTCACTTTCAGATTTTTTTAAAACAAGTGCGTGTGACCATCCACGATAACTTGCGGTAATCCGATGTTCAGTACTTCAGTCCTTTGATACTGTTTGTTCTGGTAAATAATACATCAGCCAATGAAATTCAGCCTTCACATTTTTGAAGGTGTATAAAAATCCGCCAAAAACGAGAATCCCAATGGTCTTTAAACAGAAAATAGAATGGAGCGTTTTTAAATCCGCATAAGCATATCTTGGACACACAATATCTGTAATTTAGATATGTGTCTGAATGATCATGAACATAAAAACACTGTATTTATTATTTTCTTTACTGAGGCCTGGTGGTCTCTGACAGATAGAGAGTTGTGTTTTCAATTTTTCTAAGTGAAGATTTGCGGCGGGGACTTTTAATATTTTGTGTTTATCTTTAAAACTACAATAGATTAAAAAAAAATAATAATGCAATGTGTCTGAATATATTCTATAGTAAAGGTCCCATTTTGGGCAATTTTGGCTCTTATGAGTTTTGTTGTTTTATTGCCTATTATCTTGATACTTATTTATTTAGTTTTCTCGTTTGAATTGTTTTACATTGTCATCATGAGGCCTTTTATACTGACTATGCGGTATGAGCTTTGCTCATTGTTGAAGGCCTTATGGTTTCCTATAGTTGTTAATTTCTGTGTCATTTTGGTCGCTTGTGGAGAGTTGTCTCATTAGCAATCATACCACATCTTCTTTTTTTATATTATAAGAACAGATTTAAAAATAAGTGAATTAAAATTATTTTCATTTTCAATTTTCATCATTGGTGGTTGGGACGGGGTAGGAAATATGGGAATTCCTCTAAAAAAAATTCCAAGTCATTACCGTGAAATAGGAAAAAAAAACACAATCATTCTAAAGACATAAACTTTACACCCCCCTCCCCCCTAAAAAACCCACCAGAGAATTATTACACACACCTTTCTCAATACATTTGTGCGTAATAACAACATAAAAACGCATTAAATTCCTTTTGCATTATATAAGTTTAAAATAGCACTTCAATAGTGGATCTAGAACTTCAAGTGTGGAAGTTGTTTGCGACTTGGAATTTAATTTGGATATGCTGGTTATGGTCTCATTGATATTTATCACACCTTCATTCAATATTACTAGTTTCAAGTGAAACCATATTCTACTAGAAGAAATTTGTTGAAAAAATAAGGATTTAGATTTTAACAGATGAGGCTAGCGGAGCTAGGCGTAAAATTGACATGTTTCGATTCAAAACTAATAATTGTTACTGGGGGTGGGGAGTACGACAAGGTTCGAACCCTAAACAGTTAGGGCAAGTATGGACATAACCATTCCAGCTTTATACAGGTCTGAATTTGAATTAATTCATTATTCAATATCTGACACATCATAGGTTTGTGACACATAATAAATGTGGTCTAAGATTTTCAAAAGTTGAAATTGGGCAATTACCTATTATATTGTCCAATACCCGAAATCTAAATATATTGCTAGATTCAACATATCAACTAAGAATTGCTTGTTTTAAGTGCCGTTTTGGCCCCTTATTTCTTAAAAGTTTTTGACTGGCAACAAAGTATTTACGGACAACGAACACATCTTAAAAACATTACACTGTGTCAAATCTATAAATATAAACAATCGAATACCACCATTTTATTTTAAAAAAAATCAAAATTAAAGGCTCCCTTTATTTCTTCCTATCCGCTCTGTGTGGGGGTTGCAAATGACCGGTCCATATTATTGGTCATTACCCTATCAATGTCCGTTTTTTGTCCATTTTTTGTGTCTTTCTTCAGAAAAGTGATGTATAAAGACAAACTTCCATAGCTAGAATGATCAGCAAAGCAAACTTTACAGAACATGAAATTCATGTATTTACTTCTTTAAGAAAAAAAGCCGCTAACGCAAGATATCAAGATATTGTCAAATATAAGCCTAGTACAATGAGCATAGAGAATGGCATAAAAGAATGAATCATTTCTTTAATTTAATAACTTTAACTGTATGCCCATTATTGTCTGTTCATTAATGTAGACCAGTTGATTGAAACTAAACTTTTCAATTCAAAATTTGACAATTTTCCAATAATATCTGGCGTGATTTTTCGTCTTTAATCGAGGAACAAACATGTCAAGGTTTTTCTTCTTTTTACATCTCAACCATTTTCCACACGATAGCTACAGATTTGATCCGGTTTATATTAATTCTGCAGAAGCAGATCGGAAACAGTTATGACGTAGACAGTAATCATTCTAATCGTAATAACGTTCCTTGACCATAACGACGATGAAAGCACATCATATAATGACGTTTCGACATCATATAATGAAGTTAACCGAACCACATGATATAAGATTACAAGCACATAATATAATGACACAACCACATCATATAAAGATGTTTGCACATAATATAAGGGAAAATGCACATTATATAAGGATGTTTGCACATCATATAAGGATGTGTGCACATCATATAAGTATATTTGCACATCATATAAGTACATTTGCACATAATGTAAGTATATGTGCACATCATATAAGGATATTTGCACATCATATAAGAATGTTTGCACATCATATAAGTAGTTATGCACATCATATAAGTAAATTTGCACATCATATAGAGATGTTTGGCCATCATATATAGATACTTGCACATAATATAAGCGTATTTGCACACCATGTAAAGGTAAATGCACATCATATAATGACAAGTGCACATCATATAAAGGTTAATGCACATCATATAATGAAAATGGTCATAACAATACAGTTTTGGCGTTCCATATACTGCTACTAAGGTGGTGATGATGACATACAACTGATCCACTAATGGTAATATCCAACTTTTCACACCCCATTGAAGAAAACACCTTCAATTCAAACACCAATAATGGTGTTAACCCTCCTACAAATACCACTGAAAATGACACCCTCAATTCAAACACCACTGATATAGACTCCTTCAATTCATCCACCAAAAATGGTGACATCCATTATTCACACATTACTGATAATGACACCCTGAATTCAAACACCTCTCACGATGTTGCCTTACAATGCATAAACCATTGATGACATCTTATTTTTGATACACTGATTATGACACTGATGGTGACACCTTAAATCAAAACTCCAATAGGATGAATATAGTCAAGTGATGTTTTTTTGTATCAATCATGTCAATGCTCAATATCAGATAGTGTCATGTAGACAAGCAAATATGATAGAAATGTGCGAAACAAAGAACTGTGTGCTTGCATCGTCCACTTGTGTTAAGTGGTTAATAAAATACAGATAATAACTTTTACAAAATATCAGTACAATTTATAATTTGGACAACATCTAAATTTGTACACAACGTATTTATCATTAATATTAATACACAAAATTGTCCAATGTTTGACACAAGTTTCTATGTTTGTTTTATTACAGGATGGAGCCACACCATTATTGTGTGCTGCTTACAGTGGACACCTAGATATAGTCCGTTATCTGGTAGATGTCGGCAGTGAAAAGGAAGCAATTAGCAAGGTGATTATAGATATTATCTCCTCAGTCTGATCATATTTCTGTTAGTCAGACAGGTTTAATGGAAAACAAATACTGTTAGAGTTAAACAAATAGTGTTAGAATTAAACCAATACTGTTAAAATTAAACAAATAGTGTTAACAATTGAATCGTCTAGCTAATCAGATGACCAACATGATAAAGGTTTAATTTTGTTTTCTACTAAAAAATTTGTAAACCTCAGATTTTACCTGGAGTTGATGTTATTAATAACTCAGATCTAATATCTAAAAGATAGAATCATATGAATAGGGATATCATTTCACTTATCTTGACCTTTTGCATTCTCGTTACAATTTTTTTCATAAATTAAAAATTGAATTATTACAAATGTTTTATAATTAAAAATAAAAGTTGTTATTACTATTTCATAAGTTAACAAAAATCATGTAGTGTTAAAACGGTTACGGAAAATGATTTTATTTTAAATTATAGAATATGATTAATTAATTCATACATCCTACCTGAGGACATCCTAAATGTGCACAAGTGATGATTTAATCATATATTCAAACACCACTGATCGTGAAACCCAACACTGATCGAGACACTATTCATTCTCACACCAATAATGATCACAACCTCAATCAAACAACTAGTGATGTTGAAAGTCTGAATTCACACACCATTGATGCTGACACCCTTAACTCACACATATCTAACGGTGACTCCAAGAATTCGTTAACCACTGATGATGAAATTCCATTAATTCACTCACCACTGACGGTGACTCCCTGAATTCGTTGACCACTGATGATGAAATCCCTTCAATTTACACACTATTGACTATGGTGACATCCTAAATTAAAACATCACTGATGGTAATACCATATCTTCAGACACTTCAGATAAACAAATTCACAAAACAATCATATTAACGTGATTAAGGGTGACACCTTCAACTAGCTAAGTGAGTATGATGATGTCCTAAATTCATGCACTTCTGATGGAGACAACTTTCAACATTGTAGCAATTTTGCGCCTGTCCCAGGTCAAGAGCCTCTGGCCTTTGTTAATTTTGTATTATTTAGTTTCTTGTGTACACTTTGGAGTTTAGTATGGCGTTCACCATCACTGAACTAGTATATATATATTTGTTTAGGGGCCAGCCGAAGGACGCCTCCGGGTGCGGGAATTTCTCGCTGCATTGAAGACCTGTTGGTAACCTTCTGCTGTTGTCTGCTCTATGTTCGGGTTGTTGTCTCTTTGACACATTCCCCATTTTCATTCTCAATTTTATTAAATCATAATCATGATGCCCTAAAATCAAATACATGTGATAATGACATGGTAAATTTGCAAACCACTGATGGATACACCATTGATGATGACATGATTGAATGGCAAAACTCTGATGGTCATAATATTGATGATGACATGGTAAATTCGAAAATCACTGATAGCAACACCATTGATGAGAAAAGGAAAATCTGCAAACCACTGATGGTCACACCATTGATGATGACATCGTAAGTTCGGAAACCACTGATGGTCACACCATTGATCATGACATGGTTAAATGGCAAAACACTGATTGTCATAATATTGATGATGACATGGTAAATTCGAAAACCACTGATGGCAACACCATTGAGGAAGACACGGTTAATTGACAAACCACTGATGGTCACATCATTGCTGATAACATGATAAATTTCCAAACCACTAATGGACACATCATTATGATGACATGGTAATTTGCAAACCACTAGCTATCACAGCATTGATGATGACACGGTAAATTTGCAAACCACTAATGGACACATCATTATAATGACATGGTAATTTGCTAACCACTGATTATCACATCATTGATGATGACACGGTAAATTTGCCAACCACTGATTGTCACACCATTGATGATGACATAGTAAATTTGGAAACCACTGATAGACACATCATTGATTGTGACATGGTAAATATACACCCCATTTATGGTGAAATTATGAATTGAAAACCAATGATGATGACACCTAAACATCAGACATCGTCGATGATTTCATCAAAAATTAATATACAACTGATACAAACAGCCTATATCAACGAATGTGGTGACAACCTTAATCTATACACTAGTGATAAAGACAACTTAATTTCTAACATCATTGATGATGACAAATTACAATAAAACTCACCTGATGATGACGCCTTAAATTTTCACACCACTGATGTTGGTATCCCTCATACAAACACTTCAGAAGGGTGAAACCCTGATATATCACACGACTGATAGAAACACGCTAAATTCAATCAACACTAAAGGTAACATGCTGAATTTACATACCACTGACGACAACAAGGTAGGCAACACTGATGTGAACACCCTAAATATATATAACAGCATTCACGATGACACTCTCAAATCAAATACCACTGATTGCAACACCATCAATTCAATTAACAACTGATGACTACAACGAAAGTTTGCACATCACTGATGTTGACATCTTAAATTCTAGCATCACCGAATGTTGATAACTTACATTCATACAATATTGATGATAATATATCCTACATTTAATCTAATGATGACATTCATATTAATATCAAACATCATTTGCCTTTTCCCCCGACTAATGAGCCCGTAAACATAGGTGACCCCTTAGTTGCTTCCCTGGGCAACTTAGGGTTGATGTAACAGGTGATTATTAATAAAATATGTTTAAAATTTTTAATTTTTAATAAAAATCACACATCAGTAATGTTGACACCCTCACTGCACACATCACTGATAGTGAAACACTTTTAAAGCACAAACATTGAAAGTAAAACTCATGAAATGGACACAACACTATTTCTTTTACTTTTATAATTTACACAACAACTGATAATGACACATGCAATTGATCCACGAACAATAATGATATGCCTTATTGACATCCAACTGAATATACCACCTTTAATTCATTAGCCAAATATGGTAAAAAAACAACTGCTTTACACACCACTTATGATGACACCCTCAACTCAAACACCACAAATGATGACGCCTGCAATTCATCAACCATAATGGTGATAATTTTAATTCACCCACCCTTGATTATGACTCCCTCAATTCGTTCACCAACATATGGTGTTATCCCTTATTCCCATATAAACTATTATGACTCATTCAATTCCATTCCCAATCATGGTGATATCACTAATGAAATACAACTACTGATGACTCCTTCAATTCATCCACCAATAATGATAATATTACTAATTATTTGACCACTGATGATTACTCCTTTCATCCATCCCCCTAAACTGATGATATCAATTCATCAACTAAAAATGGTGATATCTCGAATGCACACACAACTGACAATGACTGATGATCACTCCATGGAGATATCCCTTCTTCACATACAACTACTGGTGACTCTTTCGAATAATCCAACAATAAGGGTGATATCCATAATTTACATTCCACTGTTAATGACTCCTTTATATCATCAACCAAAAATGACTCCTTTCGTTCATCTAGGATATTCCTATATCTGTCAGGTTGATGATAACTCTCTCCATTCATCCCGCAAAAATGATGATATCCCTCTTTCACACACCACTGATGATGACTCCTTTCATCCATCCACAAATAATGCTGATATATATTTTCAATACGTTATTGATGTGGACTCTCAATTCAGACAACAGCATTGTTGATATCCGTAATTCTCAAACAACATATGATGACTCCTTAATTTATCAACCAAAAAAGATGATATCTTTAATGCACACGCCACTGATGATGACTCTTTTGATTCAGCCATCACGAATGGTGATATCCAAAATTATCACTTACTTTATGATGACTCATTCAATTATCCACCAATTATGGTGGCAACTCTAATTCACACACAACAGATCAATTCAATTCAATAGTAATGGTTGTATCCTTAATTCTCATACAAGATGGGGATATCAATGCTTCAAACACTACTGATGATGACATATTTGATTTAGCAACCAGTAATGATGATATCTTTAAATCACACACCAATGATAATGACTCCTTTCGATACATTTTTCTATATATTTATCAACAATCGTAATTTTCATACTTCACACACCACTCATGATGACTTCTTGCATTCACTTACAAATAATGCTGATATTCATTATTATCTCAGGTTGATGATGACTCCCTCAATTGATCCAACAATAATGATGATATCCTTATTTTACACACCAATGATAATAACTCCTATATTACATTCATCAATAATGGTGATATCCCTTATTCTCAAACAACGTATGATGACTTATTCAATTCTTCGACCAATTATGGTGACAGCTAATGACTCCTTCAAATCATCTATCAATAAAAGTGATATCCCTAAATTTTACACGACTTGTGGCTCCTTCAATTCATCCAGATATAATTGTGTTATCCCAGATAAGCTCACCACTGATAATGATACCTTCAGTTCATCCAGATATAATTGTGTTATCCCAGATAAGCTCACCACTGATGATGATACTTTCAATTCATCCAGATATAATTGTGTTATCCCAGATAAGCTCACCACTGATGATGATACCTTCAGTTCATCCAGATATAATTGTGTTATCCCAGATAAGCTCACCACTGATGATGATACCTTCAATTCATCCAGATATAATTGTGTTATCCCAAATAAGCTCACCACTGATGATGATACCTTCAATTCATCCAGATATAATTGTGTTATCCCAGATAAGCTCACCACTGATGATGATACCTTCAGTTCATCCAGATATAATTGTGTTATCCCAGATAAGCTCACCACTGATGATGATACCTTCAATTCATCCAGATATAATTGTGTTATCCCAGATAAGCTCACCACTGATGATGATACCTTCAATTCATCTAGATATAATTGTGTTATCCCAGATAAGCTCACCACTGATGATGATACCTTCAGTTCATCCAGATATAATTGTGTTATCCCAGATAAGCTCACCACTGATGATGATACCTTCAGTTCATCCAGATATAATTGTGTTATCCCAGATAAACTCACCACTGATGATGATACCTTCAGTTCATCCAGATATAATTGTGTTATCCCAGATAAGCTCACCACTGATGATGATACCTTCAATTCATCAACCAATAATGCTGATATCCCTTATTCACATAGTTACTATGATGACGCCTTTAATTCATCCATCCATAACGGTGTTATTCCTAAAATTTACCACTGATAATGACAACCTTAAGTTATACGTATAACATAACTTTGTTCACTTTATGACATACGTTTAAGTCCAATTCACTCTTGATACATTGTCATGAATCTTAACTACATCTCCGACATTAATCTTATGTGTGTTTCGACCAGTTTATTGGTAATGATCCCTTAGTGAAGTTAAGTATTCCTGTTTCTAACTTTTAAGAAGTTTTTAAACTTCGATTGTCTGGTCACGGCTTTATGCGTTGTTACTTTGGTTCCTGGTTGTAAACTACAATCTTGAAGTCCGTTATACAATAGCGTTATGATTCGTGTTCCGTATAATAAAAATGACGGTTTGAGGGTTTCGTCGTCCGTTGGATCCGATGAAACGTATATCCTATTAATCTGTCCCACAATTCTCAGAACCAAGGTGCTCTTTTTGGGTAAATCAAGTTGTTCCATAAGAGTTAAGCTTCTCGGTGATGACTTTGTTGAATGCCCACTTTCTTTTGATCCCGCAACATACGTAGACGTGTTGTCTGAAATAACTATTGTTGGGAGTGACTTTCTATATGTAAAACAACGAAAGCTAAAATAAAAGTATTCTGTGATAAATCTTCTACAATTTATAAGAGAACTGCCCTTGTACTAGCACAAGTAAACAGATATATGTTTACTAGACATATGTTTGGGCGTGTATCATATTTTCCCTCCGGTTTATATGTTCCGTTCATTCTATATTGATTAAGGGTAAATTATATGGACTTCCAAATACCGATTCGATCCCTAACATCACTGAAGAGACGTTTATTGTCGAAATCCCGATCTGGTGTACACAAAAAAATATTGACACCTTATGTTTGTGGCATAACATCTTAAAAACGAGTTTATTGTTTTCTGTTTAGGATTAAATTGATATTAAGATCCATTTTGTTACATCTTGTGATCAATTGTATTTGGCAATCGCAAATGGCAGTCAGCAGGGTTAAAGAACATCAGTTGTTCGACCTGTTAGTCAAATACGTTTTGTTTAAATATACTTTTTCACTTTTTTGTTTTTTTAGAAAATGTTGTTTGTGCTGTATTTAGACCCTTCTACAACGAAATTTGTTTTACATGCACACGTATAACAATTGCGGTTTTTATCCAACGCAATCATAGGTTTGAACGTAGTTTTCAATTTAGACTTGTTTATATATATATATATATCATGTATATATATATATATATATATATCAATTATTGGCGTAAAAGTCAGCATTTCGTGCGTAAAAATGACCACCAAAGTAGGCACGGGGTTTAACTATGCATTTCCCTGCATACTTAAACTGTAGCGATATATTTCTCTATGAAAAACTTACTTGTTCATTGAATTACGGTATCATTTTTAAAGGCTTTTACATTATCTTCCACATTCACCAAAAATTAGCTCAATTGCGTTTATTTTCGTGAAATGCCGACACTTCGAAATTTCAAGACGTATATATGATGACCTATGCGCTTGCTTCAAACATATAACTTAAGAGTGCACGGTCTTTAATCATATATTTCTCATTTAAACTGATATATATATTGCTTTTTATTTATGAAATAGATAAAGTGTAAAATACCTTAATTTTTGGTTAAATTATATAAAGCCAACTTTCTTAGTTAAAAAGATATATTTAATAAACCGATATATACGCCTCGTTAAAAGGGTTTTCTTTTCTAGCAATGAATCTCACGTGATTAAATACGTCACATGTTATGTGAAGGACATTTGATATCATGTACAGTCTGTAGAAAATGGAAGTTATATATTTTGAGATTTACACTATATTACGAGTTTATCAAGGTATGAAAATTCCAAATAGGATTTTATTTGTATTATTTGTTTATTGTCAGTATAATAGATATAATAGATAGGTATTAAATGCATTTAGTTGTTATTTTTGGCTAGATGAGCTCTTGACCTACTTAACGTAATAAATAACAATAGCTTATTTACATTTAAATTTATCACAGACCCTGGCGGATCTAGAAATTTTCATAAAGTAGGGGCCCTCTCTAGTCAACTTTCAATGATTCCACAGTGGTGGATTCAAAATCGGTAAGATTTTGTGTTCCCTATATAATCCCCCCTTTTTTGTCCTGGGTTGGGAACCCCTTTTAAAAATGGTTTGATCCGCCTGTGTTCCCTTAATATTTAACCACTTTTCAGAAATAGAACCCTGCGCCCCCTTAAATCTACCTCTGGGCTCTGGGTTATATCTCCAATTGAGGTCATATTAGAGAAATCAGGTGTACAAACACCAAAGTAGGCACGGGGTTTAAGTATGCATTTCCCTCTATACATAAACTGTAACGATATATTTTTATATATGTATTGCTTTTTATTTATGAAATAGATAAAGTGTAAGATACCTTAATTTTTTGTTTAAATTAAGTAAAACCAACTTTCTTAGTTTAAAAAGATATATTTAATAAACCGATATACGCCTCGTTAAAAGGTTTTTTTTATAGCAATGAATCTCACGTGATTAATTACGTTATTACAATGATTTTTATAGTTGTTACAATAATGAAACAATAATGACACAAATCATAAACATGAATTTAACTATTTCTTAGATGTTAATCTACAACCAGATCAGAGCCATATACATAAAAAGGCAAAACAATATATTTATTAGCTAGATGAGCTGTTGACCTACTTAACGTAATAAATAACAATAGCTTATTTAGATTTAAATTTATCACAGACACTGGCGGATCTAGAAATTTTCATAAAGTAGGGGCCCTCTCTAGTCATTATTCAGTGATTCCACAGTGGCGGATTCAAAAGCGGTAAGATTGTGTGTTCCCTATATAATCCCCCCTTTTTTGTCCTGGGTTAGGAACCCCTTTTTAAAATGGCTTGATCCGCCTGTGTTCCCTTTATATTCAACCAATTTTTCAGAAATAGTTCCCTGCACCCCCTTAAATCTACCTCTGGGCTCTGGGTTATATCTCCAATTGAGGTCATATTAGAGAAATCAGGTGTACAAACACCAAAGTAGGCACGGGGTTTAAGTATGCATTTCCCCTCTATACATAAACTGTAACGATATATAATTATATATATATATATTGCTTTTTATTTATGAAATAGATAAAGTGTAAGATACCTTAATGTTTTGTTTAAATTAAGTAAAACCAACTTTCTTAGTTTAAAAAGATATATTTAATAAACCGATATACGCCTCATTAAAAGGTTTTTTTATACGCCCGTCAAAATTTTGACGGGACGTATTATGGTATACAAATGTCTGGTGTCCGTCCGTCTGTTCGTCCGTCTGTCCGTCTGTCCGGCGTAAACATGTCGCACCGTAACTTAAGAACGACTTATCCAAATTTCATGAAACTTAATATAGTTGTTTCTTATGATGGTCAAATGATCTGTATACTTTTTGGTGAAAATAAGATTTAAACTTTTTGAGTTACGGCACTTTGTAACTAAAACAGGGGTGTGCTTTTTTTCACATGTCGCACCGTATCTCAAAAACGTTTCTTGATTATTGCTTAAAACTTTACACACTTCTTAGTTATATTAATCTTAATATCTGTATATTTTTTGGTGATGATTCAAAATTTCCTTTTTGAGTTTTTGAGTATTTTGTTAAAAGGGGGAGGGTTTTTTTACATGTCGCGACGTATCTCAAAAACGATTTATGATTATTGCTTAAAACTTTACACACTTCTTTGTTATATTAATCTAAAGATCTGTATACTTTTTGGTTTGATTCAAAATTTTATTTTAGTGATATTTGTAAAATAAAACAGGGTGGGAAGGGGGGGTTCACATGTCCCGCCGTGTCTCAAAAACAATAAATGGTTATTGCTTAAAACTTCCTCAGAAACTATTTATGATTATTGCATAAAACTTCCACAGAAGACGTCGGGCGTAAGCTGTTTTTTTTTTATAGCAATGAATCTCACGTGCTTAAATACGTTATTACAATGATTTTTATAATTGTTACAATAATGAAACAATAATGACACAAATCATAAACATGAATTTAACTATTTCTTAGATGTTAATCTACAACGAGCCATATACATAAAAAGGCACAACAATATATTTATTAGCTAGATGAGCTGTTGACCTACTTAATGTAATAAATAACAATAGCTTATTTACATTTAAATTTATCACAGACCCTGGCGGATCTAGAAATTTTCATAAAGTAGGGGCCCTCTCTAGTCAACTTTCAATGATTTCACAGTGGTGGATTCAAAATCGGTAAGATTTTGTGTTCCCTATATAATCCCCCCTTTTTTGTCCTGGGTTGGGAACCCCTTTTAAAAATGGTTTGATCCGCCTGTGTTCCCTTAATATTTAACCACTTTTCAGAAATAGAACCCTGCGCCCCCTTAAATCTACCTCTGGGCTCTGGGTTATATCTCCAATTGAGGTCATATTAGAGAAATCAGGTGTACAAACACCAAAGTAGGCACGGGGTTTAAGTATGCATTTCCCTCTATACATAAACTGTAACGATATATTTTTATATATGTATTGCTTTTTATTTATGAAATAGATAAAGTGTAAGATACCTTAATTTTTTGTTTAAATTAAGTAAAACCAACTTTCTTAGTTTAAAAAGATATATTTAATAAACCGATATACGCCTCGTTAAAAGGTTTTTTTTATAGCAATGAATCTCACGTGATTGATTACGTTATTACAATGATTTTTATAGTTGTTACAATAATGAAACAATAATGACACAAATCATAAACATGAATTTAACTATTTCTTAGATGTTAATCTACAACCAGATCAGAGCCATATACATAAAAAGGCAAAACAATATATTTATTAGCTAGATGAGCTGTTGACCTACTTAACGTAATAAATAACAATAGCTTATTTAGATTTAAATTTATCACAGACACTGGCGGATCTAGAAATTTTCATAAAGTAGGGGCCCTCTCTAGTCATTATTCAGTGATTCCACAGTGGCGGATTCAAAAACGGTAAGATTGTGTGTTCCCTATATAATCCCCCCTTTTTTGTCCTGGGTTAGGAACCCCTTTTTAAAATGGCTTGATCCGCCTGTGTTCCCTTTATATTCAACCAATTTTTCAGAAATAGTTCCCTGCACCCCCTTAAATCTACCTCTGGGCTCTGGGTTATATCTCCAATTGAGGTCATATTAGAGAAATCAGGTGTACAAACACCAAAGTAGGCACGGGGTTTAAGTATGCATTTCCCCTCTATACATAAACTGTAACGATATATAATTATATATATATATTGCTTTTTATTTATGAAATAGATAAAGTGTAAGATACCTTAATGTTTTGTTTAAATTAAGTAAAACCAACTTTCTTAGTTTAAAAAGATATATTTAATAAACCGATATACGCCTCATTAAAAGGTTTTTTTATACGCCCGTCAAAATTTTGACGGGACGTATTATGGTATACAAATGTCTGGTGTCCGTCCGTCTGTTCGTCCGTCTGTCCGTCTGTCCGGCGTAAACATGTCGCACCGTAACTTAAGAACGACTTATCCAAATTTCATGAAACTTAATATAGTTGTTTCTTATGATGGTCAAATGATCTGTATACTTTTTGGTGAAAATAAGATTTAAACTTTTTGAGTTACGGCACTTTGTAACTAAAACAGGGGTGTGCTTTTTTTCACATGTCGCACCGTATCTCAAAAACGTTTCTTGATTATTGCTTAAAACTTTACACACTTCTTAGTTATATTAATCTTAATATCTGTATATTTTTTGGTGATGATTCAAAATTTCCTTTTTGAGTTTTTGAGTATTTTGTTAAAAGGGAGAGGGTTTTTTTACATGTCGCGACGTATCTCAAAAACGATTTATGATTATTGCTTAAAACTTTACACACTTCTTTGTTATATTAATCTAAAGATCTGTATACTTTTTGGTTTGATTCAAAATTTTATTTTAGTGATATTTGTAAAATAAAACAGGGTGGGAAGGGGGGGTTCACATGTCCCGCCGTGTCTCAAAAACAATAAATGGTTATTGCTTAAAACTTCCTCAGAAACTATTTATGATTATTGCATAAAACTTCCACAGAAGACGTCGGGCGTAAGCTGTTTTTTTTTTTATAGCAATGAATCTCACGTGCTTAAATACGTTATTACAATGATTTTTATAATTGTTACAATAATGAAACAATAATGACACAAATCATAAACATGAATTTAACTATTTCTTAGATGTTAATCTACAACGAGCCATATACATAAAAAGGCACAACAATATATTTATTAGCTAGATGAGCTGTTGACCTACTTAATGTAATAAATAACAATAGCTTATTTAGATTTAAATTTATCACAGACCCGGTTTGATCTAGAAATTTTCATAAAGTAGGGGCCCTCTCTAGTCATTCTTCAGTGATTCCACAGTGGCGGATTCAAAAGCGGTAAGATTTTGTGTTCCCTATATAATCCCCCCTTTTTGTCCCGGGTTAGGAACCCCTTTTTAAAATGGGTTGATCTGTCTGTGTTCCCTTTATATTCCACCAATTGTTCAGAAATAACACCCTGCTCCCCCTTAAATCCACCTCTGGGCTCTGGGTTATATCTCCAATTGAGGTCATATTAATGCAGTTTGCATCACTTATTTTTCAAGATTCATCATAACACAAGTTCTTTATCTAATAATGTATATGGCTGAATCCGCCTCTGTAGAAATTATCTTTCTGAAACACAAAATGCATTTAACTTTTACACATCTAGTGTATGACAGATCTTAAAACTTTTCCAACTGAAGCCAAAAGCCAGAAAACTTTTTATTCTCATAGTGGTGTGAACATGATTGTTGTTCCCATAATACTTGTTCTCCCTGGAACAAGTCTTTGAATGGTAATAAGTTCTTTGGAACAAACATAACATAATTTTATTTCCACCTTCTTAAGATATTTTCCTGGAACTAAAATGTTATATGGTTTCATAATATCTGTTCTTTTAGAGAGAGTGTCATTTGATTTTTTATACTTGATCACACCTTAGTTGATATTCACCTCACATTTCATTTACCTGGACATGAAGTACATACAAAGAACATGAAGAGTGGGCAAGAAAAGGGGAACGTGAACCCTGGAACACATATTTTTTTTTAAAATCTCCGGACTGACTTTAAATTAAGTCCCTGTTTATTTTTTAATAGACTGTGAGAGAAATCAGGTGTACAAACAAGAAACACGAGGCCGGGATAAGGTACCGGTACTTCATGTATCTCTAACAAATATAAAATTCAAAAAAAATATTATAACACTAAAAAAAATTTATAAAAAGAGATACTGAAATGTTTTATTTAGTGTATAAAGTGTTTTTTCAAAACTAATATATTTTCTCGTTTCAGCTGAAAGTACCTCTCTAATAACTGTTTATGTGCTGCTTAAAAATATATTGCAGCACTTCACAGTTGCTTGAAAGGTTGAAAATGTCATCATGCAGAAATTAGAGCAGATTCCTCAGATTAAAATCATTGAAAATGGATAGATGCACTGGTCCTGGTGGTATACATCGATACAATTAATCTTAATTACATTTGGAATGAAAATTGTCTTCTTTTTTGGTTTTTTGCACGATAAAACCAATATTTAAAGTGAGTCACTCGTTAAAAGTAATGTTTATCCCATTCTTAAACCAATGCATGTATATCATCAACTTAGTCTTCTGTGCATTTCTAATGCAAAATAAGGCAAAATGTTTGGTCCGATTTGATTCTGTTATTACAAACTTTTTAAACAAATTACTTCCCTTTGTTAATCTGAGACTGGTTCCATACCGGACAATTTGGCTTTTGCCAATGCAAAGTATGATGGATTGAAAATGATGTATCGGCGGTTAAACTAATTTTGTATGAAAAATAATTTCTGATGTCGTAAGTATTTATCTAAACAACAAGAGGGACGAAAGATACCAAAGGGACAGTCAAACTCATCAATCTAAAACAAACTGACAACGCCATGGCTAAAAATGAAAAAGACAAACAGAAAACCAATAGTACACATGACCCAACATAGAAAACTAAAGAATAAACAACACGAACCCCACCAAAAACTAGGGGTGATCTCAGGTGCTCCGGAAGGGTAAGCAGATCCTGCTCCACATGTGGCACCCGTTGTGTTGCTTATGTGATTACAAATCCGGTAAATAGTCTAATTCGGTAGGTCACATTCATGAAAGGGTTATTCCATAACGGTCAACCAACTCGTGATGGCGTCCGTAAAATTTACGAAGGGATGATTTCAACTTCACCATTTGGAACTCTTGGTTTAATAGCTTCCTTGTGAGCAGTAACCCTCTATCAAGAAAATCATGATAGGAAATGCAAGCACGGGAATATCGTTTCAATTGGGAGATATATACCCCGTATGCAGGTGCTGCTGGAATGTTGCTACTTAGAAATGGAAAGTTCACAATTGGAAAGCTGAAATCATCTCTTTTGTCGTAAAGTTTTGTTTTCAACCGACCCTCATTGTCAATTTCTAGATGTAAGTCAAGATATGAAGCCGACTTAACTGTATCTGTAGTATCCTTTATCTCCAATTTGATGGGATAGATGCGTTCCACATAGTCACCAAATTTTGAATTGTTTAGTGAAAGAGCGTCATCTATATAGCGGAAAGTAGAGTTAAAGGATATTGCTAACTTCTTATCTTTCTTCCTAAGAAGTTCCTGCATGAAGTCAGCTTCATAATAATAAAGAAACAAGTCGGCAAGTAGAGGGACACAGTTTGTTCCCATTGGGATGCCGACAGTCTGTTGAAAAACACGTCCTCCAAACGTTACAAATATGTTGTCAATCAAGAAATCAAGCATCTTGATAATATCGGTTTCAGAGAATTTTTTGTCTGAATCAGAGTGATTCTTTACAAAGTATGATTTATCCCTCCCTAAGACAAGATACTTGTATCTACGTTGGCCATTCTTTTTTATGAAGCAAAGTAATACCAACTCTTTCGTCTTTTAGTTTGGAATATGGAATACTTGTGTAAAGAGTAGAAAAGTCAAATGTTTTAACACTGTTACAAGATGAAAGAGAGTTAGATTGTATGTACTCTAAAAGATCTTTGGAATTTTTAAGTATCCACATCTGATTCACGCCACCTCTAGAATAGGCAGTTTCACAATAACTTTGAAGCCCATTTTTGATTGCTGATAAAGTAGATGTTAATAATTTAGAAAGAGGTTTCGTGGAGCACTTGGAAGTTTTTAACAATAATTTCTGATGTCGTAAGTATGTATCTAAACAACAAATTAATGTAATTAAAAGATTTCAAAATCTAAGATTACGCACAGGTAAATTTGCTGTTCCTGCTAGCTCTCCATTGTAATAAAAAAAAAATGAATGTCCCTCATAATGGAGACAACTAAAAAAAAGGTATCTAATTACAGGGTCGGGAATTGGCAAATGGACTATAATAATGCTTTTTTTCTGCTTATCATGTTTGTGGCTTTGATCTTGTTGTACGTGCTTTAACATGATGATGATGGAAGTGTTTAACGACATTGACTGGATATACATCCCGCGGGCAATTGGTGAGCTTTAGATATTTTCTGCAGTTGGTATCACAAGGATTTGTATAGTAAGACTTACTATACAAATCCTTGGTAATCAGCAACAGGTTGAAGGCCGCTATTTTGGTGCACGGCCATCTTGGTTATGCTGAGCTATTTTTGGTTTGTTTACTCTTTTGATGTTTCTTTTGTACTTCACAACGGCTACTTTCAGGCCCAGGTTGGTTAGCTTGATAGCCCGCTAACAACGATGATGGCGTACTAGTCTACGAGTTTCTGACGTAGTAATAACGATGCAGGTAGCATAATCAGTACCAAAGTCGTGAGACAGTTAAATGAATGTCCATTATTCAACACCTCGGTTACAGCTCTCGAGCGTTTGTCGTCATAACACTCCCCCATCAAAAATGAATTTTGGAGTGTATGCTGACGCGGGTTGGTTTCTGTCATCGAAAGAAGTTAGTCGTTAATACATCTAATAATAAAAATTCCTAATTTTGAAGCAAGAATAAAACTAAAATTTTCATCGCACGAAATTGAAATAAAATATAGTGTACGAAAATCCATACAAATGAAATATTAAATAATGATATGTTTTGTTTCTATTAAGTTAATGAAATTAAATGAATAGACAACTTTCGAGTTCGATGCATTTCCGTCAAAAACTCTAGTTTTAGTGAACGTCATTTGTGCGTTTAGGGGCGTCGTCACTTCCATTCCAATATTGAACGAGTGGTTGGAAAACTATACTTCTATATTGTACGAATTATTCGGCAAATTGAATTCTCAAAATTGACAATCAGCACTACTGTCATTCGGAATTGTCATTAAGTACCTATATAACAAGCATTATTTCTAGTTTATCCTGCATAATGACGATCACTAAGACGCTTGATGAACGTTAATAGTGCAGGGATACAGGCGATCCCCTCTATCTGGTAAATGACGTCATAAAGGCGCGTATAATTGACGAGTTTTTTTCCGGTGACGGATGAACTCGAAAGTGGTCTATTGAATTAAAATTTCCAAACTATATATGTAGATTTCTCATATTTCTCGACTGTCTTCAATTATTACAAACAAAAAGAAAAATGTTTATTTAGCGGGTTTTTTCTAAAACAATATATCTTCATTGTTTTTTGATATTTCAAAAGACATCTTATTTTGTTTGTTTGCCAAGCTTACTTGTATGCGGTTAGTACCATCACTAATAACTCCTAACTATTAAAGACCAAATGACCTAATTAACAACAACAAATGGAAGTTTTTAACGACCTTGACTGGCTAGTCAAAATAAACCTGATAATTGGTATTCAATATATATAATCCTAGGTCATGCCTGACATATTTCACAAAAACGGCCGATGAAAACTTCGATAACTCCTTAAATGTTAAAATGTTAAAATGATTTTATCAAAACAAAAATTATTAGATGAAGAGTTATATTATCTATCGAATGCATACCTTCACAACACACTAAAACATATATTTCATGTCCTGAGTGCAGTTTGTATGTCCTGCGTGCACTCAGGACGTCCTGAGCGGTGTTTAGACGTACCGGTGTCTTTTTTTTCAGTGTTTCATTTTTTTTACATTGTCATTTTGGTGCCTTTCTTAGCTGACTATGCGTTATGGGCTTTGCTAATTGTTGAAGGCCGTACGGTGACCTAAAGTTGTTAATTTCAGTGTCATTTTGGTTTCTTGTGGAGAGTTGTCTCATTGCATGGCAATCATACCACATTTTCTTTTTTATGTTTGTAAAAGTTAACGCACGACAAATGATGAGAATTATTCACCTAACCCTGGTGTCAGGTGAGCTAAAACATTTGCATTCAAGTATGACTACATATTTTGGAATCAAAACCAGGACACTATTGACTATTGGGCGCGGTTTTTATATAATTATCCTTAAATGTGTTTTGTGTATGTTCAGTGGAAAATATTACAGAGTAATGAAATGGAGTTTTGAAAACGATCTGTAAAATGTCGAAACATATACAAGAAAAACATACAATCTTCACGCTATACAATAATTTCTACGGAATTGGCTTGTACAATTTCTTTCGACAGGCTTGTAAAATTCTTCTTTACCAGTCAACAGAATTATAATATACAGTGTTAATTTCCATTGTTTAACGCAAGCGTACATTGTAGATAAATAAATTAAATTGTAGTGACCTGGGGTCGTGTCATCGAAGGTGTCTTAGGACTAAGACATGTCCCAAGACCATCGTAGGAGATTTTTTTGCTCTTAGCCATGTTATTGAAACGATCTTATTTTAAGAGATGTCCTAATGGTGGTCCCAACTTTAGGAGTACTACTAAGGTCTTAAGGACATTTTCACTTTAAGGATAACTTTATGAAGTCTTAGCATATAAAATTAAAGAACCTTAGTGAGCACGCTCACATACCCCACGTCCCCACATTGTCACTGGAGAAATTGAATAAGTGTAAGAAAAAAAAATTGTATAAGAAAAAATAATGACTAATAATTTCCTGTCAATATGCACATCTACATACAGTGAAACCTGGGTAAACCGAACCCTGATAAAACCGAATTTCAGTTTAAACCGAACAATTTTCAAAGTCCCACACAATTTCCCTATTAATTAACGTTAATCTAACCTGAAAAAACCGAACCCTGTCAACACCGAATTCCGAACGCTTTTTGAAGGCTCGTTAGTAAATTTGTATCTAAAAATTACCTGTCAAAATCGATCAATACCAATCAAAACAATAAAATATAATTAATTATTTGCATGATTTAATTAAACAAACACAGGGTGGCAGAGTATCCCCGAAGGTATTTGAGGTTTAATGAACTTGTGAGTTGTTATTACAAACTAATTAGCATGTCTGTGTGCATGTATAAAGTGATTTTTTCGTAAAGAAACGTTAAACTGGTCAGTTACCCCCATCGCCGATAATGACAAGAAAGGAACTTTCCCTCAGTTCAATTAAATGAACCTTACTCAAATAATAACGGCCACAAAATCGAAACTGCCATTCTGTAGCTAAACTGTTTAATTAAATAATAGTTTGAAAGCCTTTCACCGGATTAAGAAGTCGTGCAACACAACAAGGTCAATGGATTTCGATTGCTGGATTCCCATTAGAGGCCCTATATATTTGATTCGAATGCTCCCGAAGACTTCCGTTAGTTATTTAGCAACGATAAAGTCCGAGAATAAACTGGACCCCTGCTGTTGTTTCACTGTTATCGTGTGCCGAAGTATCAATCAGCGGGTGACCAGTTTAGTCCGATAACTCGTGTGTACAATGACATTCCCGATTCAACTACGGAATCGTCATATGACAGTGACTGTGAATCTGAATTGGTCAGTGAATTAACGGATGAGAAAATAATTATAAAAAGCAAAATCGCTCCACGTCGGACATCTCCCAACGACGAGCGTGATTGACGGAGTGGCGTTTGTTTATCAACAAAAATGTAGCAATAGTTATCAAAGGTACCAGGATTATAATTTTGTACGCCAGACGCGCGTTTCGTCTACATAAGACTCATCAGTGACGCTCATATCAAAATATTATATTGCAAAACGTCTATCTTTTATCTTCTTTTATTTTCACATTTACATCTAAATCAACACAAAAATAAACTGTCGGCTGTTGTGTCACAATGTAGTATGTCCTTATTATCTACAAAATTTCATGAAATACTGTTGTGTGGTTTCAGAGGAGTTGAGATGACAAACTGTTGCAGAAGTACATTGAAACAAATAAGTTCAAAGGGGCCTAACTCCTAGAAAAAAAATGAATCGTAATTTCCTGTCATTATGCACATCTACGTAGTATGTCCTTATTATCTACAAAGTTTCATGAAATTTTGTTGTGTGGTTTCAGAGGAGTTGAGATGACAAATTGTTGAAGTAGTACCTTAAAGCAAAAAAATTCAAAGAGGCCTAACTCCTATAAAAAAAATTGAATCACAATTTCCTGTCGATATGCACATCTACATAGTATGTACTTATTATCTAAAAAGGTTTCATGAAATTCTGTTGTGTAGTTTCAGAGGAATTGCGATGACAAACTGTTGCAGTAGTACATTTAAGTAAATAAGTTCAAAGGGGCGTAACTCCTAGAAAAAAAATTGAATCGTAATTTCCTGACGATCTGCACATCTAATAGTATGTCCTTATTATCTAAAAAGGTTTCATGAAATTCTGTAGTGTAGTTTTAGAGGAGTTGCGATGACAAACTGTTGCAGTAGTACATTGAAGCAAATAAGTTCAAAGGGGCGTAACTCCTAGAAAAAAGTTGAATCGTAATTTCCTGACGATATGCACAACTACATAATATGCCCTTTTCATCTAAAAAAGGTTTCATGACATTCTGTTGTTTGGTTTGAGAGGAGTTGCGATGACAAGAAACAGGACCGACGGACGGACTGATGGACTGACGGACGGACGGACGGGTCAAAAACATTATACCATCCGCAACTTCGTTGCGTGGGGTATAAAAATGAATCCTGCAATTAGCCAACTATTGTATAAATAACAGGTACATACAAATAAATGTTTGCTTTTTTGTACTTGTCCTGTTACCCCAATTCCACGTTGAGCAAGCAGTAATATGAACATTTCTGTTTCCAAACCAGTTCATTTTGGGGTCCTCTTCGCGGTCCGTGTTTCAACGATGTCGATTTTGTGAAATTAGAGACAATGATTTTGATTTTATAACTAAAGTTTCAAGTGTTGGGAGTAATTTCAGGATTCCTCTTATATGCGTTGCGGACTATATCGACTGTATACCTTTTGTTCCTCTGTTAAAAAGCTTTCGAATGAGATATAGGGTATATCTATAATTAGAGCTAAAAGGTCGCAGCAGTTCATTCCATTTTTCAAATTATTCATTTCATTATTCAAAATTTCTTATTTTTCTTAATTTTCACGCGTATTTTGGCATTTAGGTCCTCCGTAACCCCTCTAATAGTCAATGCTGCACATATCGTTTATACTCAGTTTATTCCATTACCAATAAGCTCTCATTTGGTGTATTAATTTTGTCTTGATTAGGGGCAAACGGCTTGCAACAATCCATTCCGTTATTCAAAATAAGCTATTTCTTAATGTTCAAACGTATTTCGATGTTTTGTTCCTTCTGTACTCCTCTAATATGCGTTGCAGAACATATCGTTTATCCTCAGTTTATTCCTCTATCAATAAGCTTTAATTTGTATACAGTTTGCCTTGATTAAAGGCCTAGGCCTTGCATCAGTCCATTTCATTATTTAAAATAAGCTATTTCTTAATGTTCGAGCGTATTTCGATGTTTAGATCCTTCATTACTCCTCTAATATGTGTTGCTGAACATATCGACTATTTATCTTGTTTTCCTCTCTTAATAAGCTTTCAAATGAGGTATAAGGTATATCAATAATTAGGGGCTAAATGGTGGCAGCAGTCCATTCCATAAATCAAGTGTATTTCGATGTTTAGGTCCTTCGTTACTCTTCTAAAATGCGTTGCGGAACTTATCAACTATATATATTTTGTTTCTCTCTTAATAAGCTTTCGAATGAGGTTGAAGGTATATCTATAATTAGGGGCTAAAGTCTCGCAACAGTCCATTCCATTATTCAAAATATTCATTTTATTATTCAAAATTGGCTATTTCTAAATTTTCACGCGTATTTTGGCATTTAGGTACTCCGTAACCCCTTATGGTCAATACGGCACATATCGTTTCAACTAAAATTATTCATCTATCAATAAGCTTTAATTTAGTGTATTAGTTTTGCCTACATTAGGGACTAACGGCTTGCAGCAGTTCATTCCGTTATTCAAAATAAGCTATTTCTTAATGTTCAAGCGTATTTCGATGTTTAATTCCTTCGTTACTCCTCTAATATGCGTTACTGAACATATCTACTATATATTTTTTTTTCATCTCTTCATAAGCTTTTGAATGAAGTATAATGTATATCTATAATAAGGGACTAAAGGGTTGCACCAGTCCATTCCATTATTCAAAATATCCATTTCGTTAATCAAGATTGGCTATTTCGTAATTTTCACGCGTATTTTTGAAATTAGGTCCTCCGTAACCTCTCTAATGGTTATTACAGCACATATTGTTTAAACTAAATTTATTCCTCTATCAATAAGCTTTAATTTGGTGTATTAACTTTGCCTTGATAAGGGGCTAACGGCTTGCAGCAGTCCATTCCATTATTCAAAATAAGCTATTTCTTAATGTTCAAACGTATTTTGCCGTTTTAAGGTTCTTCGTTATTCCTCTTATATACGTTGCAGAACATATCCACTATATATTTTTTTTTCCTTTCTTAATAAGCTTTCGAATGAGAAATAAGGTATATCTATCATAAGGTACTAAATGGTCGCAGCAGTGTATTTCATTATTTAAAATATCCATTCATTATACAAAATTCGCTAATTCTTAGTTTTCAAGCATATTTTGGCATTTAGGTCCTCCATAACCCCTGTAATGGTCATTGCTGCACATATCGTTTACCCTCAGTTTATTCAATTATCAATTATCTTTAATTTGGGGTATTTTTTTTTGCCTTGAATAGGCTCTGACTGCTTATAGCAATCTATTCCGTTATTCTAAATAAGCTATTTCTCAATGTTCAAGCGTATTTCGAGGTAAAGTTCCTTCTTTATTCCTCGAATATGCGATACGGAATATATCGACTGTATACCTTTTGTTCCTCTGCTAAAAAGCTTTCGAATGAGATATAATGTATATCTATAATTAGAGCTAAAAGATCGCACCAGTCCGTTCCATTATTGCAATCATTCATTTTGTTATTTAAAATTTCTTATTTGTCTTAATTTTCAGGCGTATTTTAGCATTTAGGTCCCCCACAACCCCTTTAATAGTCAATGCTGCACATATAGTTTATACTCAGTTTATTCCATTACCAATAAGTTCTAATTTGGTGTATTTATTTTGCCTTGATTATAGGCTAACGGCTTGCAACAGTCCATTCCGTTATTCAAAAAAAGCTATTTTTTTTTTATGTTCAAGCGTATTTCGATGTTTAGGTCCTTCGTTACTCTTCTAATATACGTTGCGGAACTCATCAACTGTATATATTTTGTTTCTCTCTTTATAAGCTTTCGAATGTGGTTGAAGGTATTTCTATAATTAGGGACTAAAGTCTTGCAACAGTCCATTCCATAATTCAAGATATCCATTTCATTATTCAAATTGGCGATTTCTACATTTTCACGCGTATTTTGTCATTTAGGTACTCCGTAACCACTCTAATTGTCAGTACGGCACATACAGTTTAAACTAAATTAATTCCTCTATCAATAAGCTTTAATTCCGTGTATCAATTTTGCCGAGATTAGGGGCAAACGGCTTTCAGCAGTCCATTCCGTTATTCAAAATAAGCTATTTTTTAATGTTTAAGCGTATTTCGCTGTTTAATTCCTTCGTTACTCCTCTAATATGCGTTGCTGAAAATATCGACTATATACCTTTTGTTCATCTCTTAATAGGTTTTCGAATGGAGTATAATGTATATCTAGGATTAGGGACCAAAGTCTCGCAACAGTCCATTCCATTATTCAAAATATCCATTTCATAATTCAAGATTGGCTATTTCTTAATTTTCACGCGTATTTTGGACATTAGGACCTCCGTAACCCCTCTAATGGTCATTACGGCACATATCATTGATACTCATGTTATTCCTCTATCAAAAAGCTTTAATTTGTTGCATTAATTTTTCCTTGATAAGGGGCTAACGGCTTGCAGCAGTCCATTCCGTTATTCAAAATAAGCTATTTCTTCATGTTCAAGCGTATTCCGATGTTTAGTTCCTTCGTTACTCCTCTAATATGCATTGCAGAACATATCGTTTATAATCAGTTAATTGTTTTATCAATAAGCTTTAATTTGGTGTATACTTGCTGCATTGATTACAGTCTGAGGGCTTGCAGCAATCCATTTCATTATTCAAAATAATCTATTTCTTAATGTTCAAGCGTATTTCGATGTTGAGATCCTTCGTTACACCTCTAATATGTGTTGCAGAACATATCGACTATATATCTTTCTTTCCTCTCTTAATAAGCTTTCGAATGAGGTATAAGGTATATCTATACTTCAGGCTAATTGGTGGCAGCAGTCCATCCCATAAATCAATATCCATTTCATATTCAAGATTGGCTATTTCTTGATTTTCTTATGGCCATTGTCGCACATATCGTTTATACTCCGCTTATTCCTCTACCAATAAGCTTTAATTTGGTGTATAAATTTTGCCTTGATTAAGGGCTAATGACTTGCAGCAGTCCTTTCCATTATATCAAAATAAACTATTTTTTTATGTTCAAGCGTATTTCGATGTTTATGTCCTTCGTTACTCTTCTAATATGCGTTGCGGAACTTATCAACTATATATATTTTGTTTCTCTCTTAATAAGCTTTCGATTGTGGTTGAAGGTATTTCTATAATTAGGGACTAAAGTCTCGCAACAGTCCATTCCATTATTCAAAATATCCATTTCATTATTCAAAATTGGCGATTTCTACATTTTCACGACTATTTTGGCATTTAGGTACTCCGTAACCACTCTAATGGTCAGTACGGCACATATTATTTAAACTAAATTTATTCCTCTATCAATAGGCTTCAATTCCGTGTATTAATTTTGCCAAAATAAGGGGCTAACGGCTTACAGCAGTCCATTCCGTTATTCAAAATAAGCTATTTCTTAATGTTCAAACGTATTTTGATGTTTAATTCCTTCGTTACTCCTCTAATATGCGTTGCTGAACATATCGACTATATACCTTTTGTTCATCTCTAAATAAGCTTTCGAATATATTATAATGTATATTTATGATTAGGGACTAAAGTCTCGCAAAGTCCATTCCATTATTCAAAATATCCATTTCATAATTCAAGATTGGCAATTTCCTAATTTGCACGCGTATTTTTGACATTAGGTCCTCCGTAACTCCTCTAATGGTCATTACGGCACATATCATTAATACTCATTTTATTCCTCTATCAATAAGCTTTAATTTGTTGTATTAATTATTCCTTGATAAGGGGCTAACGGCTTGCAACATTCCATTCCGTTATTCAAAATAAGCTATTTCTTAATGTTCAAGCGTATTCCGATGTTTAGTTCCTTCGTTACTCCTCTAATATGCATTGCAGAACATATCGTTTATAATCAGTTAATTGTTTTATCAATAAGCTTTAATTTGGTGTATACTTGCTGCATTGATTACAGTCTGAGGGCTTGCAGCAATCCATTTCATTATTCAAAATAATCTATTTCTTAATGTTCAAGCGTATTTCGATGTTGAGATCCTTCGTTACACCTCTAATATGTGTTGCAGAACATATCGACTATATATCTTTCTTTCCTCTCTTAATAAGCTTTCGAATGAGGTATAAGGTATATCTATACTTCAGGCTAATTGGTGGCAGCAGTCCATCCCATAAATCAATATCCATTTCATATTCAAGATTGGCTATTTCTTGATTTTCTTAAGTTCTAATTTGGTGTATTTATTTTGCCTTGATTATAGGCTAACGGCTTGCAACAGTCCATTCCGTTATTCAAAAAAAGCTATTTTTTTTTATGTTCAAGCGTATTTCGATGTTTAGGTCCTTCGTTACTCTTCTAATATACGTTGCGGAACTCATCAACTGTATATATTTTGTTTCTCTCTTTATAAGCTTTCGAATGTGGTTGAAGATATTTCTATAATTAGGGACTAAAGTCTTGCAACAGTCCATTCCATAATTCAAGATATCCATTTCATTATTCAAATTGGCGATTTCTACATTTTCACGCGTATTTTGTCATTTAGGTACTCCGTAACCACTCTAATTGTCAGTACGGCACATACAGTTTAAACTAAATTAATTCCTCTATCAATAAGCTTTAATTCCGTGTATCAATTTTGCCGAAATTAGGGGCAAACGGCTTTCAGCAGTCCATTCCGTTATTCAAAATAAGCTATTTTTTAATGTTTAAGCGTATTTCGCTGTTTAATTCCTTCGTTACTCCTCTAATATGCGTTGCTGAAAATATCGACTATATACCTTTTGTTCATCTCTTAATAGGTTTTCGAATGGAGTATAATGTATATCTAGGATTAGGGACCAAAGTCTCGCAACAGTCCATTCCATTATTCAAAATATCCATTTCATAATTCAAGATTGGCTATTTCTTAATTTTCACGCGCATTTTGGACATTAGGACCTCCGTAACCCCTCTAATGGTCATTACGGCACATATCATTGATACTCATGTTATTCCTCTATCAAAAAGCTTTAATTTGTTGCATTAATTTTTCCTTGATAAGGGGCTAACGGCTTGCAGCAGTCCATTCCGTTATTCAAAATAAGCTATTTCTTCATGTTCAAGCGTATTCCGATGTTTAGTTCCTTCGTTACTCCTCTAATATGCATTGCAGAACATATCGTTTATAATCAGTTAATTGTTTTATCAATAAGCTTTAATTTGGTGTATACTTGCTGCATTGATTACAGTCTGAGGGCTTGCAGCAATCCATTTCATTATTCAAAATAATCTATTTCTTAATGTTCAAGCGTATTTCGATGTTGAGATCCTTCGTTACACCTCTAATATGTGTTGCAGAACATATCGACTATATATCTTTCTTTCCTCTCTTAATAAGCTTTCGAATGAGGTATAAGGTATATCTATACTTCAGGCTAATTGGTGGCAGCAGTCCATCCCATAAATCAATATCCATTTCATATTCAAGATTGGCTATTTCTTGATTTTCTTATGGCCATTGTCGCACATATCGTTTATACTCCGCTTATTCCTCTACCAATAAGCTTTAATTTGGTGTATAAATTTTGCCTTGATTAAGGGCTAATGACTTGCAGCAGTCCTTTCCATTATATCAAAATAAACTATTTTTTTATGTTCAAGCGTATTTCGATGTTTATGTCCTTCGTTACTCTTCTAATATGCGTTGCGGAACTTATCAACTATATATATTTTGTTTCTCTCTTAATAAGCTTTCGATTGTGGTTGAAGGTATTTCTATAATTAGGGACTAAAGTCTCGCAACAGTCCATTCCATTATTCAAAATATCCATTTCATTATTCAAAATTGGCGATTTCTACATTTTCACGACTATTTTGGCATTTAGGTACTCCGTAACCACTCTAATGGTCAGTACGGCACATATTATTTAAACTAAATTTATTCCTCTATCAATAGGCTTCAATTCCGTGTATTAATTTTGCCAAAATAAGGGGCTAACGGCTTACAGCAATCCATTCCGTTATTCAAAATAAGCTATTTCTTAATGTTCAAACGTATTTTGATGTTTAATTCCTTCGTTACTCCTCTAATATGCGTTGCTGAACATATCGACTATATACCTTTTGTTCATCTCTAAATAAGCTTTCGAATATATTATAATGTATATTTATGATTAGGGACTAAAGTCTCGCAAAGTCCATTCCATTATTCAAAATATCCATTTCATAATTCAAGATTGGCAATTTCCTAATTTGCACGCGTATTTTTGACATTAGGTCCTCCGTAACTCCTCTAATGGTCATTACGGCACATATCATTAATACTCATTTTATTCCTCTATCAATAAGCTTTAATTTGTTGTATTAATTATTCCTTGATAAGGGGCTAACGGCTTGCAACATTCCATTCCGTTATTCAAAATAAGCTATTTCTTAATGTTCAAGCGTATTCCGATGTTTAGTTCCTTCGTTACTCCTCTAATATGCGTTGCTGAAAACATCGACTATATACCTTTTGTTCATCTCTTAATAAGCTTTCGAATGAAGTATAATGTATATCTATAAGTAGGGACTAAACGGTCGCACCAGTCCATTCCATTAATATGTGTTGCAAAACATATCGACTATATATTTTTCTTTCCTCTCTTAATAAGCTTTCGAATGAGGTATAAGGTATATCTATAATTAAGGGCTAAAGGGTGGCAGCAGTCCATTGCATAAATCAATATCCATTTCGTATTCAAAATTGGCTATTTCTTGATTTTTTTATGGCCATTGTCGCACATATCGTTTATACTCCGCTTATTCCTCTACCAATAAGCTTTAATTTGGTGTATAAATTTTGACTTGATTAAGGGCTAATGGCTTGCACCAGTCCTTTCCATTTTTCAAAATAAACTATTTTTTCATGTTCAAGCGTATTTCGATGTTTAGGTCCTTCGTTACTCTTCTAATATGCGTTGCGGAACTTATCAACTATATATATTTTGTTTCTCTCTTAATACGCTTTCGATTATGGTTGAAGGTATTTCTATAATTAGGGGCTAAAGTCTCGCAACAGTCCATTTCATTATTCAAAAAATCCATTTCATTTTTCAAAATTGGCGATTTCTACATTTTCACGCGTATTTTGGCATTTAGGTACTCCGAAACCACTCTAATTGTCAGTACGGAACATATATTCTAAACTAAATTAATTATATAATTCCTCTATCAATAAGTTTTAATTCCGTGTATTAATTTTGCCAAGATTAGGGGCTAACGGTTTTCAGCAGTCCATACCGTTATTCAAAATAAGCTATTTCTTCATGTTCAAGCGTATTTCGATGTTTAGTTCCTTCGTTACTCCTCTAATATGCGTTGCTGAAAATATCGACTATATACCTTTTGTTCAACTCTTAATAAGCTTTCGAATGAAGTATAATGTATATCTATAAGTAGAGACTAAATGGTCGCACCAGTCCATTCCATTATTCAAAATATCCATTTCATTATTCAAGATTGGCTATTTCTTAATTTTCACGCGTATTTTGGACATTAGGTCCTCCGTAACCCCTCTAATGGTCATTACGACACATATCATTAATGCCTGATATTTATATGATGAAAACATAATCTTTCTATCAGTTTAATTGAGGTGCGGAGCTGGCATGTCAGTTAACTGCTAGTAGTCTGCTGTTATTTATGTATTATTGTCATTTTATTTATTTTCTTTTGTTTCATCTTCTGACATCGGACTCGGACTTCTCTTGAACTGAATTTTAATGTGCGTATTTTTATGAGTTAACTTTTCTACATTGGCTAGAGGTATAGGGGGAGGGTTGAGATCTCATAAACATGTTTAACCCCGCCGCAATTTTGCGCCTGTCTCAAGTCAGGAGCCTCTGGCCTTTGTTAGTCTTGTATGATTTTTTATTTTAGTTTCTTGTGTATAATTCGGAGTTTTGTATGACGTCCATTATCACTGTACTAGTATACATATGTTTAAAAGGGCCAGCTGGAGGACGCCTACGGGTACGGGAGTTTCTCGCTCCAATGAAGACCCATTGGTGGATTTCGGCTGTTGTCTGCTCTATGGTCGGGTTGTTGTCGCTTTGACACATTTCCCATTTCCCTTCAAAATTTTATCAATTGATTCCTCTATCAATAAGCTTTAATTTCGTGTATTAATTTTGCCTTGATTAAGGGCTAATGACTTGCAGCAGTCCTTTCCATTATTCAAAATAAACTATTTTTTTATGTTCAAGCGTATTTCGATGTTTAGGTCCTTCGTTACTCTTCTAATATGCGTTGCGGAACTTATCAACTATATATATTTTGTTTCTCTCTTAATAAGCTTTCGATTGTGGTTGAAGGTATTTCTATAATTAGGGGCTAAAGTCTTGCAACAGTCCATTCATTCCATTATTCAAAATATCCATTTCATTATTCAAAATTGGCGATTTCTACATTTTCACGCGTATTTTGGCATTTAGGTACTCCGTAACCACTCTAATGGTCAGTACGGCACATATCGTTATATATATACAAGTCTATATATATATTCTTTTATATGTTATCTCATCCGAAATTTTGAATTTTATGCATTTTTAATGCATTTTTTATTTTTATGTATACTATTTTTTTAACTTCTCTGTAACCTTTGTACTTGCATGGTTTTATGAGAATAAACTATATATCTATCTATCTTTAAACTAAATTAATTCCTCTATCAATAAGCTTTAATTCCGTGTATTAATTTTGCCAAGATTAGGGGCTAACGGCTTTCAGCAGTCCATACCGTTATTCAAAATAAGCTATTTCTTAATGTTCAAGCGTATTCCGATGTTTAGTTCCTTCGTTACTCCTCTAATATGCGTTGCTGGAAATATCGACTATATACCTTTTGTTCATCTCTTAATAAGCTTTCGAATGAAGTATAATGTATATCTATAAGAAGGAACTAAATGGTCGCACCAGTCCATTCCATTATTCAAAATATCCATTTCATTATTCAAGATTGGCTATTTCTTAATTTTCACGAGTATTTTGGACATTAGGTCCTCCGTAACCCCTCTAATGGTCATTACGACACATATCATTAATGCCTGATATTTATATGATGAAAACATAATCTTTTTATCAGTTGAATTGAGGTGCGGAGCTGGCATGTCAGTTAACTGCTAGTAGTCTGCTGTTATTTATGTATTATTGTCATTTTATTTATTTTCTTTTGTTTCATCTTCTGACATCGGACTCGGACTTCTCTTGAACTGAATTTTAATGTGCATATTTTTATGCGTTAACTTTTCTACATTGGCTAGAGGTATAGGGGGAGGGTTGAGATCTCATAAACATGTTTAACCCCGCCGCAATTTTGCGCCCGTCTCAAGTCAGGAGCCTCTGGCCTTTGTTAGTCTTGTATGATTTTTTATTTTAGTTTCTTGTGTATAATTCGGAGTTTTGTATGACGTCCATTATCACTGTACTAGTATACATATGTTTAAAGGGGCCAGCTGGAGGACGCCTACGGGTAAGGGAGTTTCTCACTCCAATGAAGACCCATTGGTGGATTTCGGCTGTTGTCTGCTCTATGGTCGGGTTGTTGTCGCTTTGACACATTTCCCATTTCCCTTCTAAATTTTATCAATTGATTCCTCTATCAATAAGCTTTAATTTCGTGTATTAATTTTGTCTTGATTAAGGGCTAATGACTTGCAGCAGTCCTTTCCATTATTCAAAATAAACTATTTTTTTATGTTCAAGCGTATTTCGATGTTTAGGTCCTTCGTTACTCTTCTAATATGCGTTGCGGAACTTATCAACTATATATATTTTGTTTTTCTCTTAATAAGCTTTCAATTGTGGTTGAAGGTATTTCTATAATTAGGGGCTAAAGTCTCGCAACAGTCCATTCCATTATTCAAAATATCCATTTCATTATTCAAAATTGGCGATTTCTACATTTTCACGCGTATTTTGGCATTTAGGTACTCCGTACCACTCTAATGGTCAGTACGGCACATATCGTTTAAACTAAATTTATTCCTCTATCTATAGGCTTCAATTCCGTGTATTAATTTTGCCAAAATAAGGTGCTAACGGCTTACAGCAGTCCATTCCGTTATTCAAAATAAGCTATTTCTTAATGTTCAAGCGTATTTTGATTTTTAATTCCTTCGTTACTCCTCTTATATGCGTTGCTGAACATATCGACTAGATACCTTTTGTTCATCTCTAAATAAGCTTTCGAATGTAGTATAATGTATATTTATGATTAGGGACTAAAGTCTCGTAAAGTCCATTCCATTATTCAAAATATCCATTTCATAATTCAAGATTGGCTATTTCCTAATTTGCACGCGTATTTTGGACATTAGGTCCTCCGTAACTCCTCTAATGGTCATTACGGCATATATCATTAATACTCATTTTATTCCTCTATCAATAAGCTTTAATTTGTTGTATTAATTTTTCCTTGAAAAGGGGCTAACGGCTTGCAGCAGTCCATTCCGTTATTCAAAATAAGCTATTTCTTAATGTTCAAGCGTATTCCGATGTTTAGTCCCTTCGTTACTCCTCTAATATGCGTTGCTGAAAGAATCGACTATATACCTTTTGTTCATCTCTTCATAAGCTTTTGAATGAAGTATAATGTATATCTATAATTAGGGATTAAAGGGTCGCACCAGTCCATTCCATTTTTCAAAATATCCATTTCATTATTCAAGATTGGCTATTTCTTAATTTTCACGCGTATTTTGGACATTAGGTCCTCCGTAACCCCTCTAATGGTCATTACGGCACATATCATTAATGCCTGATATTCATATGATGAAAACATAATCTTTTAATCAGTTTGATTGAGGTCCGGAGCTGGCATGTCAGTTAACTGCTAGTAGTCTGCTGTTATTTATGTATCATAATTGTCATTTTATCTATTTTCTTTTGTTTCATGTTCTGACATTGGACTCGGACTTCTCTTGAACTGAATTTTAATGTGCGTATTGTTATGCGTTAACTTTTTTACATTGGCTAGAGGTATAGGGGGAGGGTTGAGATCTCACAAACATGTTTAATCCCGCATCAATTTTGCGCCTGTCTCAAGTCAGGAGTATCTGGCCTTTATTAGTCTTGTATATGCTTTTTAATTTTAGTTTCTTGTGTATAATTCGGAGTTTAGTTTGACGTCCATTATCACTGTACTAGTATACATATTTTTAAGGGGCCAGCTGAAGGACGCCTACGGGTACGGGAGTTTCTCGCTACATTGAAGATTCATTGGTGGACTTCGGCTGTTGTCTGCTCTATGGTCGGGTTGTTGTCGCTTTGACACATTCCCCATTTCCTTTCTAAATTTTATGAATTTATTCCTCCATCAATAAGCTTTAACGTCGTGTATTAATTTTGCCTTGATTAGGGACTAAAGGCTTGCAGCAGTCCATTCCTTTATTCAAAATAACTATTTCTTAATGTTCAAGCGTATTTCGATGTTTAGTTCCTATGTCATCCCTTAATATGCGTTGCGGATCAAATTGACTTGATAACTTTAGTTCCTCTCTTAATAAGCTTTCGAATGAGGTATAAGGTATATTAATAATTAGAGACTAAAGGGTCACAGCAGTCCATTTTATTATTCAAAATATCCATTTCATTATTCAAAATTGGCTATTTCTTAATTTTCACGGATTTGAAGGGTTTTTCAGGCCCGGGCCCCCACTCTTATCGAGATATATATATATATATATAGTGAAGCGCCGTAAACACACACAGAGTTGAGTTTTTCAAATGCAAATAATGAAGTTTAAAGATCTTATATATGTGGTATTTTACTTTATTTCTTTAAAGACTGCCAGGTATATTACTGTAAATTCTTAAATTATTGCGAGGTTTTTAATTATTGCGAAAATTGCGACAGAGTTGTAAACGCAATAATAAGATTCGTAAAAGTTAAAAATCGCATTTAAGTCTAAAATGACAAAATCGCAATAATAAATGCACGCAATGATTTCTGAATCTACAGTAAGTAGTTATATAAAATCCATAGTCCAAGTTTAAACCATTTTCACTCATCACACCATTTGTTAATAAACAAATAGTTAAAACCCAAAAGTTTTGTGTTGTTAGATTGCTGTCTCGTCGATGTATACTCACACCACCTATTATTCAGATCTCTAAGAGATATAAATATGCTAAAAGGTCATGTGTGTTAGAAGTCACCCTAAAACAAATGTCTAAATATTAAAAGAAAGAAGAAATGCATGCATCTATTTGTTTTAATTATATTATAATTGTGCAGATCAGAAGATCTTTCTATATAATGATATTTCCCAGTTCAAAGTCTTTTATTAAAACCATATATTTAACACCAAAACGAAATTGTTCTCCAAATTAATACTCAGATACATGTACAAACACTTTGGTTTGTTTTGAGACTAAGAAGGAGCGGGAAATGTAACTGTAAGCTATACATTATAAATCAGCATGTGTTAACCCAACTAACATGTTTATTTAGATAGTGTCCAAAATTGTTAAATGATGATAGGGCGAATGAAGCGGGAAATATAACTGTAAGCTATTATACATAACATGCTGATTACGCATTTCTCACGGATATTTGATACAGGGAAGGTCGTTGTTTTATCATCTCTACCACAAGTACACATTCCATCCTCTAGTTTCCGCTGCAATTTATAATTAATCTGACAGTGCTCGACATCATTCTAAAGTATTTTGCTTCACCGATAAAGGATTAGATATAAAAAAAGAATCAAAAAATTATTAATATGATACTTTAAATTGCAACAGTCTTTTTTAACTATTTTTAAACATCGACCATCTTTTCATTTATAAAAGGAACCATGTATATTGAAAAAAGGGAATATGTTAGTTTGTTCCAGGGCGTTTTATCCTTCGATTTGGAAAACAAATGTTTGTTCCGAGCAAATATAACTATACCCCCTTGAAAAAATGAATGTTGGGGCTAAACAAATATTTGGTTTTCATTTAGAAAAAAAAATAATTATGAAGTTCATTTCATGATTCAAAATAAGCTATTTTATAATTTTTACCCGTATTTCGATTTTTAGGTACTTCATTACTCCTCTAATATGCGTTGCGGAACATATTTATTGATCATCTTTTAATAGGCTTTCGAATGAGGTAAAAGGTATATTTGTATTTGGGGGCTGAAGTGTTGCAGCAATCTAATCCATTATTCAAAATATCCATTCCATTGTTCAAAATTGGCTATTTCTTAATTTTTACGCGTATTTCGGTATTTTGGTCCTATGTAACCGTCTTGAACGTAATTGTGGGTTTTCTATAAATAGCTTTCACATGGTGTATTTAAAGTTTTTCTTATTAAGGGACTGAGTTACTGCCTCTAAATAAAGTTTTATTACTGACGAGTCACAGCAATTCATTCTTTTCTTAAAAAGAACTATGTCTTAATTTTTATATAAAAAAGAAGATGTGGTATGATTTCTAATGAGACAACGGTCCATAAGAGTTTTAAATGACACATAATATGCATTATGTATTTTTCGACATGTTAGATCCTCCGTTTCTCCTCTAATATGCGTTGCGGAACATACTAACTACATATATTTTGTTCTTCTATTGATAGGCTTTCGAATGAGGTATCATGTAAATATGTAAGTATGGGTTGAAGGGTCGCAGCAATCCCTTGCATCATTCAAAATTGGCTATTTCTTAATCTTCACGGTTATTTTGGCATTTATGTCCTCCGTAATCTCGAGCTCTCTAATGGTCATTGCGGCACATATTATTTATAACCTAAACCATTTTGTTTCTCGATCAATGAACTTTCAAATGGTTATAACGTTTTCCTTAATTAGGGGCCGACAGTCTTAGCAGTCCATTTCATTATTTAAAAAAAGCTACATTTGTACTTCTTAATGTTCACATGTATTTCGATTTTTAGGTACTTCGTTACTCATCCGCGTTGCGGAACATATTAGCAATATACATATTATATACCTTTTGTTCCTCTATGATTAAGCTTTCGAATGCATATGAGCTTGAAGTTATTTCTGTAATTATAGGGCTGAAGGGTCACAGTAGTTCATGTCATTATTTCAAAATATTCATTCAATTATTCAAAATTGGCAATTTCTTTCTTTTCACGCATTTAAGTCCTCCGTTACCTCTTTTATGGTCATTGAGGGACGTATTATTGATAAATTTTGTTTCTCTATCAATGAGCTTTCACGTGGTGTATAAAGTTGTCCTTCATAAGGGGCTGACAGGTCGCATCAGTCCATTCCATTATTCAAAGTAAGCTTTTCCATAATGTCCACCCCCATTTCGATTTTTAAGTCCTTTGTTACTCCTCAGATTTGCATTGCAGAACATATTGACTATATATCTTTTGTTCCTCTATTAATAGGCTTTCGAATGAGATATAAGGTTCATATGTAATTAGGGGCTGAAGGTTCACAGCAGGCCATTGCATTATTCAAAATATCCATTCCAATTTTCAAAATTGTCTATTTCTTAATTTTCACGCGTATTTTGGTATTTAGGTCCTCCGTAACCCTTCTAATTGTCATTGGGGCACATATTATCAATAAAAATTTTGTTCCTCGATCTATTCATAACCTTGCAAATGGTGTATAAAGTTTTCCTTAATTATAGGGCTTATAGGTTGCAGAAGTTCATTTCATGATTCAAAATAAGCTATTTTATAATGTTCACCCGTATTTCGATTTTTTGGTACTTCATTTCTCCTCCAATATGCGTTGTGGAACATATTAACTATATACCTTTTGTTCCTCTTTTAATAGGCTTTCGAATGAGGTAATTTGTTTATTTGTAATTAGGATCTGAATTATCGAAGCAATCAATTCCATTATCTAAAATTGGCTATTTTTATTTTATTTTCACGCGTATTTTGGCATTTTGGTCCCCTGTAACCCTATTAAACGTCATTGTGGTTTCTCTATCAATAAGCTTTCACTTTGTCTATAAAGTTTTCGATAATTAGGGCCTGAGTTACTGCCTCTAAATAACGATATTGTTACTGACGAGTCGCAGCAGTCCATTTTAAAAAAGCTATATTTCATAATGTTTATGCATATTTTGACATTAAGATCCTTCGTTACTCCTATAATATGCGTTGCGGAACATATTAACTACATACATTTTGTTCTGTTATTAATAGGCTTTCTAATGAGGTATTATGTATATCTGTAATTAGGGGTTGAAGGGTCACAGCAATCCATTCCATCATTCAAAATTGGCTATTTTTAAATCTTTACTGTTATCTTGGCATTTATGTCCTCAACCTCTTTAATGGTCGTTGCTGCACATATTATTTATAATCTAAACCATTTTTGTTTCTCTATCAATGAACTTTCAAATGGTTACAACGTTTTCCTTAATTATGGGCTGATGGGGCGCATTCATCCATTTCATTATTTAAAATAAGCTACAATTGTATTTCTTAATGCTCACATGTATTTCGATTTTTTTGTCTTTCGTTACTCCCCGCATTACATTTTAGCTATATACTTTTAGTTCCTCTATAAATAAGCTTTCAAAATTCTTTCTTTTCACGCGTATTTTTGTCATTTAGATCCTCCGTAATCCTTCTAATGGTCATTGCGACAGCAATGAACTCTCAAATGGTACATAAAGTTTTCCTGAATTAAGGGATGAAATGTCGCAGCAGTTCATTTCATCATTTAAAATAAGCTATTTCTTAATGTTCACGCGTATTTCGATATGTAGGTATTGTTACTCCTCTAATATGCGTTGTGGAACACATTAACTATGTACCTTTTGTTCCTCAATAAATAAACTTTCGAATAAGGTATAAAGTATATCTGTAATTAGTGACTGAAGGGTCGTTGTAGTCCATTCCATTACTTAAAATATCCATTCCATTACTTGAAATATCCATTCCATTACTTAAAATATCCATTCCATTATAATCAAAATTGGGCATTTCTTCCTTGTCTTGCGTGTTTTTGGTATTTAGGTCCTCCGTAACCAATGTAGTAATCATTGTGGCTCAATCGACATGTTTTATAATCAGGGGATAAATAACAGCAAATACATAAATAAAAATAACCTTAATCATATGGGCACAGGACGTTTGCGCTTTTTCACCTGTAAAACGATACGACATTTGCGCTTCAAATACTATGGACATTTGCGCTTTAAATTTTGATTCACCAGTATTAAATTGACCGGACATTTGCGCTTTTGCACCTATTGTCGTCTATCTGTAATTTTAAAGAGAAGTAATTATTGCGTAAATAAATTTAACTTATATTTGGCATTAGTACGACAAATGGTCCAGAATAATTCCCTGTACATTATAATGAACAGTTCTACTCGACTCATCCTGATATTTTTATCTTTTTAAAGAGCATCATTGAACAACAGTATGTGAATCACATTAGATTCGTTATATTGATGAACAGGCACCCCTGTCAAGAATTGGGAAAGAGAATATTGAATATATATTTGAAATGTGTGCGAAATGCCAGTCTGGACAGATAAACAGAGCTAAATTTGTCCAATCCTTGGTCTTCATATATCAAGCGAAAACTGACCTGTGATGACTGTACGTGTTTGTAGGTCTTTAGAATGTTTACCTTTAGCTCAGTGTATATAGACTTTTTTAAAAACACATATCAATGTGCTATGAAATGAATGTGCTATGAAATGTGCTATTAAATGATTTTTTTAAACCTTTAACCATAAAGAAAAAATATTATTCTGCCAGTATTAAAGAGGAAGATATGATAGTCATAAAAATCAAATATTGCAAAAGGGCAAATGTCCTATGTTAACAGCGCAAATGTCCTTTTTAGCTCACCTGGCCTAAAAGGCCATGTGAGCTTTTCTCATCACTTGGCGTCCGTCGTCGTCGTCGTCGTCGTCGTTAACAATTTTTCAAACATCTTCTCCTCTGAAACTACTGAATGGATTTGAATGAAACTTAACATGATTGTTCCTTAGTATATCCTGCACAAAATGTGCGCTTCGATTTTTGATCCGTCAAAAAACATGGCCGCCGTTACTTAAAATAGAACATAGGGGTCAAATGCAGTTTTTGGCTTATATCTCAAAAACGAAAGCATTTAGAGCAAATCTGACATGGGGTAAAAATGTTCATTAGGTCAAGATCTATCAGCCCTGAAATTTTCAGATGAATCAAACAAACCATTGTTGGGTTGCTGCCACTTAATTGGTAATTTTAAGGAAATTTTGCAGTTTTTGGTCATTATCTTGAATATTATTATAGATAAAGATAAACTGTAAACAGCAAAAAAGATCAGCAAAGTAAGATCTACAAATAAGTTAATTTGACCAAAATTGTCAATTGACCCCTTAAGGGGTTATTGTCCTTTAATGACAATTTTTCACAATTTGTTCATCATATTTGCTAACTTTAAAAAATCTTCTCCTCTGAAACTACTGAATGGATTTGGTTAAAACTTAGCATGGTTGTTCCTTAGATTATCCTGCACAAAGTGTGTGCTTTGATTTTTGATCCGTCAAAAAACATGGCCGCCGTTACTTAAAATAGAACATAGGGGTCAAATGCAGTTTTTGGCTTATATCTCAAAAACGAAAGCATTAAGAGCAAATCTGACATGGAGTAAAAATGTTCATAAGGTCAATATCTATCAGCCCTGAAATTTTCAGATGAATCAAACAAACCATTGTTGGGTTGCTGCCACTTAATTGGTAATTTTAAGGAAATTTTGCAGTTTTTGGTCATTATCTTGAATATTATTATAGATAAAGATAAACTGTAAACAGCAAATATGATCAGCAAAGTAAGATCTACAAATAAGTCAATTTGACCAAAATTGTCAATTGACCTCTTTAGGAGTTATTGCCCTTTAAAGACTTTTTTCACAATTTGTTCACCATGTTGACTTACTTTAAAAAATCTTCTCTTATGAAACTGCTGTATCAATTTCAGCCAAACTTAGGCTAAATGAGTTTCAGAGTTTCAGAGTATCTAGTATAAATTTTATATTTCATTTCCTTGTATGTCAAGAAACATAGCTCCTATGGCTAAAATAGAACATAGGAGAAAATGATTTTTTTTTGCTTTTGAAGAAAATAGGACGATTCAAAGAACATTTAAATAAATTGAAAAGCCAAAATAATCATTGATGAGAGATTAAACCAAAAAAATGCAGGTGAGCGATTCAGGCTCTTGAGAGCCTCTTGTTTAAAAAGCGCAAATGTCCTATGATTTGAAGCGCAAGTGTCCAAAAAAATAAGCGCAAATGTCCTATGAAAAAGCGCAAACGTCCCGCGCCGAATCATATATATGTCTTGGTTTTCAGGTTGTCCATACATTGAACCTTCACTTTTTATCTTGAAAACAGAAATACAAACTATATATCATTATTCAATATACATCACTTAACATTGAATTTTGACTACTGAAAAATTAATAATGGACATACATCAGTGCAATGCTTTCTGTTCTTAAATTGTCTGATCTAGCCAAGAAATCCTTGCTAAAAATTCTGTGGACCTCCTACGGCACCTATTAGTAGTTAAAGATTTGTTTTTACTAAACAAATTAATTTAATGTATGACCTGCATGTACGTATCGCTTAGAAAACGGCCATATACCATACGGCGCGGGACGTTTGCGCTTTTTCATAGGACATTTGCGCTTTTAATTTTGGACACTTGCGCTTCAAATCATAGGACATTTGCGCTTTTTAAAAATGTACATTTGTGCTTTTTACATAGGACATTTGCGCTTTTGCAATATTTGTTTTTATGACTTCCTTCCTCTTTTATACTGGCTTGGGACCGACAAGTCATATTTTTTTAAATGTTTAAAAGTTTATATACAGCTAAAAGTTAACATTTTAAAACACATAAAACACGAACAGTCATCACCACAGTTCATGTTTCGCTTAATATCTGAAGCCTAAAGAGTCAAAATAAGTAGCTCTTGTTATCTATTCTGACTGGTATTTTGTCCACATTTCAAATACAAAAATCAAGTTTTTCTTTCTCAGTTCTTGACTGGAATGCCTGATCATCAATATAATGAATCTAAATGTAATTCACTGAGTGTTGTTCAATGATACTCTTCAACAAGATAAACATAGCAGGATGAGTCAAGTAAATCGTGATTCAATTGTCACATAATTTTTGCAGATAGTCTGCAAATTTGGAACATCCAAGTTCACTTATACAAAGGTAAAAAGCGCAAATGTCCAATCAATTTAATACAGGTGAATCAAAACATAAAGCGCAAATGTCCATAGTATTTGAAGCGCAAATGTCCTATCGTTTTACAGGTAAAAAAGCGCAAACGTCCCGTGCCCATACCATAAGGTCAATATTAATCATCGATGTAATTTGCTCTATTGGATGTTTGAAATTTCAACGGAGGCAATTTCTTGGCATGACAAGCCAGCCTCTGAGCGATAAAAGAATATTTTTGAAAGAACTTAGCATTTTGCTACCTTTTTATTCTTCAGTTCGTTTTTAAAACCTCTTTGTTTCTCCAATTTGAAAAATTCAAATAAAACGAAAACTGAATTTTCTTTCATTAGTGAATTCGAAAAATACTGCTTCATTACTTATTTCAGAGTTTGAACACTTGGTGCTTAGTTTCACCTCATTCGTAGTTGACAAGGATGGACAGATTCCATGTCGAAGGTCAGTGTCTCTCTCCAGGCTTCCCAGTTTTTCTCTACATGCCATGAAATAGCGAATAATGATAAAAGTGGCGTTAAAGACCAACAATGAACACACCAATCATTATATATCCTTCACGTTTCACAAACAGATCATAGTTTTGTTAAACATAAATATTATTATTTGAAATTAAATTTGACAATAGAAATTTCCCCGAATCGTTTAATAGTGAATCCGGATTACACTGTAATATGTGCCGCTGGATATGAAAAAGCTCAAACTCTAATAATTTTGAACAACTAGTGGAATAGATAATTTTAAAGCAAAACTATCTTAATATTGTGTCAGCTCCCTTAAGGGAAAACAATAAGTAATGAGAAGATATATAACATTTCCAAGGATAAGGTTACATTCCTTACTTAAAGTCGACACCTAATAATGTAGAATATCTATTTCCAATAGAAAAGAGTAATTCTGAGAATAAAGAGAGCAGTCGCTATTCAAAAGGAGCATGTTTGGAGGGTTGAGATCTCTAAAAACATGTTTAACCCCGCCGCAATTTGCCCCTGTCCCAAGTCAGGGACCTCTGGCCTCTGTTAGTCTTTTATGATTTTTAGTATTAGTTTCTTGTGTATAATTCGGATTTTAGTATGACGTCCATTATCACTGAACTAGTATACATCTTGTTAAGGGACCGGCTAAATGACACCTCCGTGTGTGGAAGTTTCTCGCTACATTGAAGACCCATTGGTGGCCTTCGACTGTTGTCCGCTCTATGGTCGGGTTGTTGTCGCTTTGACACATTCTCCATTTCCATTCTCAATTTTATGTCTTTGACAAGCAATGCTTTAAACCACTGACAGTCTCTTTAACGATTCCATGCACAAAAATGACAAAACTAAATAACAAAGTATATTGTCCCAGCTAGCCTGAATAGTGTAGGTTTCAGCTCGAGAGTTCCCACTAAAGGCATTTCGTTTTTTTTTAGATAAAAAGATTTGAGATACCCAGTCTACAAAATTAAACAAAAGTTCAAAATCTGACTCTCGTCTGTACTAATTGTTTCATTGGCAATTTTACTACATTTTCTCATTATTATGTTGCTTCATAAATGTCTTTAAAGATAAAACTTCTGTTGGTGGTTACGGTTCGGAGATGGGCTGTTCTGTCCTTGTCAGATTTCTCATACATGTTCTTCTATATTAATACTCTAGTTAGAAGAAAATAGCTTGCAGTTATCCGCTATCTCAAGAAGTTTAGACATTTGCTTTAAATAACATGCGATGAAATAAACACTTGAAATGAGTGAAATTCTAAAGATGTCGTAGACATATTGATTTATTAATTGATTAGGATAAGATATCTTGGTTTTCAGTTGATTGCATCCGTTTCGTTCTCTCACAAGTACAAATGAAGATCTCGATCATTGATTATACTGTTCTGTTAATTTCTGTGTCATTTTGTCTCTTGTGGAGAGTTGTCTCATCGGTAATCGTACCACATCTTCGTTTTACAAGTACAGAAAATTTTGGAAAGCTCATTTTTAATTATTATTTTTTTTTAATCGAATATTCCAATCGTTACACCATTTTCCAAGGTCATGAATGCTTGGCGCCTTTAACATGATTTAACCCTGTCACATTATGTATATATATATAAATATATATGCCTGTTCCTACTTAGGAGCCTGTAAACCAGAGGTTGTAATTTGTTGCTGTATATCATATTTGTTTTCCGTTCATTGTTTTAATACATATTTCATTTTTTTCATTTGTCATTTTGAAGCCTTTTGTGGTTGACTATACGGTATGGGTTTTACTCATTCTTGAAGCCCGTGCGCACGTGGCGACCTAATGTATATCTGTAAATTTCTGTGTCATTTGGTCTCTTGTAGAGAGTTGTCTCATTGGCAATCATACCATGTATTCATTTTTATATTGATACCAGTTTATAGGTATTCAATTGCACCAGAAAAAACTTAATATGGGGAACCTTTAACCTATTTTCAATACAATTCAGAAAGGGAGCTTCACGTTTTGATAAGATCTGTATTAGATATTTTTTTAATTATTTGTTATTGACTTTGAACTAACTGTTAGTAACTGCGAGTAACGTTATGTGTCTGTTGTTGTTGTGGGGTTGAATAAATCCCTGGCACGTCCAGGATGTGTTCTGTTAGTTGTTTTGTGCTTTCGATCAATCTGATGAGTTAAGCCCTTTTCAATGATTTTTTTTATAGTTTGTTCTTATGTTCTATGTACTAGTTCACCATGCACTGTCCCAGGTTATCAGGGAGTTCTTGAGGCCGCAAACTAGTTTAAATCCGCGTCATTCTAAATGTGCATGTAGCAAGTTAGTAGCCTGTATAAATCTGTATGTTTGCATTTATTGCTATATATCATAATATTTTTCCGCTGTTGTTGTACATAAGTCAGGCCGTTAGTTGTTTTATATTTGTCATTTGAGGCCTTTCATAGCTTGCTATATGTGGTTTGGGTTTTGCTCATTTTTGAAGACCGTACGTTAACTAATAGTTGTATAATTCTTGTGCATTTGTTCTCTGACCATGTGGAGATTTGTCTCATTGGCAATCATACCAAATCTTCCTATATTTATATATATAAATATACTAGTTAAGCATTTTTTGTAAGGGAAACCCCGAAAGATTACACGATTAAATAACTGGTGAAAAACTTCATTGATTGTAGAGTAAAATTATCTCAGTGAATTGAGATATGTCGATGTTAATCCAATTGCTTACCATATATCATTAATATAAGGGACCTATAATCATGATAATCATAAATTAAATCGTGCCAGTACCATAGAAGAAAAGTTCCAGTCGGTGAACAGTCCATTATGCGGACTGTGGCGACTGGGCAGGCGCGGATCCAGAGGGGGGTTCCGGGGGTTGGAACCCCCCTTTTTTTGGACGATCAATGCATTTGAATGGGGACATGTAATTGGAACCCCCCCTTTTGTCCTGGGTTAGGATCCCCCCCTTTGTCCTGGGTTAGGAACCCCCCCTTTGTCCTGGGTTAGGACCCCCCCCCCTTTTTAAAATGGTTGGATCCGCCCCTGCTGGGCCATGTACTATGCGGCAAAGAAATGAGATGTTCTAATATTATTACACCTGCATACCAAATATTAAGACTGAGCAGCTTTATATGGGTCCATCTTTGATTGACAGACATTCCATCACAAACTTCAACATAGAAAGTATATATAATATATAAGCAAAAGTTTCAAAGTCGACCATGCATTCATATAATATTCATAATATAGCTCATGCCAGTGGAGTGCATGCATATAGTGTTTATGCCTGTTTTATTTTGCTTTTATTTTTTGTGTGACTATATGATTTGTGCAATCTTATTATTAACTTGTGCTATGTTTTAAGTGTACTATATGCTTTTAACTTATATATGTCATTTATGGTATCTTTCTATGCATTATATGTTTAAAATTGTGTTGTTTTTCATGACTTTTGTATGTGTGTATTGTATTGTGTATGTGTGTATTGTATTTTGTTATTAAGTCTAGAGCTTGTGTTATGTAGTTTATTGAATATCGACTCTAAATAAAACTTTGAATCTTGAATCTTGAATCACGGATATGAGTTTTGCTAATGCTAATACAACTGAGTGTTTTTGTTAATTAGTATCGTCCTGAATATCATGAAATATTGTCCATTGGACGTGAAGCAAACAACTTATATCCATACATTGTTTTTGATGTTTGGTCTATTATATCATAACGCAGGAAAACGAAACCATCCAAATTCATGTCTTCGGTATAAATCTTAACGTCATTCTTGTGTTGGTTACAGTTTGACATTATTACATTGAAAAAAACAAAACAACAAAAATTAATTAAGTTAATTAATTAATTAAGTCTCATTATAGGTTATTAGAAAAAATGAGTATGCAGGGGCGGATGCAGGAATTTTCGAAAGGGTGGGGGGCTAACCCAGGGCAAAGGGGGGTGCAAAGGGGTGCAAAACATATGTCCCGATACAAATGCATTGATCGGCAAAAATAAAGGGGGGTGCGCACCCCCGGAACCCCCCCCCCTGGATCCGCCACTGAGTATGGTTAGATTATTAAATGCATGTAAACCTAATATTATATGTAAAACTGAAGTTTCTTTACAATTTCCTTCATTCTTTTTAATGCATTAAATGTATGTGTATAGATAATCTGTCAAAGTTGTCCCATTTCTAGAACATGTACTATATTTTTCTATCTTTGAGTGGTTATTAGAAAATCCCAAAACCTTAGAACTTGTTGTTTTAGCATGTTATTATCTGCATGCCATAACAGATTACTAGCTTTATTTTGCCTTTTTATAACTGAGAAAAAAATCTCCACGGCTTAGATCATGCAGGACTGTATCCTACTGATGTAAAGTTTAAAAAAAATACAAATCATAATACTAAATTACATCTTTTCGCGCCTTTTGATAAAACTGTTGCATATAAATGTTTCACTCAATTGATGTATTTACTTTGGCGTTGCTAATGATATAAGTGCGAGAACTATTAGACGGTGCATCATTGAACCATGTGAACTGAATTGACCTGCGTAGGCGTAGGTGCAATAAAGTTGTCATTTCACTTATCAAGCTTTTAACCACATAACGGTAACCAACTCATCATGCATGCTGATTTTGAGCACGCGTCTAATCGTTTCAGTCCCTTTAACAAATACCGCTGTTATGAAAGACCTTTAATAGATACTTTCAGCTTCCTTTTTTTAATCATTAATTAAAATATTAATTCTTCCGACTTGGGTATCTTGTTATTTAAAAAGATCCCTTTGGTCTTTGTTTTAGATTGCATTTCTGTAATAAATAGGATTTTACCGAAAAGCACTAAACTTAAATATTTTGATATACGTAATTCCAGAAACATCTCTTATTATCATATATATGGGATGTGATATGACTGTTGTTTCTCTACTATCTGATACTATCTAATATTTGAGACCATTCAGGTAAATGGTATATTTTTCAATCAGATTATTAATCGGTTTTGTCTAAAACTACTATACTACATATAAATTCAACATATAAAAATACAAATCATAATACTAAATTGCATCTTTTCGCACCGTTTGATAAAACTGTTGCATATAAATGTTTCACTCAATTGATGTATTTACTTTGGCGTTGCTAATGATATAAGTGCGAGAACTATTAGACGGTGCATCATTGAACTGAATTGACCTGCGTAGGCGTAGGTGCAATAAAGTTGTCATTTCACTTATCAAGCTTTTAACCACATAACGGTAACCAACTCATCATGCATGCTGATTTTGAGCACGCGTCTAATCGTTTCAGTCCCTTTAACAAATACCGCTGTTATGAAAGACCTTAAATAGATACTTTCAGCTTCCTTTTTTTAATCATTAATTAAAATATTAATTCTTCCGACTTGGGTATCTTGTTATTTAAAAAGATGCCTTTGGTTATTGTTTTAGATTGCATTTCTGTAATAATTAAATAGGATTTTACCGAAAAGCACTAAACTTAAATATTTTGATATACGTAATTCCAGAAACATCTCTTATTATCATATATATGGGATGTGATATGACTGTTGTTTCTCTACTGTCTGATACTATCTAATATTTGAGACCATTCAGGTAAATGATATCAATTTACACTAGTACAAAAACTGTCTTTAATAATAAAAAAAAAAAAAAAAAAAAAAAAAAAACAACCTCTATATCTAAATAATCGAGGTCCCGAATTTAAAGAAATTTAATTCCCGACATCCCGAAATTAGAAAAAATAAATCTTGGATCCCGAAAGGGTCAATCCCGAAATCAGGCCCGAGCTTAAAAACACCCGATCCCGACGTCCCGAAAAAGTCCTGCCCCTCCCTCTGCCATGTAGTTATCAAAATTTTCGTGTTTATGCTGCATACATCAGATTTTTTTTCTTTCTCGATACTCAATCAAACAACTCAGACTAAATGATCTTATTAAACATATTGCGGATAGCCATTTAATAAAAAAAAGTATAGAAACTAACTAACTAATTTTATTCAGTATAAAACCCAGCACAAAAGGATCATCGCTGAAAAACATGAGCACATATCATACAAAAAATTATCAGTTTCCCTTTATGAGGGGGGATAGGAGGGGTCTTGATCCCGAAATCCCGGACTTGAAAAAAATCCCGAGGTCCCGAATTTAAATAAAGCAAATCCCGACATCCCGAAATCCGAAAAAAAGGATTCCCGGATCCCGAAAGGGTCAATCCCGAAATCCCGAGTTTAAAAACACCCGATCCCGGAGTCCCGATAAAGGTCCTATTCCCCCTCCTTTATGATCCTGTATGTATCCATACCAAAATTGTAAAAAAACAAAACACAGTTCTTTGATTTGCAAAGAACGACAATAAATTCTAGGTTATCATTATTTGAACTGAAGAAGGTTATAAAAAAAACCAAAAAAAAAAAAAAACACTGTAAGTCAGAAAAATAGTCGTGAAACATTTTCTGATTAGCTGAAGGGTGGTTTGCATTCGACAATCCTCGGTAGAATCCGATACTCTAGCTCCTTCCTAGATGAGGGTACGGAATCGGCCGAGTTGAGACGAAGACAAGTTTTTAAGTTTTAGATCTAAGTAAATAAAAACATGACAATTGGCTTTACATATACAGTGCGTGCCTAGATCGTAAACGTCACACAAAGTGCTAATATATAGATACGATGAAATCTTAAAAACCTTTTTATTAGATGTTATGATGTAAAACGACAAATTCTATGCGTGGATTAAGTATGTAGACACTATGAACGTTTTATTCGATTTTAGTTAATGAAAACAGAGTCTCTGATGAAAAGAAGACAAAGTGTTTTAGCTTTTAGATCCTTAGTCTATATTGTGAAAAGCGAACTATTTTTAGATTTAAATGCTGCAAGCTTGTTATTCTTTTTACCCGTGTGAATGTGAGTGAAGTAATTTATTTTACAACATTTATCTTTTACTATTTTACTACGTAAACATATATAACCCATAGGCGGATCCAGGGGGGCCTGGGGGCCCGCCCGCCTTTTGTGTGGGAAAAATTGGTTGCTTATATAAGGAATCACTGACGCATGACTGGAGCCCCCCTTAGGTCAGTCAACGGGCCCCCTTATGAAAAGTTCTGGATCCGCCACTGTAATCCCCCCTGTATATATGTCCGGTAACTAGCCTAACAATTTTTAACGCAACTAAGAATGCATACTACAAGCTATGTGACCTACCGAATTAGACTATTTACTGGATTTGTTATCTCATACGCAACACGACGGGTGCCAAATGTGGAGTAGGATCTGCTTACCCTTCCGGAGCACCTGAGATCACCCCTAGTTTTTGGTGGGGTTCGTGTTGTTTTTTCTTTAGTTTTCTATGTTGTGTCATGTATACTTTTGTTTGTCTGTTAGTATTTTTCATTTTTAGCCATGGCGTTGTCAGTTTGTTTTAGATTTATGAGTTAGACTGTCCCTTTGGTATCTTTCGTCCCTCTTCTATACGTCCTCAATCCTCAATCTTATGGCCTGTTGGCACGAATTGTCCCAATGTGCAGTTTTCCTCTCTGGTGCGTTTTCCTCGACGTATTTTCTCAAGTTCTCTGTGCTTTAAATTTGGTATGCGCTGGTTAAGATTGGGATTGAGGAACAGCAGTATTAAATCTGCCCGTTCTGTGCAACATGAAGTGATCCTGTATATATTAGTGGAGGATATCATTATTCAATATGTAGTGTACATATTATATTCCTACATTCATGGTGGTGGGTTTTGTTCTACACGCCGTAACGGTGTGGTTGTCCTACAAAGGATGTGAAAATTTGGAAGAAGAAGAAGAAGTTTACCTTATCTCCCTTTAGAACTATTTATAGATGGCGCTGTATACAACATGGATGCTGTCTGTAACATTATCAATTTATGTTTTATGTTTACATCTTCATGGCACACATTTAGTAGAGTTATTTGATTGCCAGGGGGATGTTACATCACATTTCAAAAGGTTAGGACTGAAATGTGGACAGAGACGAGATTTTACAGCCGAAATTCTGTCGGAAGGCAATTTATAATGGGTACAACTTCAAGTCAAATCGGCACCTGTTCAAATCGGCACCTTGTTAAATCGGAACTAGTCAAATCAGCACCTATTTAAAGTCAATTCGGCATCCTATAATATTTGATAAAATAAATATAAATAATTCAAAAAATGTATAAATTCATGATCTATTATGGGGGTTGGATTTCTTCTCTTCTCAACGTACTGATGTTTACTTTCCGGCGCATGCCTGGTAAATGTTTTTTAATAAATTTATGTTGATAATTTTTGTCAAAATATAAATTAACAAAATATTTCTTATTCAAAGTTGTTTTTGGTCATATATTTTCATATTTTCAATTTTTACAATTTTTCTTTGTTTTTAATTTATACAATTTTTTTATTTAGTTTTTAAATATTACATTTTTATATCCCCGAGGAACCAGTAATGACGCACCTAACGTTGTGTTTGTCTCTGCATTTAATCTACCATTTAAAAGAAAAAGAAACCCGGAATAGAATGAAAGATTGATCACTTGTTAATGTATTTCAATCATTAAACAGTTGATTTTTGAAACAGTAAAAGCAATAAAAATCATGTTTGCTAACATTACAAACGGACTGTCAACTTATGATGGGTACCAGTAATGACGCACTATAAACAAACCAGTAAAAACCACTTGCAGTGTACCTGATGTTCGAAAAATTGCTTCAATCCGGATAATTTAAAGTTAACACTATTCAACATATTTAATTTTAATAACAAATTTTGACATTTACAGTCACTTTTATGATCACGTTGATAGCAACACAATTTTTTTCATTAATTTAATTGTAACCTATATTTTATTTCAAATTTTATATAAAATTGTTCAAAATTTATCAAAGTGACATATATATTCCATATACTTGAAAATAAGAAGTAATTGCATTCATAAAACAACATTGACATTAAAACATTTATCAATGTATACTTCGTACAATGAATGAAAAAAATCGATAAACAATAGAAAATAATATAAGCGACGATCATTTGTTCTACAGTGATTCCCGCTTATATGTAAAACCATGTCACATGACAGTCATATGATTTGAAAAACACGAACTGGGGCAGCATGTGCTTACATACTTTTGCCGGCCAAAGTGGATTTAGGACTGATAATCATTCTGGGAAGGGTAGACTGTTTTTGACCTTAATAAAATGGCGGAAATTGCATTATCTTTACTAATTCAAGCAATAATAACATTTCTGGACAGAGTTTGAGGCATCTATGTTGTAGTCATATGACCTTCACCATCATGTTATGAATAGTAATTATCGATGACGTCACAGCTTTTGTTTAGAAATATAAAACCCAAAACTAAATTGGTGCGTCATTTCTGGTCCGCGTCAAAACAGGTACCAAGACGAAATTTTTTTCGTCGTATATTGCTATCACGTTGGCGTCGTCGTCGTTGTCGTCCGAATACTTTTAGTTTTCGCACTCTAACTTTAGTAAAAGTGAATAGAAATCTATGAAATTTTAACACAAGGTTTATGACCACAAAAGGAAGGTTGGGATTGATTTTGGGAGTTTTGGTCCCAACAGTTTAGGAATTAGGGGCCAAAAAGGGCCCAAATAAGCATTTTCTTGGTTTTCGCACTATAACTTTAGTTTAAGTAAATAGAAATCTATGAAATTTTGACACAAGGTTTATGACCACAAAAGAAAGGTTGGGATTGATTTTGGGAGTTTTGGTTCCAACAGTTTAAGAATTAGGGGCCAAAAAAGGGCCAAAATAAGCATTATTCTTGGTTTTCGCACAATAACTTTAGTATAAGTAAATAGAAATCAATGAAATTTAAACACAAGGTCTATGACCACAAAAGGAAGATTGGGATTGATTTTGGGAGTTGAGGTCCAAACAGTTTAGGAATAAGGGGCCAAAAAGGGGCCCAAATAAGCATTATTTTTGGTTTTCGCACCATAACTTTAGTATAAGTAAATAGAAATCTATGAAATTTAAACACAAGGTTTATAACCATAAAAGGAAGGTTGGGATTGATTTTGGGAGTTTTGGTCCCAACAGTTTAGGAATAAGGGGCCCAAAGGGTTCAACATTAAACTTTGTTTGATTTAATCAAAAATTGAATAATTGGGGTTCTTTGATATGCTGAATCTAACTGTGAATGTAGATTCTTAATTTTTGGTCCCGTTTTCAAAGTGGTCTACATTAAGGTCCAAAGGGTCCAAAATGAAACTTAGTTTGATTTTAACAAAAATTGAATCCTTGGGGTTCTTTGATATGCTGAATCTAAAAATGTACTTAGATTTTTAATTATTGGCCCAGTTTTCAAGTTGGTCCAAATCGGGGTCCAGAATTAAACTTTGTTTGATTTCATCAAAAATTGAATAATTGGGGTTCTTTGATATGCCAAATCTAACTGTGTATGTAGATTCTTAATTTTTGGTCCCGTTTTCAAATTGGTCTACATTAAAGTCCAAAGGGTCCAAAATTAAACTAAGTTTGATTTTAACAAAAATTTAATTCTTGGGCTTCTTTGATATGCTGAATCTAAACATGTACTTTGATTTTTTATTATGGGCCCAGTTTTCAAGTTGGTCCAAATCAGGAACCAAAATTATTATATTAAGTATTGTGCAATAGCAAGAAATTTTCAATTGCACAGTATTCAGCAATAGCAAGAAATCTTCAATTGCACAGTATTCGGCAATAGCAAGAAATTTTCCATTGCACAGTATTGCGCAATAGCAAGAAATCTTCAATTGCACAGTATTGTGCAAGCAAGTATTTTCAATTGCACAGTATTGCACAATAGCAAGAAATATCTAATTGCACAATATTGTGCAATAGCAAGAAATTTTTTAATTGGAGTTATCTTTCTTTGTCCAGAATAGTAGTTGAATCAACTTAAATCATTGTTTTATACAATATACAATGTATATTCACTTTTACTACCACCTGATAAATTAAAACAATCTTTACCATTCAGTGATAACAAGCACTTTTTTTACATTTAATATTTTATGATGTATTTTTTTTATTGTTTTATACAATAAACAATGTATATTCACTTTTACTACCAACCAATCTTTACCATTCAGTGATAACAAGCACTTTATTTTACATTTTAATATTTTATGATGTATTTAAAAGAGTAGTTATTGTTGCAAACTCTATTAGAAATTTGAATTGATATCAGTTTTGGAAAAAGGGAAACGGGGATGTGAAAAAAAGGGGGGGGGGTTTAAATTTTTTTCATTTCAGATTTCATAAATAAGAAAATTTCTTCAAACATTTTTTTGAGAGGATTAATATTCAACAGCATAGTGAATTGCTCAAAGGCAAAAAAAAACTTTTAAGTTCATTATGTGTCAGAAACCTATGCTGTGTCAACTATTTAATTTTAGATTTAAAAAGTTTATAGAAGAAATCTTTAATTGATTTGTAAAATCTTGACATTTGTTTTGTGTAAAAAAAAACCCATGTAATGTCAAAAATTTGATCACAATCCAAATTCAGAGCTGTATCACGCTTGAATGTTTTGTCCATACTTGCCCCAACTTTTCAGGGTTCGACCTCTGCGGTTGTATAAAGCTGCGCCCTGCGGAGCACCTGGTTTTTCTTGTACTTATTTAATTTCTCCAATGACAATGTGGGGACTTGGGGTATGTGAGCGTGCTCACTAAGGTTCTTTAATTTGTATTATTTCAGGGACCACATATTTCAGCAGTAACATTAGCAGCTTATGAATGTAAATCTACAAACTTTCCAGAACCACCGTATCCAACAGAGTATGTATAAAGTTTATTATACCCCACGCAACGAAGTTGCGGAGGGTATAATGTTTTTGACCCGTCCGTCCGTCCATCAGTCAGTCCTGTTTCTTGTCATCGCAACATCTCTCAAACCACACAACAGAATTTCACGAAACCTTTTCAGATAATAAGGACATACTATGTAGTTGTGCATATTGACGGGAAATTGCGATTCAATTTTTTTTCTAGGAGTTACGCCCCTTTGAACTTATTTACTTTAATGTACTACTGCAACAGTTTGTCATCGCAACTCCTCTCAAACCACACAACAGAATTTCACGTAACCTTTTTAGATAATAAGGACATACTATGTAGTTGTGCATATCGACAGGAAATTAGGATTCATTTTTTTTCCCAGGAGTTACGCCCCTTTGAACTTATTTACTTTAATGTATTACTGCAACAGTTTGTCATCTCAACTCCTCTGAAACCGCACAACAAAATTTCATGAAACTTTGTAGATAATAAGGACATACTACGTAGATGTGCATATCGACAGTAAATTACGATTCAATTTTTTTTCTAGGAGTTACGCCCCTTTGAAATTATTTGATCAATATACTACTGCAAGCTTTTGTCATCGCAACTCCTCTCAAACCACACAACAGAATTTCATGAAACCTTTTCAGATAATAAGGACATACTATGTAGTTGTGCATATCGACGGGAAATTGCGATTCAATTTTTTTTCTAGGAGTTATGCCCCTTTGAACTTATTTACTTTAATGTACCACTGCAACAGTTTGTCATCGCAACTCCTCTCAAACCACACAACAGAATTTCACGAAACCCTTTTTAGATAATAAGGACATACTATGTAGTTGTGCATATCGACAGGAAATTACGATTCATTTTTTTTTCCAGGAGTTACGCCCCTTTGAACTTATTTACTTTAATGTACTACTGCAACAGTTTGTCATCTCAACTCCTCTGAAACCACACAACAAAATTTCATGAAACTTTGTAGATAATGAGGACATACTACGTAGATGTGCATATCGACAGGAAATTACGATTCAATTTTTTTTCCAGGAGTTACGCCCCTTTGAAATTATTTGATCAATATACTACTGCAAGCTTTTGTCATCGCAACTCCTCTCAAACCACACAACAGAATTTCATGAAACCTTTTCAGATAATAAGGACATACTACGTAGATGTGCATATCGGCAGGAAATTACGATTCATTTTTTTTCCCAGGAGTTACGCCCCTTTGAACTTATTTACTTTAATGTACTACTGCAACAGTTTGTCATCTCAACTCCTCTGAAACCGCACAACAGAATTTCATGAAACCTTTTCAGATAATAAGGACATACTACTTAGATGTGCATATCAACAGGAAATTACGATTCAATTTTTTTCCCAGGAGTTACGCCCCTTTGAACTTATTTGCCCAATATACTACTGCAACCTTTTGTCATCGCAACTCCTCTCAAACCACACAACAGAATTTCATGAAACCTTTTCAGATAATAAGAACATACTATGTAGATGTGCATATCGACAGGAAATTATGATTCAATTTTTTTTTTTTATACAATTTTTTTTTCTCATACTTATTTTATTTCTCCAATGACAATGTGGGGACGTGGGGTATGTGAGCGCGCTCACTAAGGTTCTTTAATTTAAAAATGTTGTGTTTAAAATTTTTATACCCCACCTAGGGGCAGTACCTTTTTAGGTCTGTGCGTCGTTTATTTGTCTGTCTATCCTGCTTCAGGTTAAAGTTTATGGTCAAGGTAGTTTTTGATGAAGTTGAAGTCCAATCAACTTGAAACTTATAGCATGTTCCCTATGATATGATCTTTTTTATGTTAATGCCAAATTAGAGTTCTGTCCCCAATTTCACAGTCCACTGAACATAGAAAATGATAGTGTTAATAGGGTATCCGTGTACTATTGACACATTCTTGTTTGCTAATACTTCCCATATTTCTTAATTTAGTAAGATACATGTATCAATGGATTCAGTGAATGCTTTATAAAATTTTGATTTAAAGTTTCTGAAAGACTTGCTTACTCTTAAATTTCACGGAATAGTATGATTGTGTTAATCTTCCTAAATTTTTAACCTTCCAATATAAACAGTATCTTTAAGTAGTTGGAAAGTTATTTTTCATTTGATACTTTTCTACTTCATCAAAAACAAAGTTTTGTGTTCAGTAATATTTTGAAGATTATATATAATTAATTTTCCTGTTTGAATTGTTTTATTTTGTGAATGATAGGAATCAATTCTGAATTTTATAATTTTCTGGATTTTTTTTAATAAATTTCTTATGTTGAAATAGCATTTTTCTTTAATTTGCTTGTGTTTCTTTCCCTATTAGTTGTATGACATATAGTTTCTTAAATATTTATTATAAAAAAGAAGATGTGGTATGATTGACAATAAGACTACTCTCCTCAAGAAACCAAAATGATACAGAAATTAACAACTATAGGTCACCGTACGGCCTTCAACAATGAGCTAAGCCCATACCGCAAAGGCCCGAAATGACAATGTAAAACAATTCAAACGAGGAAAACTAACGGCCTATTTTATGTAATTTATAAAATATATTGATGAACAGATTTAATTTTTAAACTGTGTTAACAAATAATGTCATATATGAATAAATGTATATAGATCCCTTATTTCATACACTAGATTAAATTTAAGTAATCTTGTATTTTTAGAATTGTTTGTCCGGAAGGTGTTACAGATGGCAGCACAATATCATTATGGACTATAATGAATAAAGTCAGACTTGAAGCTATTATGTGGGTATGTCATATATTCAACCTTTATGAAAATGATGTTGTCTCCTAAACTATCATAGCAAATAAAGAAACTCATCATATATATTTAGATAAAATTGAGAATGGATATAGGGAATGTGTTAAAGAGACAACAACCCAACCTGAGAGCAATATTCACCAAAGACCACCAATGGGTCATCAACACAAAGAGAAAAATCCCGCACCCATCAGTCAGGGGACTTACTGAAATAAGTGATTTTTAAATCACTTATTTAAGTAGCAAATTTGAGGTTTTGTCACAAATTGGGATTATGTAGTTTTTTTCAAAATTTTAAACACATAGGTTTAAATAACATCTTTTAATTAGTAAAATTAAAAAAAATGAACTTTTTGCTTCTTTTAAGTAGCAAGGTTTATGCCTTTGATGCTATCATTTAGCTGAAAATTCTATTTTAGTTGAAAAAATGCTATAATAATGGCTTTACATCATGTACATAATGAACTGATACTTTCTTAAAAGATTTTCCCCAGCAGTGGGAGTATTTTTCCTACGAAGTTCAAGGTTTCATCTTTCAGATTATGTAATAAAATTCTACTGTTCGCGATAAAAATTTCACTGTTCGGGGGGTGTTGAAATTAGTGGGGGTTATTAAAATAATGATACTTAAAGAAGTGAGTTTTGGGAAGGAAATTGAGGTCTGATACTTAAACAAGTGATTTTTATGTCATTATCCTAGATTCAGTACAAGGTCATCACCTGAAATGACCTGGTCATCCTAGACAACACAGATGTTGGTTCTGATACTTTAGAAACATAATTAGTCCCTGGATCATTAGTATTCTATATTTAAAGCTACAATAAAATTAAATCACTTCTCCTAGTGATTAACTTGTACTACTTAAATAGGTGATTATTAAAGAAAGACAACTCTAACTTCCAACCTTTATGGCAATAATGTTACTTGAATCAGTGATTTAGAAAATCACTTATTTAAGTAAGTCCCCTGACTGCCCATTACATGCTTTAGCTGGCCTCTAAACAAAAATGTGTACTAGCTCAGTGATAATGGATGTTAAACCCGAAATATATAAATGAACTAAAATTAAAAATCATACAAGACTAACACAGGCCAGAGGCTCCTGACTTGGGACAGGCACAAAAATGCAAGAATATTTTTTATACCACACCATACAAGAAGTACTAATTATTGGATAATTCATATTATAGAGTGAGAGATTAAAAAAATATATCTTTATGTTTCAGGGTGCTGGGACAGCACTTGGAGAATTGCCGCCCTATGTTATGGCAAGGGCAGCCAGGCTGTCAGGGGCAGATCTTGATGACGATGAGTTTGAAGAAATAGAAGAACTCATTCATGAGAAAAAAGAGCATCCTGAAGAATTAGTAAGTCTCACAGGTTATGGTCCGAGTGAGAGTGTGTACTGTTATTTTTGGCCTTTCATGTTTTTGTGGGTGCCTTCTAGTAATCACTCTGTTTTTTATGCCCCACCTACGATAGTAGAGGGGCATTATGTTTTCTGGTCTGTGGCTCCGTTCGTCTGTGCATCCATTCAGGTTAAAGTTTTTGGTCAAGGTAGTTTTTGATGAAGCTGAAGTCCAATCAACTTGAAACTTAGTACACTTGTTGCTTATGATATAATCTTTCTAATTTTAATGCCAAATTAGATTATTACCCAATTTCACAGTCCATCGAACATGGAAAAGGATAGTGCGAGTGGGGCATCTGTGTACTTTGGACACATTCTTGTTCTGTCTATTTTATAATTTTTACTTTTGTCCTTTGTGCATTTTGTTTAATTTTTGTGAAACCATTGACACAATTTAAAATGTAAGTGGCATTCTATCTTTTTTAAACTCCCCTTTCAACAACCTAAGCTTTTGAGGTTTAAATCTAGGAATCAGACTACCTATCTGTCTGTTGGTCACTTTACACAGTTGTAGAACTCTACCTGACAATGTACATGAAGGAATATAATCTTGGTCGTATTATGATAGGGGAGATAATTGAACCTACTTCAATATTACAATATGTGGCACCGTACTCGGGCTTGCAAAATCAATAGTCTTACTGCAAATCTCAAATTGCTGGGCAGCAGTGCAAATTTTGAAGTACTTAAGGCAAGAATTTTGTGATGTTTGCTTACTTTGCGAAATGTTCTGAAAGAGTAGAGGGCACCTTTATTTCTTTTCAAATTCTTTAATGATTATCTGTTCCATACTAATATTCAATTAAAAATATTTACTAATAAATATCAAAATGTAATATAATTCATTAGACATTTCTTATTTCTATTCATAGCATTGCATAATGATGTATAAACTACATTTTTACGTAAGAAGTTATTTATTGGATTTGGTGTTTCAGACAGCTGCTGGCGGATAATTTGGCTACGGTCATCACACGTTCAAGCCATGAATAAATTTAACAGTAATTTACTAAAAGCTAACACCTAATATCAAGTTGTATTTTTTCCCCAATATTTATTATGGATCGGATTTCTACATGTTTTACATACTTACAATGAAATTGTTTACAATTTACACAAAAACTTTCCAATATTTTTTATTTTTTTATTTTGTGTTTATTTAGCATCTGTACAGTCATAACAGTGTTCTAGAATCCTTTTCAACATTTTGAACTATAAACATTTTAAACGACCATGATCTTGAAAGTTGAAGAATTTCACTGAGTGACAAAAAGGTTTTTCTGAATTCCTGTTGCAAAAAGGGAATGGGGACTTATCATACTGAGCTTTTTATGGTAATTGTCTCTTGTAAGTGTAACTCCTCTTTAACATCTATGCACAGACATTGATGATACTTTCTCTAATTTTTGTGCTATTTTCACATTTCCTGACCGGTGTGAGAAAAATATTTCTCCTCACTAGTGAAAAATCTGTTCTCGGCAAATGATTAGTCGAAATTTGATTATGACATCTAAATGTTTTTTTTTTCTTCTGAATTGTCCTATTGTGACGCCATGAAAAAAGGCGGCAATGCCTGATGACGTCGCATATAAAGAACACAAGTTTCTGAAAATCTTTGAAAAAGAAGGATAAAAATCATTAGAGAAACAGATTCCGACACTATAACTCGTGTATTACAATATTTCTCCTCTTGAGACAGTTAAATTTTAAGCCTCGTGCTTTAAATAATAAAATTTAACTGTCTCGAGTGGAGAAATATCGTAATACACTTGATGCAGTGTAGGAATCTATATAGATACAGTTGTTGAACACTACTTGACGGTGTAAACAAAGAAACGTTATCTTGTTCTTACTGTCCGAGTGAAGATAATATTATTTATGGTTTTGGGGATATCCATTTTAAAATTCACTAACAGTGTAGGTATTATACCTCCCTTTTTAAGGGAGCTGTATATAGTAATTGTATGTTTAACTTGTTGGTCTGTTTGTCTGTTCATTCTCATGTCTCATATTTGGACTACTATATCTTCAGAAGTTTTTAGGCATCTTGTTTCTGAACCAGCATTGAAATGGATTTCATTTAAAAAAATTAAAGAATTTTTCTTGCATAATGATATTGAGCACATAAATAACCATATGCTACGTCTTAACAAAACTCACGACTTTGCTTCTTTGTTATGTTGGCTTGATTTGTCACACTTTTTACAGTGCTTAGAGGGTAGGACTTTGTTAGCTTTGTTCACTGTGTTTGTTAGTTATTACTGTAATTAATAACATTAAAGGCACCAATTTTTCTGCACCAGATGTGCATTTTGACAAGAAATGACTCTTCAGCAATGCTTTAGGTGGAAATATTTGAAAATCCAAAACTTATAAAAAAAAAAATAAGAGCATATGACCTAAAACGAGGAAAATATAGCTAGAAGCAAATTAGCAACAAAAAATTTATCCCTTATTTTAAATCAGTTCATATTTCAAGTAGATCTAGAGTTAACAATGGTTAAAAAGTAGAATTAAATGTGTCCAAATGCATTTAAATAGTAAACAAACAAGAAGGATTTGAAATTTCTGTTATCTCAAGCATGATAATTGGAAAAGAATTTTTAATATATTCTTGTCTATTGTTTTATTTTTTATTTTCAGGGATTTATGGAAAAATCTAAATTAGCTGTACATAACCTTGTACAGAAAGTTGGATTCTTTGGTATCTTAGCCTGTGCATCGGTAAGTACTGACCCCCAAGGGTGACTGGGGAATAGAAATATGGTCACTTGGTCTTCTCTCGACTGGCAGTAAAACGCTTGCTGAAGTGGGGTGTCCGTTTGGCTGTGCGGGATGTATCAAGTTCGCAGTCACGTCCGGTCAGAAAGGGGACGTTAAATCCGATGTCTCGTGTAGAGAGAGTGCCACGCTCTTTGCACGTAAAGAACCCTTGCAACAACTCTTTGAGGGGTCCGTAGGTGGCCTGTTGCAAGGCAAAATTTCTTTCCCTATCCAATAAACCCTCATTTTCCAGTGGCAGTCCAAATTTCCCCGACCATCATCCCAGATGGCCTCTATTGTGACAAGACCTACCTATTGTATTTATTGTGAACTTGTTCTCGTCCTGAATATGCATGAAATATTTGCCACTGGACGTTAAGCAACCAACAATCAATCAATCAATCGGTAAGTACTAAGCTAGATAAACATTACTGGGGTTTCTATGTAAGGTTTAATCTTAATAAATGGTACTTTTAATTTGTGTCTGAAATTCTGAATACTGTAAACCAACTTAATTTCGCGACCGATTAATTTTCGCGACTCTTGGGGGAAGAAAAATAACGCGAAATTAAATCGTAGCGAATATGTATAACTTGGATCTTTCCTTATTAAACTATATCAAGTTAACTAAAAAATCGCGAAATTAAATCGCCGTGAAGTAGACTAGCTGGAGATAAACGCGAAATAAAGTATCCGCGAAAATAAGTTGGTTTACAGTATAAAATTGAGAAAGGAAATGGTGAATATGTCAAAGCGACAACCACCCAACCATAGAGCAAACAACAGCCGAAGGCAACCAATGGGTCTTCAATGTAGCGAGAATTCCCGCATCGTAGGTGTCCTTCAGCTGGCCCCTATGCAGGTATTAATCTTAAAAACATCACTTCTGGAAAAACTTTTCCAAACGACAAAACATTTTTTCTATAAACATGGTCAATTTGTCCATTATCAGACAAAAAAACATGCTTTATTTTAATCTGTGCCTCTTTGTTCTTTAATTCTATTTTAAAATCTGTATAAGAAGTCTGTCAGTTAAATATATGAGTTGCAGATGCTCAGATGTTGGTACATATCTATTGATAAAATATTAAATATAGGCTAATTTTAGAAATTGGTATTGTAATCTTTTAAACATTGAAAAAGCATAGATTTTATTTAAGCTTACTTCATTGTGAAACTGGATTGCCTCTGAATTTGTATAAATTCAATTTTGATTGTTTTGATTATAAATTTTACTTTTTTTTACAGATACCAAACCCTCTGTTTGATTTGGCAGGAATAACATGTGGTCATTTTCTCATTCCATTTTGGACATTTTTTGGTGCAACATTAATAGGAAAAGCTGTTATTAAAATGCATATACAGGTAAGTTCTATGTTATGTTGTTGGGTAGCTATATCATAATGAATACTCATTTATTGTAATTCATACACATTTGCAGTGTACTATAGAACTAGAGGCTCTAAAGAGCCTGTGTCGCTCACCTTGGTCTATGTGAATATTAAACAATGGACACAGATGGATTCATGACAAAATTGTGTTTTGGTGATGGTGATGTGTTTGTAGATCTTACTTTACTAAACATTCTTGCTGCTTACAATTATCTCTATCTATAACAGTACTTTCTGTGGAAAATGTTATTGAAAATCTTCAAATTTTAAGAAAATTGTTAAAAATTGACTATGAAGGGCAATAACTCCTTAGGGGATCGTCGTCGTCGTCCGAATACTTTTAGTTTTCGCACTCTAACTTTAGTAAAAGTGAATGGAAATCTATGAAATTTTAACACAAGGTTTATGACCACAAAAGGAAGGTTGGTATTGATTTTGGGAGTTTTGGTCCCAACATTTTAGGAATTAGGGGCCAAAAAAGGGCCCAAATAAGCATTTTCTTGGTTTTCGCACTATAACTTTAGTTTAAGTTAATAGAAATCTATGAAATTTTGACACAAGGTTTATGACCACAAAAGAACGGTTGGGATTGATTTTGGGAGTTTTGGTTTCAACAGTTTAGGAATTACGGGCCAAAAAAGGGCCCAAATAAGCATTATTCTTGGTTTTCGCACAATAACTTTAGTTTAAGTAAATAGAAATCAATGAAATTTAAACACAATGTTAATGACTACAAAAGGAAGGTTGGTATTGATTTTGGGAGTTTAGGTCCCAACAGTTTAGGAATTAGGGGCCAAAAAGGGACCCAAATAAGCATTTTTCTTGGTTTTCGCACCATAACGTTAGTATAAGTAAATAGAAATCTATGAAATTTAAACACAAGGTTTATGACCATAAAAGGAAGGTTGGTATTGATTTTGGGAGTTTTGGTCCCAACAGAATAAGGGACCCAAAGGGTCCAAAATTAAACTTTGTTTGATTTCATCCAAATTGAATAATTGGGGTTCTTTGATATGCCGAATCTAACTGTCATGACTGTGTATGTAGATTCTTAACTTTTGGTCCCGTTTTCAAATTGGTCTACATTAAGGTCCAAAGGGTCCAAAATTAAACTTAGTTTGATTTTGACAAAAAATGAATCAGTTAGGTTCTTTGATATGCTGAATCTAAAAATGTACTTAGATTCTTGATTATTGGCCCAGTTTTCAAGTTGGTCCAAATCGGGGTCAAAAATTAAACTTTGTTTGATTTCATCAAAAATTGAATAAATGGGGTTCTTTGATATACCAAATCTAACTATGTATGTAGATTCTTCATTTTTGGTCCTGTTTTCAAATTGGTCTACACTAAAGTCCAAAGGGTCCAAAATTAAACTTAGTCTGATTTTAACAAAAATTGAAATCTTGGGGTTCTTTGATATGCTGAATCCAAAAATGTACTTTGATTTTTTATTATGGGCCCAGTTTTCAAGTTGGTCCAAATCAGGATCTAAAATTATTATATTAAGTATTGTGCAATAGCAAGTCTTTTCAATTGCACAGTATTGCGCAATGGCAAGAAATATCTAATTGCACAATATTGTGAAATAGCAAATTTTTTTTTAATTAGAGTTATCTTTCTTTGTCCAGAATAGTAAGCAAGAAATATCTAATTGCAAAATATTGTGCAATAGCAAGATTTTTTTTTAATTGGAGTTATCTTTCTTTGTCCAGAATCAACTTAAATCTTTGTTATATACAATATACAATGTATATTCACTTTTTACTAGCAACTGATAAATTAAAATAATCTTTACCATTCAGTGATAACAAGCAGTTTTTTTACATCTTAATATTTTATGATGTATTTAAATGAGTAGTTATTGTTGCAAACTCCATTAGAAATTTTAATTGAGATTAGTTTTGGAATAAGGGAAAGGGGGATGTGATTAAAAAAATTGGGTTCAATTTTTCTCATTTGAAATTTCATAAATAAAAAAGAAAATTTCTTCAAACATTTTTTTGAGAGGATTAATATTCAACAGCATTGTGAATTGCTCTAAGAGAAAACAAAAATTTTAAGTTCATTAGAACACATTCATTCTGTGTCAGAAACTTATGCTGTGTCAACTATTTAATCACAATCCAAATTTAGAGCTGAATCCAGCTTGAATGTTGTGTCCATACTTGCCCCAACCGTTCAGGGTTCAACCTCTGCGGTCGTATAAAGCTACGCCCTGCGGAGCATCTGGTTTATTTTTAGTTTTTTTTGGTATAAGATAAAAACAAGAGTATCTGTTTATTTCAGATGAGGGTAAGTATCAAGGAGCACGTCGTGTGTGAGTGCATCCTTGAAGTTTTCTGTAGTACTGTTTTTGGTAATTTCAGGGGTTAGTTTGTTCCAGTCTTTGATGGTTTGACAGAAGAAAGAAAATTTATAGCTGTCTTTATTGCAATGAATTTGTCTGTAGGATTCTTTATTGGTGGATCTTGTAGTAGACTGACTCTGTTGTAATACATTTTGCGATGGAATGGCTATGTTTTCATTTACAATTTTGTGGAACATTATAAGCCTTGTTCGTAGTCGACGTTCTTGTAATGTTTGCCATTTCATGGTATCTAGCATCTCAGACACACTGCTGGTATTGTGATGTCTATTGCACACATACCTTGCTGCCCGTCTTTGTACTTTTTCCAGTGATTTTATATTTTCGTTTGTAAATGGGTCCCATACAGTACAACAGTATTCCAACTTTGGTCTTATGAGTGTTTGGTACGCTCTTTCTTTAATTGTTTGCGATTGGACTTTAAGGTTTCTTCTGATGAAACCTAAAGATTTATTTGCTTTTGCAGCAGTTTGTTGGATGTGGGTGTTCCAGTTTAGGTCTGCTGAGATGGTGATGCCTAAGTATTTTGCATGTTTTACAGATTCTAAGATGTGTCCATACATGTTATAATAAAAGTGGATGGGATTTCTTTTTGTTGTTATATTCATGATGTTACACTTGTCTGGATGGAAAGACATAAGCCAATCTTTTTCCCATTGTATGGCAGCTTCTAGGTCTTCTTGAAGCTTGAGGCAGTCGTTTTGAGTTTTAATTTGTCGGTAGATTATACTATCATCTGCAAAGAGTCTGATTTTGCTATGTTGGATGTAATCTGGGAGGTCATTTATGTAAATTAAGAATAGTATCGGTCCTAGCACTGTACCCTGTGGGACTCCTGATGAGACTGGTATTTTTGAAGATGACATGTTTTCTAAAAGTACTGTTTGTGTTCTGTTTGAAAGAAAGGAGTCTACCCAGTTAATGATTTGATCTGATATGCCAAAGTATTTCATTTTGTATAGTAATCTTTTGTGTGGTACCTTGTCGAAAGCTTTAGCAAAATCCATGATAATAAGATCTGTTTGTATGTTCTTGTAGTTGTTTTGGAATAATTCATGTATCAGTGATTTTAGCAAGTCCAAATAATTATGACGTCTGGCAAGGCTATTTTAATTTTTTTCTGGGACGCCTTCCTACGACGTCATAACGCCGAAGCCATTTTTTACATCTGGAGTTTGAGAGCAAATTTTGGGGGGAACTTTGACACCTAATTTTAGGAAGTCGTCCCAGAAAAAAAATAAAATAGCCTTGCCAGACGTCATAATTACTTGGACTAGATTTTAGCATGCATTAAAACGCATCAAGCAGCTAGAATGCAAAAGTTTATTATCTAAAGTTTTCCCAACATTCTATGACTGACGTTTTGATAATTTTTCTTTTCAGGTAATTAATAACATAGTTACTTCAAAAACTTCATAAGAAACAACGAAGCCCTGCAATAATTAATGAAAAAATATTAACTACTTCCTGTAGGTCGTGATGTTTTCGCCTGGTTTTTGCATGCTGGGATTTAAAATACAATCATTAAAAGTCTTGGCTTTTAATCATATTTTAACGTAATTGTAAGCTCACCAATGACTTATGCTTTATCTAATAACCATCTGATAATAAGAAGATAAAACACACAGACGTGCAATTGTACACATTCATGAGATAAATTTTCTATGTAAAACGTATATATTTGAATTATTTTTGTAGACAACACAAAAAGTTATAAATTTATTTTTAATTAATGCATTTTCGGACTAATTAAGTGAATAAATTAACGTACAATAATCTGTTAAGACAATATGTTGGTGTACTCTTATTGATTGACCTTTTACTACCTCTGCTATGACTGTGTGTGTATTCACGGTTCTGTGGCAATACTCGTAGATGGCTTGTTGAAAGGTAAATTGTTATTTGCACTTCAGTATTTAACCACGCCTCTAGGGCACACCTTGCCAGGTGTGACTGTCTATTCGGATCAGTGGATTATAAAACAAGGGAGCATTTACAATGTAATACACACATTTAAAGTACATACTCAAGTTGGTGACGAATAAAAATAGATCGCCGTGGAATTATTTAATTATATTTGGTGCTATTATCATGATTATTTATTTGAATTCAAATAAGTTAATTTACTAAGAAATAAACAATTTTTGGTTAAAGACGGGAAACCTAATTCATGTGTCAGAATGAAATGATATACACCGCTTGTCCTTGATTTATGTCTCATAAAAAAGGGGAACTTAGAAATTAGAAATAGCTTAACCAAAGCATTTTGATTGTCTTAATTAGGCAAAAAAATGTACGAGTTAGACTTTTGAAAGCCATGTATTAATTAATATCTGAAACTATCTGAAGATAACTCTACCGAAGCGGAATATAATATGTACGAATACTTTTGTTTTCACATCTTTTCACATTTATGATTAATTATTGTTATCTATTGTTCATTTAATTACTTAATTAGTACCTATATGTCTACTGCTTGGCATTAAATCTCTGTGTGGAAGGAAGGGATTATTACAAATAGATTATATTATTTGGATGAGGATTTGAGCTAGCCTATAAAAACACATTAATTAGTTAACATACATTCAAGACCAAAGGATATTAACTTTGATGATTCAATTAACTTTTACTTAAAAACAACAGACAACGAATTTAATGTCATCTTTCCCTATTTTTGAATGTAATTATAAGTCTGTTCAACTGGCAAGAATACCCCTAAAGCGGACAAGCAGTTTATTCTTTAAGTTGCTGTCATTGAATATCAAGAAAGAAAATAAATCCCGAAATTGATTTGAAACTGTACGTAATACTTAATAGTTTTCCTAGAAAATATTCACATCCCTTGGGGATTATCAGTGTACCTCCAGTTGCATATATATATTACATGAATGTCGGAACAATTGTGATGATGACGAATTTCTTCCTTTATTCGAGAACAATCTATTTGATATATAAATCTGTGATTTTACTATGTTCATAACTTTGATGAACCAAAGCAAGTTATATATCGACCTGTATTTAAATCAAATTGGTTCTCTTCTTCTTCTTCTTCTTTTGGTATACAAAAGTCTATCGAATTCGTTGATTACATACCGTTGGCATACGTTGACTAGTCTATTTACAAAACTTTTACCCAAATTTACACAAAATGTATGTTCCTTTCTTATGTTCAATGTATACATGTATATATTTTAAATTACGCTATAGTTCCGTAACTTTCTATCCAGGCGTATAAACGAATCGACAACAAGTGCGTACATTTTTTAAATCAATATCTGGTATGTTCCAATCTGTCCTTTACTATTGACAACGAGTATATATTACATTTTTCCAAATAAACCCTTGGAAAAAATATGTAAATAGATTTCTACTTTCTTCAAATCTTTGTGGTTTATAGACATATCATGATTTTTTTATCGGAGAAGATGACAAAATAGCGGAATGCAGACAATTGATACTCAAAATTTAAAATCAATGGTGATCTCTTCAGGGCTTCCAAAAAACATTTGAGCCAGCCGGACATTTTATATCTGATCCCGATTTTAATCCCTTAAGAGTAAAGACTAAGTCACAAAAGGCAATTATGGTAATCAGAAGGCCATTCCAATGATAATGACATTAGATTAAAAAACGATTTTAAACTTTACTTTGTTTTGGATGTTTGGATGTAAACTGTTAAATTGGCAGTGCATCATTCGAAGTGTGCACATCAGCGTGCTCATATCTACCATAGACTCTTTATTTGTGCAAAATGACATGTCAAAAACTTCATTTTCGTTTTTAAAATCACGTTTTTCTAAAACCGGATGTTGACTTGACAATGGTAAAACATGGACCATAAACGGATACGTAAAATCCGTGTACGTTTGCAAAGCATGACTGTGAGTGAAGAAGCTCTTTCCACGTTATTTCTTCAACAAAATGCTTGAAATGAACGTTTAGATAAAGGTATCAATGATAATTTTAGCATTTTGAAGAAATAAAGGATGCATAATTAAATTTCCCACCTTTGCACATGCGCACACGTGTTCTAGTTCATTCGACGTAGTTCTGACGATTTTTCATTTAAACCTTTTAAATTTTTTTATCAAATCATGTAGATAAACTAATTTCTTATAATTTTAATCTTTTGGACTTAATCAATGAGCTACAAACCGCTGAAATATAAAAAAATAATTGTGAATAGACCGATCAATTTATTACGATGTCCGGTACTGACTACTGAACATAGTTTACCTGTCACCTGAACAGGTAGATATCACCTGTCCAACAACTAATTAGCCTTGATTAAAATTAGAAAGTATTGAAGTAGGGGTTGTTTTGATAGTAATTAATCATCATGTCACTTTTATGACCGGAAATGTGTAGATGTTAAAGGCAAAAGGTTGGGTCAAAAAGATCGTGAATTATGTTAAAATGACCGAAAAAGCCTTGAAAACTAAAATGTATATGACCGTTTCATGCTTTGCCCAGCCGGACTTTAACCGGACATTAATCAAATGTCCGGAATATATGACCGTTTTGGAAGCCCTGGATCTCTTATCTAGCGGAATAAAACTTTAATATCTATAAATTTGAGCATTTTTATACAGAATGGACATAATATCAATTTTTGATTGTTTTGCGAAGTTTCCCTTTAAACCAACAATCCTGCAAAATGTTCAACTGGTTAAAAAATGTATAAAAAATATCCATTACCTCTTATACATAATTAAAAATACACATTTAGTTTATATGAGAGAAAAAAATATTTACATCAACCCCAAAAAATGTGAATAAAATTAAGTGAATATCTCTAGACAACCTCTTCCTTAATTAACTCTTCTTGCGTAAATACTGAAAAATTTCTGGACAACCCATTCCTTATTATACCCCCGCTTTAAAAAAGGGGGGGTATACTGTTTTACCTCTGTCTGTCCTTCCGTCAGTCCCATGAATATTTTCGTCGCATTTATTGAAATCTACGTTTTGTATTACGAAAATCTTAGATTGAAACCATTTTTCTCTTAAAAAAAGGTTTGTTGGTTTATTTTTACAACTTTCCAAAAAATACTTTCTGTCTCTTCCGGTACTACTTTTCTATTGAGAGCGAACAATTTGATTTTGAGCTTAATACATTTTATGCTTCTTCATAAAGTGATCATAATTGGCTTTAGTTTACGTTTAATCCATTTAATCCATTAAAAGCGTCATTCATTCCCAATCTCTTGTCAAACATTGTTTATTGTTGGACTCATTTTTGTTAAAAAAAAATTTGGCTGCCATTGCACACTACGGTTCGGAACCGGACCAGATATGACAAAAATCCGCATTTTCACGATAGAGAACTTCGCATAAAAAGACTATTTTTCTGAAAACTTTGTCAAAAATATATATATCATTTTGATGTAAAGATTAGAAACAACTGGAACTAAATCATTGGCCCAATTGGGTACCTTGAAACAATGAATTTCATAGACATGATGAAGAAAAAAGTTTTTAAATTGAGATTTTTTTGCTATTTATAACACTTTCTTTACTCTTTTGATATAAAAAAAAAGGTTCCTTTTTTGTACTAGATATTTATATGTTTATCATTGTATATATATACAAGTTGCACTATGATAAATCATTCATTCATTTTACTTTCATCATGTTCATGACTTATAGTAACTGAAACCATATATATATATTTTTATTTGGCACAAGAGGCAAAAAATAATTCTGTAACTATAAATGAATAAATAAAACAAACTGAAACAACTGTATTCATGGTATTAGTGATTAGTCTAATTGTATTCTCAGTAATGAATTGAACAATATAAACATATACATGTATAACATAAAGGAAATCAATGGAAATAGAGCATCGCTGAGACGCGACAAATGACACAGTTAATTTTTTTTTACGCCAAATGGGATGCTATCTTCTGGGGATAACACTGCACTTGTAAGAAAGGGACTTCAGGATCAGCCTTTCTGAGATCCATAAATAATTGTACTACAAATGTAGCTATTTCTTCATAATATAATAGTGAAAAAAAAACCTATTATTAATGTTGTTAATCATAAATATGAATCCAGCTGTTCACAATCTTTTTACCGATTTACTCCTATCACAATTTTATAGTATTGAACACAATCATGACAATATACATGTATACACATATACATACATGTTCATGTATGTAGTATATATGCACATGGGTAAAACATTTTTTGATGAACTGAACATGATAGATATATATTTTTTTAATTTCTACTTCAGGTGGAAAATATTAGCTGCAGTTTATCATTGTTTATTATGATTTTCAAATGTTTGCATAACATGGACAGCTTATGACATATGATTTTTTTCTTCAATTTGCACAGGATTATGTATAGTCTGCTACAACATATACAAGAGATGCAGTCAAAAGAATGCTACATGTATGACTGAGGAAGAGAATTACCAGCTCAGCTACAAGTACCACCGGAGCCATTAATAGATGTATGTACATGTACAAACAAAACTTTTAAAAAAAATGTTCTTAGTTCATGTAGCTATAAACATGTACATGTAATGTATACTTTATACATGTACATGTAGTTCATTATGATTGTCTAGTCCAGTACATGTACATGTAAGTCATGAAAAAAATCTAATATATCAAAAATGTAAAGTTCTTACATTTTTATGGTCTACTACCTACGATAGTAGAGGGGCATAATGTTTTCTGGTCTGTGCGTCTGTCCGTCCTTCCGACCGTCCGTCCTTCCGTCTGTCTGTCTGTTCGTTCAGGTTAAAGTTTTTGGTCAAGGTAGTTTTTGATGAAGTTGAAGTCCAATCAACTTCAAACTTAGTACACATGTTCCCTATGATATTATCTTTCTAATTTAATTGCCAAATTAGAGTTTTGACCCCAATTTCATGGTCTACTGAACATAGAAAATGATAATGCGAGTGGGGCATCCGTGTACTATGGACACATTCTTGTTAATACTTTGCATGCTTTGATTAAATATTCATGTTTTAATTTGTCAATGATCTGGAAATGATCAAAAATTAAAAAAAAAGTAACCTTGATTGGCATAAATGAAAACTTGGCCGAAAAGGACTTAAAATGAAATTGAAAAAAAAAAATATGTAATGATCTGCCCGAAAAGCATGAAAAGGACTTCAAATGATTTTTAAATTTTTTTTTTATGTAATGATCTGTAAAAAGAACTGTGTTATCTCTAAAAGTAGGAGCTATATTGTGTCACTCCATTTGTCCTTGGCCAGTTGGTCCTAAAAAATTCAGTGACTCAATTTCAGTCACATGTTTCTCTGAAACTACTTCTTATACTGACTATTTTATGTATGAGCTTCACAGTGATAACTTGTAATATTTGAGCACTTTTCAGATCTATCAAACACCTACACAATGTACATGTACTGCCTGTAAGCAGAAAATTGGAACTACAAGGGGGATAATTGGTATTTGTAATATGACATTGCTGCCTTCTTGTTAAAATTTCATAATTTTTGCAGGAAAATCAATTTGATCCAGAGAGTCATTACAATACTAGGAAAAGAAAATATGTTTATGCATCTCAAACCAGTGATAAGGTAATTATGGACAATGATGGATAATAACTTCAACTGCTTTGTGAGCTCTTGTTGGATGAGTGGCAGCTGGCATTTTTACATCTGCTGTTCTTCAAATTACATCTTTCAATCTTCTCCTCTCAAACTGAATAGCCAATAAGAAGTACATATATATTGAAGTACAAGTAATTCATGATAAAAAAAATCTTTAAAACTTTATCCTCTGAATTTCTGAGCCAATCAGGACAACACTTGTGAAATGGTCCATAGATGATCCTCTTTGAAAACTAATGTACATGAGGTGACCATTTGGATTCCTGTAATGTATTTGAATTTTGAAAATTTGGCCTTACTTTTAAATTGGTCCACATTGAGCATGTTGAGGTCCAAAGGATCCCAAATTAATCTGTGTGATTACACCACAAACTAATTATTCTGGTACTACGATATGCTTATACTAACTGCATTAAGATTTTTTATTTTTGAACCAATTTAAATTAATCCATATTAAAGTCCAAAAAGTCCAATATTATAAAAAAAAGAAGATGTGGTATGATTGCCAATGAGACAACTCTCCACAAGCAATGACGACAAAGAAATTAATAATAATTGCCTTTAGATTAGTTCACATTTAGATCCAAAGGGTCCAAAATTAAACTTTGTTTGATTTTAATAAGAAGAAAAAATGAAATTTGTATCCATATTTTAGTGTTTGTGTCCAGTTTTCAAATTTTCTTAAATTTCAGAGACCAATTAAATTTCGTTCGATTTCAATAAAAATGAATCATATTGGCTATATTTAGATTTTGATTTTGAGCCTTTGTATCAAATTGGTCCAAATTTATGTTCAAATTAAGCTTTGTTTGATTTTATCAAAAATTTAATTCTTGGGGTTTCTGATATGCTGAATCTAACCATGTGTATTTAGATTTAGAATATTGGGTAATACAGAAGGTAATGTAATGTCATACATGTCATATATTAAGTTCTTTGATCAAATTCTTTAAGTCAGGAACTTTTGATGTGTCAAATATTTAATCACAATCCAATTTTAATATAATTTTATATAATTTAAATTTTTATAAAATTATTGTTGATTAGAAATTTAGGATAGATACAGTAAGTCTCACAGCCATCCAATATCATGAATATGATGACAATTAGCATGTTCATGTAGCCTAAGATTATACCTTGATATTGGTTTATTTGAGAAATTTAAAACATAGAGTTTTATATACCTTCAATACTTGCAAACATCATGAACATTATAGGATTAAACACATTTTTTCTAGAGGTTATTGCTGTAATGGCTGTGTAAACCGGGGCGATTAACTCACAAACTAAATATTCAGATTTGTATATATATGTCAAGTTTGTGAGCAGGGTTTCCCCTGGGTCAATTATTAATTTTGCCACCTCTTTCGCCAGAACAATATATTTTTCGCCACTTTATTATTTTATTCGCCAAGTATCATAAATATACTGTTTGTTTGAAATTTCCCTTCTTTCTATCTTCTCCCCCTCCCCCAACCAAAATGAGTTTGCCCTATTGTTGTCTATGATTATTCTCAAACTCATCTTTTAGTTTACATTGTAAATTGTAATGAAGAAACACTAAACACTACTTTTTATACGATGGCAAAAATTGAAAATTTTTTGGTCGTTTATTGGTATCACGTTGGGGTCAGCGTCGTTGTCGTCGTCCGAATACTTTTGGTTTTCGCACTAAAACTTTAGTTTAAGTAAATAGAAATCTTTGAAATTCAAACACAAGGTTTATGACCATAAAAGGAAGGTGGGATTGATTTTGAAAGTTTTGTCCCATCAGTTTAGGAATTAGGGGCCAAAAAGGGCCCAAATAAGCATTTTCTAGGTTTTCGCACTATAACTTTAGTTTAAGTGAATAGAAATCAATGATATTTTGACACAAAGTTTATGACCACAAAAGGAAGGTTGGGATTGATTTTGGGTGTTTTGGTTCCAACTGTAAGGAATTAGGGTAAAAAAAGGGGCCCAAATAAGCATTATTCTTGGTTTTTGCACAATAACTTTAGTATAAGTAAATAGAAATCATTGAAATTCAAACACACGGTTTATCAACACAAAAGGAAGGTTGGGATTGATTTTGGGAGTTGAGATCCCAACAGTTTAGGAATTAAGGTCCAAAAAGGGGCCCAAATAAGCATTTTTCTTGGTTTTCGTACCATAACTTTAGTATAAGTTAATACAAATTTATGAAATTTAAACACAAGGTTTATGACCATGAAAGGAAGGTTGGGATTGAGTTTTGGTCCCAACAGTTCAGGAATAAGGGGTCCAAAGGGTCCAAAATTAAACTTTGTTTGATTTCATCAAAAATTGAATAATTGGGGTTCTTTGATATGCCGAATCTACAAAAAATGTTACTGTGTATGTAGATTCTTAATTTTTGGTCCCGTGTTCAAATTGGTCTACATTAAGGTCCAAAGGGTCCAAAATTAAATTTAGTTTGATTTTAACAAAAATTGAATCCTTGGGGTTCTAGGTGTAATACCACCAAATCATGGTACGTCACATCCGGTTGTATACGAAAGTAGGTCTAAAAAAATATTCCCTTGAATTTGACAGTTGTAGGTAATTAATCCTACATTTTATTACAGTAAAAACATTTCTGTGTCATAAACATATGTCTTGGGTATTTCAAAACACCATTATTTTTTATTTTGGATTTCTATAGAAAATTTTGTAATCTTGAGGTTACATGGTGACTAAACCTTATACACAGATAAAATAAGGGGAGACATTTGATTGATTAACTTCCAATGATGGTTATTTTCTTATATGTAATTAAATGTTATGTGAATTTTTTACTATAGTACTGGACAGGATAAAACTTTACTCATGCCAAGTATTTCTTTATTTGAAACAAAGATAAATTCTGCACATTTTTTTGAAAAGTGCAAATTTAACAAAGACTGATAGGGGAAAATCAATGGTGGTATTACACCTTGATATGCTGAATCTAAAAATGTACTTAGATTTTTGATTATTGGCCCTGTTTTCAAGTTGGTCCAAATCAGGGTCCAAAATTAAACTTTGTTTGATTTTAACAAAAATTGAATTCTTGGGCTTCTTTGATATGCTGAATCTAAACATGTACTTAGATTTTTTATTATGGGCCCAGTTTTCTAGTTGGTCCAAATCAGGATCCAAAATTATTATATTAAGTATTGTGCAATAGCAAGAAATTTTCAATTGCACAGTATTCAGCAATAGCAAGAAATCTTCAATTGCACAGTATTGTGCAATAGCAAGTATTTTCAATTGCACAGTATTGCGCAATAGCAAGAAATATCTAATTGCACAATATTGCACAATAGCAAGAAATTTTCAATTGGAGTTATCTTTCTTTGTCCAGAATAGTAGTTGAAGCAACTTAAATCATTGTTTTATACAATATACAATGTATATTCACTTTTACTACCAACTGATAAATTAAAACAATCTTTACCATTCAGTGATAACAAGCACTTTTTTTACATTTTAATATTTTATGATGTATTTAAATGAGTAGTTATTGTTGCAAACTCCATTAGAAATTTGGATTGAGATCAGTTTTTGGAATAAGGGAAAGGGATATGTGAAAAAAAAATTGGGGGGGAAGGGAGGGGGGGGGGGTCATTTTTTCTCATTTCAGATTTCATGAATAAAAAGAAAATTTCTTCAAACATATTTTTGAGAGGATTTATATTCAACAGCATAGTGAATTGCTCAAAGGCAAAAAACAAATTTTAAGTTTATTAGACCACATTCATTCTGTGTCAGAAACCTATGCTGTGTCAACTATTTAATCACAATCCAAATTTAGAGCTGAATCCAGCTTGAATGTTGTGTCCATACTTGCCCCAACCGTTCAGGGTTCAACCTCTGCGGTCATATAAAGCTGCGCCATGCGGAGCATCTGGTTTAAAATAAGCTCTTTGCTTTTTGTCGAGCCTTCGACTTTAGTCGAAAAAGCGAGACTAAGCGATCCTACATTCCGTCGGCGTCGGCGTCGTCGTCGTCGGCGGCGTCCACAAATATTCACTCTGTGGTTAAAGTTTTTGAAATTTTAATAACTTTCTTAAACTATACTGAATTTCTACCAAACTTGGACAGAAGCTTGTTTATGATCATAAGAAAGTATCTAGAAGTAAATTTTGTAAAAATAAAATTCCATTTTTTCCGTATTTTACTTATAAATGGACTTTGTTTTTCTGCGAGGAAACATTACATTCACTCTGTGGTTAAAGTTTTAAAAATTTTAATAACTTTCATAAACTATCCTTGATTTGTACCAAACTTGGACAGAAGCTTGTTTATAATCATAAGATAGTATCAAGAAGAAAATTTTGTAAAAATAAATTTCCACTTTTCCGTATTTTACTTATAAATGGACTTAGTTTTTTTTGCCAGAAACAAAACATTCACTCTGTGGTTTAAGTTTTTAAAATTTTTATAATGTTCTTAAACTATCCTGGATTTCTACCAAACTTAGACAGAAGCTTGTTTCTGATCATAAGATATTATTCAGAAGTAAATTTTGTAAAAAAAAAATTCACTTTTTCCGTATTTTACTTATCAATGGACTTAGTTTTTCTTCCAGTTAACATTACATACAGTCTGCAGTTAAAGTTTATACAACATTTATTAGATTCATAAACTATCCTGGATTTTTTACCAAACTTGGAAGCTTCTTTCAATCAAAAGACAGTATCGAGAGGGAAATTTTTATTGATGTTTTTCCTCATTTTGTTGAGTCTGCGATTAACAGCAAAAGTAGGCGAGACACTGGGTTCCGCGGAACCCTTACAAATTTTTTAGCTTATAGGGAAAGGGGGGGGGTCCATTATATTTGGAACAACTTACCTTAAAGAGGGGTCCACTTACTTTCACTTTTAAAGAAGAGATACAAGTCCAGGAAGAAAATAAATTCCTGGACATGTCTGACCTTATAATTGCAGATAGATGTAAAGCTCTTTAGGAAAGGTTTCTTATTTTTTTAAAACAAAACAAATTTTGTATCACTTTAAATGGATCCCTCATTACATTTGTAGTAAAAAAAAAAAATACATTGAAGGGTTAACATGCATTTGAGTTGTTGATCTCAACCTGTTGAATATATTCCTTCATCCGGACAGTTTTCTATTCCAAACCAATGATATGAAAAAGTTGACGTAAAAATATGAAAAAGTTGAGACGTAAAAACTATCCTTGAAACACATGCATCGCCAAAACGACTTTAATGAAAAAAGACCATTTCAAATCAATTATCTATATCAAAGCCAAAAGTTGGCTTTAAACACGTGCGACGCAAAGTGGTAAAATCCTTTATGTGACATGTGACATATATGTCATTTAATCATATCATTTTGTCAAACAATACAATTAACACCTTCATCGATTAGTTCTTTGTTGCTTATAGCTATTTTAAAAGGTGGTACCCAACACTTTCACTAAAATTAATATGGCTCGTTTAATTTTCATAAAATTTTGTCAAGTATGTACTTTGACCCTTTAACAAAAATACAAAAATTTCAAAAATTTTGAACCAACTGTTTTGTCAGAAGAATTACACTGGTTATATAGCAGTTTGACAAACACCAATTTTGATCATTGAGAAGCTAAATATTCCTTTTACAACACAACGTAATTAAAACATTTAGATGACTTTACAGAGTTATCTCCCTGTTGTGTTAGGTACCATCTTAAATGCAATCACCTGATTATTGATTTTTTGTCAAAATTTTAACAAGCTTAAGGTCAATTCAGAGTATTGTCTGATCAGGTAAAGTCTGAGAAACTCAAAACAAACCAAATAAACAAGATTAAATTCTTTTGCAAATGATGGAATTTATTCACCACAATTATTATTTTTTCAAAATACGAAAATGGCAACTGCCAGCGTAAACCCTGTTTGTGAGTAAGAGACCCAGTTTACACATCAATAACCTCTAGAAAAAATGTGTTTAATCCTTATAATTCTTCAGGCAATCATAAGCGATTATTAATTAACATCATTTAATTGATGACTACTATATTTACCACCAAAAGCACAATGGAATATTGTAACTAAGGAGTATGCCACCATCTTTACTTTCTAAAAACCATAAATGTCCGATAAATGCAACAGGATTTAAAAAGAAATAGCACTTACCTCAAAAACTTCATTTTAACTAGATATAAACTGAATTTGAAGTGTACAAGTAACGAAATAATCTTCCCTTTGAAAGTTTTCAAAAACGAAAGCATTTAGAGCAAATCTGACATGGGGTAAAAATGTTCATTAGGTCAAGATCTATCAGCCCTGAAATTTTCAGACGAATCAAACTAACCATTGTTGGGTTGCTGCCACTTAATTGGTAATTTTAAGGAAATTTTGCAGTTTTTGGTCATTATCTTGAATATCATGATAGATAAAGATAAACTGTAAACAGCAAAAATGATCAGCAAAGTAAGATCTACAAATAAGTTAAATATGACCAAAATTGTCAATTGACCCCTTAAGGGGTTATTGTCCTTTAATGACAATTTTTTCACAATTTGTTCATCATATTTGCTAACTTTAAAAAATCTTCTCCTCTAAAACTACTCAACCAAATTCAACCAAACTTCAACTGAATGATCAGTAGGGTGTATAAAATAAAGTTTGTGTTTTATTTTCTATTTTGTCTAAAAACATGGCCGTCATGGCTAAAAATAGAACACAGGGTAAAATGCAGTTTTTGGCTTATATCTAAAAAACTCCAGCATTTAGAGCAAATAAGACTAGAAGTTAAAATATTTATTAGGTCAAGGTCTACCTGTCCTGAAATTTTCAATTTGCAATTTGCAAAAAAAATAATTTGTTGTGCTACTTCCAAAAAATAGAAAATATTCTGACCAGAAAAAAACCCATGTCCCCCTACAAGTTAAATGGTCCATGCCTAACTGTTATTAATGAAATCATTTAACTGTTTTGCTGTTATTGGAGCCCCTTGCCCCTTCTCAGCAGTGGAATAAATTCAAATCATGAATGAAGAAATTCGAAAGAATAACAATTTAATAATGTAACAATAACAATTTTATTGTTAAAATTCTTTTATTGTAACTATAATGTAATAAAAATAACGTCCTGCCGCTCTTCTTGTATGCATATTATATTAGAAGGAAACGTGTAAACATGGTAGAACTTGTATTTCTAATATTGAAGAATTGTTAGCTGTACATGTTTGCCTGGCATGGTTCAATATGTTCAATAAGGCATTATTTACCAGGTGAGCGATTCAGGCTCTTGAGAGCCTCTTGTTCTATTAAGTATATAATAAAGTTCATTTATCATGTTTATAGAAAAATATAAAGAAATCATATATTAGAAAGAAAAAAAAGATTTATACTGGAGAGCCCCCTTAATATAAATATATTTTATTTGTAATCATCAAAGGGAATGAGACACAAGCTAAGACTTATGATGTCTTCTTTGGTATCTTTTCTTGTCTACATGAAATTTTATTTTGCTGTTATCACAGTCCAGGCAATTACTGAAAACTGTAATATTACTTTTTTATATAACATTACAAGTAAAAGTAATATTACAAAAAATAGTAATATAATTCTTATATTACTAAAACCTGTAATATTGTTATATTACTGAAATGTGTAATATAGTCTCCATATTACATAAAACATTAATATTACTAGAAAATGCCTATATTACATAGAACTGTAACATAAGGCTAAAAATCACTAGGTTTTCATACTTTAATTACTATAATAATTTAGACGTATGATGATAATAAATTAATTATGAAACAATTCCAAATAATAATAATAATCCAATTAAAGTACATAGTATCAATTCAAAATAAAAAATCCAAAGTAAAACTATTTTCTCCTTACAATGTAAAATATAAAATAAATGCCAAATTTACTAAATCATAAAATGAACTTAATCTCAAAATCAAAATATAAAAGTCTTAAAAGTATTTTCTAAAATTAAATTATGATTCAGAGATAAATTTTGTCTCAACACTGCACAGTCAACTAGTAGACTGGTAAAACAATCTTTTAGGTCTAGTATAATGACATGAGCATGACGAGTAGTGTGAGGTTACGCTTCCAGAACACTGACTGCTATCTTAAAATATTCTCAAAAATAAAAGGGGAGTCAAAAAATACATTTTTGTCCAAACACTACAAAGTCAACTGGAAGACTGATCGTCAGTCCCACAGGTCCAGTATAATAGACTTTAGCAGTGCAAGTTTGGGTTTCTGAAGGGTGACTGCTCTTCCAAAATTTTGCAACGATATTTATACTAAAACACAAAATAACTCAATTTATCCCGACATGTTAATATTACTCTCATTAGCAAAAATAGACTTTAATTAACAACGCCTAATCATATTATGTTTTGATAAAATCTGTGGATGCTAATTGTCGAGCCTGCAACTTTTGTTGCAGAAAGCTCGACATAGGGATAGTGATCCGGCGGCGGCGGCGGTGTTAGCTAACTTCTTAAAAGCTTTATATTTTAGAAGGTGGAAGACCTGGATGCTTCATACTTTGTATATAGATGCCTCATGTTACGAAGTTTCTGTCAGTCACATGTCCAATGTTCTTGACCTCATTTTCATGGTTCAGTGACCACTTGAAAAAAAAGTTCAGATTTTTTGTAATGTTGAATTCTCTCTTATTATAAGTAATAGGATAACTATATTTGATATGTGCGTACCTTGAAAGGTCCTCATGTCTGTCAGACAGTCATCACTTGACCTCAACCTCATTTCATGGATCAGTGAACAAGGTTAAGTTTTGGTGGTCAAGTCCATATCTCAGATACTACAAGCAATATGGCTAGTATATTCGGTGTATGGAAGGACTGTAAGGTGTACATGTCCAACTGGCAGGTGTCATCTGAACTTGACCTCATTTTCATGGTTCAGTGGTAAGTTATATTAATCTGAAGATCTGCTTACTTTTTTGTGATGATTCTTTATCTTATTTTAGAGTGATCATGTTTATTAAAAATACATGTTGTGCCGTATCTCAGAAACTATTTATGATTATTCCATAAATCTTCACATACTTTTTAGTTATATTAAAACCACAAAAGGAAGATTCAGATTTTTTTTTGGTGGTGATGGTCCAAACTGTTTAGGAATTACGGGCCAAGACCAGTATTTTTCTATCTTTATCTATATAGTCAATCTAGACTTCAAAAAAAGAGTGACGAAAGATACCAGAGGAACAGTCAAACTTATAAATCAACTAAAATAAATTGACAACATGCACCTGGCTAAAAATAAAAAAGACAAACAATAGAACACATGACACAACATAGGAAAATAAAGAATAAGCAACACGAATCCCATCAAAAATTGGGGGTCATCTCAGGTGCTCCGGAATGGTAAGCAGATTCTGCTCCACATGTGGCACCCGTCATGTTGCTTATGTAATAACAAGTCCGGTAAATAGTCTAATTTGGTAGGTCACATTCATGAAAGGGAAGGGGATTGTAGTAACAACATAAGGAACATATCCGATATCATTTGTGAAACAGTTATTTCATAACTTCAACTTATTAATACCTCAAGTAGAAGGTTGCATTGGGATTTTCACACCAAAATGTATGTCGCTTGAAAAATGTCTCACTGAGTCATGAAATGTTTACAGATATGGTGTGTCTGAATGATCTTGATGTGAATGTTTCTTTAAATTTAATTTCTTATTGTCTGTTGATAAGTTTATCTTGCTGTTAAAAAGTGTTATACAATAGTATATATACATGTGTATATTTAAAAAAACTGACTGCATGACAAATCTCAAGTGACTTAAGAAAATAATGTGATTCTAATTGTCTAGTTTATTGAAATATTTTCTTCTTTTTTCACTTTTTTGATAATTTATTGTCTTAGTTCACTTTTTTGAAAATTTTGCTTTTCAATGTTTTATATACTCATCCTCTAATGCTGTTTTATTTGATATTTTAGCAATCCATGGTGAATTTAAGTCACCCAGAAATACTGACAATAAAGAATGTAACAAAAGATAATGCTGGATGGTATGGTTGCTTGATTTCTATTCCACTTGGTAGATATTACCAGACTGCCTGGCTAACAGTTTTAGGTAAAGGCTTAGATAAGAATGAGAAATGTTTGTTTTTCACCAAGAAATAATACGTCTTCGAGCAAAATATTCACATAAAAATGATTTAATCGTTTGGAGAATTTAATTATCAATTTTCGATTACATCATTATCAATAAATTTTTTATAGACTGTCATAAAAATAGGAGGTTTGGCATCATGAAAATTGGAAATGTACAGTTTTTTCTTAAAAAATTAATTCTTTTAATGCCGCCACAACTGAAACGTCATATTATTTTACCCCTGTCAGTGTATCTCTGTATGTCATTCCCATTATGGGTTTACAGTTATTCCACTTAACTCCTCCTACAGTTTGAATTCTAGGAAGTTTTCACTCTGATGTCTGTTTGTAGTCTTTGTACATGTATTGAAGGTGTGCATGTGGTCAGGGTTTTGATTTTGTTTAATATTTGCTCTTAATCATTTTTTGTAGTAGTTACTTGCATAAGGGGAGCTCGCATACAGATAATTGTCCTACAGTTTTATGCTAGGAAGTGTTCACTTAGTTGGTGGTTTTTCCATTTTTTGTGCATGGGGTCAGGATTTTGATTCTTATTTATATTTGCTCTTTTGGGTGATAATATAATTTACCTTTGTCATATTTAAGGTAAAGTGTTAGACAGTTATTTTTAAATAAGACTTTGCATCTGCAGGGGCATCATTTGTGTCTGTCAAAGAAATCCAACATTGACTTTGCTATAAAACAGTTTCAGAGTGAAGTGTGGCCAGGGATTTCACTTAGTCTAGTTTGTATTGTGTAATAATTAAATTTTGTATGTCATACATGTGATTCTTCCGATGGGAGTCGAAATCTCTTGTTTTTCAGACCCTCTTCCATCCCTCCCATTAAAATTTGAAATCTACAACTTTTGAAAATGTCAACATCGAAAAAGTTTCAGTAAACATTTTTGTTTACACAGGGGTTAAAAAATCCACTAGCCCGACGCCCGGGACTACACTATTTAGGCCTCGGGCAACCAAAACTTGTAACCCAATATGCCCGACGGACTAGTGACAAAAAATTCTTGGCGTTTCTTAAATAGAAAGGGGATTATCCCCTCATCACTTTTCTATCTTAGCCAATTAGATTTGACTACGTCATCGAGGATTCCCAGAATTTGAACTGATTTTGTACAAGTTTTTAAATAGAACAAATAACTCTGGATGGATTCCGTACTTTCAATATCGATGTATCAGTACAGGGGTATTTTACATTGCTTATGCAACCTAATTGTACCTCCTTTTGAATGATTTATTGTAATATAAATGTGAATCTTTTTTTACAGCAGAAACCTGACTTTTGTTAGATATAACTTTAGAAACACGTGCGCATGTTATGGTTTTGTTGTTGGCATACTGTGAAAAAGACTTCCAGGCCATGATCTAAACATTAACAGTCTTCAGAAAACTTGATAATCTTCATTGATATTCAAAAGAATTCGAGTTTTAAAGACTGTGCTCAGGTTGTAATCTATTTATTTATAGCCCACAATTAGCTTACCTGTGATAAATGTAAATATAGACATTACTGTACTTCGTTTATAAAACAATTATAAAAGACCAAAACTATTGATGGTGATATTTATTCACATAAATATTTGAGGTCATTTAATTTATTTTAATAAATAGAATTTTAAAACTGAAAACAAATATGAGCATTACATAATTAACCAGCTGATAATTCTTTTACACAAACGTGATGATGTACCTCCAATCCTTAATATACATGTACCCATGTATAGCAGTGTCAAGACTTGTATCATCTTGGGATTTGGTCAACTCATTATTACAGAATATCTAGTGAATATTCAATTAATTGAATATATCTGCTAATGTCAGTAATCGGATAGTTTTTGCTAACATAAGTTTTGGGTATCCAATTTGCAAAAATCTACTGTACAATGGAAAAAAATTGTTAACTTTATAGAATTCATTGTTATTGCAGCAAACTCTGAATTTGTAAGTCATACTAGGGCTAGCAGGTCAGTTTTGCTGGGCTAGTAGTTTTTCCAACAGGGCTAGTAAAATCCTGTTACTAATTAGCCCTGGGCTAGTGAGCTACAACAAAATTTCTTAACCCCTGTTACAGAATTAAAACTGACAGGGTAAAACTCTTGAGAAACTCGAAATTGATATCGGAAAAGTCTGTAAAAACAGAAGGTCACCATTTCTTTTTCTTGTTTTTGTGTCGTAAGGTAAATAGCTTCGAGTAATCAATGAAGGTGTTTATTATTAGACTATATATACAGCAATAACAAATTATTGGCAATTACCTGGTCATCAACTAGCTAGTTTAAGACACACGTCTGGATGATTAAAAGTGAAATACTGACAATGGATTAAGATGTAAAAAAAAAGACTTTAATTTGATGCTGTTGAAAACATTGAACAGTTATAGTACTGAACCTCAAAGACAAATGTCTTAATGAAATCAAATACGATATTTATGGCTTGTTTTCTATCTAAACCAATGGAATACCTAAGTATAAGTATGTTTGTCTTTGAAAATTCTAAATTTTTATAATTTGATGAAATGCAAACTATGTTATCCCATAGACATATAATGTATTATACATGTATGTCTCTGTTATTACCAAATACCCTAGCAGCAAATTAAAAACAACCAATTATCTAGCCATATTTTCTCTGCCTGGAGATCTGATTTTAAATTGTACAAGTCCAGTGCCATTGGGTCAAGATCATGCTTACTACACTTCTTGCCAAGCTGACTATGGTGACCCTAATGACTTTATTAAACATATTGAGACAGCTACCTACCAGAAAGCCACTGCTCAATAGTGTTACCAAAGTTGACATTATGTAGCTTAAGCAGAGATACTTTTTACCAACTATATATGATGGCTGATCACTTTATCTTAACTTTATATATGTAATAAATAAATATTTGAAACCCCCTTATCTTATATTTCTATCAAGTAAAAATGGCTATGCAGGTGCTTAAAGTATAGAACACTTACAAAAAAGGAGAATAAGCAGTTTTAACACCAAAAATAATCATGGCGTTCATCGTTAAAAATGTTGAATTTGATACACACTTTAGAGTAACTTATGTAGTGGGTTATTCAGTGTGCACCACATTTTTTTAATGATATTATTCCTTCATAGACAGAAAAAAATATTACAATCATTCCTAAAATAAAGACTTTTAACAATTAAAAGTTTGATGAGGAGGAAAAAAGGATTGAATTGGTTATAAATATTGTAGATAAGCCAGCTATTGAGCTGACACATATTTACCATTTCCTTTCAAACATATTATTTCATCTTTTGAAAACTTTTTAATTACAAATACTTAAATTGCAGATGAACAAGCAGAAGCAGTAGACATTAGGTCAGGAGGAACAAACGATAAAGAGCAAATAGTAATCTACATTATCGGTGGTGTCGCATCAGTAGTTGTTCTCTTCCTGTTACTCCTGATATTTATATGTTATAGACGTTACAAGAGGGTTCAGTCCAGCAAATATAGAAATGTCAAGAGAGTAATTGTCATGACACAGGCTAGTTTCAATATTCAAACATATTTTATTACTGATAAGTTCAAATACAAGTGCACAAAAAAGAATATGTTTGACTTATTCGGTTATAATTAGGAAATGAAGTTTTACGAGGAAGTTGTCTTTATATGGTGTAAAAGTTACAAAGTAAGTCTTAAGAAAGGAAGATTATTGAGATTCATTAAATGTTCATCAGTAATGTTTAGATTATGAAAATAGAGATATTCAATCTAGACAGAATCTAATTTAGTTTTAAGGAAGTTTTTGTCAATTTTAGATTTGAATATTTATAACAGCTTTGCATCTGGACTTGCTTCATTTATTATTAGCGATAGTCTGTGTGCTCTTCAAACTTTTATGATGTTTATTTCTATTAAAAAATCATGATAATTAAAAAAATGACATGGATTTGCACACAAATTTGAAACAGGTATACATTTTAATTTCATATCAGAATGTTTTGCATCAATTCCAGAATGAGAATTACCATCCATACAAATCTTATGATGGTACACAACCATTTGTTTTACCCACAATCAGAATTGAACCTGGTCCAAGAAGACGCTTGTCATCTGATTTGACCATGATGTCAGAGTATGATCTCCCTCTGGACAAACACTGGGAATTTAGACGGGAACAGTAAGTTAAAGCATAACATTGACCATTCCATGAAAGTTATCATACTGTAAAGACATATATATTGACTCATGACAACATTTTAACTTGTATCTGTCGACCCACAAATAGCATTGCTCACTGTTTCTGACATCCAGATTGTTTCTTTGGTTAAAAGCTGTATAATGACCTGATATTTGATTGGTTGTATCAATTTTCAGATGAATTCAATAGATATTGTAACCACTGTAGTATGAAATATAACAAGAAGTTTTTCCAAAAACTCTTTTTTTCCAAGGTTTAACATTTTCTCATATATATACTGGAATCATTAGGGCTCAACAATAACACTTGTCTGATTGTCTTGTACTGGAGGATAAAAAGGTCAGACAAGTAAAAGCTATATCAATATTAATTTAATTTAACAGGTTTATATGCTCTTATAATATACTAGATTATGGAGTGTGTGTCCGAGCGAGAATATTTAGTCAGACGTCAGTCGCTACCCTGATATACCCTATCTTTTTTGGGTAATTACAGTGAGTTGACTATGGGTGTTACCGTTTACCTGTAGCTATTGTTCAACCAGATTGAAACATTGACAATACAATTGGAACATTTAAATTGACCAGTTTGTTTGTAAGATTTAAATCTACCTTGATGCTACCTGTAAAAAAAATTATTCACCTAACCCAAAATTTCAGCATGATTTTTTCCTGTAATTTTTCTTTACCTAGGATTATTCTATCAAAAATTTGAAAGGGTAAAAATATTTTTAGGTTTTCATTGTTTTAAATGGCCAGTATTGATAATATTTCTAAAATTTACTAAAAAATCTTATTCAGTAAAATATTTTGTTAACTGCATATAACTATGCATGAAAATCAAAACTGTTTTTAAATAATAAATGATTCTTTAAATTTGTAACCCTCATACATAGTATTGTCCATTTGTCAGTGACACATGAAAGAGCTACCCAGGTGATTTCAGTTTCAATTTTCAGATGGATTATATATGTTGTGCATTTCTTTATAATGTCCCTTCAAGATTTCATTTTGGATTATGATATTTGCAGTGTTTTTCTTTGAAATTTATTATAAGAGGATTTTTGTGGAAAAAATACTGTGTTCACTGAAGGAAATTCAATTTGCATAATATGGAATAAGTTATCTAAAAGGTTATAAAAAATCAAACTTGAATGCAAGAAGGAGAAATAATTGCAACACATTCATTATAAATTTTGGGATATATTATAAGAGTGATTCACCTGTTTAAATGGAATATATATCATTGGAATTATCATGGAAATGAAACAAAATGTTAAATTCATAAAGTGGATATAGTCTAATGTAGTGATAAAGTGAAATGAAAAAGTAAAATATTCCTAATGTTGGGATAATATGAATGTGAAATTGGAAGTAATCATTATAAAGTTCTGGATCTAAAATTGTTTGATTGGAATATATACATGTAAATGAAATAAAAACTCAATACTGTGGATATAATAAAATCAAGTGATATAGTGAAAATATATGAATAAACTTATCCAAAATATTTGTAAAGTGAGGATACTCATTTTAAATGTGATAATGGAAATAATCAAATATTGCAAAATTCTGTACCTGATTTTAGGGATATATATCTCATGGGAAATTTAACAGAATACTGATAAAGAGAGAAAATCTAGTTATACAGTCAAAAGCATGAACAAATATTTTTTTTAAAAGTTTTTTTTCAACAATATACAAGAAATCTAAGCACTCATAGTATTTGGCTATGAAAACATTAAAGAGGAAATGTAGAGAATTATATGACATGTAATTAAATTCCCTTATAAAAATATATATGTTGCCCCCTTCTAAAATTTTAAATGACAGTAAAAAAAAAATATCTGTCTAAATGTTATGTTTTTTGGCATTTGAATGATTAATTATTTCAGGGAAAACATCCATTTCCATAACAAAAAGACTTATAAAAATGTTAATTTCTTTACCTGTTTTAGGATTCTCTAATAAAAAAAACATGAGAAAAGTTTTTTTTTTTTTATCAAATTCACAGTGTTAAGTTGATGTAAGAACATGAAATAAGTTTGTGTCTAGTTATCAAATATAAGTAGTCATATTCTAGCATTATTCATACCATGTATAAACTAATTTAGACTGAATGCATATTATGTTATTCAACAAAGATAAAAAGTGAAGCCTTGAAGTTTAAAAAAAAAATATCTCAGTTATACTACACCAGTAACAATTAAACAGGTGAAGTGATAGGATAAGAAATACTTCAGGAAAAAAGCATGCTGAAAGTTTTGGTTAGGTGAATAAAAAACTGTACAGGTAGCATCAAGGTAGATTTAAATCTACCAAACCAACTGGTCAATTTAAATGTCCCTATTGTATTGTCAATGTTTCAATCTGGTTGAACAATAGCTACAGGTAAACGGTAACACTCATAGTCAACTCACTGTAATACAGATAGCGTTTGACATCTTTAGCTGAACAGATTTATCATTTTTTCATAACTTTATTCATTGTATGCTGGTTCATATTCTAGACACCAGTTTTTGCTCCTTTCTAATATAATTCACAAACAAAAAACAAATAGGAAGCTTAGAAATGGAAAAATATTAAATACTTAACTCGTTCAAAGGGTAATTACACGTCTCAATCTTCAAAATCGCCTATCTAAAAATACTACCATCGCTAACATTTTTAAAAATAAAAATCGTGGTTACCATTCTATCGATAAGTGTCATGCCAAAAAATGAGTAACATGTCCCTGTCTTTCCACCAACAATACGGTAAGGTCCACACTTAATGGTCGCTCATTTTCTTTAAAATTTGAAACTGATATAACTTGAAAAACAAACAGTCTTATTTATTTACTCACATGAAACAAACCAGGATGCGGTATTCAGTACGTAGGTTAAACTGGTCGATATTTATCTAAACGCACTCAAGAAAATAACCCAATAAATTCAAAAGTATCATTTATCAACACCTTAAGAAGCACAGTCATCTTATCAAATATTTAGCAGTTCAACCTTTGGAAGAAGTAAATAAGCAGCCTGGTGAATCTCAATCAAAGTGTACAATCACGGAAAATAATTGAATTAAATTAGATTAAAAAATATCAAGAACCGATACTGTTAACATTTTGGATATTGTTTCTAAAACTGTTCGAAAAAAAAACATTCTCATGGTCGTAGAAAAAATCACAATCAAAGAAAATTTCGGACCAATCACACCAATATTTCGGACCTAATTTCTATTTCAAAAAACAACAGCAGACATTATCTGTTAACAAAGCTCTGTTCATTACCGATTAATAAGTTAAATAAAATTTTAGAGGATTGCAACTCAATTTCATATAGCAGTCCTAAGTACGAAATTGTTCAAATTATAATGGCATATTGTTATTCTAAACTGTTTCCTAAAATTGATCGTCCTGAAGATCATAAAAAACATTTTATTAAAATAAAGTATGTCAATAAAGGTTTTGATTTTGTAAATATTGCTGGTATTTTTAACAACCATTCTGTTAAAGAACAAATTCCTGGATATTTTGATAATACTGAGCTCCCTCTTATTTGTTATATTTACAAGAAATCTACATGGAAATTTGTGTTAAATTATAGCCAATTGTGTAAAGATTTTAATATCAGTGAAAATACACCTACTTCATGTAATTGCAGTAATTCCAAATACATTTATGGACCAATTTCCCATGTTATAACAGGAGATCTTAACATATTTCAAGACGGAGAGTTAAAATAATTCCTCAGTAAAGGACCTAATTATCTTCCCCAGTCAATTATAAATTGGAATGAGTGTCGTAATATCATCCATGACTCACTCTGTACTTACTGTATGAAATGGATAAAACTAGAAAAAGCTGACAAAAAATTCGACTTTAAAATAAAAACAAGATACAAATCCAATGAATTTACATTGACATGCCTATCAGACGGTGCCTCATTTGCAAGTCTGATTTGACTTGGCATTGTTAAAAAGTAGATCCTAAGTTCTGTGACATGACTAGTTTCAGTTTTTCTTGACTCATAATTTTTGAAAAATATTTCAAAAGATATAAAACTAACTTCTGTTCTATTGTTTTAAATTTCTTTTGTTCCTTGAATCAACTTATAATGCAAAGTCCTCCTAAACAAGTTGAAAAAAATGTTATTGTAGAGGTCTGATCATGCAATACAATGTGAGAAACTTGATTTTCTGGTAATTTTTTAAAAGAACAAATATAACATTCTCACATTACCTAGATAAAAAAAAACATGTGTCTCGGTACAAAATTGTTCAAAAACACTGAAAATTGTAAATCATTAAGTAATAAATGGTTTAACCCATTAAAACATTTAATCCATCACTGCAAATGTTTGCACCTGTCCTAAGTCAGGAATCTGATGTACAGTAGTTGTAGTTTGTTTATATAATTTATATGTGTTTCTCGTTTCTTGTTTTTAGCTCACCTGGCCCGAAGGTCGAAGTGAGCTTTTCTCATCACTTGGCGTCCGTCATCCATCGTCGTTAACTTTTATAAAAATCTTCTCCTCTGAAACTACTGGGCCAAATTTAACCAAACATGGCCAAAACATTATTAGGGTATCTAGTTTAAAAATTGTGTCCAGTGACCCGGCCAACCAACCAAGATGGCCGCCAGGGCTAAATATAGAACATAGGGGTAAAATGCAGCTTTTGGCTTATAACTCAAAAACCAAAGCATTTAGAACAAATCTGACATAGAGTGAAATTGTTTATCAGGTCAAGATCTATCTGCCCTAAAAATTTTAGATGAATTGGACAACCTTTTGTTGGGTTGCTACCCCTGAATTTTGCTGTTTTTGGTTATTATCTTGAATATTATCATGATTATAATAGATAGAGATAAACTAAACAGCAATAATGTTCAGCAAAGTAAGTTTTACAAATAAGTCAACATAACTGAAATGGTCAGTTGACCCCTTTAGGAGTTATTGCCCTTTATAGTCAATATTTAACCATTTTTCATAAATCTTAGTTATCACCAAAACACAATTTTGTCATGTCCTTGAATATTCACATAGACAAAAGTGAGCGACACAGGCTCTTTAGAGCCTCTGGTTTTATATAGATTAGAACGTTGGTTTTCCCGTTTGAATGGTTTTACTCTAGTAATTTTGGGGCCCTTTATAGCTTGTTATTCAGTGTGAGCCAAGGCTCTGTGTTATGGCCGTACATTGACATATAATGGTTTACTTTTATAAATTGTCATTTGGATGGAGAGTTGTCTCATTGGCACTCATACCATATCTTCTTATATCTAAGAAAATGTGTACAACTATTAGAATTTTATTTAGTTATATATATATGGTTACATCAATCAGTATCTCAATATCTAAATGAATATGAGATGAAATAATTTATTTATTGTTATAGGTTATCACTTGGTGAACCTCTTGGGGAAGGAGCATTTGGTAAAGTTTTTAAAGCAGAAACTGTTGGTTTAAATAAAGCTCCAACAACTGCCATAGCAGTCAAGATGTTGAAGGGTAAAATTTACTTATATATTTTAGATCAAAAATCAAATAGTATTAATGAAAACTGGATTTATGCTTAGGTTTTCTTTTTTTATTAGACAGACAAGCATAAAATTTTGGGAAATAAGAATTGAATTTTTTCCATCTTTTTTTATCTTTATTGAAAAATTTGCATTGTTATGGCCCTGCAACGAATATGGCCCGCAACAAAGATGTCGGTGCCATATAGTTTTATCCATGTCCGTAATTCGGTCATTCCGTAATTCTGTCATTCCGTCATTCCATCATTCTGTCATTCCCTAATTCCACAACTAGGAATTGTTAAGTTTCAGTTTTGTTTCGCTTAGCTCATTTTTGCTATAATTATGGGCTTTGAACTTTGATAATTTTTTGAAAATCACAGTTAAAAGGATGAATTGTTTGAGTATAAAGGACAAGATTATAAATATCCAATTAATGTTCTGATTCAAACAATAAAATACATGAAATAATTACAAATCAATTAATGTCATTAGTGCTGTAATGAATTGTTAAAATCTCAATACTTTTATTTTTTGTTTGATGATTCTAGCTGTTAATCTGGATTATCCCACCTCAATCAACAGGCCTTGAAGTAATAAATATTTGAGTCAGTTTTTTGTACTTAAACAAATAAAAACCAATCAAAATGCTGGATTTTATGTTTTGAGCAAGATTTTTGTGCTCCGAGCACTGAGCAAAGTTTTATGACTTCAACCCCAGGTCTAATGAATGTCAAAACAAATCAGTGACAGGTTGACCTTGTTCCTAATTAAATTTGTTCAGGTTACAATTATGTGATAATCATGTTTTCAATCATAATTTCTTGAAAGGTTTTAAACAGTTGTTTAAAAGTTGAAAAGTTACAAAGTAAAAACGTATTTATAAAAATAAACTTCTCATAGAATAAATCATCACTTTACAATATTATGTCACATGACTGACCAACATGACTTGTGATCACCTGATATATTATATGGTTTATATTTTCAAAATGAGTGTTGTTTATTCAATTTTCATACACTTTTCTTCAACTCTTCACATACAAAACAATAAGTTATGACAACAAGGAACACAACTCTAGGCTGATTTAACCAATAACAAAAGCTTTATTGTGTCTTCAATATTAAGACAATTGGCAAATTTCCGGATTGCAAAACATATTGACAAATTTACACGAAAAACGTAACAACAAAGATATAAAATGTATTTTATTTGAATAAAACATGACAAATCAAGAATATTAATATTATAACACATAAAAAACAATCAAGGTTTGAGCAAAAAAAATCCTTACTTTTCACTTCAATTGGAAATTTCTTGGTCCAATTTTGGACCTGAAAAAAAACTAAGAAAATATTTGTAGTCATGTATAACACACAGGGTATAAATGTAAATGTGTTTGTTATACATACCAAAAGACAGTACTCCTTATTACATAAACATGGATAGTTTGTAGGATCGATTAAAACCCATTTTAATGTCCCATTTATTATGCCCCATTTTGGTGCATTATGTTTTCTGTTCTGTGCGTCCATTCATTCGTTCTTTTGTCTGTCCATTTGTTCATCTGTCCATCCATTGGTTCGTTCTTCCGTCCGTTTGTCCTTCCGTCTGTCTGTCCCGCTTCAGGTTAAAGGATTGGTTAAAGTTTTTGGTAGAGGTAGTTTTTGATGAAGTTGAAGTCCAATCAACTTGAAACTTAGGGCTCATGTTTTCTATTTTATAATCTTTGTAATTTTTATGCCAAACTAGAAATTTTCCCCCATTTTCAAGGTCCACTGAACATAGAAAATGATAGTGTGGATGGGCTATTCATGTACTGGGGACACATTCTTGTTAGCTATAACCATTTGAGCTTATGTTATCACTAATGACTTGGCGTCCATCATCATCTGTTGTTAACTATTTCAAAAAACCTTCTCTGAAACTACTGGGCCAAAGATTTCAAACTTTAACAAACAAAAATTTCCTTAATTATCTGGTATCATGCTTATAAATTGTATCCGAAGTTTTGATCCATCGACAATCATGGGTGCCATTGTTGGGTTCCTGCCACTAAATTGGTTATTTTAAGGATTTTTTTTAGTTTTTGTATGAAATTAATTAAAGATAAAGATAAACTGTAAACAGCAAAAAATGTTCAGCAAAGTAACATCTTCAAAAATGTTTTTTATGACAAAAATTGTCAATTGACCCGTTACGGAGTTATTGACCTTTAAGGAAAATTACACAAGTTGTTTTATTTTTTTTTTAACTATATAAATCTTCGCAAATGAATTTAGTATAAATTTGTATTTTATTTCCTTGTACTTCAAGAAACAAAGACACTATGGTTAAAATGGAACAAATGGGTAAAATGCATTTATTTGCTTTTAATGAAAATATGACAGATACAATGAACATTGTATTGGCATTTGTAAGCCTCTTATTATTAAATATAAATTGAAAAGCAAAAACAGTCATTGATGAAAGATTTAAGCAAAAAAACAAACTTGTGAGCAATGCAAGCTCTGCTTGTTCTATTGGGGATCCAAGGCAGTGGCGTAGCCAGGGTTGAAATGATGTGGATGTTTTGCCGAGTCGAGCGAGCCGAAAAATGTTTTGGACCTTTTTGTGCAGAAAATATTTTTTATTTAAGCACATGTACTCCCCCAGAATCCGACACTAGTTAGATTTTTGTTTAAATTCAAAATACCCACCAATTCATATATTTATATTTTTAACCAAATTTTATTGTTTTCTTGAAACTACCATCATTCAATTCATAAATATTTGATGTAAAGTTTCCCCCCCAATCTTCTATTTGACATATCAAAAACCGTTTAAACGGACTCCATTACAGCGGCACTTCTGTATAATTTAGGAACTTCTGAGTATAGGAACTGAAGTGACTTCTCTTTCCAGGAATTTGAGTCTACAACCTTTGATTTTTTATTACTGAGCTAAACGCATGCAGGAGACATAAAAATACCGGGCGTCCGATCGTCCGGTATTGTTAGCACTCTCATGTGTACAATTCATGTCAGATTAAGTGAAACTCATATCATAAGCAATGTCTTTGACAATTTTGAAAATAATTCGTAATCAAATATTTTTAACTAGTAATGTCCCTTTGAAATATAAATTGTAATGGAAATCCCATTTCATTTGCTGTGAAGCTTTTATTTCTTTTTAGATATTAAAAATAAAAAAGAAAAAGAAATAAAAGTTTTTTTTAGTTATTCCCTTGTTCCTTGGCCTTTGATAGATAAAATATGACATGTAATGTGCATGGCGGGGAATATTGGATCTTTGTTCTTTACTGAATAAAAATAAAATTAGTATTTGAACCTAAATAGAAACGGGAATTCATAAGCCTAGGACTTATCACGATCTATTACAAATTGATTTGTTTTATCACGTCGTTTACAATGTCGCAAGAAACGATATCAGGATATGGTGTTTTAGTTGTTAGTTACTATAGTCAAATGAGAAGCCATCCCTCCACTAGGTTCAATTTCAGATGAAACATGTCCACGGGTCTGCGTATCAGTCCTCTCCGCTTGCCTTAGCTGATGACATAGACTATTTATACGAAGAAAAGTTAACTTGAAACACTATTCTGCGATTCATGTATCAAACTAAATTATCCTAAATGAAAGACCAGGCATACTGCTTCGAAAATGACTGGATGTTATCCTCATATCCTCAGCCTTGTTACATTTTGATACTTCCGAGTTAAACTGTTGTTTTTTTTATTTTTGTTTTGTCAAAATGATGTGGATGCTTGAGCATCTGAGCATACATGCAAGCTATGCCACTGCAAGGGGAGGGTTCCTGATCAATGTTTTTGAATGGGGACATATAGTCCTGGGTTGGGACAAATTACTTTTGATTCATTAACATTAGTTTGATACCAATTTTCGTGGGTACAGGTGAACATTGAATTCAAATGTTCATTGAATAACATATTTTGAATAGGCTTTGAATACAGAGATTGGAAAAATTACAAAATCAAATATCCACGATTATGCAAGTTTTAAGCAATCCATGAAAATGAATGAATCCACAGTATTCTTTGAATGTGACCAATGGTTTTATCCATTAATAATTGTCAATATTATTTAAATATTTTAGAGGATGCAACCGATAGAGAATTGACAGATTTAATGCAAGAAATGGAAGTGATGAAATTAATAGGATGCCATGAAAATATTATTAATTTCCTGGGATGTTGTACACAAAATGGTAAGTGGTGTACTTTAAGGGTTAAAAACGATCTTGGTCCAATGGGCAGCACTTGTTGTCTGTTGTCCATATTAAATGTCCGTTAACTTTTAAAAAATCTTCTCCTCGAAATTACACAGGACCCATGCTCTGAGAAAACCATCAACTGCCCCCTGTCTGATTTGCTCCAAATGGTTTAGTTTCAGAGATATATACAAAAATCTGCATTTTACCCCTATGTTCCATTTTTATTCATGTGGGCCATGAGGGTCATCTGATACATTTTTTAAAGAAAAAACATATTAATTATTATGTTCAAGTATGGTTAAATGTGTCTCAGTAGTTTCAATAAAAGAAGATTACCCACACATGTCAGATTTGCTCTAGGTGTAATACCACCATTGATTTTTCCCTATTAAAATTGAAAAAGGAAATGGGGAATGTGTCAAAGCGACAACAACTCGCCCATAGTCTTTGTTAAATTTGCACTTTTAGAAAAAATGTGCAGAATTTATCTTTGTTACAAATAAAGATATACTTGGCATGGATAAAGTTTTATCCTGTCCAGTACTATAGAAAAAATTTAACATAACATTTGATTGCATACAAGAAAATAACCATCATTGGAACTTAACCAATCAAAGGAGTAGGAGCAATAAGGCCCTTATTCGGCCAAAAATTACTGTAAATTAAAAAGTTATCATACATATAGTAGATAAGATGCACACAGATATACAGATTATGTGACGTCATTTAAATATATTGGTAGATAAGGTGTATATCGTAGTTACAAAGCGAGTTAAAGTGGTTGTGAATCGAAATATATATATATATTATTGTGGAAATTCCAATACGTCACAAAGCAATATGGTGATTGTTTACATCAATGTTGACAATGAGTTGACAATGAGATGATGTGTTGAAACACGAAAAGGAAAATATCTCTCGAATGTGAATAAAATGCATGCAAACGTAAGTGAATCTATATATCAGATATTTTATTTAGTATAAAAGAATGCAGTATTATTCGATTTTGTTTTGTAAAGAATATCAATTGTGGTAAATGTAAATAATGTGTGTTGCATGAGTTTAATATTTGAAACTTCAATATTTTCACAACCATAAAAGAAATTGTGTTTATTTAAATATTATGGAATTATACATTTGAACAAGAATTTGTGTATTAATATTCATGTCACATGATCAGATAGGTACATGGTAGATTAGGTCCACACAGATATACAGATTATGTGACGTTATTTATATATATTAGTAGATAAGGTGTACATCGTAGTTACAAAGCGAGTTAAAGTGGCTGTTATTCGAAAATATATATTGTTGTGGAAATTCCAATACGTCACAAAGCAATATGGCGATTGTTTACATAATAATAATAAAATTCTTTATTTAACGAAGGTAAAACATTTAACAATTACATGTTAATCTTCAAAAACTATCAATACAAATAAAAAACGTACAAAAATACATACAATATAAAATACATAATACAGTTAAATAAGCACATATGCATTCAGTAGAAGAAGAAAAAGAAATACATTAGTTTCATGCATCTTTATTCTGTTCAGTTAGAAAATAGTTTGAACAGTTGGTCATAAATGTATCTAAATTATCTATTTCTTTAATATTATTTGGTAAATTATTCCAGGTAATAAGACCAGAATGTTTAAATGTTCTTTTCAAAAAATCAGAATTAGGTCTTGGTAAATGAAGAAGTGGCATGTTCACGTCCTTAATATATGCATATTTATTTGCCACTTGACTTTAAGAAGCCATCCTTTAACATATTTGGTCGGGTTCTTGTCTCTTTGACATATTCCCCATTTCCATTTTCAATTTTATCATCAACTAAAAAGTAAAACAAGACAAAGAAAATTTGCCTGTCTGTAATTGTAGGAACTTAATTTCACACAGTGGCAATTTTCACAAATAAATTTATATTCTCGCTCTATCATTTACCGAAATTGACGAAATACCCATTTGCTGTGACGATGTTTGATATTATACAAACTAAAGGCATGTAGAACAAAATCAGAAAACTTTTCCAAAGCCCGAAGTTTTTTTATTGTTTTTATTTTCTTCTTCAAAAGTTTGACAATGGAATTTGATACACTAATCCGAACATTTGAGTTTAATAAAGCATATTACACATAGAGTTTGTTCTAGAACGGGAGCCTGTCGTGAATTTAAAAGTGATGCAAAAGACGTCACACTTCTTCTGATGTCAATCAAAGTAAAACCGTTAAATATTTTAAACTAAACACTGGTGTTGTCACCATAACTAATTATGGTTTATTTCATACAACACAAACGATTTAAAATGGGCCGTGGCATTTTTGAGAAATAACTTTAAGGCCAAAATATTGGCCATGTGGCACAGATTTTCTGAATACCATTAAAGTCAATGAGGCTATCAGTTTTTACAAATACTAATAAATTGCAATTAACACCAATTAAAAGACTGATCAAATATAAAAAAAACACAAATACAGTAAAAACATTCGACACTTGAGAGTGATAAATGAACGAAGCAGACATACTGTGGTGTCACCACACGAGCAATCATATACAGGTACCATGCAGAATAGCGTGACGTTATCAATTGTTGTCAGGGTTGCCATGGCGCTGTTTGATAAAGTTCGAAGCCAGGCCGATTCTTAGCAGTCAAAGGTAAAACGTTTTTCAATGCCATGGCAGTCAAAGGGTCAATACTCTATGATAAAACCACAAAAACGTATGATAAAACCACAAAAACGTAAAACACTTCAAATTCTACAAACTGGCATGTAGACTCCTGCTGTCCTTTTGTAGCTAAGTACAAAAAATGTACAAGGAGAAGACATCATATCTAAGTTTTATTTATCCGGTTGGGAACAAACCCTCTATATGGTGTTTAAACCTGTATAGAGGGATAAAATTATTGCTGGTGCTGGAAAAATATAAAATATGTTATTTTTGTGAAGTCATGAAAGGCTATTTTATTTCTTGCCTTGATCCCTTTCTGCGACAGGAAAGTGTCACAGCAAGAATAAGCTTTTGGGTCGATCTGGCCCCACGTAGATCCGGCCCAAGTCGATCCGGCCCAACGTCGATCCATCCCATATGTAAAATCAATCCGGCCCCAATAAAAAATATATTTATCATGTATATAAGAAATAAAAATAAAGATATATATTAATTGTAATTCATAAATTTTTATGATTTTTATTATAATGTCAATAAATGTAAAAGGTGTACGGTAAAAAAATAAAAAAGACCTTTGAAAAATATCTATTTTAGATGAGTATAAAACAACTAGGTTGATTATGTTTTTATTGCAAGTTTTCAAGATTATTGGGTATATTCATATTATAACGTATATAAAAGAAATCAAACATCAACATTAATCAGCAGTAAGGCCCTGGGTTCGTTCTCCTTACTTTTATCAAGGACGCATAATACTAAAATATTAATATTATGGGTATTTAAGTTAAATAAACCTTTTCAGATATTTAAATGGTATAAATTCTCGAAATTCACGAAAACACATGAAAATAATTAAAAGTTAATGGCTTGTTTTGGAGCATTAATAGGTCATAATAATAATTCTCACTGATTGTTGTTATAATTGCCTTTGATACATTAATAATTGGAATAATCCGAATGAAACAACTGGATTATTCGGGTTAATCTTAATCAAATTGGTTATGCTTCTGCGCATGTGCACCATTAGGAAATTTAATTGTGCATCCGAAAGTTTCAAAATAATGATATCATTTATTCATACAATCCATCTCGTGTTAAATTCAAGTATGTACGAGGAGAGTATGACTTCAAATCAATTATGCTTGAACAAAAATATATGGATTTAGTCATGTTAGTGTTTCTGTCTGTGTTCAGATCTTTAACGCAATCAAATCATATTCCAGTTTTGGACATGTGTTTTTTAGAACGAAGGTTAAAATATTCTATGTCAAAGAGAAGATGTGGTATGATTGTCAATGAGACTACTCTCCACAAGAGATCAAATGACACAGAAGTTAACAACTATAGGGCACAGTATGGCCATCAACAATTAGCAAAGCCCATACCGTATAGTCAGCTATAAAAGGCCCCGAAATGACATTGTAAAACAATTCAAACGAGAGATCTAACAGTCCAATCTATCAAAAACAAATATGTAACACATAAACAAAGGACAACCACTGAATGACCGACTCCTGACTAGGGATAGAAACATACATACAGAATGTTGCGGGGTGAGACATAAGAGGTGTGTTCATTTTTTTTTTTTTATTTAAGCGTTCATCCTGAGATTGCGGTACCTTTTTGGTCACTATTTATGTGTTGCGTCTAAATATGAATTGTAACACTTTATAGTGACTGAACAGGTTGATTTAACTTCCTCAAGAAACAGAAAAAGAAGACGAATTCAATGGAACAGCTCTAGACTATTTAACATGCAAGCTGATTATAGATAGATTTATAAGGATAGTAACGTAAGTTATCAATAGATTGAATAATAATGGGGATAACCAACATTTTTATGCTGCAGCCTTAGCTATGGATGTTATAGTTTGACTCGACCAAATGTTTGAAACTTATACACAATGCTTATTACGCAAAACACGGATCAAGTTTGAATTTTAGTGGCATAACTTTAACCTTACTAGAGAAAATGTATAGTACTATCAAACACTTATCAAAGCTGGTATATAGAACAGTTACATCCCTGAATAAGTAAACATTAAATAACTAAAGAGCATTACAAATAGTATCAACAGGTCAAATAAACAAGAAAGTACGATTTGAGAGTACTCTTAGTTACTGAAAAGACAAAAACAATTAATTAAAAAAAAATCATGCATCAGAGACTAAAATCAACTAAAACAGATCCCAGAGATTTAGTATTTCAACGTCATGAACAGTCAAAGAAGACATGACTTGTGCAATGCCAAAAATAAATGTATGCTTGTTAACATATTGAAAAATTGCTGAATTTTTCGTCGTTTTCTTTCTCAAACTTAAGTTTCCCTCAACCTAACGTTATAAAACTTATACACAATTTTTATTGCAACAAAATACAGATGAAATTCAAATTTTGATGGTGTTACTATTACTTTTCTAGAGTTATGCCCCTTTACAAATGAAAAAATTACTGAATTTGTTAGTTGGTCTATCTTTTGAAACATGCTTGGTATAATTGGTTTTTATTGTGTAGAAAGATAGTACTATTATGTTAGATGGTCTATCTTTTGAAACATGCTTGGTATAATTGGTTTTGATTGTGTAAAAAAAATAGTACTATGATGTTAGATGGTCTATCTAATGAAACATGCTTGGTATAATTGGTTTTTATTGTGTAGAAAGATAGTGCTATGATGTTAGATGGTCTATCTAATGAAACATGCTTGGTATAATTGGTTTTTATTGTGTAGAAAGATAGTACTATGATATAAGTTGGTCTATCTTTTGAAACATGCTTGGTATAATTGGTTTTTATTGTGTAGAAAGATAGTACTATTATGTTAGATGGTCTATCTAATGAAACATGCTTGGTATAATTGGTTTTTATTGTGTAGAAAGATAGTAATATGATATTAGTTGGTCTGTCTTTTGAAACATGCTTGGTATAATTGGTTTTTATTGTGTAGAAAGATAGTACTATGATGTTAGATGGCCTATCTCATGTAACATGCTTGGTATAATTGGTTATTATTGTGTAGAAAGATAGTACTATGATGTTAGATGGTCTATCTAATGAAACATGCTTGGTATAATTGGTTTTTATTGTGTAGAAAGATAGTACTATTATGTTAGATGGTCTTATCTAATTAAACATGCTTGGTATAATTGGTTTTTATTGTGTAGAAAGATAGTACTATGATGTTAGATGGTCTATTTAATGAAACATGCTTGGTATAATTGGTTTTTATTTTGTAGAAAGATAGTACTATGATGTTAGATGGTGTATCTAATGAAACATGCTTGGTATAATTGGTTTTTATTGTGTAGAAAGATAGTACTATGCTGTTAGATGGTCTATCTAATAAAACATGATTGGTATAATTGGTTTTCATTGTGTAGAAAGAACGTACTATGATGTTAGATGGTCTATCTAATGAAACATGCTTGGTACAATTGGTTTTTAGTTTGTAGAAAGATAGTACTATGATGTTAGATGGTCTATCTAATGAAACATGCTTGGTATAATTGGTTTTTATTGCGACATAAGATAGTACTATGATGTTAGATGGTCTATCTAATGAAACATGCTTGGTATAATTGGTTTTTATTGTGTAGAAAGATAGTACTATGATGTTAGATGGTTTATCTAATGAAACATGCTTGGTATAATTGGTTTTTATTGTGTAGAAAGATAGTACTATGATGTTAGATGGTCTATCTAATGAAACATGCTTGGTATAATTGGTTTTTATTGTGTAAAAAGATAGTACTATGATGTTAGATGGTCTATCTAATGAAACATGCTTGGTATAATTGGTTTTTGTTGTGTAGAAAGATAGTACTATGATGTTAGATGGTCTATCTAATGAAACATGATTGGTATAATTGGTTTTTATTGTGTAGAAAGATAGTACTATGATGTTAGATGGCCTATCTCATGTAACATGCTTGATATAATTGGTTATTATTGTGTAGAAAGATAGTACTATGATGTTAGATGGTCTATCTAATGAAACATGCTTGGTATAATTGGTTTTTATTGTGTAGAAAGACAGTACTATTATGTTAGATGGTCTATCTAATGAAACATGCTTGGTATAATTGGTTTTTATTGTGTAGAAAGATAGTACTATGATGTTAGATGGTCTATTTAATGAAACATGCTTTGTATAATTGGTTTTTATTTTGTAGAAAGATAGTACTATGATGTTAGATGGTGTATCTAATGAAACATGCTTGGTATAATTGGTTATTATTGTGTAGAAAGATAGTACTATGATGTTAGATGGTCTATCTAATGAAACATGCTTGGTATAATTGGTTTTTATTGTGTAGAAAGATAGTACTATGATGTTAGATGGTCTATCTAATGAAACATGCTTGGTATAATTGGTTTTTATTGCGACATAAGATATCTACTATGATGTTAGATGGTCTATCTAATGAAACATGCTTGGTATAATTGGTTTTTATTTTGTAAAAAGATAGTACTATTATGTTAGATGGTCTATCTTTTGAAACATGCTTGGTATAATTGGTTTTAATTGTGTAAAAAGATAGTACTATGATGTTAGATGGTCTATCTAATCAAACATGCTTGGTATAATTTGTTTTCATTGTGTAGAAAGATAGTACTATGATGTTATATGGTCTATTTTTTTTAAAATGCTTGGTATAATTGTTTTTTATTGTGTAGAAAGATAGTACTATGATGTTAGATGGTCTATCTAATGAAACATGCTTGGTATAATTTGTTTTTATTGTGTAGAAAGATAGTACTATGATGTTAGATGGTCTATCTATTGAAACATCCTTTGTATAATTGGTTTTTATTGTGTAGAAAGATAGTACTATGATGTTAGATGGTCTATTTAATGAAACATGCTTGGTATAATTGGTTTTTATTGTGTAAAAAGATAGTACTATGATGTTAGATGGTCTATCTAATGAAACATGCTTGGTATAATTGGTTTTTATTGTGTAGAAAGATAGTACTATGATGTTAGATGGTCTATCTAATGAAACATGATTGGTATAATTGGTTTTTATTGTGTAGAAAGAAAGTACTATGATGTTAGATGGCCTATCTCATGTAACATGCTTGATATAATTGGTTATTATTGTGTAGAAAGATAGTACTATTATGTTAGATGGTCTATCTTATGAAACATGCTTGGTATAATTGGTTTTTATTGTGTAGAAAGATAGTACTATTATGTTAGATGGTCTATCTAATGAAACATGCTTGGTATAATTGGTTTTTATTGTGTAGAAAGATAGTACTATGATGTTAGATGGTCTATTTAATGAAACATGCTTGGTATAATTGGTTTTTTTTTTGTAGAAAGATAGTACTATGATGTTAGATGGTGTATCTAATGAAACATGCTTGGTATAATTGGTTATTATTGTGTAGAAAGATAGTACTATGATGTTAGATGGTCTATCTAATGAAACATGCTTGGTATAATTGGTTTTTATTGCGACATAAGATACTACTATGATGTTAGATGGTCTATCTAATGAAACATGCTTGGTATAATTGGTTTTTATTTTGTAAAAAGATAGTACTATTATGTTAGATGGTCTATCTTTTGAAACATGCTTGGTATAATTGGTTTTTATTGCGACATAAGATACTACTATGATGTTAGATAGTCTATCTAATGAAATATGCTTGGTATAATTGGTTATTATTGTGTAAAAAGATAGTACTATGATGTTATATGGTCTATTTTTTTTAAAATGCTTGGTATAATTGTTTTTTATTGTGTAGAAAGATAGTACTATGATGTTAGATGGTCTATCTAATGAAACATGCTTGGTATAATTTGTTTTTATTGTGTAGAAAGATAGTACTATGATGTTAGATGGTCTATCTATTGAAACATGCTTTGTATAATTGGTTTTTATTGTGTAGAAAGATAGTACTATGATGTTAGATGGTCTATTTAATGAAACATGCTTGGTATAATTGGTTTTTATTGTGTAAAAAGATAGTACTATGATGTTAGATGGTCTATCTAATGAAACATGCTTGGTATAATTGGTTTTTATTGTGTAGAAAGATAGTACTATGATGTTAGATGGTCTATTTAATGAAACATGCTTGGTATAATTGGTTTTTATTTTGTAGAAAGATAGTACTATGATGTTAGATGGTGTATCTAATGAAACATGCTTGGTATAATTGGTTATTATTGTGTAGAAAGATAGTACTATGATGTTAGATGGTCTATCTAATGAAACATGCTTGGTATAATTGGTTTTTATTGTGTAGAAAGATAGTACTATGATGTTAGATGGTCTCACTAATGAAACATGCTTGGTATAATTGGTTTTTATTGTGTAAAAAGATAGTACTATGATGTTAAATGGTCTATCTTACGAAACATGCTTGGTATAATTGGTTTTTATTTTGTAGAAAGATAGTACTATGATGTTAGATGGTCTATCTAATGAAACATGCTTGGTATAATTGGTTTTTATTTTGTAAAAAGATAGTACTATGATGTTAGATGGTCTATCTAATGAAACATGCTTGGTATAATTGGTTTTTATTGTGTAGAAAGATAGTACTATGATGTTAGATGGTCTATCTAATGAAATATGCTTGGTATAATTGGTTTTTATTGTGTAGAAAGATAGTACTATGATGTTAGATGGTCTATCTTATGAAACATGCTTGGTATAATTGGTTTTTATTGTGTAGAAAGATAGTACTATGATGTTAGATGGTCTATCTAATCAAACATGCTTGGTATAATTTGTTTTTATTGTGTAGAAAGATAGTACTATGATGTTAGATGGTCTATCGTTTGAAACATGCTTGTTATAATTGGTTTTTATTGTGTAGAAAGATAGTACTATGATGTTAGATGGTCTATCTAATTATACCCTTGCTTTAAAAAAGGGGGGGTATACTGTTTTACCTCTGTCTGTCAGTCCGTCCGTCCATCAGTCCGTCCGTCCGTCCGTCAGTCAGTCCGTCCCATGAAACTTTCGTCACATTTTTCTCAGGAACTACACATCCACCCTTTCTGTAATTTGGTATCAATATTTATATATGTCAGCCATTTCGTGTGATGAGTTTTCAGATTCATCTCTTGACAACTTCCTGTTTACCGAACACTTGTCTGATTTTACACATGATAGCCAAGTTGAAAATTTGGTCACATTTTTCTCAGGAACTACAATACAAGGATTTCTGAAATTTGGTTTCAGGATTTATATCAGTCAGCTATACTGTGTGATGCGTTTTCAGATTCATCACTCGACAACTTCTTGTTTACCGAACACTTGCATATTTTTACACTATTAATATTATCCACTTGCGGCGGGGGTATCATCAGTGAGCAGTAGCTCGCAGTTTCACTTGTTAAACATGCTTTGTATAATTTGTTTTTATTGTATAAAAGATAGTATTATGATGTTAGATGGTCTATCTAATGAAACATACTTGGTATAATTGGTTTTTATTGTGTAGAAAGATAATACTATGATGTTAGATGGTCTATTTTTTTTAAAATGCTTGGTATAATTGTTTTTTATTGTGTAGAAAGATAGTACTATGATGTTAGATGGTCTATCTAATGAAACATGCTTGGTATAATTTGTTTTTATTGTGTAGAAAGATAGTACTATGATGTTATATGGTCTATCTAATGAAACATGCTTGGTATAATTGGTTTTTATTGTGTAGAAAGATAGTACTATGATGTAAGATGGTCTATCTAATGAAACATGCTTGGTATAATTGGTTTTTATTGTGTAGCAAGATAGTTCTATAATGTTAGATGGTCTATCTAATGAAACATGCTTGGTATAATTGGTTTTTATTGTGTAGAAAGATAGTACTATGATGTTAGATGGTCTATCTATTGAAACATGCTTGGTATAATTGGTTTTTATTGTGTAGAAAGATAGTACTATGATGTTAGATGGTCTATCTAATGAAACATGCTTGGTATAATTGGTTTTTATTGTGTAGAAAGATAGTACTATGATGTTATATGGTCTATTTTTTTTAAAATGCTTGCTTTAATTGTTTTTTATTGTGTAGAAAGATAGTACTATGATGTTAGATGGTCTATCTAAAGAAACATGCTTGGTATAATTTGTTTTTATTGTGTAGAAAGATAGTACTATGATGTTAGATGGTCTATCTATTGAAACATCCTTTGTATAATTGGTTTTTATTGTGTAGAAAGATAGTACTATGATGTTAGATGGTCTATCTAATGAAACTTGATTGGTATAATTGGTTTTTATTGTGTAGAAAGATAGTACTATGATGTTAGATGGTCTATCTAATGAAACATGCTTGGTATAATTGGTTTTTATTGTGTAAAAAGATAGTACTATGATGTTATATGGTCTATCTAATGAAACATGCTTGGTATAATTGGTTTTTTTTTTGCGACATAAGATAGTACTATGATGTAAGATGGTCTATCTAATGAAACATGCTTGGTATAATTGGTTTTTATTGTGTAGCAAGATAGTACTATAATGTTAGATGGTCTATCTAATGAAACATGCTTGGTATAATTGGTTTTTATTGTGTAGAAAGATAGTACTATGATGTTAGATGGTCTATCTAATGAAACATGCTTGGTATAATTGGTTTTTATTGTGTAGAAAGATAGTACTATGATGTTAGATGGTCTATCTAATGAAACATGCTTGGTATAATTGGTTTTTATTGTGTAGAAAGATAGTACTATGATGTTAGATGGTCTATCTAATGAAACATGCTTGGTATAATTGGTTTTTATTGTGTAGAAAGATAGTACTATGATGTTAGATGGTCTATCTAATGAACATGCTTGGTATAATTGGTTTTTATTTTGTAGAAAGATAGTACTATGATGTTAGATGGTCTATCTAATGAAACATGCTTGGTATAATTGGTTTTTATTGCGACATAAGATAGTACTATGATGTTAGATTGTCTATCTAATGAAACATGCTTAGTATAATTGGTTTTTATTGTGTAGAAAGATAGTACTATGATGGTAGATGGTCTATTTAATGAAACATGCTTGGTATAATTGGTTTTTATTGTGAAAAAAGATAGTACTATGATGTTAGATGGTCTATCTAATGAAACATGCTTGGTATAATTGGTTTTTATTTGTGTAGAAAGATATTACTATGATGTTAGATGGTCTCACTAATGAAACATGCTTGGTATAATTGGTTTTTTTTGCGACATAAGATAGTACTATGATGTTAGATTGTCTATCTAATGAAACATGCTTAGTATAATTGGTTTTTATTGTGTAGAAAGATAGTACTATGATGGTAGATGGTCTATTTAATGAAACATGCTTGGTATAATTGGTTTTTATTGTGTAGAAAGATAGTAATATGATGTTAGATGGTCTATCTAATGAAACATGCTTGGTATAATTGGTTTTTATTTTGTAGAAAGATAGTACTATGATGTTAGATGGTCTATCTAATTAAACATGCTTGGTATAATTGGTTTTTATTGCGAAATAAGATACTACTATGATGTTAGATGGTCTATCTAATGAAACATGCTTGGTATAATTGGTTTTTATTTTGTAAAAAGATAGTACTATGATGTTAGATGGTCTATCTAATGAAACATGCTTAAGCTTGGTATAATTGGTTTTTATTGTGTAGAAAGATAGTACTATGATGTTAGATGGTCTATCTTATGAAATATGCTTGGTATAATTGGTTTTTATTGTGTAGAAAGATAGTACTATGATGTTAGATGGTCTATCTTATGAAACATGCTTGGTGTAATTGGTTTTTATTGTGTAAAAAGATAGTACTATGATGTTAGATGGTCTATCTAATGAAACATGCTCGGTATAATTTGTTTTTATTGTGTAGAAAGATAGTACTATGATGTTATATGGTCTATTTTTTTTAAAATGCTTGGTATAATTGTTTATTATTGTGTAGAAAGATAGTACTATGATGTTAGATGGTCTATCTAATGAAACATGCTTGGTATAATTTGTTTTTATTGTGTAGAAAGATAGTACTATGATGTTAGATGGTCTATCTATTGAAACATCCTTTGTATAATTGGTTTTTATTGTGTAGAAAGATAGTACTATGATGTTAGATGGTCTATCTAATGAAACTTGATTGGTATAATTGGTTTTTATTGTGTAGAAAGATAGTACTATGATGTTAGATGGTCTATCTAATGAAACATGCTTGGTATAATTGGTTTTTATTGTGTAAAAAGATAGTACTATGATGTTATATGGTCTATCTAATGAAACATGCTTGGTATAATTGGTTTTTATTGCGACATAAGATAGTACTATGATGTAAGATGGTCTATCTAATGAAACATGCTTGGTATAATTGGTTTTTATTGTGTAGCAAGATAGTACTATAATGTTAGATGGTCTATCTAATGAAAAATGCTTGGTATAATTGGTTTTTATTGTGTAGAAAGATAGTACTATGATGCTAGATGGTCTATCTAATGAAACATGCTTGGTATAATTGGTTTTTATTGTGTAGAACGATAGTACTATGATGTTAGATGGTCTATCTAATGAAACATGCTTGGTATAATTGGTTTTTATTGTGTAGAAAGATAGTACTATGATGTTAGATGGTCTATCTAATGAAACATGCTTGGTATAATTGGTTTTTATTGTGTAGAAAGATAGTACTATGATGTTATATGGTCTATCTAATGAAACATGCTTGGTATAATTGGTTTTTATTTTGTAGAAAGATAGTACTATGATGTTAGATGGTCTATCTAATGAAACATGCTTGGTATAATTGGTTTTATTGCGACATAAGATAGTACTATGATGTTAGATAGTCTATCTAATGAAACATGCTTAGTATAATTGGTTTTTATTGTGTAGAAAGATAGTACTATGATGGTAGATGGTCTATTTAATGAAACATGCTTGGTATAATTGGTTTTTATTGTGAAGAAAGATAGTACTATGATGTTAGATGGTCTATCTAATGAAACATGCTTGGTATAATTGGTTTTTATTGTGTAGAAAGATATTACTATGATGTTAGATGGTCTCACTAATGAAACATGCTTGGTATAATTGGTTTTTATTGTGTAGAAAGATAGTAATATGATGTTAGATGGTCTATCTAATGAAACATGCTTGGTATAATTGGTTTTTATTGCGACATAAGATACTACTATGATGTTAGATGGTCTATCTAATGAAACATGCTTGGTATAATTGGTTTTTATTTTGTAAAAAGATAGTACTATGATGTTAGATGGTCTATCTAATGAAACATGCTTAAGCTTGGTATAATTGGTTTTTATTGTGTAGAAAGATAGTACTATGATGTTAGATGGTCTATCTTATGAAATATGCTTGGTATAATTGGTTTTTATTGTGTAGAAAGATATTACTAAGATGTTAGATGGTCTATCTTATGAAACATGCTTGGTGTAATTGGTTTTTATTGTGTAGAAAGATAGTACTATGATGTTAGATGGTCTATCTAATCAAACATGCTTGGTATAATTTGTTTTTATTGTGTAGAAAGATAGTACTATGATGTTAGATGGTCTATCTTTTGAAACATGCTTGGTATAATTGGTTTTTATTGTGTAGAAAGATAGTACTATGATGTTAGATGGTCTATCTAATGAAATATGCTTGGTATAATTGGTTTTTATTGTGTAGAAAGATAGTACTATGATGTTAGATGGTCTATCTAATGAAACATGCTTGGTATAATTGGTTTTTATTGTGTAGAAAGATAGTGCTATGATGTTAGATGGTCTATCTAATGAAACATGCTTGGTATAATTGGTTTTTGTGTAGAAAGATAGTACTATGATATTAGTTGGTCTATCTTTTGAAACATGCTTGGTATAATTGGTTTTTATTGTGTAGAAATATAGTACTATTATGTTAGATGGTCTATCTAATGAAACATGCTTGGTATAATTGGTTTTTATTGTGTAGAAAGATAGTACTATGATATTAGTTGGTCTATCTTTTGAAACATGCTTGGTATAATTGGTTTTTATTGTGTAGAAAGATAGTACTATGATGTTAGATGGCCTATCTCATGTAACATGCTTGGTATAATTGGTTATTATTGTGTAGAAAGATAGTACTATGATGTTAGATGGTCTATCTAATGAAACATGCTTGGTATAATTGGTTTTTATTGTGTAGAAAGATAGTACTATTATGTGAGATGGTCTATCTAATTAAACATGCTTGGTATAATTGGTTTTTATTGTGTAGAAAGATAGTACTATGATGTTAGATGGTCTATTTAATGAAACATGCTTGGTATAATTGGTTTTTATTTTGTAGAAAGATAGTACTATGAAGTTAGATGGTGTATCTAATGAAACATGCTTGGTATAATTGGTTTTTATTGTGTAGAAAGATAGTACTATGATGTTAGATGGTCTATCTAATAAAACATGATTTGTATAATTTCTTTTTATTGTGTAGAAAGAACGTACTATGATGTTAGATGGTCTATCTAATGAAACATGCTTGGTATAATTGGTTTTTAGTTTGTAGAAAGATAGTACTATGATGTTAGATGGTCTATTTAATGAAACATGCTTGGTATAATTGGTTTTTATTGCGACATAAGATAGTACTATGATGTTAGATGGTCTATCTAATGAAACATGCTTGGTATAATTGGTTTTTATTGTGTAGAAAGATAGTACTATGATGTTAGATGGTTTATCTAATGAAACATGCTTGGTATAATTGGTTTTTATTGTGTAGAAAGATAGTACTATGATGTTAGATGGTCTATCTAATGAAACATGCTTGGTATAATTGGGTTTTTTTTGTGTAGAAAGATAGTACTATGATGTTAGATGGTCTATTTAATGAAACATGCTTGGTATAATTGGTTTTTATTGTGTAAAAAGATAGTACTATGATGTTAGATGGTCTATCTAATGAAACATGCTTGGTATAATTGGTTTTTATTGTGTAGAAAGATAGTACTATGATGTTAGATGGTCTATCTAATGAAACATGATTGGTATAATTGGTTTTTATTGTGTAGAAAGATAGTACTATGATGTTAGATGGCCTATCTCATGTAACATGCTTGATATAATTGGTTGTTATTGTGTAGAAAGATAGTACTATGATGTTAGATGGTCTATCTAATGAAACATGCTTGGTATAATTGGTTTTTATTGTGTAGAAAGATAGTACTATTATGTTAGATGGTCTATCTAATGAAACATGCTGTGTAGAAAGATAGTACTATGATGTTAGATGGTCTATTTAATGAAACATGCTTGGTATAATTGGTTTTTGTTTTGTAGAAAGATAGTACTATGATGTTAGATGGTTTATCTAATGAAACATGCTTGGTATAATTGGTTATTATTGTGTAGAAAGATAGTACTATGATGTTAGATGGTCTATCTAATGAAACATGCTTGGTATAATTGGTTTTTATTTTGTAAAAAGATAGTACTATGATGTTAGATGGTCTATCTAATGAAACATGCTTGGTATAATTGGTTTTTATTGTGTAGAAAGATAGTACTATGATGTTAGATGGTCTATCTAATGAAATATGCTTGGTATAATTGGTTTTTATTGTGTAGAAAGATAGTACTATGATGTTAGATGGTCTATCTTATGAAACATGCTTGGTATAATTGGTTTTTATTGTGTAGAAAGATAGTACTATGATGTTAGATGGTCTATCTAATGAAACATACTTAAGCTTGGTATAATTGGTTTTTATTGTGTAGAAAGATAGTACTATGATGTTAGATGGTCTATCTTATGAAATATGCTTGGTATAATTGGTTTTTATTTTGTAAAAAGATAGTACTATGATGTTAGATGGTCTATCTAATGAAACATGCTTGGTATAATTGGTTTTTATTGTGTAGAAAGATAGTACTATGATGTTAGATGGTCTATCTAATGAAATATGCTTGGTATAATTGGTTTTTATTGTGTAGAAAGATAGTACTATGATGTTAGATGGTCTATCTTATGAAACATGCTTGGTAAAATTGGTTTTTATTGTGTAGAAAGATAATACTATGATGTTATATGGTCTATTTTTTTTTAGAATGCTTTGTATAATTGTTTTTTATTGTGTAGAAAGATAGTACTATGATGTTAGATGGTCTATCTAATGAAACATGCTTGGTATAATTTGTTTTTATTGTGTAGAAAGATAGTACTATGATGTTATATGGTCTATCTAATGAAACATGCTTGGTATAATTGGTTTTTATTGCGACATAAGATAGTACTATGATGTAAGATGGTCTATCTAATGAAACATGCTTGGTATAATTGGTTTTTATTGTGTAGCAAGATAGTACTATAATGTTAGATGGTCTATCTAATGAAACATGCTTGGTATAATTGGTTTTTATTGTGTAGAAAGATAGTACTATGATGTTAGATGGTCTATCTAATGAAACATGCTTGGTATAATTGGTTTTTATTGTGTAGAAAGATAGTACTATGATGTTAGATGGTCTATCTAATGAAACATGCTTGGTATAAATGGTTTTTATTGTGTAGAAAGATAGTACTATGATGTTATATGGTCTATTTTTTTTAAAATGCTTGGTATAATTGTTTTTTATTGTGTAGAAAGATAGTACTCTGATGTTAGATGGTCTATCTAATGAAACATGCTTGGTATAATTTGTTTTTATTGTGTAGAAAGATAGTACTATGATGTTAGATGGTCTATCTATTGAAACATCCTTTGTATAATTGGTTTTTATTGTGTAGAAAGATAGTACTATGATGTTAGATGGTCTATTTAATGAAACATGCTTGGTATAATTGGTTTTTATTGTGTAAAAAGATAGTACTATGATGTTAGATGGTCTATCTAATGAAACATGCTTGGTATAATTGGTTTTTATTTTGTAGAAAGATAGTACTATGATGTTAGATGGTCTATCTAATGAAACATGCTTGGTATAATTGGTTTTTATTGCGACATAAGATACTACTATGATGTTAGATGGTCTATCTAATGAAACATGCTTGGTATAATTGGTTTTTATTTTGTAAAAAGATAGTACCCTGATGTTAGATGGTCTATCTAATCAAACATGCTTGGTATAATTTGTTTTTATTGTGTAGAAAGATAGTACTATGATGTTAGATGGTCTATCGTTTGAAACATGCTTGGTATAATTTGTTTTTGTTGTGTAGAAAGATAGTACTATGATGTTAGATGGTCTATCTAATTAAACATGCTTTGTATAATTTGTTTTTATTGTGTAAAAAGATAGTACTATGATGTTAGATGGTCTATCTAATGAAACATACATTGTACTTGGTATAATTGGTTTTTATTGTGTAGAAAGATAATACTATGATGTTAGATGGTCTATTTTTTTTAAAATGCTTGGTATAATTGTTTTTTATTGTGTAGAAAGATAGTACTATGATGTTAGATGGTCTATCTAATGAAACATGCTTGGTATAATTTGTTTTTATTGTGTAGAATGATAGTACTATGATGTTATATGGTCTATCTAATGAAACATGCTTGGTATAATTGGTTTTTATTGTGTAGCAAGATAGTACTATAATGTTAGATGGTCTATCTAATGAAACATGCTTGGTATAATTTGTTTTTATTGTGTAGAAAGATAGTACTATGATGTTAGATGGTCTATCGTTTGAAACATGCTTGGTATAATTTGTTTTTGTTGTGTAGAAAGATAGTACTATGATGTTAGATGGTCTATCTAATTAAACATGCTTTGTATAATTTGTTTTTATTGTGTAAAAAGATAGTACTATGATGTTAGATGGTCTATCTAATGAAACATACATTGTACTTGGTATAATTGGTTTTTATTGTGTAGAAAGATAATACTATGATGTTAGATGGTCTATTTTTTTTAAAATGCTTGGTATAATTGTTTTTTATTGTACAGAAAGATAGTACTATGATGTTAGATGGTCTATCTAATGAAACATGCTTGGTATAATTGGTTTTTATTGTGTAGAAAGATAGTACTATGATGTTAGATGGTCTATCTGATGAAACATGCTTGGTATAATTGGTTTTTATTGTGTAGAAAGATAGTACTATGATGTTATATGGTCTATTTTTTTTGAAATGCTTGGTATAATTGTTTTTTATTGTGTAGAAAGATAGTACTATGATGTTAGATGGTCTATCTAATGAAACATGCTTGGTATAATTTGTTTTTATTGTGTAGAAAGATAGTACTATGATGTTAGATGGTCTATCTATTGAAACATCCTTTGTATAATTGGTTTTTATTGTGTAGAAAGATAGTACTATGATGTTAGATGGTCTATCTAATGAAACATGCTTGGTATAATTGGTTTTTATTGTGTAAAAAGATAGTACTATGATGTTATATGGTCTATCTAATGAAACATGCTTGGTATAATTGGTTTTTATTGCGACATAAGATAGTACTATGATGTAAGATGGTCTATCTAATGAAACATGCTTGGTATAATTGGTTTTTATTGTGTAGCAAGATAGAATTATAATGTTAGATGATCTATCTAATGAAACATGCTTGGTATAATTGGTTATTATTGTGTAGAAAGAAAGTACTATGATGTTAGATGGTCTATCTATTGAAACATGCTTTGTATAATTGGTTTTTATTGTGTAGTAAGATAGTACGATGATGTTAGATGGTCTATCTTATGAAACATGCTTGGTATAATTGGTTATTATTGTGTAGTAAGATAGTACTATGATGTTAGATGGTCTATCTAATGAAAGATGATTGGTATAATTGGTTTTTATTGTGTAGAAAGATAGTACTATGATGTTAGATGGTGTATCTAATGAAACATGCTTGGTATATTTGGTTTTTATTGTGTAGTAAGATAGTACTATGATGTTAGATGGTGTATCTAATGAAACATGCTTGGTATAATTGGTTTTTATTGCGTAGAAAGATAGTACTATGATGTTAGATTGTGTATCTAATGAAACATGCATGGTATAATTGGTTTTTATTGTGTAGAAAGATAGTACTATGATGTTAGATGGTCTATCTAATGAAACATGGTTGGTATAAATGGTTTTTATTGTGTAGTAAGATAGTACTATGATGTTAGATGGTCTATCTAATGAAACATGCTTGGTATAATTGGTTTTTATTGTGTAGAAAGATAGTACTATGATGTTAGATGGTCTATCGTTTGAAACATGCTTGTTATAATTGGTTTTTATTGTGTAGAAAGATAGTACTATGATGTTAGATAGTCTATCTAATGAAACATGCTTGGTATAATTGGTTTTTATTGTGTAGTAAGATAGTACTATGAAACATGCTTGGTATAATTGGTTTTTATTGTGTAGAAAGATAATACTATGATGTTAGATGGTCTATCTAATGAAACATGCTTGGTATAATTGGTTTTTATTGTGTAGAAAGATAGTACTATGATGTTAGATGGTCTATCTAATGAAACATGCTTGGTATAATTGGTTTTTATTGCGTAGAAAGATAGTACTATGATGTTAGATGGTGTATCTAATGAAAAATGCTTGGTATAATTGGTTTTTATTGCGTACAAAGATAGTACTATGATGTTAGATGGTGTATCTAATGAAACATGCTTGGTATAATTGGTTTTTATTGTGTAGAAAGATAGAGCTATGATGTTAGATGGTCTATCTAATGAAACATGCTTGGTATAATTGGTTTTTATTGTGTAGTAAGATAGGACTATGATGTTAGATTGTTAATCTTATGAAACATGCTTGGTATAATTGGTTTTATTGTCTAGTAAGATAGTACTGTGCTGTTAGATTGTCTATCTATTGAAACATGCTTGGTATAATTGGTTTTTATGGTGTAGTAAGATAGTACTATGATGTTAGATGGTCTATCTATTGAAACATGCTTGGTATAATTGGTTTTTATTGTGTAGTAAAATAGTACTATGATGTTAGATTGTCTATCTAATGAAACATGCTTGGTATAATTGGTTTTTATTGTGTAGTAAGATAGTACTATGATGTTAGATTGTTTATCTAATGAAACATGCTTGGTATAATTGGTTTTTGTTGTGTAGTAAGATAGTACTGTGCTGTTAGATTGTCTATCTATTGAAACATGCTTGGTATAATTGGTTTTTATGGTGTAGTAAGATAGTACTATGATTTTAGATGGTCTATCTATTGAAACATGCTTGGTATAATTGGTTTTTATTGTGTAGTAAGATATTACTATGATGTTAGATGGTCTATCTTATGAAACATGCTTGGTATAATTGGTTTTTATTGTGTAGAAATGTCTCTGTCGTGGTCACTACAACAAAAATATAAAATGATAGTGATTTTTACCCCCTGTTAGAAGTTCTCAAGGTTTTTTTTTTAAGTACAAATGAAAAAGCAAGATAGATCACAGTAGTCAATATAAAAATGAGAAGATGTGGTATGATTGACAATAAGACAACTCTCCTCAAGAGACCAAATAACACAGAAATTAACAACTATAGGTCACTGTATGGCCTTCAACAATATGTTACACAGGAACAAATGACGACCACTGAATTACAGGCTCCTGACTAGGGACAGGTACAAACAGAATGTTGGATGTTAAATTAGTTTAAAGGTGCCAATCCTCCCCCTAAGACTACCAAGAGTGCACATGCTAAAATGTCTCACCTGTTTTTACTGAGCATTGATTTTATGTTGATAGTCCTAAATATGAAGTTTTACTTCGTGTATCACATATATAAACTTAATTTGATCCAAGAAAATGAGGGCATACTCAGATAAATCAAGCCAGAAATACATTACACCTTACAATCATTCCATACATATCAATCATATTTGACCTATTACTTACAGTAAATATACAAGAAACAGACCAAACCTTGAAAACTTCATATTGACCAATAAAACAAGGTCAAGGTCAGATGAACCCTGCCATACAGACATGTCACCTTACAATCATTCAATGGATCAAATATAGTTGCCCTATGGCATATACTATCTAAGAAACAAACATAACCAGGAAAACTTAACATTGACCAATGATCTGTGAAAATGAGGTCAATATCAGATGACACATTCCAATCAGACATGTACACCTTACAATCATAATTCGCTTTTAGCAGCCAGTTTGGTTCAATTTTGTCAGAATATGCCAAGAAAGATTGCTGATGAATTATTAACTTGCAAGTGAATAATTTTACTTTATTTAATCAAGTAATTTAATTATTGTAACAAGAGTGCATACACTGAAATGTCTCGCCTTCTTTACTTATCATTGATAATATGTTGATAGTCCTAAGTATAAAGCTTTATTAAAAACTGTCACATAAACTTAACATTAACCAAGATAACTAATCAAAGACCAATGAACCATGAAAATGCGGTCAAGGTCAGATGCACCATGCCAAGCAGACATGTACAGCTAACAATGCTTAAGTAAAACAAATGTAGTTGACCTATTACTTATAGTTTAAGAAAAATAGACCAAAACACAAAATCTTAACACTAAGCTAATCATCTGACTGTGATAGATTGACTCTGACACCATTTCTATTGGTCAAGGTATCATTACTTGTACAGGATAAATCATCGGACTGTGATAGATTGATTCTGACACTATGTCTATTGGCCACAGTACCACTAGTGGTACATGATAAATCATCTAACTGTGATATCTTTACTCTGACGCCATTTCTTTTGGTCAAGGTATCATTATTGTTACAGGATAAATCTTCTGACTGTGATAGATTGACTCTAACACCATGTCTATAGGTCACAGTATCATTATTGTTATAGGATAAATCATCGGACTGTGATAGATTGACTCTGACACCATGTCTATAGGACACAGTATCATTATTGTTACAAGATAAATCATCTGACTTTGATAGATTGACTCTGACATCATGTCTATAGGTGACAGTATCATTATTGTTACAGGATAAATCATCTGACTGTGATAGATTGACTCTGACACAATGTCTATTGGCCACAGTACCACTAGTGGTACAGGATAAATCATCTGACTGTGATAGATTTAGTCTGACACCATTTCTATTGGTCAAGGTATCATTATTGTTACGGGATAAATCATATGACTGTGATAGATAAACTCTGACATCATGTCTATAGGTCAGAGTATCATTATTGTAACAGGATATATCATCTGACTGTAATAGATTGACTCTGACACTATGTCTATTGGCCACAGTAGCACTGGTGGTACAGGATAAATCATCTGACTATGATATGTTTACTCTGACGCCATTTCTTTTGGTCAAGATATCATTATTGTTACAGGATAAATCATCGGACTGTGATAGATTGACCCTGACACCATGTCTATAGGTCACAGTATCATTATTGTTACGGGATAAATCATCTGACTGTGATAGATTGACTCTTACACCATGTCTATAGGTCACAGTATCATTATTATTACGGGATAAATCATCTGACTGTGATAAATTGACTCTGACACCATGTCAATAGGCCAGAGTACCATTATTGCTACAAAATAAATCATCGGACTGTGATAGATTGATTCTGACACCATTTCTATAGGTCACAGTAGCATTATTGTTACGGGATAAATCATCTGACTGTGATAGATTGACTATGTCACCATGTCTATAGGACACAGTACCATTTTTGTTACAGGATAAATCATCTGACTGTGATAGATTGACTCTGACACTATGTCTATAGGTCAAAGTATCATTATTGTTACAGGATAAATCATCTGACTGCGATAGATTGACTCTGACACTATGTCTGTTGGCCACAGTACCACTAGTGGTACAGGATAAATCATCTGACTGTGATAGATTTACTGTGACGCCATTTCTATTGGTCAAGGTATCATTATTGTTAAAGGATAAATCATCTGACTGTGATAGATTGACTCTGACACCATGTCTATAGATCACAGTATCATTATTGTTACGGGATAAATAATCTGACTGTGATATATTGACTCTGACACCATGTCTATAGGTCACAGTATCGTTATTATTACGGGATAAATCATCTGACTGTGATAGATTGATTCTGTCATCATGTCTATAGGTGACAATATCATTATTGTTACAAGATAAATCATCTGACTGTGATAGATTAACTCTGACACCATGTTTATAGGTCACAGGATCATTATTGTTACAGGATATATCATCTGACTGTGATATATTGACTCTGACACTATGTCTATTGGCCACAGTACCACTAGTGGTACAGGATAAATCATCTGACTGTGATAGATTTACTCTGACGCCATTTCTTTTGGTTAAGGTATCATTATTGTTACAGGATAAATCATCTGACTGTGATAGATTGACTCTGACACCATGTATATAGGTCACAGTATCATTATTGTTATAGGATAAATCATCGGACTGTGATGATTGATTCTGACACTATGTCTATAGGTCACAGTATCATTATTGTTACAGGATAAATCATCTGACTATAATATATTGTTTCTGACATCATGTCTATAGGTAACAGAATCATTATTCTTACAGGATAAATCATCTGACTGTGATGGATTGACTCTGACACTATGTCTATTGGCCACAGTATCACTAGTGGTACAGGATAAATCATCTGACTGTGACAGATTTACTCTGACGCCATTTCTATTGGTCAAGGTATCATTATTGTTACAGGATAAATCATCTGACTGTGATAGACTCTGACACCATGTCTATAGGTCACAGTATTATTATTATTACGTGATAAATAATGTGACTGTGATAGATTGACTCTGACACCATGTCTATAGGTCACAGTATCATTATTATTACGGGATAAATCAACTGACAGTGAAAGATTGACTCTGACACCACGTCTATAGGTCACAGTACCATTTTGTTACAGGATAAATCATCTGACTGTGATAGATTGACTATGGCATGATGTCTATAGGCCACAGTACCATTTTTGTTACAGGATAAATCATCTGACTGTTATAGATTGACTCTGACACTATGTCTATAGGTCACAGTATCCTTATTGTTACAGGATAAATCATCTGACTGTGATAGATTGATTCTGACACTATGTCTATAGGTCACAGTATCCTTATTGTTACAGGATAAATCATCTGACTGTGATAGATTGATTCTGACACTATGTCTATAGGTCACAGTATTATTATTGTTACAGGATAAATCATCTGACTGTGATAGATTGACTCTGACACTATGTATATTGGCCAAACTACCATTATTGGTACAAGATAAATCATCTGAATGTGATAGATTTACTTTGACACCATTTCTATTGGTCAAAGCATCATTATTGTTACAGGATAAATAATCTGACGGTGATATATTGATTCTGACACCATGTCTATATGTCACAGTATCATTATTGTTACGGGATAAATCATCTGACTGTGATAGATTGACTCTTACTCCATGTTTATAGGTCACAGTATCATTATTAATACGGGATAAATCATCTGACTGTGATAAATTGACTGTGACACTATGTCTATAGGCGACAGTAGCATTATTGCTACAGGATAAATCACCAGACTGTGATAGATGGTTTCTGACACTATGTCTATAGGTCAAAGTATCTTATTGTTACAAGATAAATCATCTGACTGTTATAGATTGACTCTGACACTATGTCTATAGGTCACAGTATCCTTATTGTTACAGGGTAAATCATCTGACTGTGATCAATTGATTCTGATACTATGTCTTTAGGTAACAGTATCATTATTAATACAAGATAAATCATCTGACTGTGATAGATTGACTCTGACACTATGTATATTGGCCAAAGTACCATTATTGGTACAAGATAAATCATCTGACTGTGATAGATTTACTCTGCCACCATTTTTATTTGTCAAGGTATCATTATTGTTACAGGATAAATCATCGGACTGTGATAGATTGATTCTGACACTATGTCTATAGGTCACAGTATCATTATTGTTACAGGATAAATCATCTGACTGTGATGGATTGTCTCTGACATCATGTCTATAGGTGACAGTATCATTATTGTTACAGGATAAATCATATGATTGTGATAGATTGACTCTGACGCCATGTCTATAGGTCACAGTATCATTATTGTTACAGGATATATCATCTGACTGTGATAGATTGACTCTGACACTATGTCTATTGACCACAGTACCACTAGTGGTACAGGATAAATCATCTGACTGTGATATATTTACTCTGACGCCTTTTCTTTTGGTCAAGGTATCATTATTGTTACAGGATAAATCATCTGACTGTGATACATTGACTCTGACACTATGTCTATAGGTGACAGTATCATTACCGTTACAGGATAAATCATCTGACTGTGATACATTGACTCTGACACTATGTCTATAGGTCACAGTATCATTATTGTTACAGGATAAATCATCTGACTGTGATAGATTGACTCTGACACTATGTATATTGGCCAAACTATCATTATTGGTACAAGATAAATCATCTGAATAAGATAGATTTACTTTGACACCATTTCTATTGGTCAAAGTATCATTATTGTTACAGGATAAATAATCTGACGGTGATAGATTGATTCTGACACCATGTCTATATGTCACAGTATCATTATTGTTACGGGATAAATCATCTGAATGTGATAGATTGACTCTTACTCCATATTTATAGGTCACAGTATCATTATTAATACGGGATAAATCATCTGACTATGATAAATTGACTGTGACACTATGTCTATAGGCGACAGTAGCATTATTGCTACAGGATAAATCACCAGACTGTGATAGATGGTTTCTGACACTATGTCTATAGGTCAAAGTATCTTATTGTTACAAGATAAATCATCTGACTGTTATAGATTGACTCTGACACTATGTCTATAGGTCACAGTATCCTTATTGTTACAGGATAAATCATCTGACTGTGATAAATTGATTCTGATACTATGTCTTTAGGTCACAGTATCATTATTAATACAGGATAAATCATTTGACTGTGATAGATTGACTCTGACAGTATGTCTATAGGTCACAGTATCATTATTGTTACAGGATAAATCATCTGACTGTGATACATTGACTCTGACACTATGTATATTGGCCAAAGTACCATTATTAGTACAAGATAAATCATCTGACTGTGATAGATTTACTCTGCCACCATTTTTATTGGTCAAGGTATCATTATTGTTACAGGATAAATCATCGGACTGTGATAGATTGATTCTGACACTATGTCTATAGGTCACAGTATCATTATTGTTACAGGATAAATCATCTGACTGTGATGGATTGTCTCTGACATCATGTCTATAGGTGACAGTATCATTATTGTTACAGGATAAATCATATGATTGTGATAGATTGACTCTGACGCCCTATCTATAGGTCACAGTATCATTATTGTTACAGGATATATCATCTGACTGTGATAGATTGACTCTGACACTATGTCTGTTGACCACAGTACCACTAGTGGTACAGGATAAATCATCTGACTGTGATATATTTACTCTGACGCCTTTTCTTTTGTTCAAGGTATCATTATTGTTACAGGATAAATCATCTGACTGTGATAGATTGACTCTGACACCATGTCTATAGGTCACAGTATCATTATTGTTACGGGATAAATCATCTGACTGTGATAGATTGACTCTTACACCATGTCTATAGGTCACAGTTTCATTATTATTACGGGATAAATCATCTGACTGTGATAAATTGACTTTGACACTATGTCTATAGGCCACAGTATCATTATTGCAACAGGATAAATCACCTGACTGTGATATATTGACTATGACACCACGTCTATAGGCCACAGTGCCTTTTTTGTTACAGAATAAATCATTTGATTGTGATGGATTGACTATGACACCATATCCATAGGCAACAGTACCATTTTTGTTAAAGGATAAATCATCTGACTGTGATAGATTGACTCTGATACTATGTCTATAGGTCAAAGTATCATTATTTTTACAGGATAAATCATCTGACTGTGATAGATTGATTCTGAAACTATGTCTATGGGTCACATTATCATCATTGTTACAGGATAAATCGTCTGACTGTGATACATTGACTCTGACAGTATGTCTATAGGTCACAGTATCATTATTGCTACAGGATAAATCATCTGAATGTGATACATTGACTCTGACACTATGTATATTGGCCAAAGTACCATTATTGGTACAAGATAAATCATCTGACTGTGATAGATTTACTCTGCCACCATTTTTATTGGTCAAGGTATCATTATTGTTACAGGATAAATCATCGGACTGTGATAGATTGATTCTGACACTATGTCTATAGGTCACAGTATCATTATTGTTACAGGATAAATCATCTGACTGTGATGGATTGTCTCTGACATCATGTCTATAGGTGACAGTATCATTGTTGTTACAGGATAAATCATCTGACTGTGATAGATTGACTCTGACGCCATGTCTATAGGTCACAGTATCATTATTGTTACAGGATATATCATCTGACTGTGATAGATTGACTCTGACACTATGTTTATTGGCCACAGAAGCATTAGTGGTACAGGATAAATCATCTGACTGTGACAGATTTACTCTGACGCCATTTGTATTGGTCAAGGTATCATTATTGTTATAGGATAAATCATCTGACTGTGATAGATTGACTCTGACACCATGTATATAGGTCACAGTATCATTATTGTTACAGGATTAATAATCTGACTGTGATAGATTGACTCTGACACCATGTCTATAGGTCACAGTGTCATTATTATTACGGGATAAATCAGCTGACTGTGATAGATTGTCTCTGACATCATGTGTGTAGGTGACAGTATCATTATTGTTACAGGATAAATCATCTGACTGTGATATATTTACTCTGACGCCATTTCTTTTGGTCAAGGTATCATTATTGTTACAGGATAAAACATCTGACTGTGATAGATTGACTCTGACACCATGTCTATAGGTCACAGTATCATTATTGTTATAGGATAAATCATCGGACTGTGATAGATTGACTCTGACACTATGTCTATAGGTCACAGTATCCTTATTGCTACAAGATAAATCATCTGACTGTGATAAATTGATTCTGACCCTATGTCTATAGGTCACAGTATCATTATTGTTACAGGATAAATTATCTGACTGTGATAGATTGACTATGAAAGTATGTCTATAGGTCACAGTATCATTATTGTTACAGGATAAATCATCTGACTATGATAAATTTACTCTGACACCATTTCTATTGGTCAAGGTATCATTATTGTTACAGGATAAATCATCGGACTGTGATAGATTGATTCTGACACCATGTCTATAGGTCACAGTATCATTATTATTACGGGATAAATCATCTGACTGTGATAGATTGACTCTGACACCACGTCTATAGGCCACAGTACCATTTTTGTTATCTGACTTTGATAGATTGACTCTGACACTATGTCTATAGGTCACAGTATCCTTATTGTTACAGGATAAATCATCTGACTGTGATAGATTGACTCTGACAGTATGTCTATAGGTCACAGTATCATTATTGTTACAGGATAAATCATCTGACTGTGATAGATTGACTCTGACACTATGTGTATTGGCCAAAGTACCATTATTGGTACAAGATAAATCATCTGACTGTAATAGATTTACTCTGACACCATTTCTATTGGTAAAGGTATCATTATTGTTACAGGATAAATTATCGGACTGTGATAGATTGATTCTGACACTATGTCTATAGGTCACAGTATCATTTTTGTTACAGGATAAATCATATGAGTGTGATAGATTGAGTCTGACGACATGTCTATAGGTCACAGTATCATTATTGTTACATGATATATCATCTGACTGTGATAGATTGACTCTGACACTATGTCTTTTGGCCACAGTACCATTAGTGGTACAGGATAAATCATCTGACTGTGATATATTTACTCTGACGCCTTTTCTTTTGTTTAAGGTATCATTATTGTTACAGGATAAATCATCAGACTGTGATAGATTGACTCTGACACCATGTCTATAGGTCACAGTATCCTTATTGTTACGGAATAAATCATCGGACTGTGATATATTGACTCTTACACCATGTCTATAGGTCACAGTTTCATTATTATAACGGGATAAATCAACTGACTGTGATAAATTGACTCTGACACTATGTCTATAGGCCACAGTACCATTATTGCTACAGAATAAATCACCTGACTGTGATAGATTGACTCTTACACCATGTCTATAGGTCACAGTTTCATTATTATTACGGGATAAATCAACTGACTGTGATAAATTGACTCTGACACCATGTCTATAGGCCACAGTACCATTATTGCTACATGATAAATCATCTGATTGTGATGGATTGACTATGACACCATATCTATAGGCCACAGTACCATTTTTGTTACAGGATAAATCATCTGACTGTGATAGATTGACTCTGACACTATGTCTATAGGTCAAAGTATCATTATTGTTACAGGATAAATCATCCGACTGTGATAGATTGATTCTGACACTATGTGAATGGGTCACATTATCATCATTGTTACAGGATAAATCGTCTGACTGTGATAGATTGACTCTGACATCATGTCTATAGGTGACAGTATTATTACCGTTACAGGATAAATCATCTGACTGTGATAGATTGACTCTGACACTATGTCTTTTGGCGTCAATACCACTAGTGGTACATGATAAATCATCTGACTGTGACAGATTTACTCTGACGCCATTTCTTTTGGTCAAGGTATCATTATTTTTATAGGATAAATCATCTGTCTGTGATAGATTGACTCTGACGCCCTATCTATAGGTCACAGTATCATTATTGTTACAGGATATATCATCTGACTGTGATAGATTGACTCTGACACTATGTCTGTTGACCACAGTACCACTAGTGGTACAGGATAAATCATCTGACTGTGATATATTTACTCTGACGCCTTTTCTTTTGTTCAAGGTATCATTATTGTTACAGGATAAATCATCTGACTGTGATAGATTGACTCTGACACCATGTCTATAGGTCACAGTATCATTATTGTTACGGGATAAATCATCTGACTGTGATAGATTGACTCTTACACCATGTCTATAGGTCACAGTTTCATTATTATTACGGGATAAATCATCTGACTGTGATAAATTGACTTTGACACTATGTCTATAGGCCACAGTATCATTATTGCAACAGGATAAATCACCTGACTGTGATATATTGACTATGACACCACGTCTATAGGCCACAGTGCCTTTTTTGTTACAGAATAAATCATTTGATTGTGATGGATTGACTATGACACCATATCCATAGGCAACAGTACCATTTTTGTTAAAGGATAAATCATCTGACTGTGATAGATTGACTCTGATACTATGTCTATAGGTCAAAGTATCATTATTTTTACAGGATAAATCATCTGACTGTGATAGATTGATTCTGAAACTATGTCTATGGGTCACATTATCATCATTGTTACAGGATAAATCGTCTGACTGTGATACATTGACTCTGACAGTATGTCTATAGGTCACAGTATCATTATTGCTACAGGATAAATCATCTGAATGTGATACATTGACTCTGACACTATGTATATTGGCCAAAGTACCATTATTGGTACAAGATAAATCATCTGACTGTGATAGATTTACTCTGCCACCATTTTTATTGGTCAAGGTATCATTATTGTTACAGGATAAATCATCGGACTGTGATAGATTGATTCTGACACTATGTCTATAGGTCACAGTATCATTATTGTTACAGGATAAATCATCTGACTGTGATGGATTGTCTCTGACATCATGTCTATAGGTGACAGTATCATTGTTGTTACAGGATAAATCATATGATTGTGATAGATTGACTCTGACGCCATGTCTATAGGTCACAGTATCATTATTGTTACAGGATATATCATCTGACTGTGATAGATTGACTCTGACACTATGTTTATTGGCCACAGAAGCATTAGTGGTACAGGATAAATCATCTGACTGTGACAGATTTACTCTGACGCCATTTGTATTGGTCAAGGTATCATTATTGTTATAGGATAAATCATCTGACTGTGATAGATTGACTCTGACACCATGTATATAGGTCACAGTATCATTATTGTTACAGGATTAATAATCTGACTGTGATAGATTGACTCTGACACCATGTCTATAGGTCACAGTGTCATTATTATTACGGGATAAATCAGCTGACTGTGATAGATTGTCTCTGACATCATGTGTGTAGGTGACAGTATCATTATTGTTACAGGATAAATCATCTGACTGTGATATATTTACTCTGACGCCATTTCTTTTGGTCAAGGTATCATTATTGTTACAGGATAAAACATCTGACTGTGATAGATTGACTCTGACACCATGTCTATAGGTCACAGTATCATTATTGTTATAGGATAAATCATCGGACTGTGATAGATTGACTCTGACACTATGTCTATAGGTCACAGTATCCTTATTGCTACAAGATAAATCATCTGACTGTGATAAATTGATTCTGACCCTATGTCTATAGGTCACAGTATCATTATTGTTACAGGATAAATTATCTGACTGTGATAGATTGACTATGACAGTATGTCTATAGGTCACAGTATCATTATTGTTACAGGATAAATCATCTGACTATGATAAATTTACTCTGACACCATTTCTATTGGTCAAGGTATCATTATTGTTACAGGATAAATCATCGGACTGTGATAGATTGATTCTGACACCATGTCTATAGGTCACAGTATCATTATTATTACGGGATAAATCATCTGACTGTGATAGATTGACTCTGACACCACGTCTATAGGCCACAGTACCATTTTTGTTATCTGACTTTGATAGATTGACTCTGACACTATGTCTATAGGTCACAGTATCCTTATTGTTACAGGATAAATCATCTGACTGTGATAGATTGACTCTGACAGTATGTCTATAGGTCACAGTATCATTATTGTTACAGGATAAATCATCTGACTGTGATAGATTGACTCTGACACTATGTGTATTGGCCAAAGTACCATTATTGGTACAAGATAAATCATCTGACTGTAATAGATTTACTCTGACACCATTTCTATTGGTAAAGGTATCATTATTGTTACAGGATAAATTATCGGACTGTGATAGATTGATTCTGACACTATGTCTATAGGTCACAGTATCATTTTTGTTACAGGATAAATCATATGAGTGTGATAGATTGAGTCTGACGACATGTCTATAGGTCACAGTATCATTATTGTTACATGATATATCATCTGACTGTGATAGATTGACTCTGACACTATGTCTTTTGGCCACAGTACCATTAGTGGTACAGGATAAATCATCTGACTGTGATATATTTACTCTGACGCCTTTTCTTTTGTTTAAGGTATCATTATTGTTACAGGATAAATCATCAGACTGTGATAGATTGACTCTGACACCATGTCTATAGGTCACAGTATCCTTATTATTACGGAATAAATCATCGGACTGTGATATATTGACTCTTACACCATGTCTATAGGTCACAGTTTCATTATTATAACGGGATAAATCAACTGACTGTGATAAATTGACTCTGACACTATGTCTATAGGCCACAGTACCATTATTGCTACAGAATAAATCACCTGACTGTGATAGATTGACTCTTACACCATGTCTATAGGTCACAGTTTCATTATTATTACGGGATAAATCAACTGACTGTGATAAATTGACTCTGACACCATGTCTATAGGCCACAGTACCATTATTGCTACATGATAAATCATCTGATTGTGATGGATTGACTATGACACCATATCTATAGGCCACAGTACCATTTTTGTTACAGGATAAATCATCTGACTGTGATAGATTGACTCTGACACTATGTCTATAGGTCAAAGTATCATTATTGTTACAGGATAAATCATCCGACTGTGATAGATTGATTCTGACACTATGTGAATGGGTCACATTATCATCATTGTTACAGGATAAATCGTCTGACTGTGATAGATTGACTCTGACATCATGTCTATAGGTGACAGTATTATTACCGTTACAGGATAAATCATCTGACTGTGATAGATTGACTCTGACACTATGTCTTTTGGCGTCAGTACCACTAGTGGTACATGATAAATCATCTGACTGTGACAGATTTACTCTGACGCCATTTCTTTTGGTCAAGGTATCATTATTTTTATAGGATAAATCATCTGTCTGTGATAGATTGACTCTGACACCATGTCTATAGGTCACAGTATCATTATTATTACGGGATAAATCATCTGACTGTGATAGATTGACTCTGACATCATTTCTATTGGTCAAGGTATCATTATTGTTACAGGATAAATCATCGGACTGTGATAGATTGATTCTGACGCTATGTCTATAGATCACAGTATCATTAATGTTATATGATAAATCATCTGACTGTGATAGATTGTCTCTGACATCATGTGTGTAGGTGACAGTATCATTATTGTTACATGATAAATCATCTGACTGTGATAGATTAACTCTGATACCATGTTTATAGGTCACAGTATCATTATTGTTACAGGATATATCATCTGACTGTGATATATTGACTCTGATACTATGTCTATTGGCCACAGTACCACTAGTGGTACAGGATAAATCATCTGACTGTGATATATTTACTCTGACGCCATTTCTTTTGGTCAAGGTATCATTATTGTTACAGGTTAAATCATCAGACTGTGATAGATTAACTCTGACACCATGTCTATAGGTCACAGTATCATTATTGTTATAGGATAAAAATCGGACTGTGATAGATTGACTCTGACACTATGTCTATAGGTCACAGTATCATTATTGTTACAAGATAAATCATCTGACTGTGATAGATTGATTCTGACACTATGTCTATAGGTCACAGTATCATTATTGTTACAGGATAAATCATCTGACTGTAATAGATTGACTCTGACATCATGTCTATAGGTGACAGTATCATTATTGTTACAGGATAAATCATCTGACTGTGATAGATTGACTCTGACACAATGTCTATTGGCCACAGTACCACTAGTGGTACAGGATAAATCATCTGACTGTGATAGATTGATTCTGACAATATGTCAATAGGTCAAAGTACTTATTATTACGGGATAAATCATCTGACTGTCATAGATTGACACTGACACCACGTCTATAGGCCACAGTACCATTTTTGTTACAGGATAAATCATCTGACTGTGTTAGATTAACTCTGACACTACGTCTATTGGCCACAGTACCATTTTTTTACTGGATAAATCATCTGACTGTGATAGATTGACTCTGACACTATGTCTATAGGTCACAGTATCCTTATTGTTACAGGATAAATCATCGGACTGTGATAGATTGACTCTGACACTATGTGTATAGGTCACAGTATCATTATTGTTACAAGATAAATCATCTGACTGTGATAGATTGATTCTGACACTATGTCTATAGGTCACAGTATCATTATTGTTATAGGATAAATCATCGGACTGTGATAGATTGACTCTGACACTATGTCTATAGGTCACAGTATCATTATTGTTACAAGATAAATCATCTGACTGTGATAGATTGATTCTGAAACTATGTCTATAGGTCAAAGTATCATTATTATTACGGGATAAATCATCTCACTGTGATAGATTGACACTGACACCAAGTCTATAGGCCATAGTACCATTTTGTTACAGGATAAATCATCTGACTGTGATAGATTGACTCTGACACTATGTCTATAGGTCACAGTATCCTTATTGTTACAGGATAAATCATCTGACTGTTATAGATTGACTCTGACACTATGTATTTAGGCCACAGTAGCCTTATTATTACAGGAAAAATCATCTGACTGTGATAGATTGCTTCTGACACTATGTCTTTAGGTCAAAGTATCATTATTGTTATAGGATAAATCATCTGACTGTGATAGATTGACTCTGACGGTATGTCTATAGGTCACAGTATCATTATTATTACAGGATAAATCATCTGACAGTGATAGATTGACTCTGACACTATGGATATTGGCCAAAGTACCATTATTGGTACAAGATAAATCATCTGACTGTGATAGATTTACTCTGACACCATTTCTATTGGTCATAGTATCATTATTGTTACAGGATAAATCATCTGACTGTGATAGATTAACTCTGACATCATGTCTATAGGTGAGAGTATCATTATTGTTACAGGAAAAATCACATGACTGTGATAGATTAACTCTGACATCATGTCTATAGGTCACAGTATCATTATTGTTACAGGAGATATCATCTGACTGTAATAGATTGACTCTGACACTATGTCTATTGGCCAAAGTACCACTGGTGTTACAGGATAAATCATCTGACTGTGATATATTTACTCTGACGCCTTTTCTTTTGTTCAAGGTATCATTATTGATACAGGATAAATCATCTGACTGTGATAGATTGACTCTGACACTATGTCTATAGGTCACGGTATCCTTATTGTTACAGGATAAATCATCTGACTGTGATATATTGACTCTGACAGTATGTCTATAGGTCACAGTATCATTATTGTTACAAGATAAATCATCTGACTGTGATAAATTGATTCTGACCCTATGTCTATAGGTCACAGTATCATTATTGTTACAGGATAAATTATCTGACTATGATAGATTGACTATGACAGTATGTCTATCGGTCACAGTATCATTATTGTTACAGGATAAATCATCTGACTGTGATAGATTTACCCTGACACCATTTCTATTGGTCAAGGTATCATTATTGTTACAGGATAAATCATCGGACTGTGATAGATTGATTCTGACACCATGTCTATAGGTCACAGTATCATTATTATTACGGGATAAATCATCTGACTGTGATAGATTGACTCTGACACCATGTCTATAGGCCACAGTACCATTATTGCTACAGGATAAATCACCTGACTGTGATAGATTGACTCTTACACCATGTCTATAGGTCACAGTATCCTTATTGTTACAGGATAAATCATCTGACTGTGAAAGATTGACTCTGACAGTATGTCTATAGGTCACAGTATCATTATTGTTACAGGATAAATCATCTGACTGTGATAGATTGACCTTGACACTATGTGTATTGGCCAAAGTACCATTATTGGTACAAGATAAATCATCTGACTGTAATAGATTTACTCTGACACCATTTCTATTCGTCAAGGTATCATTATTGTTACAGGATAAATTATCGGACTGTGATAGATTGATTCTGACACTATGTCTATAGGTCACAGTATCATTTTTGTTACAGGATAAATCATATGAGTGTGATAGATTGACTCTGACGCCATGTCTATAGGTCACAGTATCATTATTGTTACATGATATATCATCTGACTGTGATAGATTGACTCTGACACTATGTCTTTTGGCCACAGTACCACTAGTGGTACAAGATAAATCATCTGACTGTGATATATTTACTCTGACGCCTTTTCTTTTGTTTAAGGTATCATTATTGTTACAGGATAAATCATCAGACTGTGATAGATTGACTCTGACACCATATCTATATGTCACAGTATCCTTATTGTTACGGAATAAATCATCGGACTGTGATATATTGACTCTTACACCATGTCTATAGGTCACAGTTTCATTATTATAACGGGATAAATCAACTGACTGTGATAAATTGACTCTGACACTATGTCTATAGGCCACAGTACCATTATTGCTACAGGATAAATCACCTGACTGTGATAGATTGACTCTTACACCATGTCTATAGGTCACAGTTTCATTATTATTACGGGATAAATCAACTGACTGTGATAAATTGACTCTGACACTATGTCTATAGGCCACAGTACCATTATTGCTACAGGATTAATCATCTGATTGTGATGGATTGACTATGACACCATATCTATAGGCCACAGTACCATTTTTGTTACAGGATAAATCATCTGACTGTGATAGATTGATTCTGACACTATGTCAATGGGTCACATTATCATCATTGTTACAGGATAAATCGTCTGACTGTGATAGATTGACTCTGACATCATGTCTATAGGTGACAGTATTATTACCGTTACAGGATAAATCATCTGACTGTGATAGATTGACTCTGACACTATGTCTATTGGCGACAGTACCACTAGTGGTACAGGATAAATCATCTGACTGTGACAGATTTACTCTGACGCCATTTCTTTTGGTCAAGGTATCATTATTTTTATAGGATAAATCATCTGACTGTGATAGATTGACTCTGACACCATGTCTATAGGTCACAGTATCATTATTATTACGGGATAAATCATCTGACTGTGATAGATTGACTCTGACATCATTTCTATTGGTCAAGGTATCATTATTGTTACTGGATAAATCATCGGACTGTGATAGATTGATTCTGACGCTATGTCTATAGATCACAGTATCATTAATGTTATATGATAAATCTACTGACTGTGATAGATTGTCTCTGACATCATGTGTGTAGGTGACAGTATCATTATTGTTACATGATAAATCATCTGACTGTGATAGATTAACTCTGATACCATGTTTATAGGTCACAGTATCATTATTGTTACAGGATATATCATCTGACTGTGATATATTGACTCTGATACTATGTCTATTGGCCACAGTACCACTAGTGGTACAGGATAAATCATCTGACTGTGATATATTTACTCTGACGCCATTTCTTTTGGTCAAGGTATCATTATTGTTATAGGATAAAAATCGGACTGTGATAGATTGACTCTGACACTATGTCTATAGGTCACAGTATCATTATTGTTACAAGATAAATCATCTGACTGTGATAGATTGATTCTGACACTATGTCTATAGGTCACAGTATCATTATTGTTACAGGATAAATCATCTGACTGTAATAGATTGACTCTGACATCATGTCTATAGGTGACAGTATCATAATTGTTACAGGATAAATCATCTGACTGTGATAGATTGACTCTGACACAATGTCTATTGGCCACAGTACCACTAGTGGTACAGGATAAATCATCTGACTGTGATAGATTGATTCTGACACTATGTCAATAGGTCAAAGTACTTATTATTACGGGATAAATCATCTGACTGTCATAGATTGACACTGACACCACGTCTATAGGCCACAGTACCATTTTTGTTACAGGATAAATCATCTGACTGTGTTAGATTGACTCTGACACTACGTCTATTGGCCACAGTACCATTTTTTTTACTGGATAAATCATCTGACTGTGATAGATTGACTTTGACACTATGTCTATAGGTCACAGTATCCTTATTGTTACAGGATAAATCATCGGACTGTGATAGATTGACTCTGACACTATGTGTATAGGTCACAGTATCATTATTGTTACAAGATAAATCATCTGACTGTGATAGATTGATTCTGACACTATGTCTATAGGTCACAGTATCATTATTGTTATAGGATAAATCATCGGACTGTGATAGATTGACTCTGACACTATGTCTATAGGTCACAGTATCCTTATTGTTATAGGATAAATCATCTGACTGTTATAGATTGACTCTGACACTATGTCTTTAGGCCACAGTATCCTTATTATTACAGGAAAAATCATCTGACTGTGATAGATTGCTTCTGACACTATGTCTTTAGGTCAAAGTATCATTATTGTTATAGGATAAATCATCTGACTGTGATAGATTGACTCTGACGGTATGTCTATAGGTCACAGTATCATTATTATTACAGGATAAATCATCTGACAGTGATAGATTGACTCTGACACTATGGATATTGGCCAAAGTACCATTATTGGTACAAGATAAATCATCTGACTGTGATAGATTTACTCTGACACCATTTCTATTGGTCATAGTATCATTATTGTTACAGGATAAATCATCTGACTGTGATAGATTGTCTCTGACATCATGTCTATAGGTGAGAGTATCATTATTGTTACAGGATAAATCACATGACTGTGATAGATTAACTCTGACATCATGTCTATAGGTCACAGTATCATTATTGTTACAGGAGATATCATCTGACTGTAATAGATTGACTCTGACACTATGTCTATTGGCTACAGTACCACTGGTGTTACAGGATAAATCATCTGACTGTGACATATTTACTCTGACGCCTTTTCTTTTGTTCAAGGTATCATTATTGTTACAGGATAAATCATCTGACTGTGATAGATTGACTCTGACACTATGTCTATAGGTCACGGTATCCTTATTGTTACAGGATAAATCATCTGACTGTGATATATTGACTCTGAAAGTATGTCTATAGGTCACAGTATCATTATTGTTACAAGATAAATCATCTGACTGTGATAAATTGATTCTGACCCTATGTCTATAGGTCACAGTATCATTATTGTTACAGGATAAATTATCTGACTGTGATAGATTGACTATGACAGTATGTCTATAGGTCACAGTATCATTATTGTTACAGGATAAATCATCTGACTGTGATAGATTTACTCTGACACCATTTCTATTGGTCAAGGTATCATTATTGTTACAGGATAAATCATCGGACTGTGATAGATTGATTCTGACACCATGTCTATAGGTCACAGTATCATTATTATTACGGGATAAATCATCTGACTGTGATAGATTGACTCTGACACCACGTCTATAGGCCACAGTACCATTTTTGTTATCTGATTTTGATAGATTGACTCTGACACTATGTCTATAGGTCACAGTATCCTTATTGTTACAGGATAAATCATCTGACTGTGATAGATTGACTCTGACAGTATGTCTATAGGTCACAGTATCATTATTGTTACAGGATAAATCATCTGACTGTGATAGATTGACTCTGACACTATGTGTATTGGCCAAAGTACCATTATTGGTACAAGATAAATCATCTGACTGTAATAGACTTACTCTGACACCATTTCTACATGTTCTATTGGTCAAGGTATCATTATTGTTACAGGATAAATTTTCGGACTGTGATAGATTGATTCTGACACTATGTCTATAGGTCACAGTATCATTTTTGTTACAGGATAAATCATATGAGTGTGATAGATTGACTCTGACGCCATGTCTATAGGTCACAGTATCATTATTGTTACATGATATATCATCTGACTGTGATAGATTGACTCTGACACTATGTCTTTTGGCCACAGTACCACTAGTGGTACAGGATAAATCATCTGACTGTGATATATTTACTCTGACGCCTTTTCTTTTGTTTAAGGTATCATTATTGTTACAGGATAAATCATCAGACTGTGATAGATTGACTCTGACACCATATCTATAGGTCACAGTATCCTTATTGTTACGGAATAAATCATCGGACTGTAATATATTGACTCTGACACCATGTCTTTAGGTCACAGTTTCATTATTATAACGGGATAAATCAACTGACTGTGATAAATTGACTCTGACACTATGTCTCTAGGCCACAGTACCATTATTGCTACAGGATAAATCACCTGACTGTGATAGATTGACTCTTACACCATGTCTATAGGTCACAGTTTCATTATTATTACGGGATAAATCAACTGACTGTGATAAATTGACTCTGACACTATGTCTATAGGCCACAGTACCATTATTGCTACAGGATAAATCATCTGATTGTGATGGATTGACTATGACACCATATCTATAGGCCACAGTACCATTTTTGTTACAGGATAAATCATCTGACTGTGATAGATTGACTCTGACACTATGTCTATAGGTCAAAGTATCATTATTGTTACAGGATAAATCATCCGACTGTGATAGATTGATTCTGACACTATGTCAGTGGGTCACATTATCATCATTGTTACAGGATAAATCGTCTGACTGTGATAGATTGACTCTGACATCATGTCTATAGGTGACAGTATTATTACCGTTACAGGATAAATCATCTGACTGTGATAGATTGACTCTGACACTATGTCTATTGGCGACAGTACCACTAGTGGTACAGGATAAATCATCTGACTGTGACAGATTTACTCTGACGCCATTTCTTTTGGTCAAGGTATCATTATTTTTATAGGATAAATCATCTGACTGTGATAGATTGACTCTGACACCATGTCTATAGGTCACAGTATCATTATTATTACGGGATAAATCATCTGACTGTGATAGATTGACTCTGACATCATTTCTATTGGTCAAGGTATCATTATTGTTACAGGATAAATCATCGGACTGTGATAGATTGATTCTGACGCTATGTCTATAGATCACAGTATCATTAATGTTATATGATAAATCATCTGACTGTGATAGATTGTCTCTGACATCATGTGTGTAGGTGACAGTATCATTATTGTTACATGATAAATCATCTGACTGTGATAGATTAACTCTGATACCATGTTTATAGGTCACAGTATCATTATTGTTACAGGATATATCATCTGACTGTGATATATTGACTCTGATACTATGTCTATTGGCCACAGTACCACTAGTGGTACAGGATAAATCATCTGACTGTGATATATTTACTCTGACGCCATTTCTTTGTGTCAAGGTATCATTATTGTTACAGGATAAATCATCTGACTGTGATAGATTGACTCTGACACCATGTCTATAGGTCACAGTATCATTATTGTTATAGGATAAAAATCGGACTGTGATAGATTGACTCTGACACTATGTCTATAGGTCACAGTATCATTATTGTTTCAAGATAAATCATCTGACTGTGATAGATTGATTCTGACACTATGTCTATAGGTCACAGTATCATTATTGTTACAGGATAAATCATCTGACTGTAATAGATTGACTCTGACATCATGTCTATAGGTGACAGTATCATTATTGTTACAGGATAAATCATCTGACTGTGATAGATTGACTCTGACACAATGTCTATTGGCCACAGTACCACTAGTGGTACAGGATAAATCATCTGACTGTGATAGATTGATTCTGACACTATGTCAATAGGTCAAAGTACTTATTATTACGGGATAAATCGTCTGACTGTCATAGATTGACACTGACACCACGTATATAGGCCACAGTACCATTTTTGTTACAGGATAAATCATCTGACTGTGATAAATTGACTCTGACAGTATGTCTATAGGCCACAGTACCATTATTGCTACAGGATAAATCACCTGACTGTGATAGATTGACTCTGACACCACGTCTATAGGCCACAGTGCCATTTTTGTTACAGGATAAATCATCTGATTGTGATGGATTGACTATGACACCATGTCTATAGGCCATAGTACCATTTTTGTTACAGGATAAATCATCTGACTGCGATAGATTGACTCTGACACTATGTCTATAGGTCAAAGTATCATTATTGTAACAGGATAAATCATCTGACTGTGATAGATTGATTCTGACAACTATGTCTATGGGTCACATTATCATCATTGTTACAGGATAAATCGTCTGACTGTGATAGATTGACTCTGACATCATGTCTATAGGTGACAGTATCATTACCGTTACAGGATAAATCATCTGACTGTGATTGATTGACTCTGACACTATGTCTATTGGCCACAGTACCACTAGTGGTACAGGATAAATCATCTGACTGTGACAGATTTACTCTGACGCCATTTCTATTGGTCAAGGTATCATTACTGTTATAGGATAAATCATCTGACTGTGATAGATTGACTCTGACACCACGTATATAGGTCACAGTATCATTATTGTTATAGGATAAATCATCGGACTGTGATAGATTGACTCTGACACTATGTCTATAGGTCACAGTATCATTATTGTTACAAGATAAATCATCTGACTGTGATAGATTGATTCTGAAACTATGTCTATAGGTCAAAGTATCATTATTATTACGGGATAAATCATCTGACTGTGATAGATTGACACTGACACCACGTCTATAGGCCATAGTACCATTTTTGTTACAGGATAAATCATCTGACTGTGATAGATTGACTCTGACACTATGTCTATAGGTCACAGTATCCTTATTGTTAGAGGATAAATCATCTGACTGTTATAGATTGACTCTGACACTATGTCTTTAGGCCACAGTATCCTTATTATTACAGGAAAAATCATCTACCTGTGATAGATTGCTTCTGACACTATGTCTTTAGGTCAAAGTATCATTATTGTTATAGGATAAATCCTCTGACTGTGATAGATTGACTCTGACGGTATGTCTATAGGTCACAGTATCATTATTATCACAGGATAAATCATCTGACAGTGATAGATTGACTCTGACACTATGGATATTGGCCAAAGTACCATTATTGGTACAAGATAAATCATCTGACTGTGATAGATTTACTCTGACACCATTTCTATTGGTCATAGTATCATTATTGTTACAGGATAAATCATCTGACTGTGATAGATTGTCTCTGACATCATGTCTATATGTGAGAGTATCATTATTGTTACAGGATAAATCACATGACTGTGATAGATTAACTCTGACATCATGTCTATAGGTAACAGTATCATTATTGTTACAGGAGATATCATCTGACTGTAATAGATTGACTCTGACACTATATCTATTGGCCACAGTACCACTGGTGTTACAGGATAAATCATCTGACTGTGATATATTTACTCTGACGCCTTTTCTTTTGTACAAGGTATCATTATTGTTACAGGATAAATCATCTGACTGTGATAGATTGACTCTGACACTATGTCTATAGGTCACGGTATCCTTATTGTTACAGGATAAATCATCTGACTGTGATATATTGACTCTGACAGTATGTCTATAGGTCACAGTATCATTATTGTTACAGGATAAATCATCTGACTGATAGATTGGCTCTCACACTATGTATATTGGCCAAAGTACCATTATTGGTACAAGATAAATCATCTGACTGTGATAGATTTACTCTGACACCATTTCTATTGGTCAAGGTATCATTATTGTTACAGGATGAATCATCGGACTCTGATAGATTGATTCTGACACTATGTCTATAGGTCACAGTATCATTATTGTTACAGGATAAATCATCTGACTGTGATAGATTGACTCTGACACCATTTCTTTAGGTCACAGTATCATTATTATTACGGGATAAATCATCTGACTGTGATAGATTGACTCTGACACCAAGTCTATAGGCCACAGTACCATTTTTGTTACAGGATAAATCATCTGACTGTGATAGATTGACTCTGACAGTATGTCTATAGGTCACAGTATCCTTATTGTTACAGGATAAATCATCTGACTGTGATATATTGACTCTGACAGTATGTCTATAGGTCACAGTATCATTATTGTTACAGGATAAATCATCTGACTGTGATAGATTGACTCTCACACTATGTATATTGGCCAAAGTACCATTATTGGTACAAGATAAATCATCTGACTGTGATAGATTTACTCTGACACCATTTCTATTGTTCAAGGTATCATTATTGTTACAGGATAAATCATCGGACTGTGATAGATTGATTCTGACACTATGTCTATAGGTCACAGTATCATTATTGTTACAGGATAAATCATCTGACTGTGATAGATTGTCTCTGACATCATGTCTTTAGGTGACAGTATCATTATTGTTACATGATAAATCATATGACTGTGATAGATTGACTCTGACGCCATGTCTATAGGTCACAGTATCATTATTGTTACATGATATCTCATCTGACTGTGATAAATTGACTCTGACAGTATGTCTATAGGCCACAGTACCATTATTGCTACAGGATAAATCACCTGACTGTGATAGATTGACTCTGACACCACGTCTATAGGCCACAGTGCCATTTTTGTTACAGGATAAATCATCTGATTGTGATGGATTGACTATGACACCATGTCTATAGGCCATAGTACCATTTTTGTTACAGGATAAATCATCTGACTGCGATAGATTGACTCTGACAGTATGTCTATAGGCCACAGTACCATTATTGCTACAGGATAAATCACCTGACTGTGATAGATTGACTCTGACACCACGTCTATAGGCCACAGTGCCATTTTTGTTACAGGATAAATCATCTGATTGTGATGGATTGACACTGACACCACGTATATAGGCCACAGTACCATTTTTGTTACAGGATAAATCATCTGACTGTGATAAATTGACTCTGACAGTATGTCTATAGGCCACAGTACCATTATTGCTACAGGATAAATCACCTGACTGTGATAGATTGACTCTGACACCACGTCTATAGGCCACAGTGCCATGTTTGTTACAGGATAAATCATCTGATTGTGATGGATTGACTATGACACCATGTCTATAGGCCATAGTACCAGTTTTGTTACAGGATAAATCATCTGACTGCGATAGATTGACTCTGACACTATTTCTATAGGTCAAAGTATCATTATTGTAACAGGATAAATCATCTGACTGTGATAGATTGATTCTGACAACTATGTCTATGGGTCACATTATCATCATTGTTACAGGATAAATCGTCTGACTGTGATAGATTGACTCTGACATCATGTCTATAGGTGACAGTATCATTACCGTTACAGGATAAATCATCTGACTGTGATTGATTGACTCTGACACTATGTCTATTGGCCACAGTACCACTAGTGGTACAGGATAAATCATCTGACTGTGACAGATTTACTCTGACGCCATTTCTATTGGTCAAGGTATCATTACTGTTATAGGATAAATCATCTGACTGTGATAGATTGACTCTGACACCACGTATATAGGTCACAGTATCATTATTGTTATAGGATAAATCATCGGACTGTGATAGATTGACTCTGACACTATGTCTATAGGTCACAGTATCATTATTGTTACAAGATAAATCATCTGACTGTGATAGATTGATTCTGAAACTATGTCTATAGGTCAAAGTATCATTATTATTACGGGATAAATCATCTGACTGTGATAGATTGACACTGACACCACGTCTATAGGCCATAGTACCATTTTTGTTACAAGATAAATCATCTGACTGTGATAGATTGACTCTGACACTATGTCTATAGGTCACAGTATCCTTATTGTTAGAGGATAAATCATCTGACTGTTATAGATTGACTCTGACACTATGTCTTTAGGCCACAGTATCCTTATTATTACAGGAAAAATCATCTACCTGTGATAGATTGCTTCTGACACTATGTCTTTAGGTCAAAGTATCATTATTGTTATAGGATAAATCATCTGACTGTGATAGATTGACTCTGACGGTATGTCTATAGGTCACAGTATCATTATTATCACAGGATAAATCATCTGACAGTGATAGATTGACTCTGACACTATGGATATTGGCCAAAGTACCATTATTGGTACAAGATAAATCATCTGACTGTGATAGATTTACTCTGACACCATTTCTATTGGTCATAGTATCATTATTGTTACAGGATAAATCATCTGACTGTGATAGATTGTCTCTGACATCATGTCTATATGTGAGAGTATCATTATTGTTACAGGATAAATCACATGACTGTGATAGATTAACTCTGACATCATGTCTATAAGTCACAGTATCATTATTGTTACAGGAGATATCATCTGACTGTAATAGATTGACTCTGACACTATGTCTATTGGCCACAGTACCACTGGTGTTACAGGATAAATCATCTGACTGTGATATATTTACTCTGACGCCTTTTCTTTTGTTCAAGGTATCATTATTGTTACAAGATAAATCATCTGACTGTGATAGACTGGCTCTGACACTATGTCTATAGGTCACGGTATCCTTATTGTTACAGGATAAATCATCTGACTGTGATATATTGACTCTGACAGTATGTCTATAGGTCACAGTATCATTATTGTTACAGGATAAATCATCTGACTGATAGATTGGCTCTCACACTATGTATATTGGCCAAAGTACCATTATTGGTACAAGATAAATCATCTGACTGTGATAGATTTACTCTGACACCATTTCTATTGGTCAAGGTATCATTATTGTTACAGGATGAATCATCGGACTCTGATAGATTGATTCTGACACTATGTCTATAGGTCACAGTATCATTATTGTTACAGGATAAATCATCTGACTGTGATAGATTGACTCTGACACCATTTCTTTAGGTCACAGTATCATTATTATTACGGGATAAATCATCTGACTGTGATAGATTGACTCTGACACCAAGTCTATAGGCCACAGTACCATTTTTGTTACAGGATAAATCATCTGACTGTGATAGATTGACTCTGACAGTATGTCTATAGGTCACAGTATCCTTATTGTTACAGGATAAATCATCTGACTGTGATATATTGACTCTGACAGTATGTCTATAGGTCACAGTATCATTATTGTTACAGGATAAATCATCTGACTGTGATAGATTGACTCTCACACTATGTATATTGGCCAAAGTACCATTATTGGTACAAGATAAATCATCTGACTGTGATAGATTTACTCTGACACCATTTCTATTGTTCAAGGTATCATTATTGTTACAGGATAAATCATCGGACTGTGATAGATTGATTCTGACACTATGTCTATAGGTCACAGTATCATTATTGTTACAGGATAAATCATCTGACTGTGATAGATTGTCTCTGACATCATGTCTTTAGGTGACAGTATCATTATTGTTACATGATAAATCATATGACTGTGATAGATTGACTCTGACGCCATGTCTATAGGTCTCAGTATCATTATTGTTACATGATATCTCATCTGACTGTGATAGATTGACTCTGACACTATGTCTATTGGCCACAGTACCACTAGTGGTACAGGAATAAATCATCTGGCTGTGATATATTTACTCTGACGCCTTTTCTTTTGTTCAAGGTATCATTATTGTTAACAGAATAAATCATCTGACTGTGATAGATTGACTCTGACACCATGTCTATAGGTCACAGTATCATTATTCATACGGGATAAATCATCTGACTGTGATAGATTGACTCTTACACCATGTCTATAGGTCACAGTTTCATTATTATTACGGGATAAATCATCTGACTGTGATAAATTGACTCTGACACTATGTCTATAGGCCACAGTACCATTATTGCTACAGGATAAATCACCTGACTGTGATAGATTGACTCTGACACCACGTCTATAGGCCACAGTGCCATTTTTGTTACAGGATAAATCATCTGATTGTGATGGATTGACTATGACACCATGTCTATAGGCCACAGTACCATTTTTGTTACAGGATAAATCATCTGACTGCGATAGATTGACTCTGACACTATGTCTATAGGTCAAAGTATCATTATTGTTACAGGATAAATCATCTGACTGTGATAGATTGATTCTGACAACTATGTTGATGGGTCCCATTATCATCATTGTTACAGGATAAATCGTCTGACTGTGATAGATTGACTCTGACATCATGTCTATAGGTGACAGTATCATTACCGTTACAGGATAAATCATCTGACTGTGATTGATTGACTCTGACACTATGTCTATTGGCCACAGTACCACTAGTGGTACAGGATAAATCATATGACTGTGACAGATTTACTCTGACGCCATTTCTATTGGTCAAGGTATCATTACTGTTATAGGATAAATCATCTGACTGTGATAGATTGACTCTGACACCATGTATATAGGTCACAGTATCATTACTGTTACGGGATAAATAATCTGACTGTAATGGATTGAGTCTGACACCATGTCTATAGGTCACAGTATCATTATTATTACGGGATAAATCATCAGACTGTGATAGATTGACTCTGACACCATTTCTATTGGTCAAGGTATCATTATTGAAACAGGATAAATCATCGGACTGTGATAGATTGATTCTGACACTATGTCTATAGGTAACAGTATCATTAGTGTTATATGATAAATCATCTGACTGTGATAGATTGTCTCTGACACCACGTCTATAGGCCACAGTGCCATTTTTGCTACAGGATAAATCATCTGACTGCGATAGATTGACTCTGACACTATTTCTATAGGTCAAAGAATCATTATTGTAAAAGGATAAATCATCTGACTGTGATGAATTGATTCTGACAACTATGTCTATGGGTCACATTATCATCCTTGTTACAGGATAAATCGTCTGACTGTGATAGATTGACTCTTACATCATGTCTAAAGGTGACAGTATCATTACCGTTACAGGATAAATCATCTGACTGTGATGGATTGACTCTGACACTATGTCCATTGGGCACAGTACCACTAGTGGTACAGGATAAATCATATGACTGTGACAGATTTACTCTGACGCCATTTCTATTGGTCAAGGTATCATTATTGTTAACAGAATAAATCATCTGACTGTGATAGATTGACTCTGACACCATGTCTATAGGTCACAGTATCATTATTGATACGGGATAAATCATCTGACTGTGATAGATTGACTCTTACACCACGTCTATAGGTCACAGTTTCATTATTATTACAGGATAAATCATCTGACTGTGATAGATTGACTCTGACAGTATGTCTATAGGTCACAGTATCCTTATTGTTACAGGATAAATCATCTGACTGCGATAGATTGACTCTGACACTATGTCTATAAGTCAAAGTATCATTATTGTTACAGGATAAATCATCTGACTGTGATAGATTGATTCTGACAACTATGTCTATGGGTCACATTATCATCATTGTTACAGGAAAAATCTTCTGACTGTGATAGATTGACTCTGACATCATGTCTATAGGTGACAGTATCATTACCGTTACAGGATAAATCATCTGACTGTGATTGATTGACTCTGACACTATGTCTATTGGCCACAGTACCACTAGTGGTACAGGATAAATCATCTGACTGTGACAGATTTACTCTGACGCCATTTCTATTGGTCAAGGTATCATTACTGTTATAGGATAAATCATCTGACTGTGATAGATTGACTCTGACACCATGTATATAGGTCACAGTATCATTACTGTTACGGGATAAATAATCTGACTGTGATGGATTGAGTCTGACACCATGTCTATAGGTCACAGTATCATTATTATTACGGGATAAATCATCTGACTGTGATAGATTGACTCTGACACCATTTCTATTGGTCAAGGTATCATTATTGAAACAGGATAAATCATCGGACTGTGATAGATTGATTCTGACACTATGTCTATAGGTAACAGTATCATTAGTGTTATATGATAAATCATCTGACTGTGATAGATTGTCTCTGACACCGCGTCTATAGGCCACAGTGCCATTTTTGCTACAGGATAAATCATCTGACTGCGATAGATTGACTCTGACACTATGTCTATAGGTCAAAGAATCATTATTGTTAAAGGATAAATCATCTGACTGTGATGAATTGATTCTGACAACTATGTCTATGGGTCACATTATCATCATTGTTACAGGATAAATCGTCTGACTGTGATAGATAGACTCTGACATCATGTCTATAGGTGACAGTATCATTACTGTTACAGGATAAATCATCTGACTGTGATGGATTGACTCTGACACTATGTCCATTGGGCACAGTACCACTAGTGGTACAGGATAAATCATATGACTGTGACAGATTTACTCTGACGCCATTTCTATTGGTCAAGGTATCATTATTGTTAACAGAATAAATCATCTGACTGTGATAGATTGACTCTGACACCATGTCTATAGGTCACAGTATCATTATTCATACGGGATAAATCATCTGACTGTGATAGATTGACTCTTACACCACGTCTATAGGTCACAGTTTCATTATTATTACAGGATAAATCATCTGACTGTGATAGATTGACTCTGACAGTATGTCTATAGGTCACAGTATCCTTATTGTTACAGGATAAATCATCTGACTGCGATAGATTGACTCTGACACTATGTCTATAAGTCAAAGTATCATTATTGTTACAGGATAAATCATCTGACTGTGATAGATTGATTCTGACAACTATGTCTATGGGTCACATTATCATCATTGTTACAGGAAAAATCGTCTGACTGTGATAGATTGACTCTGACATCATGTCTATAGGTGACAGTATCATTACCGTTACAGGATAAATCATCTGACTGTGATTGATTGACTCTGACACTATGTCTATTGGCCACAGTACCACTAGTGGTACAGGATAAATCATCTGACTGTGACAGATTTACTCTGACGCCATTTCTATTGGTCAAGGTATCATTACTGTTATAGGATAAATCATCTGACTGTGATAGATTGACTCTGACACCATGTATATAGGTCACAGTATCATTACTGTTACGGGATAAATAATCTGACTGTGATGGATTGAGTCTGACACCATGTCTATAGGTCACAGTATCATTATTATTACGGGATAAATCATCTGACTGTGATAGATTGACTCTGACACCATTTCTATTGGTCAAGGTATCATTATTGAAACAGGATAAATCATCGGACTGTGATAGATTGATTCTGACACTATGTCTATAGGTAACAGTATCATTAGTGTTATATGATAAATCATCTGACTGTGATAGATTGTCTCTGACACCACGTCTATAGGCCACAGTGCCATTTTTGCTACAGGATAAATCATCTGACTGCGATAGATTGACTCTGACACTATGTCTATAGGTCAAAGAATCATTATTGTTAAAGGATAAATCATCTGACTGTGATGAATTGATTCTGACAACTATGTCTATGGGTCACATTATCATCATTGTTACAGGATAAATCGTCTGACTGTGATAGATAGACTCTGACATCATGTCTATAGGTGACAGTATCATTACCGTTACAGGATAAATCATCTGACTGTGATGGATTGACTCTGACACTATGTCCATTGGGCACAGTACCACTAGTGGTACAGGATAAATCATATGACTGTGACAGATTTACTCTGACGCCATTTCTATTGGTCAAGGTATCATTATTGTTAACAGAATAAATCATCTGACTGTGATAGATTGACTCTGACACCATGTCTATAGGTCACAGTATCATTATTCATACGGGATAAATCATCTGACTGTGATAGATTGACTCTTACACCATGTCTATAGGTCACAGTTTCATTATTATTACGGGATAAATCATCTGACTGTGATAAATTGACTCTGACAGTATGTCTATAGGCCACAGTACCATTATTGCTACAGGATAAATCACCTGACTGTGATAGATTGACTCTGACACCACGTCTATAAGCCACAGTGCCATTTTTGTTACAGGATAAATCATCTGATTGTGATGGATTGACTATGACACCATGTCTATAGGCCATAGTACCATTTTTGTTACAGGATAAATCATCTGACTGCGATAGATTGACTCTGACACTATGTCTATAGGTCAAAGTATCATTATTGTTACAGGATAAATCATCTGACTGTGATAGATTGATTCTGACAACTATGTCTATGGGTCACATTATCATCATTGTTACAGGATAAATCGTCTGACTGTGATAGATTGACTCTGACATCATGTCTATAGGTGACAGTATCATTACCGTTACAGAATAAATCATCTGACTGTGATTGATTGACTCTGACACTATGTCTATTGGCCACAGTACCACTAGTGGTACAGGATAAATCATCTGACTGTGACAGATTTACTCTGACGCCATTTCTATTGGTCAAGGTATCATTACTGTTATAGGATAAATCATCTGACTGTGATAGATTGACTCTGACACCATGTATATAGGTCACAGTATCATTACTGTTACGGGATACATAATCTGACTGTGATGGATTGAGTCTGACACCATGTCTATAGGTCACAGTATCATTATTATTACGGGATAAATTATCTGACTGTGATAGATTGACTTTGACACCATTTCTATTGGTCAAGGTATCATTATTGAAACAGGATAAATCATCGGACTGTGATAGATTGATTCTGACACTATGTCTATAGGTAACAGTATCATTAGTGTTATATGATAAATCATCTGACTGTGATAGATTGTCTCTGACACCACGTCTATAGGCCACAGTGCCATTTTTGTTACAGGATAAATCATCTGACTGCGATAGATTGACTCTGACACTATGTCTATAGGTCAAAGAATCATTATTGTTACAGGATAAATCATCTGACTGTGATAAATTGATTCTGACAACTATGTCTATGGGTCACATTATCATCATTGTTACAGGATAAATCGTCTGACCGTGATAGATTGACTCTGACATCATGTCTATAGGTGACAGTATGATTACCGTTACAGGATAAATCATCTGACTGTGATGGATTGACACTGACACTATGTCCATTGGCCACAGTACCATTAGTGTTATATGATAAATCATCTGACTGTTATAGATTGTCTCTGACATCATGTGTGTAGGTGACAGTATCATTATTGTTACAGGATAAATCATCTGACTGTGATAGATTAACTCTGACACCATGTTTATAGGTCACAGTATCATTATTGTTACAGGATATATCATCTGACTGTGATAGATTGACTCTGACACTATGTCTGTTGGCCACAGTACCACTAGTAGTACAGGATAAATCATCTGACTGTGATAGATTTACTCTGACGCCATTTCTATTGGTCAAGGTATCATTATTGTTACAGGATAAATCATCTGACTGTGATAGATTGACTCTGATACCATGCCTATAGATAACAGTATCATTATTGTTACGGGATAAATAATCTCACTGTGATAGATTGACTCTGACACTATGTCTATAGGCCACAGTATCCTTATTGTTACAGGAAAAATCATCTGACTGTGATAGATTGACTCTGACACTATGTCTTTAGGTCAAGGTATCATTATTATTACGGGGTAAATCATCTGACTGTGATAGATTGACTCTGACACCACGTCTATAGGCCACAGTACCATTTTTGTTACGGGATAAATCATCTGACTGTGATAGATTGACTCTGACACTATGTCTATAGGTCACAGTATCCTTATTGTTACAGGATAAATCATCTGACTGTTATAGATTGACTCTGACACTATGTCTATAGGCCACAGTATCCTTATTGTTACAGGAAAAATCATCTGACTGTGATAGATTGATTCTGACACTATGTCTTTAGCTCAAAGTATCATTATTGTTACAGGATAAATCATCTGACTGTGATAGATTGACAATGACACCACATCTATAGGCCACAGTACCATTTTTTTTACAGGATAAATCATCTGACTGTGATAGATTGACTCTGACACTATGTCTATAGGTCACAGTATCCTTATTGTTACAGGATAAATCATCTGACTGTTATAGATTGACTCTGACACTATGTCTGTTGGCCACAGTACCACTAGTAGTACAGAATAAATCATCTGACTGTGATAGATTTACTCTGACGCCATTTCTATTGGTCAAGGTATCATTATTGTTACAGGATAAATCATCTGACTGTGATAGATTGACTCTGACACTATGTCTTTAGGTCAAAGTATCATTATTATTACGGGGTAAATCATCTGACTGTGATAGATTGACTCTGACACCACGTCTATAGGCCACAGTACCATTTTTGTTACAGGATAAATCATCTGACTGTGATAGATTGACTCTGACACTATGTCTATAGGTCACAGTATCCTTATTGTTACAGGATAAATCATCTGACTGTTATAGATTGACTCTGACACTATGTCTATAGGCCACAGTATCCTTATTGTTACAGGAAAAATCATCTGACTGTGATAGATTGATTCTGACACTATGTCTTAAGCTCAAAGTATCATTATTGTTACAGGATAAATCATCTGACTGTGATAGATTGACACTGACACCACGTCTATAGGCCACAGTACCATTTTTGTTACAGGATAAATCATCTGACTGTGATAGATTGACTCTGACACTATGTCTATAGGTCACAGTATCCTTATTGTTACAGGATAAATCATCTGACTGTTATAGATTGACTCTGACACTATGTCTTTAGGCCATAGTATCCTTATTATTACAGGAAAAATCATCTGACTGTGATAGATTGATTCTGACACTATGTCTTTAGGTCAAAGTATCATTATTGCTACAGGATAAATCATCTGACTGTGATAGATTGACTCTGACAGTATGTCTATAGGTCACAGAATCATTATTGTTACAGGATAAATCATCTGACAGTGATAGATTGACTCTGACACTATGTATATTGGCTAAAGTACCATTATTGGTACAAGATAAATCATCTGACTGTAATAGATTGACTCTGACACTATGTCTATTGGCCACAGTACCACTGGTGGTACAGGATAAATCATCTGACTGTAATAGGTTTACTCTGACGCCATTTCTTTTGATCAAGGCATCATTATTGTTACGGGATAAATCATCTGACTGTGATAGATTGACTCTGACACCATGTCTATAGGTCACAGTGTCATTATTATTACGGGATAAATCATCTGACTGTGATAGATTGACTCTGACACCACGTCTATAGGCCACAGTACCATTTTTGTTACAGGATAAATCATCTGACAGTGATAGATTGACTCTGACGCTATGTCTATAGGTCACGGTATCCTTATTGTTACAGGATATATCATCTGACTGTGATATATTGACTCTGACAGTATGTCTATAGGTCACAGTATCATTATTGTTACAGGATATCTCATCTGACTGTGATAGATGGACTCTCACACTATGTATATTGGCCAAAGTACCATTATTGGTACAAGATAAATCATCTGACTGTGATAGATTTACTCTGACACCATTTCTATTGGTCAAGGTATCATTATTGTTACAGGATAAATCATCGGACTGTGATAGATTGATTCTGACACTATGTCTATAGGTCACAGTATCATTATTGTTACAGGATAAATCATATGACTGAGATAGATTGTCTCTGACATCATGTCTATAGGTGACAGTATCATTATTGTTACATGATAAATCATATGACTGTGATAGATTGACTCTGACACTATGCTTATTGGCCACAGTACCACTAGTGGTACAGACGCTTTTTCTTTTGTTCAAGGTATCATTATTGTTACAGGATAAATCATCTGCCTGTGATAGATTGACTCTGACACCATGTCTATAGGTCACAGTACCATTATTGATACGGGATAAATCATCTGACTGTGATAGATTGACTCAGACACCATGTCTATAGGTCACAGTATCATTATTATTACGGGATAAATCATCTGACTGTGATAAATTGACTCTGACACTATGTATATAGGCCACAGTACCATTATTGCTACAGGATAAATCACCTGACTGTGATAGATTGACTCTGACACCACGTCTATAGGCCACAGTGCCATTTTTGTTACAGGATAAATCATCTGATTGTGATGGATTGACTATGACACCATGTCTATAGGCCACAGTACCATTTTTGTTACAGGATAAATCATCTGACTGCGATAGATTGACTCTGACACTATGTCTATAGGTCAAAGTATCATTATTGTTACAGGATAAATCATCTGACTGTGATAGATTGATTCTGACAACTATGTTTATGGGTCCCATTATCATCATTGTTACAGGATAAATCGTCTGACTGTGATAGATTGACTCTGACATCATGTCTATAGGTGACAGTATCATTACCGTTACAGGATAAATCATCTGACTGTGATTGATTGACTCTGACACTATGTCTATTGGCCACAGTACCACTAGTGGTACAGGATAAATCATATGACTGTGACAGATTTACTCTGACGCCATTTCTATTGGTCAAGGTATCATTACTGTTATAGGATAAATCATCTGACTGTGATAGATTGACTCTGACACCATGTATATAGGTCACAGTATCATTACTGTTACGGGATAAATAATCTGACTGTGATGGATTGAGTCTGACACCATGTCTATAGGTCACAGTATCATTATTATTACGGGATAAATCATCTGACTGTGATAGATTGACTCTGACACTATGTCTTTAGGTCAAAGTATCATTATTATTACGGGGTAAATCATCTGACTGTGATAGATTGACTCTGACACCACGTCTATAGGCCACAGTATCATTTTTGTTACGGGATAAATCATCTGACTGTGATAGATTGACTCTGACACTATGTCTATAGGTCACAGTATCCTTATTGTTACAGGATAAATCATCTGACTGTTATAGATTGACTCTGACACTATGTCTATAGGCCACAGTATCCTTATTGTTACAGGAAAAATCATCTGACTGTGATAGATTGATTCTGACACTATGTCTTTAGCTCAAAGTATCATTATTGTTACAGGATAAATCATCTGACTGTGATAGATTGACAATGACACCACGTCTATAGGCCACAGTACCATTTTTGTTACAGGATAAATCATCTGACTGTGATAGATTGACTCTGACACTATGTCTATAGGTCACAGTATCCTTATTGTTACAGGATAAATCATCTGACTGTTATAGATTGACTCTGACACTATGTCTGTTGGCCACAGTACCACTAGTAGTACAGGATAAATCATCTGACTGTGATAGATTTACTCTGACGCCATTTCTATTGGTCAGGGTATCATTATTGTTACAGGATAAATCATCTGACTGTCATAGATTGACTCTGACACTATGTCTTTAGGTCAAAGTATCATTATAATTACGGGGTAAATCATCTGACTGTGATAGATTGACTCTGACACCACGTCTATAGGCCACAGTACCATTTTTGTTACAGGATAAATCATCTGACTGTGATAGATTGACTCTGACACTATGTCTATAGGTCACAGTATCCTTATTGTTACAGGATAAATCATCTGACTGTTATAGATTGACTCTGACACTATGTCTATAGGCCACAGTATCCTTATTGTTACAGGAAAAATCATCTGACTGTGATAGATTGATTCTGACACTATGTCGTTAGCTCAAAGTATCATTATTGTTACAGGATAAATCATCTGACTGTGATAGATTGACACTGACACCACGTCTCTAGGCCACAGTACCATTTTTGTTACAGGATAAATCATCTGACTGTGATAGATTGACTCTGACACTATGTCTATAGGTCACAGTATCCTTATTGTTACAGGAAAAATCATCTGACTGTGATAGATTGATTCTGACACTATGTCTTTAGGTCAAAGTATCATTATTGCTACAGGATAAATCATCTGACTGTGATAGATTGACTCTGACAGTATGTCTATAGGTCACAGAATCATTATGGTTACAGGATAAATCATCTGACAGTGATAGATTGACTCTGACACTATGTATATTGGCTAAAGTACCATTATTGGTACAAGATAAATCATCTGACTGTAATAGATTGACTCTGACACTATGTCTATTGGCCACAGTACCACTGGTGGTACAGGATAAATCATCTGACTGTAATAGGTTTACTCTGACGCCATTTCTATTGATCAAGGCATCATTATTGTTACGGGATAAATCATCTGACTGTGATAGATTGACTCTGACACCATGTCTATAGGTCACAGTATCATTATTATTACGGGATAAATCATCTGACTGTGATAGATTGACTCTGACACCACGTCTATAGGCCACAGTACCATTTTTGTTACAGGATAAATCGTCTGACAGTGATAGATTGACTCTGACACTATGTCTATAGGCCACAGTATCCTTATTGTTACAGGAAAAATCATCTGACTGTGATAGATTGATTCTGACACTATGTCTTTAGCTCAAAGTATCATTATTGTTACAGGATAAATCATCTGACTGTGATAGATTGACAATGACACCACGTCTATAGGCCACAGTACCATTTTTGTTACAGGATAAATCATCTGACTGTGATAGATTGACTCTGACACTATGTCTATAGGTCACAGTATCCTTATTGTTACAGGATAAATCATCTGACTGTTATAGATTGACTCTGACACTATGTCTGTTGGCCACAGTACCACTAGTAGTACAGGATAAATCATCTGACTGTGATAGATTTACTCTGACGCCATTTCTATTGGTCAGGGTATCATTATTGTTACAAGATAAATCATCTGACTGTGATAGATTGACTCTGACACTATGTCTTTAGGTCAAAGTATCATTATTATTACGGGGTAAATCATCTGACTGTGATAGATTGACTCTGACACTACGTCTATAGGCCACAGTACCATTTTTGTTACAGGATAAATCATCTGACTGTGATAGATTGACTCTGACACTATGTCTATAGGTCACAGTATCCTTATTGTTACAGGATAAATCATCTGACTGTTATAGATTGACTCTGACACTATGTCTATAGGCCACAGTATCCTTATTGTTACAGGAAAAATCATCTGACTGTGATAGATTGATTCTGACACTATGTCTTTAGCTCAAAGTATCATTATTGTTACAGGATAAATCATCTGACTGTGATAGATTGACACTGACACCACGTCTATAGGCCACAGTACCATTTTTGTTACAGGATAAATCATCTGACTGTGATAGATTGACTCTGACACTATGTCTATAGGTCACAGTATCCTTATTGTTACAGGAAAAATCATCTGACTGTGATAGATTGATTCTGACACTATGTCTTGAGGTCAAAGTATCATTATTGCTACAGGATAAATCATCTGACTGTGATAGATTGACTCTGACAGTATGTCTAAAGGTCACAGAATCATTATTGTTACAGGATAAATCATCTGACAGTGATAGATTGACTCTGACACTATGTATATTGGCTAAAGTACCATTATTGGTACAAGATAAATCATCTGACTGTAATAGATTGACTCTGACACTATGTCTATTGGCCACAGTACCACTGGTGGTACAGGATAAATCATCTGACTGTAATAGGTTTACTCTGACGCCATTTCTATTGATCAAGGCATCATTATTGTTACGGGATAAATCATCTGACTGTGATAGATTGACTCTGACACCATGTCTATAGGTCACAGTATCATTATTATTACGGGATAAATCATCTGACTGTGATAGATTGACTCTGACACCACGTCTATAGGCCACAGTACCATTTTTGTTACAGGATAAATCATCTGACTGTGATAGATTGACTCTTACACTATGTCTATAGGTCACGGTATCCTTATTGTTAAAGGATATATCATCTGACTGTGATATATTGACTCTGACAGTATGTCTATAAGTCACAGTATCATTATTGTTACAGGATATCTCATCTGACTGTGATAGATTGACTCTCACACTATGTATATTGGCCAAAGTACCATTATTGGTACAAGATAAATCATCAAACTGTGATAGATTTACTCTGACACTATTTCTATTGGTCAAGGTATCATTATTGTTACAGGATAAATCATCGGACTGTGATAGATTGATTCTGACACTATGTCTATAGGTCACAGTATCATTATTGTTACAGGATAAATCATATGACTGAGATAGATTGTCTCTGACATCATGTCTATAGGTGACAGTATCATTATTGTTACATGATAAATCATATGACTGTGATAGATTGACTCTGACACTATGCTTATTGGCCACAGTACCACTAGTGGTACAGACGCTTTTTCTTTTGTTCAAGGTATCATTATTGTTACAGGATAAATCATCTGCCTGTGATAGATTGACTCTGACACCATGTCTATATGTCACAGTACCATTATTGATACGGGATAAATCATCTGACTGTGATAGATTGACTCAGACACCATGTCTATAGGTCACAGTATCATTATTATTACAGGATAAATCATCTGACTGTGATAGATTGACTCTCACACTATGTATATTGGCCAAAGTACCATTATTGGTACAAGATAAATCATCTAACTGTGATAGATTTACTCTGACACCATTTCTATTGGTCAAGGTATCATTATTGTTACAGGATCAATCATCGGACTGTGATAGATTGATTCTGACACTATGTCTATAGGTCACAGTATCATTATTGTTACAGGATAAATCATCTGACTGTTATAGATTGACTCTGACACCATGTCTATAGGTCACAGTATCATTATTATTACGGGATAAATGATCTGACTGTGATAGATTGACTCTGACACCAAGTCTATAGGCCACAGTACCATTTTTGTTACAGGATAAATCATCTGACTGTGATAGATTGACTCTGACACTATGTCTATAGGTCACAGTATCCTTATTGTTACAGGATAAATCATCTGACTGTGATATATTGACTCTGACAGTATGTCTATAGGTCACAGTATCATTATTGTTACAGGATAAATCATCTGACTGTGATAGATTGACTCTGACACTATGTCTATTGGCCACAGTACCACTAGTGGTACAGGATAAATCATCTGACTGTGATATGTTTACTCTGACGCCTTTTCTTTTGTTCAAGGTATCATTATTATTACAGGATAAATCATCTGACTGTGATAGATTGACTCTGACACCATGTCTATAGGTCACAGTATCATTATTGATACGGGATAAATCATCTGACTGTGATAGATTGACTCTTACACCATGTCTATAGGTCACAGTTTCATTATTATAACGGGAAAAATCATCTGACTGTGATAAATTGACTCTGACTCTATGTCTATAGGCCACAGTACCATTATTGCTACAGGATAAATCACCTGACTGTGATAGATTGACTCTGACACCACGTCTATAGGCCACAGTGCCATTTTTGTTACAGGATAAATCATCTGACTGCGATAGATTGACTCTGACACTATGTCTATAGGTCAAAGTATCATTATTGTTACAGGAAAAATCATCTGACTGTGATAGATTGATTCTGACAACTATGTCTATGGGTCACATTATTATCATTGTTACAGGATAAATCGTCTGACTGTGATAGATCTACTCTGACATCATGTCTATAGGTGACAGTATCATTACCGTTACAGGATAAATCATCTGACTGTGATTGATTGACTCTGACACTATGTCTATTTGCCACAGTACCACTAGTGGTACAGGATAAATCATCTGACTGTGACAGATTTACTCTGACGCCATTTCTATTGGTCAAGGTATCATTACTGTTATAGGATGAATCATCTGACTGTGATAGATTGACTCTGACACCATGTATATAGGTCACAGTATCATTATTGTTACGGATTAATAATCTGACTGTGATGGATTGAGTCTGACACCATGTCTATAGGTCACAGTATCATTATTATTACGGGATAAATCATCTGACTGTGATAGATTGACTCTGACACCATTTCTATTGGTCAAGGTATCATTATTGTTACAGGATAAATCATCGGACTGTCATATATTGATTCTGACACTATGTCTATAGGTCACAGTATCATTAGTGTTATATGATAAATCATCTGACTGTGATAGATTGTCTCTGACATCATGTGTGTAGGTGACAGTATCATTATTGTTACAGGATAAATCATATGACTGTGATAGATTAACTCTGACACCATGTTTATAGGTCACAGTATCATTATTATTACAGGATATATCATCTGACTGTGATAGATTGACTCTGACACTATGTCTGTTGGCCACAGTACCACTAGTAGTACAGGATAAATCATCTGACTGTGATAGATTTACTCTGACGCCATTTCTATTGGTCAAGGTATCATTATTGTTACAGGATAAATCATCTGACTGTGATAGATTGACTCTGATACCATGCCTATAGGTAACAGTATCATTGTTGTTACTGGATAAATAATCTCACTGTGATATATTGACTCTGACACTATGTCTATAGCCCACAGTATCATTATTGTTACAGGAAAAATCATCTGACTGTGATAGATTGACTCTGAAACTATGTCTTTAGGTCAAAGTATCATTATTATTACGGGGTAAATCATCTGACTGTGATAGATTGACACTGACACCACGTCTATAAGCCACAGTACCATTTTTGTTACAGGATAAATCATCTGACTGTGATAGATTGACTCTGACACTATGTCTATAGGGCACAGTATCCTTATTGTTACAGGATAAATCATCTGACTGTTATAGATTGACTCTGACACTATGTCTTTAGGCCATAGTATCCTTATTATTACAGGAAAAATCATCTGACTGTGATAGATTGATTCTGACACTATGTCTATAGGTGACAGTATCATTACCGTTACAGGATAAATCATCTGACTGTGATAGATTGACTCTGACAGTATGTCTATAGGTCACAGTATCATTATTGTTACAGGATAAATCATCTGACAGTGATAGATTGAATCTGACACTATGTATTTTGGCCAAAGTACCATTATTGGTACAAGATAAATCATCTGACTGTCATAGATTCACTCTGACACCATTTCTATTGGTCATAGTATCATTATTGTTACAGGGTAAATCATCTGACTGTGATAGATTGTCTCTGACATTATGTCTATAGGTCACAGTATCATTTTTATTACGGGATAAATCATCTGACTGTGATAGATTGACTCTGAAACCACGTCTATAGGCCACAGTACCATTTTTGTTACAGGATAAATCATCTGACAGTGATAGATTGACTCTGACACTATGTCTATAGGTCACGGTATCCCTATTGTTACAGGATAAATCATCTGACTGTGATATATTGACTCTGACAGTATGTATATAGGTCACAGTATCATTATTGTTACAGGATAAATCTTCTGACTGTGATAGATTGACTCTCACACTATGTATATTGGCCAAAGTACCATTATCGGTACAAGATAAATCATCTGACTGTGATAGATTGATTCTGACACTATGTCTATAGGTCACAGTATCATTATTGTTACAGGATAAATCATCTGACTGTGAAAGATTGACTCTGACACGATGTCTATAGGTCACAGTATCATTATTATTACGGGATAAATCATCTGACTGTGATAGATTGACTCTGACACCAAGTCTATAGGCCACAGTACCATTTTTGTTACAGGATAAATCATATGACTGTGATAGATTGACTCTGACACTATGTCTATAGGTCACAGTATCCTTATTGTTACAGGATGAATCATCTGACTGTGATATATTGACTCTGACACTATGTCTATAGGTCACAGTATCCTTATTGTTACAGGATAAATCATCTGACTGTGATAGATTGACTCTCACACTATGTATATTGGCCAAAGTACCATTATTGGTACAAGATAAATCATCTGACTGTAATAGATTAACTCTGACACCATTTCTATTGGTCAAGGTATCATTATCTGTTACAGGATAAATCATCGGACTGTGATAGATTGATTCTGACACTATGTCTATAGGTCACAGTATCATTATTGTTACAGGATAAATCATATGACTGTGATAGCTATAGATTGTCTCTGACATCATGTCTATCGGTGACAGTATCATTATTGTTACATGATAAATCATATGACTGTGATAGATTGACTCTGACGCCATGTCTACAGGTCACAGTATCATTATTGTTACATGATATATCATCTGACTGTGATAGATTGACTCTGACACTATGTCTATTGGCCACAGTACCGCTAGTGGTACAGGATAAATCATCTGACTGTGATATATTTACTCTGACGCCTTTTCTTTTGTTCAAGGTATCATTATTGTTACAGGATAAATCATCTGACTGTGATAGATTGACTCTGACACCATGTCTATAGGTCAAAGTGTCATTATTGATACGGGATAAATCATCTGACTGTGATAGATTGACTCTTACACCATGTCTATAGGTCACAGTTTCATTATTATTACGGGATAAATCATCTGAATGTGATAAATTGACTCTGACGCTATGTCTATAGGCCACAGTACCATTATTGCTACAGGATAAATCACCTGACTGTGATAGATTGACTCTGACACCACGTCTAGAGGCCACAGTGCCATTTTTGTTACAGGATAAAGCATCTGATTGTGATGGATTGACTATGACACCATATCTATAGGCCACAGTACCATTTTTGTTACAGGATGAATCATCTGACTGCGATAGATTGACTCTGACACTATGTCTATAGGTCAAAGTATCATTATTGTTACAGGATAAATCATCTGACTGTGATAGATTGATTCTGACAACTATGTCTATGGGTCACATTATCATCATTGTTACAGGATAAATCGTCTGACTGTGATAGATTGACTCTGACATCATGTCTATATGTGACAGTATCAATACCGTTACAGGATGAATATTCTGACTGTGATTGATTGACTCTGACACTATGTCTATTGGCCACAGTACCACTAGTGGTACAGGATAAATCATCTGACTGTGACAGATTTACTCTGACGCCATTTCTATTGGTCAAGGTATCATTACTGTTATAGGATAAATCATCTGACTGTGATAGATTGACTCTGACACCATGTCTATAGGTCACAGTATCATTATTGTTACAGGATAAATCATATGACTGTGATAGATTAACTCTGACATCATGTCTATAGGTCACATTATCAATATTGTTACAGGAGATATCATCTGACTGTAATAGATTGACTCTGACACTATGTCTATTGACCACAGTACCACTGGTGGTACAGGATAAATCATCTGACTGTAATAGGTTTACTCTGACGCCATTTCTTTTGGTCAAGGCATCATTATTGTTACAGGATAAATCATCGGACTGTGATAGATTGACTCTGACACCATGTCTATAGGTCACAGTATCATTATTTTTCCGGGATAAATCATCTGACTGTGATAGATTGACTCTTTCACCATGTCTATAGGTCACAGTATCATTATTATTACGGGATAAATCATCTGACTGTGATAAATTGACTCTGACACTATGTCTATAGGCCACAGTACCATTATTGCTACAGAATAAATCACCTGACTGTGATCGATTGACTATGACACCATGTCTATAGGCCACAGTACCATTTGTTATAAAGGATAAATCATCTGACTGTGATAGATTGACTCTGACAATATGTCTATAGGTCAAAGTATCATTATTGTTACAGGATAAATCATCTGACTGTATTAGACTGATTCTTATACTATGTCTATAACTCACAGTATCATCATTGTTACAGGATAAATCATCTGACTGTGATAGATTGATTCTGACACTATGTCTATAGGTCACAGTATCATCATTGTAACAGGATAAATCATCTGACTATGATAAATTGACTCTGACACCATGTCTATAGGTCACAGTATCATTATTGTTACGGGATATATAATCTGACTGTGATAGATTGACTCTGACACCATTTCTATTGGTCAAGGTATCATTATTGTTACAGGATAAATCATCTGACTGTGATAGATTGACTCTGACACCATGTCTATAGGTCATAGTATCATTATTGTTACGGGATAAATCATCTGACTGTGATATATTGACTCTGACAGTATGTCTATAGGTCACAGTATCATTATTGTTACAGGATAAATCATCTGACTGTGATAGATTGACTCTGACACTATGTCTATTGGCCACAGTACCACTAGTGGTACAGGATAAATCATCTGACTGTGATATGTTTACTCTGACGCCTTTTCTTTTGTTCAAGGTATCATTATTATTACAGGATAAATCATCTGACTGTGATAGATTGACTCTGACACCATGTCTATAGGTCACTGTATCATTATTGATACGGGATAAATCATCTGACTGTGATAGACTGACTCTTACACCATGTCTATAGGTCACAGTATCATCATTGTTACAGGATAAATCATCTGACTATGATAAATTGACTCTGACACCATGTCTATAGGTCACAGTATCATTATTGTTACGGGATATATAATCTGACTGTGATAGATTGACTCTGACACCATTTCTATTGGTCAAGGTATCATTATTGTTACAGGATAAATCATCTGACTGTGGTAGATTGACTCTGACACCATGTCTATAGGTCATAGTATCATCATTGTTACAGGATAAATCATCTGACTGTGATAGATTGATTCTGACACTATGTCTATAGGTCACAGTATCATCATTGTAACAGGATAAATCATCTGACTATGATAAATTGACTCTGACACCATGTCTATAGGTCACAGTATCATTATTGTTACGGGATATATAATCTGACTGTGATAGATTGACTCTGACACCATTTCTATTGGTCAAGGTATCATTATTGTTACAGGATAAATCATCTGACTGTGATAGATTGACTCTGACACCATGTCTATAGGTCATAGTATCATTATTGTTACGGGATAAATCATCTGACTGTGATATATTGACTCTGACAGTATGTCTATAGGTCACAGTATCATTATTGTTATAGGATAAATCATCTGACTGTGATAGATTGACTCTGACACTATGTCTATTGGCCACAGTACCACTAGTGGTACAGGATAAATCATCTGACTGTGATATGTTTACTCTGACGCCTTTTCTTTTGTTCAAGGTATCATTATTATTACAGGATAAATCATCTGACTGTGATAGATTGACTCTGACACCATGTCTATAGGTCACTGTATCATTATTGATACGGGATAAATCATCTGACTGTGATAGACTGACTCTTACACCATGTCTATAGGTCACAGTATCATCATTGTTACAGGATAAATCATCTGACTATGATAAATTGACTCTGACACCATGTCTATAGGTCACAGTATCATTATTGTTACGGGATATATAATCTGACTGTGATAGATTGACTCTGACACCATTTCTATTGGTCAAGGTATCATTATTGTTACAGGATAAATCATCTGACTGTGGTAGATTGACTCTGACACCATGTCTATAGGTCATAGTATCATTATTGTTACGGGATAAATCATCTGACTGTGATATATTGACTCTGACAGTATGTCTATAGGTCACAGTATCATTATTGTTACAGGATAAATCATCTGACTGTGATAGATTGACTCTGACACTATGTCTATTGGCCACAGTACCACTAGTGGTACAGGATAAATCATCTGACTGTGATATGTTTACTCTGACGCCTTTTCTTTTGTTCAAGGTATCATTATTATTACAGGATAAATCATCTGACTGTGATAGATTGACTCTGACACCATGTCTATAGGTCACAGTATCATTATTGATACGGGATAAATCATCTGACTGTGATAGATTGACTCTTACACCATGTCTATAGGTCACAGTTTCATTATTATAACGGGAAAAATCATCTGACTGTGATAAATTGACTCTGACTCTATGTCTATAGGCCACAGTACCATTATTGCTACAGGATAAATCACCTGACTGTGATAGATTGACTCTGACACCACGTCTATAGGCCACAGTGCCATTTTTGTTACAGGATAAATCATCTGACTGCGATAGATTGACTCTGACACTATGTCTATAGGTCAAAGTATCATTATTGTTACAGGAAAAATCATCTGACTGTGATAGATTGATTCTGACAACTATGTCTATGGGTCACATTATTATCATTGTTACAGGATAAATCGTCTGACTGTGATAGATCTACTCTGACATCATGTCTATAGGTGACAGTATCATTACCGTTACAGGATAAATCATCTGACTGTGATTGATTGACTCTGACACTATGTCTATTTGCCACAGTACCACTAGTGGTACAGAATAAATCATCTGACTGTGACAGATTTACTCTGACGCCATTTCTATTGGTCAAGGTATCATTACTGTTATAGGATGAATCATCTGACTGTGATAGATTGACTCTGACACCATGTATATAGGTCACAGTATCATTATTGTTACGGGATTAATAATCTGACTGTGATGGATTGAGTCTGACACCATGTCTATAGGTCACAGTATCATTATTATTACGGGATAAATCATCTGACTGTGATAGATTGACTCTGACACCATTTCTATTGGTCAAGGTATCATTATTGTTACAGGATAAATCATCGGACTGTCATAGATTGATTCTGACACTATGTCTATAGGTCACAGTATCATTAGTGTTATATGATAAATCATCTGACTGTGATAGATTGTCTCTGACATCATGTGTGTAGGTGACAGTATCATTATTGTTACAGGATAAATCATCTGACTGTGATAGATTAACTCTGACACCATGTTTATAGGTCACAGTATCATTATTGTTACAGGATATATCATCTGACTGTGATAGATTGACTCTGACACTATGTGTGTTGGCCACAGTACCACTAGTAGTACAGGATAAATCATCTGACTGTGATAGATTTACTCTGACGCCATTTCTATTGGTCAAGGTATCATTATTGTTACAGGATAAATCATCTGACTGTGATAGATTGACTCTGATACCATGCCTATAGGTAACAGTATCATTGTTGTTACTGGATAAATAATCTCACTGTGATAGATTGACTCTGACACTATGTCTATAGCCCACAGTATCATTTTTGTTACAGGAAAAATCATCTGACTGTGATAGATTGACTCTGAAACTATGTCTTTAGGTCAAAGTATCATTATTATTACGGGGTAAATCATCTGACTGTGATAGATTGACACTGACACCACGTCTATAAGCCACAGTACCATTTTTGTTACAGGATAAATCATCTGACTGTGATATATTGACTCTGACAGTATGTATATAGGTCACAGTATCATTATTGTTACAGGATAAATCTTCTGACTGTGATAGATTGACTCTCACACTATGTATATTGGCCAAAGTACCATTATTGGTACAAGATAAATCATCTGACTGTGATAGATTGATTCTGACACTATGTCTATAGGTCACAGTATCATTATTGTTACAGGATAAATCATCTGACTGTGAAAGATTGACTCTGACACCATGTCTATAGGTCACAGTATCATTATTATTACGGGATAAATCATCTGACTGTGATAGATTGACTCTGACACCAAGTCTATAGGCCACAGTACCATTTTTGTTACAGGATAAATCATATGACTGTGATAGATTGACTCTGACACTATGTCTATAGGTCACAGTATCCTTATTGTTACAGGATAAATCATCTGACTGTGATATATTGACTCTGACACTATGTCTATAGGTCACAGTATCATTATTGTTACAGGATAAATCATCTGACTGTGATAGATTGACTCTCACACTATGTATATTGGCCAAAGTACCATTATTGGTACAAGATAAATCATCTGACTGTAAAAGATTAACTCTGACACCATTTCTATTGGTCAAGGTATCATTATCTGTTACAGGATAAATCATCGGACTGTGATAGATTGATTCTGACACTATGTCTATAGGTCACAGTATCATTATTGTTACAGGATAAATCATATGACTGTGATAGATTGTCTCTGACATCATGTCTATAGGTGACAGTATCATTATTGTTACATGATAAATCATATGACTGTGATAGATTGACTCTGACGCCATGTCTACAGGTCACAGTATCATTATTGTTACATGATATATCATCTGACTGTGATAGATTGACTCTGACACTATGTGTATTGGCCACACTACCGCTAGTGGTACAGGATAAATCATCTGACTGTGATATATTTACTCTGACGCCTTTTCTTTTGTTCAAGGTATCATTATTGTTACAGGATAAATCATCTGACTGTGATAGCTTGACTCTGACACCATGTCTATAGGTCACAGTGTCATTATTGATACGGAATAAATCATCTGACTGTGATAGATTGACTCTTACACCATGTCTATAGGTCACAGTTTCATTATTATTACGGGATAAATCATCTGAATGTGATAAATTGACTCTGACACTATGTCTATAGGCCACAGTACCATTATTGCTACAGGATAAATCACCTGACTGTGATAGATTGACTCTGACACCACGTCTATAGGCCACAGTGCCATTTTTGTTACAGGATAAAGCATCTGATTGTAATGGATTGACTATGACACCATATCTATAGGCCACAGTACCATTTTTGTTACAGGATGAATCATCTGACTGCGATAGATTGACTCTGACACTATGTCTATAGGTCAAAGTATCATTATTGTTACAGGATAAATCATCTGACTGTGATAGATTGATTCTGACAACTATGTCTATAGCTCACATTATCATCATTGTTACAGGATAAATCGTCTGACTGTGATAGATTGACTCTGACATCATGTCTATATGTGACAGTATCATTACCGTTACAGGATAAATCATCTGACTGTGATTGATTGACTCTGACACTATGTCTATTGGCCACAGTACCACTAGTGGTACAGGATAAATCATCTGACTGTGACAGATTTACTCTGACGCCATTTCTATTGGTCAAGGTATCATTACTGTTATAGGATAAATCATCTGACTGTGATAGATTGACTCTGACACCATGTCTATAGGTCACAGTATCATTATTGTTACAGGATAAATCATATGACTGTGATAGATTAACTCTGACATCATGTCTATAGGTCACATTATCAATATTGTTACAGGAGATATCATCTGACTGTAATAGATTGACTCTGACACTATGTCTATTGACCACAGTACCACTGGTGGTACAGGATAAATCATCTGACTGTAATAGGTTTACTCTGACGCCATTTCTTTTGGTCAAGGCATCATTATTGTTACAGGATAAATCATCGGACTGTGATAGATTGACTCTGACACCATGTCTATAGGTCACAGTATCATTATTTTTCCGGGATAAATCATCTGACTGTGATAGATTGACTCTTACACCATGTCTATAGGTCACAGTATCATTATTTATACGGGATAAATCATCTGACTGTGATAAATTGACTCTGACACTATGTCTATAGGCCACAGTACCATTTGTTATAAAGGATAAATCATCTGACTGTGATAGATTGACTCTGACAATATGTCTATAGGTCAAAGTATCATTATTGTTACAGGATAAATCATCTGACTGTGATAGACTGATTCTTACACTATGTCTATAACTCACAGTATCATCATTGTTACAGGATAAATCATCTGACTGTGATAGATTGACTCTGACACCATGTCTATAGGTCATAGTATCATTATTGTTACGGGATAAATAATCTGACTGTGACAGATTGACTCTGACACCATGTCTATAGGTCACAGTATCATTATTATTACGGGATAAATCAACTGACAGATATAGATTGACTTTGACACCACGTCTTTAGGCCACAGTAACATTATTGTTACAGGATAAATCATCGCACTGTGATAGATTGATTCTGACAATATGTCTACAGGTCACAGTATCATTATTCTTATAGGATAAACCATCTGACTGTGATAGATTGTCTCTGACATCATGTCTATAGGTGACAGTATCATTATTGTTACGGGATAAATCATCTGACTGTGATAGATTGACTCTTACACTATGTCTATAGGTGACAGTATCATTATTATTACGGGATAAATCATCTCACTGTGATAAATTGACTCTGACACTATGTCTATAGGCCACAGTACCATTATTGCTACAGAATAAATCACTTGACTGTGATAGATTGACTCTGACACCACGTCTATAGGCCACAGTGCCATTTTTGTTACAGGATAAATCATCTTACTATGCAATAAAACCAATTATATCAAGCATGTTTGAATAGATGGACCATCTTACATCATAGTACTATCTTACTACACAATAAAAATCAATTATACCAAGCATGATTCAATAGATAGACCATCTAACATCATAGTACTATCTTACTACACCAGAAAAACCAATTATATCAAGCATGTTTCAATAGATAGACCATCTAACATTATAGTACTATCTTACTACATCACGAAAACCAATTATACCAAGGCTATTTCATTACGTAGACCATCTAACATTATAGCCCTATCTTACTACACAATAAAAACAAATTATACCAAGCATGTTTCAATAGATAGACAATATAACATCATAGTACTATCTTATTAGACAATACAAACCAATTATACCAAGCATGTTTCAAAAGATAGACCATCTAAAATCATAGAACTATCTTACTTCGCATTAAAAACCAATTATACCAAACATTTTACAATAGATAGACATTATAACATCGTAATACTATCTTACTACACCATAAAACCAATTATATCAAGCATGCATCTATAGATACACAGTCGAACATCATAGTGCTATGTTAATACACAATAAATACTTGATTGTGTTCGACTAGGATGTCACAATTTCCTGAATAGGGTTTTACAAGGGCATGACTGGGGTGTTATATGAAGACATTATAAAAAAAGGTGTGATAGATACAATAGAACAATTATTACAAAGATAGGATGTCTATATGTATTATATAGTTGATTGTGTATGACTGGGATGTCCCAAATGCCTGACTAAGGTGCTATGAGGACATGACTGGGGTGATAGATGAAGACATTATAAATGAAGGTGTGATTGATACAATAGAACAATTATTAAAAAGATATGATGTCTGTATGTATTATATAGTTGATTGTGTATGACTGGGATGTCACAAATGCCTGACTAGGGTGTTAAAAGGGCATGAGTGGGGTGTTAGATAGGACATTATAAAAAAAATATGTGATAGATCCAATAGAACAATTATTACAAGGATTTGATGTCTGTATGTATCATATAGTTGATTGTGTTCGACTAGGATGTCACAAATGCGTGACTAGGGTGTTACAAGGGCATGACTTGGATGTTAGATGAAGACATTATAAATGAAGGTGTGGTCGATACAATAGAACAAATATTACAAAGATATGATGTCTGAATGTATTAAATAGTTGATTGTGTACGACTAGGATGTCCCAAATGCCTGATTAGGGTGTTACAAGGGCATGACTGGGATGTTAGATGAAGACATTATAAATGAAGGTGTGATTGATACAATAGAACAATTATTACAAAGATAGGATGTCTATATGTATTATATAGTTGATTTTGTATGACTGGGATGTCCCAAATGCCTGACTAAGGTGCTATGAGGACATGACTGGGGTGATAGATGAAGACATTATAAATGAAGGTGTGATTGATACAATAGAACAATTATTAAAAAGATATGATGTCTGTATGTATTATATAGTTGATTGTGTATGACTGGGATGTCACAAATGCCTGACTAGGGTGTTAAAAGGGCATGAGTGGGGTGTTAGATAGGACATTATAAAAAAAATATGTGATAGATCCAATAGAACAATTATTACAAGGATATGATGTCTGTATGTATCATATAGTTGATTGTGTTCGACTAGGATGTCACAAATGCGTGACTAGGGTGTTACAAGGGCATGACTTGGATGTTAGATGAAGACATTATAAATGAAGGTGTGGTCGATACAATAGAACAATTATTACAAAGATATGATGTCTGAATGTATTAAATAGTTGATTGTGTACGACTAGGATGTCCCAAATGCCTGATTAGGGTGTTACAAGGGCATGACTGGGATGTTAGATGAAGACATTATCAATGAAGGTGTGATAGATACAATAGAACAATTATTACAAAGATATGATGTCTGAATGTATTATATAGTTGATTGTGTATGACTGGGATGTCACAAATGCCTGACTAGGGTGTTAAAAGGGCATTAGTGGGTGTTAGATAGGACATTATAAATGAAGGTGTTATAGATACAATAGAACAATTATTACAAGGATATGATGTCTGTATGTATCATATAGTTGATTGTGTTCGACTAGGATGTCACAAATGCCTGACTAGGGTGTTACAAGGGCATGACTGGGATGTTAGATGAAGACATTATCAATGAAGGTGTGATAGATACAATAGAACAATTATTACAAAGATATGATGTCTGAATGTATTAAATAGTTGATTGTGTACGACTAGGATGTCCAAAATGCCCGACTAGGGTGTTACAAGGGCATGACTGGGATGTTAGATGAACACATTATAAATGAAGGTGTGGTCGATACAATAGAACAATTATTACAAGGATATGATGTCTGTATGTATTATATAGTTGATTGTGTATGACTGGGATGTCCCAAATGCCTGACTAGGGTGTTACAAGGGCATGACTGGGGTGTTAATTAAAGACATTATAAATGAAGGTGTGATAGATACAATAGAACAATTATTACAACGATATGATGTCTGAATGTATTATATAGTTGATTGTGTACGACTAGGATGTCCCAAATGCCTGATTAGGGTGTTACAAGGGCATGACTGGGATGTTAGATGAAGACATTATAAATGAAGGTGTGATTGATACAATAGAACAATTATTACAAAGATAGGATGTCTATATGTATTATATAGTTGATTGTGTATGACTGGGATGTCCCAAATGCCTGACTAAGGTGCTATGAGGACATGACTGGGGTGATAGATGAAGACATTATAAATGAAGGTGTGATTGATACAATAGAACAATTATTAAAAAGATATGATGTCTGTATGTATTATATAGTTGATTGTGTATGACTGGGATGTCACAAATGCCTGACTAGGGTGTTAAAAGGGCATGAGTGGGGTGTTAGATAGGACATTATAAAAAAAATATGTGATAGATCCAATAGAACAATTATTACAAGGATATGATGTCTGTATGTATCATATAGTTGATTGTGTTCGACTAGGATGTCACAAATGCGTGACTAGGGTGTTACAAGGGCATGACTTGGATGTTAGATGAAGACATTATAAATGAAGGTGTGGTCGATACAATAGAACAATTATTACAAAGATATGATGTCTGAATGTATTAAATAGTTGATTGTGTACGACTAGTATGTCACAAATGCCTGACTAGGGTGTTACAAGGGCATGACTGGGGTGTTATATGAAGACATTATAAAAGAAGGTGTGATAGATGCAATAGAACAATTATTACAAAGATATGATGTCTGTATGTATTATATAGTTGATTGTGTATGACTGGGATGTCCCCAATGCCTGACTAGGGTGCTATGAGGGCATGACTGGGGTGTTAGCTGAAGACATTATAAATGAAGGTGTGATCGATACAATAGAACAATTAATACAAAGATATGATGTCTGTATGTATTATATAGTTGAATGTGTACGACTAGGAGACACAAATGCCTGACTAGGGTGTTAAAAGGGCATGAGTGGGGTGTTAGATAGGACATTATAAAAAAAATGTGTGATAGATACAATAGAACAATTATTACAAAGATATGATGTCTGTATGTATTATATAGTTGATTGTGTATGACTGGAATGTCGCAAATGCCTGACTAGGGTCCTATGAGGGCATGACTGGGGTGTTAGTTGAAGACATTATCAATGCAGGAGTGATCGATACAATAGAACAATTATTACAAAGATATGATGTCTGTATGTATTATATAGTTGATTGTGTATGACTGGGATGTCCCAAATGCCTGACTAAGGTGCTATGAGGACATGACTGGGGTGATAGATGAAGACATTATAAATGAAGGTGTGATTGATACAATAGAACAATTATTAAAAAGATATGATGTCTGTATGTATTATATAGTTGATTGTGTATGACTGGGATGTCACAAATGCCTGACTAGGGTGTTAAAAGGGCATGAGTGGGGTGTTAGATAGGACATTATAAAAAAAATATGTGATAGATCCAATAGAATAATTATTACAAGGATATGATGTCTGTATGTATCATATAGTTGATTGTGTTCGACTAGGATGTCACAAATGCGTGACTAGGGTGTTACAAGGGCATGACTTGGATGTTAGATGAAGACATTATAAATGAAGGTGTGGTCGATACAATAGAACAATTATTACAAAGATATGATGTCTGAATGTATTAAATAGTTGATTGTGTACGACTAGGATGTCCCAAATGCCTGATTAGGGTGTTACAAGGGCATGACTGGGATGTTAGATGAAGACATTATCAATGAAGGTGTGATAGATACAATAGAACAATTATTAAAAAGATATGATGTCTGAATGTATTATATAGTTGATTGTGTATGACTGGGATGTCACAAATGCCTGACTAGGGTGTTAAAAGGGCATTAGTGGGTGTTAGATAGGACATTATAAATGAAGGTGTGATAGATACAATAGAACAATTATTACAAGGATATGATGTCTGTATGTATCATATAGTTGATTGTGTTCGACTAGGATGTCACAAATGCCTGACTAGGGTGTTACAAGGGCATGACTGGGATGTTAGATGAAGACATTATCAATGAAGGTGTGATAGATACAATAGAACAATTATTACAAAGATATGATGTCTGAATGTATTAAATAGTTGATTGTGTACGACTAGGATGTCCAAAATGCCCGACTAGGGTGTTACAAGGGCATGACTGGGATGTTAGATGAACACATTATAAATGAAGGTGTGGTCGATACAATAGAACAATTATTACAAGGATATGATGTCTGTATGTATTATATAGTTGATTGTGTATGACTGGGATGTCCCAAATGCCTGACTAGGGTGTTACAAGGGCATGACTGGGGTGTTAATTAAAGACATTATAAATGAAGGTGTGATAGATACAATAGAACAATTATTACAACGATATGATGTCTGAATGTATTATATAGTTGATTGTGTACGACTAGGATGTCCCAAATGCCTGATTAGGGTGTTACAAGGGCATGACTGGGATGTTAGATGAAGACATTATAAATGAAGGTGTGATTGATACAATAGAACAATTATTACAAAGATAGGATGTCTATATGTATTATATAGTTGATTGTGTATGACTGGGATGTCCCAAATGCCTGACTAAGGTGCTATGAGGACATGACTGGGGTGATAGATGAAGACATTATAAATGAAGGTGTGATTGATACAATAGAACAATTATTAAAAAGATATGATGTCTGTATGTATTATATAGTTGATTGTGTATGACTGGGATGTCACAAATGCCTGACTAGGGTGTTAAAAGGGCATGAGTGGGGTGTTAGATAGGACATTATAAAAAAAATATGTGATAGATCCAATAGAACAATTATTACAAGGATATGATGTCTGTATGTATCATATAGTTGATTGTGTTCGACTAGGATGTCACAAATGCGTGACTAGGGTGTTACAAGGGCATGACTTGGATGTTAGATGAAGACATTATAAATGAAGGTGTGGTCGATACAATAGAACAATTATTACAAAGATATGATGTCTGAATGTATTAAATAGTTGATTGTGTACGACTAGTATGTCACAAATGCCTGACTAGGGTGTTACAAGGGCATGACTGGGGTGTTATATGAAGACATTATAAAAGAAGGTGTGATAGATGCAATAGAACAATTATTACAAAGATATGATGTCTGTATGTATTATATAGTTGATTGTGTATGACTGGGATGTCCCCAATGCCTGACTAGGGTGCTATGAGGGCATGACTGGGGTGTTAGCTGAAGACATTATAAATGAAGGTGTGATCGATACAATAGAACAATTAATACAAAGATATGATGTCTGTATGTATTATATAGTTGAATGTGTACGACTAGGAGACACAAATGCCTGACTAGGGTGTTAAAAGGGCATGAGTGGGGTGTTAGATAGGACATTATAAAAAAAATGTGTGATAGATACAATAGAACAATTATTACAAAGATATGATGTCTGTATGTATTATATAGTTGATTGTGTATGACTGGAATGTCGCAAATGCCTGACTAGGGTGCTATGAGGGCATGACTGGGGTGTTAGTTGAAGACATTATCAATGCAGGAGTGATCGATACAATAGAACAATTATTACAAAGATATGATGTCTGTATGTATTATATAGTTGATTGTGTATGACTGGGATGTCCCAAATGCCTGACTAAGGTGCTATGAGGACATGACTGGGGTGATAGATGAAGACATTATAAATGAAGGTGTGATTGATACAATAGAACAATTATTAAAAAGATATGATGTCTGTATGTATTATATAGTTGATTGTGTATGACTGGGATGTCACAAATGCCTGACTAGGGTGTTAAAAGGGCATGAGTGGGGTGTTAGATAGGACATTATAAAAAAAATATGTGATAGATCCAATAGAACAATTATTACAAGGATATGATGTCTGTATGTATCATATAGTTGATTGTGTTCGACTAGGATGTCATAAATGCGTGACTAGGGTGTTACAAGGGCATGACTTGGATGTTAGATGAAGACATTATAAATGAAGGTGTGGTCGATACAATAGAACAATTATTACAAAGATATGATGTCTGAATGTATTAAATAGTTGATTGTGTACGACTAGGATGTCCCAAATGCCTGATTAGGGTGTTACAAGGGCATGACTGGGATGTTAGATGAAGACATTATAAATGAAGGTGTGATTGATACAATAGAACAATTATTACAAAGATAGGATGTCTATATGTATTATATAGTTGATTGTGTATGACTGGGATGTCCCAAATGCCTGACTAAGGTGCTATGAGGACATGACTGGGGTGATAGATGAAGACATTATAAATGAAGGTGTGATTGATACAATAGAACAATTATTAAAAAGATATGATGTCTGTATGTATTATATAGTTGATTGTGTATGACTGGGATGTCACAAATGCCTGACTAGGGTGTTAAAAGGGCATGAGTGGGGTGTTAGATAGGACATTATAAAAAAAATATGTGATAGATCCAATAGAACAATTATTACAAGGATATGATGTCTGTATGTATCATATAGTTGATTGTGTTCGACTAGGATGTCACAAATGCGTGACTAGGGTGTTACAAGGGCATGACTTGGATGTTAGATGAAGACATTATAAATGAAGGTGTGGTCGATACAATAGAACAATTATTACAAAGATATGATGTCTGAATGTATTAAATAGTTGATTGTGTACGACTAGGATGTCCCAAATGCCTGATTAAGGTGTTACAAGGGAATGACTGGGATGTTAGATGAAGACATTATCAATGAAGGTGTGATAGATACAATAGAACAATTATTAAAAAGATATGATGTCTGAATGTATTATATAGTTGATTGTGTATGACTGGGATGTCACAAATGCCTGACTAGGGTGTTAAAAGGGCATGAGTGGGTGTTAGATAGGACATTATAAAAAAAACATGTGATAGGTCCAATAGAACAATTATTACAAGGATATGATGTCTGTATGTATCATATAGTTGATTGTGTTCGACTAGGATGTCACAAATGCCTGACTAGGGTGTTACAAGGGCATGACTGGGATGTTAGATGAAGACATTATCAATGAAGGTGTGATAGATACAATAGAACAATTATTACAAAGATATGATGTCTGAATGTATTAAATAGTTGATTGTGTACGACTAGGATGTCCAAAATGCCCGACTAGGGTGTTACAAGGGCATGACTGGGATGTTAGATGAACACATTATAAATGAAGGTGTGGTCGATACAATAGAACAATTATTACAAGGATATGATGTCTGTATGTATTATATAGTTGATTGTGTATGACTGGGATGTCCCAAATGCCTGACTAGGGTGTTACAAGGGCATGACTGGGGTGTTAATTAAAGACATTATAAATGAAGGTGTGATAGATACAATAGAACAATTATTACAACGATATGATGTCTGAATGTATTATATAGTTGATTGTGTATGACTGGGATGTCCCAAATGCCTGATTACGGTGTTACAAGAGCATGACTGGGTTGTTAGATGAAGACATTATAAATGAAGGTGTGATAGATACAATAGAACAATTATTACAAAGGTATGATGTCTGAATGTATTATATAGTTGATTGTGTACGACTAGGATGTCACAAATGCCTGACTAGGGTGTTACAAGGGCATGACTGGGGTGTTATATGAAGACATTATAAAAGAAGGTGTGATAGATACAATAGAACAATTATTACAAAGATATGATGTCTGTATGTATTATATAGTTGATTGTGTATGACTGGGATGTCCCCAATGCCTGACTAGGGTGCTATGAGGGCATGACTGGGGTGTTAGCTGAAGACATTATAAATGAAGGTGTGATCGATACAATAGAACAATTAATACAAAGATATGATGTCTGTATGTATTATATAGTTGAATGTGTACGACTAGGAGACACAAATGCCTGACTAGGGTGTTAAAAGGGCATGAGTGGGGTGTTAGATAGGACATTATAAAAAAAATGTGTGATAGATACAATAGAACAATTATTACAAAGATATGATGTCTGTATGTATTATATAGTTGATTGTGTATGACTGGAATGTCGCAAATGCCTGACTAGGGTGCTATGAGGGCATGACTGGGGTGTTAGTTGAAGACATTATCAATGCAGGTGTGATCGATACAATAGAACAATTATTACAAAGATATGATGTCTGTATGTATTATATAGTTGATTGTGTATGACTGGGATGTCCCAAATGCCTGATTAGGGTGTTACAAGGGCATGACTGTTGTGTTAGATGAAGACATTATCAATGAAGGTGTGATAGATACAATAGAACAATTATTACAAAGATATGATGTCTGAATGTATTATATAGTTGATTGTGTACGACTAGGATGTCACAAATTCCTGACTAGGGTGTTATGAGGGCATGACTGGGGTGTTATATGAAGACATTATAAAAAAATGTGGGATAGATACAATAGAACAATTATTACAAAGATATGATGTCTGTTTGTATTATTTAGTTGATTGTGTATGACTTGGATGTCCCAAATGCCTGACTAGGGTGTTACAAGGGCATGACTGGGATGTTAGATGAACACATTATAAATGAAGGTGTGGTCGATACAATAGAACAATTATTACAAGGATATGATGTCTGTATGTATTATATAGTTGATTGTGTATGACTGGGATGTCCCAAATGCCTGACTAGGGTGTTACAAGGGCATGACTGGGGTGTTAATTAAAGACATTATAAATGAAGGTGTGATAGATACAATAGAACAATTATTACAACGATATGATGTCTGAATGTATTATATAGTTGATTGTGTATGACTGGGATGTCCCAAATGCCTGATTAGGGTGTTACAAGAGCATGACTGGGTTGTTAGATGAAGACATTATAAATGAAGGTGTGATAGATACAATAGAACAATTATTACAAAGGTATGATGTCTGAATGTATTATATAGTTGATTGTGTACGACTAGGATGTCACAAATGCCTGACTAGGGTGTTACAAGGGCATGACTGGGGTGTTATATGAAGACATTATAAAAGAAGGTGTGATAGATACAATAGAACAATTATTACAAAGATATGATGTCTGTATGTATTATATAGTTGATTGTGTATGACTGGGATGTCCCCAATGCCTGACTAGGGTGCTATGAGGGCATGACTGGGGTGTTAGCTGAAGACATTATAAATGAAGGTGTGATCGATACAATAGAACAATTAATACAAAGATATGATGTCTGTATGTATTATATAGTTGAATGTGTACGACTAGGAGACACAAATGCCTGACTAGGGTGTTAAAAGGGCATGAGTGGGGTGTTAGATAGGACATTATAAAAAAAATGTGTGATAGATACAATAGAACAATTATTACAAAGATATGATGTCTGTATGTATTATATAGTTGATTGTGTATGACTGGAATGTCGCAAATGCCTGACTAGGGTGCTATGAGGGCATGACTGGGGTGTTAGTTGAAGACATTATCAATGCAGGTGTGATCGATACAATAGAACAATTATTACAAAGATATGATGTCTGTATGTATTATATAGTTGATTGTGTATGACTGGGATGTCCCAAATGCCTGATTAGGGTGTTACAAGGGCATGACTGTTGTGTTAGATGAAGACATTATCAATGAAGGTGTGATAGATACAATAGAACAATTATTACAAAGATATGATGTCTGAATGTATTATATAGTTGATTGTGTACGACTAGGATGTCACAAATTCCTGACTAGGGTGTTATGAGGGCATGACTGGGGTGTTATATGAAGACATTATAAAAAAATGTGGGATAGATACAATAGAACAATTATTACAAAGATATGATGTCTGTTTGTATTATTTAGTTGATTGTGTATGACTTGGATGTCCCAAATGCCTGACTAGGGTGTTATGAGGGCATGACTGGGGTGTTAGATGAAGACATTATAAATGAAGTTGTGATCGATACAATAGAACAATGATTACAAAGATTAGATGTCTGTATGTAATATATAGTTGATTGTGTATGACTGTGATGTCCAAAATGCCTGACTATGGTGCTATGAGGGCATGACTGGGGTGTTAGATGAAGACATTATAAATGAATGTGTGATAGATACAATAGAACAATTATTACAAAGATATGATGTCTGAATGTATTATATAGTTGATTGTGTATGACTGGGATGTCCCAAATGCCATATTAGGGTGTTACAAGGGCATGACTGGGGTGTTAGATGAAGACATTATAAATGAAGATGTGATAGATACAATAGAACAATTATTACAAAGATATGATGTCTGAATGTATTATATAGTTGATTGTGTACGACTAGGATGTCACAAATTCCTGACTAGGGTGTTACAAGGGCATGACTGGGGTTTTATATGAAGACATTATAAAAGAATGTGGGATAGATACAATAGAACAAGTATTACAAAGATATGATGTCTGTATGTATTATATAGTTGATTGTGTATGACTGGGATGTCCCAAATGCCTGACTAGGGTGCTATGAGGGCATGACTGGGGTGTTAGATGAAGACATTACAAATAAAGGTGTGATTGATACAATAGAACAATGATTACAAAGATATGATGTCTGTATGTATTATATAGTTGATTGTGTATGACTGGGATGTCCCAAATGCCTGACTAGGGTGTTAAAAGGGCATGAGTGGGGTGTTAGATAGGACATTATAAAAAAAATGTGTGATAGATACAATAGAACAATTATTACAAAGATATGATGTCTGTATGTATTATATAGTTGATTGTGTATGACTGGGATGTCGCAAATGCCTGACTAGGGTGCTATGAGGGCATGACTGGGGTGTTAGTTGAAGACATTATCAATGCAGGTGTGATCGATACAATAGAACAATTATTACAAAGATATGATGTCTGTATGTATTATATAGTTGATTGTGTATGACTGGGATGTCCCAAATGCCTGACTAGGGGCTATGAGGGCATGACTTGGGTGTTAGCTGAAGACATTATAAATGAAGGTGTGATCGATACAATAGAACAATTAATACAAAGATATGATGTCTGTATGTATTATATAGTTGAATGTGTACGACTAGGAGTCACAAATGCCTGACTAGGGTGTTAAAAGGGCATGACTGGGGTGTTAGATGAAGACATTATAAATGAAGGTGTGATCGATACAATAGAACAATGATTACAAAGATTAGATGTCTGTATGTAATATATAGTTGATTGTGTATGACTGTGATGTCCCAAATGCCTGACTAGGGTGCTATGAGGGCATGACTGGGGTGTTAGATGAAGACATTATAAATGAATGTGTGATATATACAATAGAACAATTATTACAAAGATATGATGTCTGAATGTATTATATAGTTGATTGTGTATGACTGGGATGTCCCAAATTAGGGTGTTACAAGGGCATGACTGGGGTGTTAGCTGAAGACATTATAAATGAAGGTGTGATCGATAGAATAGAACAATTAATACAAAGATATGATGTCTGTATGTATTATATAGTTGATTGTGTACGACTAGGATGTCACAAATTCCTGACTAGGGTGTTACAAGGGCATGACTGGGGTGTTATATGAAGACATTATAAAAGAATGTCGGATAGATACAATAGAATTATTATTACAAAGATATGATGTCTGTATGTATTATATAGTTGATTGTGTATGACTGGGATGTCCCAAATGCCTGACTAGGGTACTATGAGGGCATGACTGGGGTATTAGATGAAGACATTATAAATGAAGGTGTGATTGATACAATAGAACAATGATTACAAAGATATGATGTCTGTATGTATTATATAGTTGATTGTGTATGACTGGGATGTCCCAAATGCCTGACTAGGGTATTAAAAGGGCATGAGTGGGGTGTTAGATAGGACATTATAAAACAAATGTGTGATTGATACAATAGAACAATTATTACAAAGATATGATGTCTGTATGTATTATATAGTTGATTGTGTATGACTGGGATGTCGCAAATGCCTGACTAGGGTGTTATGAGGGCATGACTGGGGTGTTAGTTGAAGACATTATCAATGCAGGTGTGATCGATACAATAGAACAATTATTACAAAGATATGATGTCTGAATGTATTATATAGTTGATTGTGTATGACTGGGATGTCCCAAATGCCTGATTAAGGAGTTACAAGGGCATGACTGGGGTGTTAGATGAAGACATTATCAATGCAGGTGTGATCGATACAATAGAACAATTATTACAAAGATATGATGTCTGAATGTATTATATAGTTGATTGTGTACGACTAGGATGTCACAAATTCCTGACTAGGGTGTTATGAGGGCATGACTGGGGTGTTATATTGTAACGCCGTAGGGCTATGCTTAGTTCTTGTGTACCTTAAACCGTGTTATAAAACGATTCGTACAATAGTGGGACTTTGACTGTTTATAGTTTTACCGGTCAAAGTTACACCAATATACAAGAAAGGACTGTAATATCCAGACAAGACCACTAAATACAAGAAGAACCTTTAATATAGCCACAACATTATGTTATCTATAAGGGATCGTTGAGTCTCTGGCTTTTGGTGAATATGAATGAGAAAGTTGGATATACATTATATAATTTATTAATTACGTATATGAAATATTTATTAGATATTATGAATAAAAATGTTTTATTATTGTCAATATATTTCTGGGTAGCTGCCTGATCTTCTTGCACAATGTATTTTTCTGCGGAAAAATACTCGGAACCTTTATATAGATATGGAAATAACGGACAGTCTTCTTTCTTTAACTGACGGTTGCTATGACGTAGTAATATTCTATATTATAACTCTATACAATTTATAAAGTATCTAACTCGATACGTTATTTATTTGTACGATAATAATTTATACTGTTGCCTTAATTCGGACAAGTAACTAAATTCCTTTATATTCAGGAATTTTCTATAGGAAATAAATATACATATATTTTTCCTTAAATAATACTTTTATTTGCTTTTAGCTGAATTTATATTTAAATTCAACTTTTGTACTTCTGAACCTTAATTGTTATGTACGAACACCGTTCACAATTTATTACGTAACTAAGTGTAAGTAAAAGACACCCTCTTTGTATATTAAATTAATTTCTCTTTCAGAAATATTCCGTCTATAGAAACCTTTCCTTGTTTCTCTTTTAGACAAATAATTAAAACTGCTTTTGCCTTCCGCCTAGCAGTTCTTTTTATTTTTTAGCTTCCGCCTTGAGTCTTGAAGCCAGACTGCCTAACACCGTCTGTGCATGATGTTTTATAATAATATTTACGTGCAATATCCTCGTGCTTCTCACAAGGTCCCCTATGGTTACCTCAACAACCAATCAGCCAATCAGAAACTGATTTCTACGGGAAACGTCATACTTCCGTTTCCTACCTGAAAAGACTTTTGTAAATATCTCTTTATTCCGTATTAACATATTCGGGAAATTTGTATAATTATATTCTAGACATGGAGAGGAATTTAAGCATGTCTCGTTTATTATGATACGAGTTTTCTAAGTGATCAGCCGCATGAAACAGCCATGAATATTGTGCCGTCTAGATTTCGATTGGAACAACGTCAGTTTGTTATCAACTCTAGACCGTCTATTTGTATGTTCAGCTGTCACCTTCTATTAAAATTGTTATGAAGTTATTCCTAGGATTATGTGTGTTCTATGGACTATTCATTTAAGCTGGTAAGACTTGTGTACGCCGAGAACGACGATTATTGCATCCAGATTATCTACCTTGTTCTAGACAGTGTTTGTTTACGTCACATTCCAAAGAATGACAATGTCATAGATGTGTATGAAATTACAATACAAATCTCTAACCGTTATAACGTTTGTAACAAAACCGATGTTACTATGAACTTCTATAACTACAACAATATTTATGTATAAAAATACATATTCTTTATCAACTATGAGCATTACGACTCTTTGTGTAAGGAAAATAAATATAAAAAACTAGAAACAGCCTGACTGTTTGTTTTTCTTTAAGACCTCTACAGGGTCTTGTGCGTACAATAATTTTTCATAGATATTCGGCGTATGGTACATGGTTCCTGGCCGTGACAATATGAAGACATTATAAAAGAATGTGGGATAGATACAATAGAACATTTATTACAAAGATATGATGTCTGTATGTATTATATAGTTGATTGTGTATGACTGGGATGTCCCAAATGCCTTACTAGGGTGCTATGATGGCATGACTGGGGTGTTAGATGAAGACATTATAAATGAAGGTGTGATCGATACAATAGAACAAAGATTACAAAGATTAGATGTCTGTATGTAATATATAGTTGATTGTGTATGACTGTGATGTCCAAAATGCCTGACTAGGGTACTATGATGGCATGACTGGGGTGTTATATGAAGACATTATAAATGAATGTGTGATAGATACAATAGAACAAGTATTACAAAGATATGATGTCTGAATGTATTATATAGTTGATTGTGTATGACTGGGATGTCCCAAATGCCTGATTAGGGTGTTACAAGGGCATGACTGGGGTGTTAGATGAAGACATTATAAATGAAGGTGTGATAGATATAATAGAACAATTATTACAAAGATATGATGTCTGAATGTATTATATAGTTGATTGTGTACGACTAGGATGTCACAAATTCCTGACTAGGGTGTTACAAGGGCATGACTAGGGTGTTATATGAAGACATTATAAAAGAATGTGGGATAGATACAATAGAACAATTATTACAAAGATATGATGTCTGTATGTATTATATAGTTGATTGTGTATGACTGGGATGTCCCAAATGCCTGACTAGGGTGCTATGAGGGCATGACTGGGGTGTTAGATGAAGACATTATAAATGAAGGTGTGATTGATACAATAGAACAATGATTACAAAGATATGATGTCTGTATGTATTATATAGTTGATTGTGTATGACTGGGATGTCCCAAATGCCTGACTAGGGTGCTATGAGGGCATATGACTCGGGTGTTAGATGAAGACATTATAAATGAATGTGTGATAGATACAATAGAACAATTATTACAAATATATGATGTCTGTATGTATTATATAGTTGATTGTGTATGACTGGGATGTCCCAAATGCCTGCCTAGGGTGCTATGATGGCATGACTGGGGTGTTAGATGAAGACATTATAAATGAAGGTGTGATCGATACAATAGAACAAAGATTACAAAGATTAGAGGTCTGTATGTATTATATAGTTGATTGTGTATGACTGGGATGTCCCAAATGCCTGATTAGGGTGTTACAAGGGCATGACTGGGGTGTTAGATGAAGACATTATAAATATTACAAAAATATGATGTCTGAATGTATTATATAGTTGATTGTGTACGACTAGGATGTCACAAATTCCTGACTAGGGTGTTACAAGGGCATGACTGGGGTGTTATATGAAGACATTATAAAAGAATGTGGGATAGATACAATAGAACAATTATTACAAAGATATGATGTCTGTATGTATTATATAGTTGATTGTGTATGACTGGGATGTCCCAAATGCCTGACTAGGGTGCTATGAGGGCATGACTGGGGTGTTAGATGAAGACATTATAAATGAAGGTGTGATTGATACAATAGAACAATGATTATAAAGATATGATGTCTGTATGTATTATATAGTTTAATGTGTATGACTGGGATGTCCCCATTGCCTGACTAGGGTGCTATGAGGGCATGACTGGGGTGTTATATGAAGACATTATAAAAGTATGTGTGATAGATACAATAGAACAATTATTACAAAGATATGATGTCTGTATGTATTATATAGTTGATTGTGTATGACTGGGATGTCCCAAATGCCTGACTAGGAAGCTATGAGGGCATGACTGGGTTGTTAGATGAAGACATTATAAATGAAGGTGTGATCGGTACAATAGAACAATTATTACAAAGATATGATGTCTGAATGTATTATATAGTTGATTGTGTACGACTAGGATGTCACAAATTCCTGACTAGGGTGTTATGAGGGCATGACTGGGGTGTTATATGAAGACATTATAAAAGAATGTGGGATAGATACAATAGAACAATTATTACAAAGATATGATGTCTGTATGTATTATATAGTTGATTGTGAATGACTGGGATGTCCTAAATGCCTGACTAGGGTGCTATTAGGGCATGACTGGGGTGTTAGATGAAAACATTATAAATGAAGGTGTGATCGATACAATAGAACAATGATTACAAAGATTAGATGTCTATATGTAATATATAGTTGATTGTGTATGACTGTGATGTTCAAAATGCCTGACTAGGGTGCTATGATGGCATGACTGGGGTGTTAGATGAAGACATTATAAATGAAGGTGTGATCGATACAATAGAACAAAAATTACAAAGATTAGATGTCTGTATGTAATATATAGTTGATTGTGTATGGCTGTGATGTCTAATATGCCTGACTAGGGTGCTATGAGGGCATGACTGGGGTGTTAGATGAAGACATTATAAATGAATGTGTGATAGATACAATAGAACAATTATTACAAAGATATGATGTCTGAATGTATTATATAGTTGATTGTGTATGACTGGGATGTCCCAAATGCCTGATTATGGTGTTACAAGGGCATGACTGGGGTGTTAGATGAAGACATTATAAATGAAGGTGTGATAGATACAATAGAACAATAATTACAAAGATATTATGTCTGAATGTATTATATAGTTGATTGTGTACGACTAGGATGTCACAAATTCCTGACTAGGGTGTTACAAGGGCATGACTGGGGTGTTATATGAAGACATTATAAAAGAATGTGAGATAGATACAATAGAACAATTATTACAAAGATATGATGTCTGTAGGTATTATATAGTTGATTGTGTATGACTACGATGTCCCAAATGCCTGACTAGGGTGCTATGAGGGCATGACTGGGGTGTTAAATGAAGACATTATAAATGAAGGTGTGATTGATACAATAGAACAATGATTACAAAGATATGATGTCTGTATGTATTATATAGTTGATTGTGTATGACTGGGATGTCTAAAATGCCTGACTAGGGTGTTAAAAGGGCATGAGTGAGGTGTTAGATAGGACATTATAAAAAAAATGTGTGATAGATACAATAGAACAATTATTAGAAAGATTAGATGTCTGTATGTATTATACAGTTGATTGTGTATGACTGGAATGTCACAAATGCCTGACTAGGGTGCTATGAGGGCATGACTGGGGTGTTAGTTGAAGACATAATCAATGCAGTTGTGATCGATACAATAGAACAATTATAACAAAGATATGATGTCTGTATGTATTATATAGTTGATTGTGTATGACTGGGATGTCCCAAATGCCTGACTAGGGTGTTACAAGGGCATGACTGGGGTGTTAGATGAAGACATTATCAATGAAGGTGTGATAGATACAATAGAACAATTATTACAAAAATATGATGTCTGAATGTATTATATAGTTGATTGTGTACGACTAGGATGTCACAAATTCCTAACTAGGGTGTTATGAGGGCATGACTGGGGTGTTATATGAAGACATTATAAAAGAATGTGGGATAGATACAATAGAACATTTATTACAAAGATATGAAGTCTGTATGTATTATATAGTTGATTGTGTATGACTGGGATGTCCCAAATGCCTGACTAGGGTGCTATGAGGGCATGACTGTGGTGTTAGATGAAGACATTATAAATGAAGGTGTGATCGGTATAATAGAACAATTATTACAAAGATATGATGTTTGTATGTATTATATAGTTGATTGTGCACGACTAGGAGTCACAAATGCCTGACTAGGTTGTTCGAAGGGCATGACTGGGGTGTTAGATAGGACATTATAAAAAAAATGTGTGATAGATACAATAGAACAATTATTACAAAGATATGATGTCTGTATGTCTTATATAGTTGCTTCTGTATGACTGGGATGTCCCAAATGCCTGACTAGGGTGCTATGAGGGCATGACTGGGGTGTTAGTTGAAGACATTATCAATGAAGGTGTGATTGATACAATAGAACAATGATTACAAAGATATGATGTCTGAATGTATTATATAGTTGCTTCTGTATGACTAGGATGTCACAAATTCCTAACTAGGGTGTTACAAGGGCATGACTGGGGTGTTAGATGAAGACATTATAAATGAAGGTGTGATCGATAGAATAGAACAATGATTACAAAGATTAGATGTCTGTATGTATTATATAGTTGATTGTGTATGACTGGGATGTCCCAAATGCCTGATTAGTGTGCTATGAGGGCATGCCTGGGGTGTTAGTTTAAGACATTATCAATGAAGGTGTGATCGATACAATAGAACAATGATTACAAAGATATGATGTCTGAATGTATTATATAGTTGCTTCTGTATGACTGGGATATCCCAAATGCCTGATTAGGGTGTTACAAGGGCATGACTGGGGTGTTACATGAAGACATTATAAATGAAGGTGTGATGGATACAATAGAACAATTATTACAAAGATATGATGTCTGTATGTATTATATAGTTGATTGTGTACGACTAGGAGTCACAAATGCCTGACTAGGGTGTTAATAGGGCATGCGTGGGGTGTTTAATAGGACCTTATAAATGAAGGTGTGATGGATACAATAGAACAATTATTACAAAGATATGATGTCTGTATGTATTATATAGTTGATTGTGTGCGACTAGGAGTCACAAATGCCTGACTAGGGTGTTAAAAGGGCATGAGTGGGGTGTTATATGAAGACATTATAAAAGAATGTGGGATAGATACAATAGAACATTTATTACAAAGATATGATGTCTGTATGTATTATATAGTTGATTGTGTATGACTGGGATGTCCCAAATGCCTTACTAGGGTGCTATGATGGCATGACTGGGGTGTTAGATGAAGACATTATAAATGAAGGTGTGATCGATACAATAGAACAAAGATTACAAAGATTAGATGTCTGTATGTAATATATAGTTGATTGTGTATGACTGTGATGTCCAAAATGCCTGACTAGGGTACTATGATGGCATGACTGGGGTGTTATATGAAGACATTATAAATGAATGTGTGATAGATACAATAGAACAAGTATTACAAAGATATGATGTCTGAATGTATTATATAGTTGATTGTGTATGACTGGGATGTCCCAAATGCCTGATTAGGGTGTTACAAGGGCATGACTGGGGTGTTAGATGAAGACATTATAAATGAAGGTGTGATAGATACAATAGAACAATTATTACAAAGATATGATGTCTGAATGTATTATATAGTTGATTGTGTACGACTAGGATGTCACAAATTCCTGACTAGGGTGTTACAAGGGCATGACTAGGGTGTTATATGAAGACATTATAAAAGAATGTGGGATAGATACAATAGAACAATTATTACAAAGATATGATGTCTGTATGTATTATATAGTTGATTGTGTATGACTGGGATGTCCCAAATGCCTGACTAGGGTGCTATGAGGGCATGACTGGGGTGTTAGATGAAGACATTATAAATGAAGGTGTGATTGATACAATAGAACAATGATTACAAAGATATGATGTCTGTATGTATTATATAGTTGATTGTGTATGACTGGGATGTCCCAAATGCCTGACTAGGGTGCTATGAGGGCATATGACTCGGGTGTTAGATGAAGACATTATAAATGAATGTGTGATAGATACAATAGAACAATTATTACAAATATATGATGTCTGTATGTATTATATAGTTGATTGTGTATGACTGGGATGTCCCAAATGCCTGCCTAGGGTGCTATGATGGCATGACTGGGGTGTTAGTTGAAGACATTATAAATGAAGGTGTGATCGATACAATAGAACAAAGATTACAAAGATTAGAGGTCTGTATGTATTATATAGTTGATTGTGTATGACTGGGATGTCCCAAATGCCTGATTAGGGTGTTACAAGGGCATGACTGGGGTGTTAGATGAAGACATTATAAATATTACAAAAATATGATGTCTGAATGTATTATATAGTTGATTGTGTACGACTAGGATGTCACAAATTCCTGACTAGGGTGTTACAAGGGCATGACTGGGGTGTTATATGAAGACATTATAAAAGAATGTGGGATAGATACAATAGAACAATTATTACAAAGATATGATGTCTGTATGTATTATATAGTTGATTGTGTATGACTGGGATGTCCCAAATGCCTGACTAGGGTGCTATGAGGGCATGACTGGGGTGTTAGATGAAGACATTATAAATGAAGGTGTGATTGATACAATAGAACAATGATTATAAAGATATGATGTCTGTATGTATTATATAGTTTAATGTGTATGACTGGGATGTCCCCATTGCCTGACTAGGGTGCTATGAGGGCATGACTGGGGTGTTATATGAAGACATTATAAAAGTATGTGTGATAGATACAATAGAACAATTATTACAAAGATATGATGTCTGTATGTATTATATAGTTGATTGTGTATGACTGGGATGTCCCAAATGCCTGACTAGGAAGCTATGAGGGCATGACTGGGTTGTTAGATGAAGACATTATAAATGAAGGTGTGATCGGTACAATAGAACAATTATTACAAAGATATGATGTCTGAATGTATTATATAGTTGATTGTGTACGACTAGGATGTCACAAATTCCTGACTAGGGTGTTATGAGGGCATGACTGGGGTGTTATATGAAGACATTATAAAAGAATGTGGGATAGATACAATAGAACAATTATTACAAAGATATGATGTCTGTATGTATTATATAGTTGATTGTGAATGACTGGGATGTCCTAAATGCCTGACTAGGGTGCTATTAGGGCATGACTGGGGTGTTAGATGAAAACATTATAAATGAAGGTGTGATCGATACAATAGAACAATGATTACAAAGATTAGATGTCTATATGTAATATATAGTTGATTGTGTATGACTGTGATGTTCAAAATGCCTGACTAGGGTGCTATGATGGCATGACTGGGGTGTTAGATGAAGACATTATAAATGAAGGTGTGATCGATACAATAGAACAAAAATTACAAAGATTAGATGTCTGTATGTAATATATAGTTGATTGTGTATGACTGTGATGTCTAATATGCCTGACTAGGGTGCTATGAGGGCATGACTGGGGTGTTAGATGAAGACATTATAAATGAATGTGTGATAGATACAATAGAACAATTATTACAAAGATATGATGTCTGAATGTATTATATAGTTGATTGTGTATGACTGGGATGTCCCAAATGCCTGATTATGGTGTTACAAGGGCATGACTGGGGTGTTAGATGAAGACATTATAAATGAAGGTGTGATAGATACAATAGAACAATAATTACAAAGATATTATGTCTGAATGTATTATATAGTTGATTGTGTACGACTAGGATGTCACAAATTCCTGACTAGGGTGTTACAAGGGCATGACTGGGGTGTTATATGAAGACATTATAAAAGAATGTGAGATAGATACAATAGAACAATTATTACAAAGATATGATGTCTGTAGGTATTATATAGTTGATTGTGTATGACTACGATGTCCCAAATGCCTGACTAGGGTGCTATGAGGGCATGACTGGGGTGTTAAATGAAGACATTATAAATGAAGGTGTGATTGATACAATAGAACAATGATTACAAAGATATGATGTCTGTATGTATTATATAGTTGATTGTGTATGACTGGGATGTCTAAAATGCCTGACTAGGGTGTTAAAAGGGCATGAGTGAGGTGTTAGATAGGACATTATAAAAAAAATGTGTGATAGATACAATAGAACAATTATTAGAAAGATTAGATGTCTGTATGTATTATACAGTTGATTGTGTATGACTGGAATGTCACAAATGCCTGACTAGGGTGCTATGAGGGCATGACTGGGGTGTTAGTTGAAGACATAATCAATGCAGTTGTGATCGATACAATAGAACAATTATAACAAAGATATGATGTCTGTATGTATTATATAGTTGATTGTGTATGACTGGGATGTCCCAAATGCCTGACTAGGGTGTTACAAGGGCATGACTGGGGTGTTAGATGAAGACATTATCAATGAAGGTGTGATAGATACAATAGAACAATTATTACAAAAATATGATGTCTGAATGTATTATATAGTTGATTGTGTACGACTAGGATGTCACAAATTCCTAACTAGGGTGTTATGAGGGCATGACTGGGGTGTTATATGAAGACATTATAAAAGAATGTGGGATAGATACAATAGAACATTTATTACAAAGATATGATGTCTGTATGTATTATATAGTTGATTGTGTATGACCTGGATGTCCCAAATGCCTGACTAGGGTGCTATGAGGGCATGACTGTGGTGTTAGATGAAGACATTATAAATGAAGGTGTGATCGGTATAATAGAACAATTATTACAAAGATATGATGTTTGTATGTATTATATAGTTGATTGTGCACGACTAGGAGTCACAAATGCCTGACTAGGTTGTTCGAAGGGCATGACTGGGGTGTTAGATAGGACATTATAAAAAAAATGTGTGATAGATACAATAGAACAATTATTACAAAGATATGATGTCTGTATGTCTTATATAGTTGCTTCTGTATGACTGGGATGTCCCAAATGCCTGACTAGGGTGCTATGAGGGCATGACTGGGGTGTTAGTTGAAGACATTATCAATGAAGGTGTGATTGATACAATAGAACAATGATTACAAAGATATGATGTCTGAATGTATTATATAGTTGCTTCTGTATGACTAGGATGTCACAAATTCCTAACTAGGGTGTTACAAGGGCATGACTGGGGTGTTAGATGAAGACATTATAAATGAAGGTGTGATCGATAGAATAGAACAATGATTACAAAGATTAGATGTCTGTATGTATTATATAGTTGATTGTGTATGACTGGGATGTCCCAAATGCCTGATTAGTGTGCTATGAGGGCATGCCTGGGGTGTTAGTTTAAGACATTATCAATGAAGGTGTGATCGATACAATAGAACAATGATTACAAAGATATGATGTCTGAATGTATTATATAGTTGCTTCTGTATGACTGGGATATCCCAAATGCCTGATTAGGGTGTTACAAGGGCATGACTGGGGTGTTACATGAAGACATTATAAATGAAGGTGTGATGGATACAATAGAACAATTATTACAAAGATATGATGTCTGTATGTATTATATAGTTGATTGTGTACGACTAGGAGTCACAAATGCCTGACTAGGGTGTTAATAGGGCATGCGTGGGGTGTTTAATAGGACCTTATAAATGAAGGTGTGATGGATACAATAGAACAATTATTACAAAGATATGATGTCTGTATGTATTATATAGTTGATTGTGTGCGACTAGGAGTCACAAATGCCTGACTAGGGTGTTAAAAGGGCATGAGTGGGGTGTTATATGAAGACATTATAAAAGAATGTGGGATAGATACAATAGAACATTTATTACAAAGATATGATGTCTGTATGTATTATATAGTTGATTGTGTATGACTGGGATGTCCCAAATGCCTGACTAGGGTGCTATGAGGGCATGACTGTGGTGTTAGATGAAGACATTATAAATGAAGGTGTGATCGGTATAATAGAACAATTATTACAAAGATATGATGTTTGTATGTATTATATAGTTGATTGTGTACGACTAGGAGTCACAAATGCCTGACTAGGTTGTTCGAAGGGCATGACTGGGGTGTTAGATAGGACATTATAAAAAAAATGTAAGATAGATACAATAGAACAATTATTTCAAAGATATGATGTCTGTATGTATTATATAGTTGATTGTGTATGACTGGGATGTCCCAATTGCCTCATTAAGGTGCTATGAGGGCATGACTGGGGTGTTAGATGAAGACATTATAAATGAAGGTGTGATAGATACAATAGAACAATTATAACAAAGATATGATGTTTATATGTATTATATACATTTGTAGTTGATTGTGTTTGACTGGGATGTCCCAAATGCCTGATTAGGGTGTTACAAGGGGATGACTGGGGTGCTAGATGAAGACATTATAAATGAATGTGTGATAGATACAATAGAACAATTATTACAAAGATATGATGTCTGTATGTATTATATAGTTGATTGTGTATGACTGGGATGTCCCAAATGCCTGATTAAGGAGTTACAAGGGCATGACTGGGGTGTTAGATGAAGACATTATAAATGAAGGTGTGATAGATACGATAGAACAATTATTACAAAGGTATGATGTCTGAATGTATTAAATAGTTGATTGTGTACGACTAGGATGTCACAAATTCCTGACTAGGGTGTTAAAAGGGCATGAGTGGGGTGTTAGATAGGACATTATAAAAAAAATGTGTGATAGATACAATAGAACAATTATTTCAAAGATATGATGTCTGTATGTATTATATAGTTGATTGTGTATGACTGGGATGTCCCAATTGCCTCATTAGGGTGCTATGAGGGCATGACTGGGGTGTTAGATGAAGACATTATAAATGAAGGTGTGATAGATACAATAGAACAATTATAACAAAGATATGATGTCTATATGTATTATATACATTTGTAGTTGATTGTGTTTGACTGGGATGTCCCAAATGCCTGATTAGGGTGTTACAAGGGCATGACTGGGGTGCTAGATGAAGACATTATAAATGAATGTGTGATAGATATAATAGAACAATTATTAAAAAGATATGATGTCTGTATGTATTATATAGTTGATTGTGTATGACTGGGATGTCCCAAATGCCTGATTAAGGAGTTACAAGGGCATGACTGGGATGTTAGATGAAGACATTATAAATGAAGGTGTGATAGATACGATAGAACAATTATTACAAAGGTATGATGTCTGAATGTATTATATAGTTGATTGTGTACGACTAGGATGTCACAAATTCCTGACTAGGGTGTTACAAGGGCATGACTGGGGTGTTATATGAAGACATCATAAAAGAATGTGGGATTGATACAATAGAACAATTATTACAAAGATATGATGTCTGTATGTATTATATAGTTGATTGTGTATGACTGGGATGTCCCAAATGCCTGACTAGGGTGCTATGAGGGCATGACTGGGGTGTTAGATGAAGACATTATAAATGAAGGTGTGATAGATACAATAGAACAATTATAACAAAGATATGATGTCTATATGTATTATATACATTTGTAGTTGATTGTGTTTGACTGGGATGTCCCAAATGCCTGATTAGGGTGTTACAAGGGGATTACTGGGGTGCTAGATGAAGACATTATAAATGAATGTGTGATAGATACAATAGAACAATTATTACAAAGATATGATGTCTGTATGTATTATATAGTTGATTGTGTATGACTGGGATGTCCCAAATGCCTGATTAAGGAGTTACAAGGGCATGACTGGGGTGTTAGATGAAGACATTATAAATGAAGGTGTGATAGATACGATAGAACAATTATTACAAAGGTATGATGTCTGAATGTATTATATAGTTGATTGTGTACGACTAGGATGTCACAAATTCCTGACTAGGGTGTTAAAAGGGCATGAGTGGGGTGTTAGATAGGACATTATAAAAAAAATGTGTGATAGATACAATAGAACAATTATTTCAAAGATATGATGTCTGTATGTATTATATAGTTGATTGTGTATGACTGGGATGTCCCAATTGCCTCATTAGGGTGCTATGAGGGCATGACTGGGGTGTTAGATGAAGACATTATAAATGAAGGTGTGATAGATACAATAGAACAATTATAACAAAGATATGATGTCTATATGTATTATATACATTTGTAGTTGATTGTGTTTGACTGGGATGTCCCAAATGCCTGATTAGGGTGTTACAAGGGCATGACTGGGGTGCTAGATGAAGACATTATAAATGAATGTGTGATAGATACAATAGAACAATTATTACAAAGATATGATGTCTGTATGTATTATATAGTTGATTGTGTATGACTGGGATGTCCCAAATGCCTGATTAAGAAGTTACAAGGGCATGACTGGGGTGTTAGATGAAGACATTATAAATGAAGGTGTGATAGATACGATAGAACAATTATTACAAAGGTATGATGTCTGAATGTATTATATAGTTGATTGTGTACGACTAGGATGTCACAAATTCTTGACTAGGGTGCTACAAGGGCATGACTGGGGTGTTATATGAAGACATTATAAAAGAATGTGGGATTAATACAATAGAACAATTATTACAAAGATATGATGTCTGTATGTATTATATAGTTGATTGTGTATGACTGGGATGTCCCAAATGCCTGACTAGGGTGCTATGAGGGCATGACTGGGGTGTTAGATGAAGACATTATAAATGGAGGTGTGATCGATACAATAGAACAATGATTACAAAGACATGATGTCTGTATGTATTATATAGTTGATTGTATACGACTAAGAGTCACAAATGCCTGACTAGGGTGTTAAAAGGGCATGAGTGGGGTGTTAGATAGGACATTATAAAAAAATGTGTGATAGATACAATAGAACAATTATTACAAGGATAGGATGTCTGTATGTATTATATAGTTGGTTGTGTATGACTGAGATGTCCCAAATGCCTGATTAGGGTGTTACAAGGGCATGCCTAGGGTGTTAGATAAAGACATTATAAATGAATGTGTGATAGATACAATAGAACAATTATTACAAAGATATGATGTCTGAATGTATTATATAGTTGATTGTGTATGACTGGGATGTCCCAAATGCCCGATTAGGGTGTTACAAGGGCATGACTGGGTTGTTAAATTAAGACATTATAAATGAAGGTGTGATAGATACAATAGAACAATTATTACAAAGGTATGATGTCTGAATGTATTATATAGTTGATTGTGTACGACTAGGATGTCACAAATGCCTGACTAGGGTGTTACAAAGGCATGACTGGGGTGTTATATGAAGACATTATAAAAAAATGTGGGATTGATACAATAGAACAATTATTACAAAGATATGATGTCTGTATGTATTATATAGTTGATTGTGTATGACTGGGATGTCCCAAATGCCTGACTAGGGTGCTATGAGGGCATGACTGGGGTGTTAGATGAAGACATTATAAATGAAGGTGTGATAGATACAAAAGAACAATGATTACAAAGATATGATGTCTGTATGTATTATATAGTTGATTGTATACGACTAAGAGTCACAAATGCCTGACTAGGGTGTTAAAAGGGCATGAGTGGGGTGTTAGATAGGACATTATAAAAAAATGTGTGATAGATACAATAGAACAATTATTACAAGGATAGGATGTCTGTATGTATTATATAGTTGGTTGTGTATGACTGAGATGTCCCAAATGCCTGATTAGGGTGTTACAAGGGCATGCCTAGGGTGTTAGATAAAGACATTATAAATGAATGTGTGATAGATACAATAGAACAATTATTACAAAGATATGATGTCTGTATGTATTATATAGTTGATTGTGTATGACTGGGATGTCCCAAATGCCTGATTAGGGTGTTACAAGGGCATGACTGGGGTGTTAGATGAAGACATTATAAATGAAGGTGTGATAGATACAATAGAACAATTATTACAAAGGTATGATATCTGAATGTATTATATAGTTGATTGTGTACGACTAGGATGTCACAAATTCCTGACTAGGGTGTTACAAGGGCATGACTGGGGTGTTATATGAATACATTATAAAAGGAGGTGTGATAGATACAATAGAACAATTATTACAAAGATATGATGTCTGTATGTATTATATAGTTGATTGTGTATGACTGGGATGTCCCAAATGCCTGACTAGGGTGCTATGAGGGCATGACTGGGGTGTTAGATGAAGACATTATAAATGAAGGTGTGATAGATACAATAGAACAATTATTACAAAGATATGATGTCTGTATGTATTATATAGTTGATTGTGTACGACTAGAAGTCACAAATGCCTGACTAGGGTGTAAAAAGGACATGAGTGGGGTGTTAGATAGGACATTATAAAAAAAATGTGTGATAGATACAATAGAAGAATTATTACAACGATATGATGTCTGTATGTATTATATAGTTGATTGTGTATGACTTGGATGTCCCAAATGCCTGATTAGGGTGTTACAAGGGTATGACTGGGGTGTTAGATGAAGACATTATAAATGAAGGTGTGATAGATACAATAGAACAATTATTATAAAGATATGATTGTCTGAATGTTTTATATGATTGATTGTTTACGACTGGGATGTCCCAAATGCCTGATTAGGGTGTTGTAAGGGATGACTGGGGTGTTAGATGAAGACATCATAAATGAAGGTGTGATAGATACAATAGAACAATTATTACAAAGATATGATGTCTGTATGTATTAAATGGTTGATTGTATATGACTGGGATGTCCCAAATGCCTTACTAGGGTGCTATGAGGGCATGACTGGGGTGTTAGATGGTGACATTATAAATGAAGGTGTGATAGATACAATAGAACAGTTATTACAAAGATATGATGTCTTTATGGATTATCAAGTTGATTGTGTATGACTAGGATGTCACAAATGCCAGACTAGGGTGTTTTATCATATGTTAAACTAGATACCCCAATGATGATTGTGGTCAAGTTTGGTTTAATTCGGCCCAGTAGTTTCAGAGGAGAACATTTTTGCAAAAGTTAACGACGACGGACGACGACAACGACGGACGACGGACGCCAAGTGATGGGAAAAGCTCATTTGGCCCTTTAGGTGAGCTAAAAAAGAGACATAGGGATCCTACATTCTGACGTTGTCATCCACAACTACTGACCATGTGGTTAAGGTTTTTTAAATTATAATGACTTTCTTAAACTGTCCTGAATTTCTGCCAAACTGGGACAGAAACTTGTTAATGACCATAAGATAGTATCTAGGAGTAAATTTGAAAAAAAAATATCCTGTTTTTTTTTCATATTTAACTAAAGTGAACATATATTTTTCTGCCACGAAGCATTTCATTCACTCACCTGTTTAGGATCATAAAAATATCAAGAATAAAATTTTGTAAAATTTTTTCATTTTTTCCGTATTTTTTTCCTTATAAATCGACTTAGTTTTTCTCCTAGGAAACATAACATTCACTCTGCGTTTAAAGTCTTTAAACTTTTAATAATTTTCTAAAACTATCTTGTAATTATACCGGACTTGGCCAAAAGCTTGTTTATGATCCGTAGCTATTACCTAGCAGAACATTTTTGTTCCTGGTTTGCTGTATTTTACTTATAAATTGACTTAGTTTTTCTTCCAGTTAGCATTACATACAGTCTTCAGTTAAAAGTTTTTAAAACATTTATTTGATTCAAAATCTATCCTGAATTTTTACCAAACTTCTTACAATCAAAAGATACCCTATAGCTGTTTATTTTATTTTTTTGGGGTGGGGGTTATTTTCGCTTTTTTTGGAGAGCATACTTTTGTTATTTTTTTAATTCTTTATTGAAAAGCACTTTACACCCATATGGGCCAATGGCTTAAAACATGATACATAATATACAATTTACATATATAAAACAATGAAAATAAACAATGTAGACACTTTGAACTATACTCCTTGTCTTTCTTTAAATCAATATATATATATAAGAGATTCAAATTATATCAAGGACTCCCTGTCCTCGGTCTTAGTGACTTTTTGAAGAAGGAGCCTAATTTGCAAGTGTCCTCTTTTGTTTCAGGATTGAGGATATGTTTTAATTTATCTATATCATTTAAGTTATTATATTTATTTTCATTTAATAGTTATAGTGTCTGTCGGTTGGTCAATAACAGTATAAGCTTAGTTTTGTACAACATAAACAGCTAGAAGCTCTAAAGAGCCTGTGTCTCTCACCTGTATTGACTGATGCTTTGGAAATCATGTAAAATAAGGTTAAAATCATAGTTTATAGTATTAGATATAATAATATCTAATATAATAACTAAAAACTGCAAAATTTCGGTACAAGTAATAGCTTTTCTCAAAAAGCTTGTCCCTTTTTCTCGCTTATTACGCTGTAAAATGATTTTTAATTTTGTACACTCATAGGACAAAAGTGAGTTCTCATTCCAAAACTGTTCTACCATTTTACTAAAATCGGTATGTACAAAAATATGCTACTAATTCTAATATGACGTGTTTCTTTCACTTTGTATACAAAAAATCTATACTTATGATATACATAATAATGGCTGTAACAATATACTTCCCATGTAAATCCACATTAATTGGGACATATTTGCAAACCCTTTGCCGATTTAATTGTTTTAAAAATTGAAATTAAATAAAGATATAATAACTTTTATTATTGCACCCCAACAGGTGACGTATTGTTATTCAACGTTTCTTTTTATTTTTTATGTCACCCTGACGGAAAAAATTGTTATTCTTATTTCTTTTTTTAATTTTTATTATTGAACACGTTTTTGTCCAGATTATTTCTCGGAATTGTATGGACCAATTATGATGGAACTTTACTATAATGTTAACCCTCTTGATGCCAGATTTAAAAAAAAGTTTAATTGAGATATAATATAAATGATTAAAGACCGTGCACTCTTAATCTAGATGTTTGAAGCAAGCATAGGTCATCATATATACGTCTTAAAATTTCAAAGTGTCGGCATTTCACAAAAATTAACGCAATTGAGCTAATTTTTGGTGCATCTGAAAGATAATGTAAAAGCCTTTAAGGATAATACCATAATTCAATGAACAAATAAGTTTTTTTCATAGAAAAATATATCATTAAAGTTTATGTATGCAGGGAAATGCATACTTAAACCCCGTGCCTACTTTGGTGAAATGCTGACTTATACGTAATTAAGAAATGTATCGGTTGTTCTAAAAATAGAATAATCTAAAAATATGCAATTCTACTTTCTACTTACAATATAGTATCTGTGTAAGACGATGATAATCCAACATCTTTTCGCCCTAGGGACCAAACTGAGCATATTATTGGTCTATACAAGGTGTCATTTTCATCGTAAAGACCTTGGCTAACTTTATGGGTAGTTGCCTTTATGTTGGTCTTCTAGGCTTTTATGATGGTTTATCGTGTTTTCCGCTTAATAAAGCACGTATTTATATTGAAAAACACATGTTAAAGTTAGCCAAGGCCTTTACGATGGAAATGACACCTTGTAAAGACCAATAATATAGTCAGTTTGGTCCCTAGGGTGAAAAGATCCGGGGTTGGTATGGTCAATACTGGAGTCTGGATTTTAAAATTGGGGATACGGGTCGATTAAACATTTGGTTGGCCTATGTTCCCATATTTTAGTATAAATACAGATTCAGGCATGTAGTAGACACCCTAAGCATTAGTTTGAGCTAGAATATACTCCAATGGCATGCCTGGGCGGCGCTAGGGGAAGATTTTCACTCTTATGGGTAGTTGCCTTTATGTTGGTTTTCTAGACCTTTATGATGGTTTACCGTGTTTTCCGCTTAATGAAGCACCTATTTATATTGAGAAAAAAAACATGTGAAAGTTAGCCAAGGCCTTTGCGATGAAAATGTCACCTTGAATAGACCAATAATATGTTCTGTTTGGTCCCTAGGGTGAAAAGATCCGGGGTTGGTACGGTCAATATTGGCGTCTGGCTATCAAAATTGGGGGTAAGGGTCGATTAAATATTTGTTTGGCTTACGGTCACATATTTGAGTATAGGTAAAGATTTAACCATGTAGTAGACACCCTAAGCTTTAGTCTGAACTATACTATTCCCCTATGCCTTACCTAAGCGGTGCTGGAGGGAGATTTTAACTCTTGTCGGTAGTTGCCTTTATGTTGGTTTTCTAAGCTTTTATGATGGTTTAATGTGTTTTCGGCTAAATGAAGCACCTATTTATTTTGGAAACACATGTTATAGATAGTCAAGGCCTTTACGATGAAAATGACACCTTGTATAGACCAATAATATGCTCAGTTTGGTCCCTAGGGTGAAAAATTCCTGGGTTGGTATGATCAATATTGGCGTCAAGCTATCCAAATTGGGGGTAAAGGTCGAATAAATATTTTGTTGGCCTACGTCCACATATTTTAGTATAAATAGAGATTTAGGCATGTAGTAGCCACCCTTAGCATTAGTTTGAGCTATAATATACCCCAATGGCATGCCTGGGCGGTGCTGGGGGAAGATTTTCACTCTTATGGGTAGTTGCCTTTACGTTGGTCTTCTAGGCTTTTATGATGGTTTATCGTGTTTCCCGCTTAATGAAGAACGTATTAATATTGAAAAACACATGTTAAATTTAGCCAAGGCCTTTACGATGGAAATGACACCTTGTATAGACCAATAATATGCTCACTTTGGTCCCTAGGGTGAAAAGATCCGGGGTTGGTATGGTCAATATTTGCGTCTGGATTTTAAAATTGGGGGTAAGGGTCGATTAAACATTTTGTTGGCCTATGTCCACATTTTTAGTATAAAGAAAGATTCAGGCATGTAGTAGACACCCTGAACATTAGTTTGAACTAGAATATACCCCAATGGCACACCTGGGCGGTGCTGGAGGAAAATTTTAACTCTTATGGGTGGTTGCCTCTATGTTGGTTTTCTAGGCTTTTATGATGCTTTATCGGGTTTTCCGCTTAATGAAGCACCTATTTATATTGAAAAAAACATGATGAAGCTAGCCAAGGCTTTTACGATGAAAATGACACCTTGAATAGACCAATAATATGCTCAGTTTGGTCCCTAGGGTGAAAAGTTCCGGGGTTGGTACGGTCAATATTGGCGTCTGGCTATCAAAATTTGGCGTAAGGGTCGATTAAATATTTTTTTGGCTTACGGTCACATATTTGAGTAATGGTAAAGATTCGAGTATGTAGTAGACACCCTAAGCTTTAGTCTGAGCTATACTATACCCCTATGCCTTGCCTAAGCGGTGCTGGGGGAGATTTTAACTCTTGTGGGTAGTTGCCTTTATGTTGTTTTTTAGGCTTTTATGATGGTTTAATGTGTTTTTGGCTAAACGAAGCACCTATTTATGTTGGAAACACATGTTATAATTAGCAAAGGCTTTAACGATAAAAATGACACCTTGTATAGACCAATAATATGCTCAGTTTAGTCCCTAGGGTGAAAAATCCTTGGTTGGTATGGTCAATATTGGCGTCTGGATATTAAAATTGGGGGTAGGGGCCGATTAAATATTTGTTTGGCCTATGTCCACATATTTTAGTATAAATACAGATTCGGGCATGTAGTAGACACCCTAAGCATTAGTTTGAGATAAAATATTCCCAAATGGCATGCCTGGGCGGTGCTGAGGGAAGGTTTACACTCTATGTGTAGTTGCCTTTTTGTTGGTTTTTCCAGGCTTTTATGATGGTTTCATGTGTATTCCGGTGAAGGAAGCACCTATTTCTGTTGGAAACACATCTTAAAGTTAGACAAGGCCTTGACGATGAAAATGACACCTAGAATAGACCAATAATATGTTCAGTTTGGTCCCTAGGGCGAAAAGATATGGGGTTGGTATGGTCAATACTGGCGTCTGGATATTAAAATTGGGGGTAGGGGTCGATTAAATATTTTGTTGGCCTATGTTCCGATATTTTAGTATAAATACAGATTCAGGCATGTAGTAGACACCCTAAGCATTAGTTTGAGCTAGAATATAACCCTATGGCATGCCTGGGCGGCGCTGGGGGGAGATTTTCACTCTGATGGATAGTTGCCTTTATGTTGGTTTTCTAGACTTTTATGATGCTTTATCGTGATTTCCGCTTAATGAAACACCTATTTATGTTGGAAAACACATGTGAAAGTTAGCCAAGGCCTTTACGATGGAAATGACACTTTGAAACGACCAATAATATGCTCAATTTGGTCCCTAGGGTGAAACCATCCGCGGTAAGCATGGTCAATATTGGCGTCTTAATATTAAAATTGGTTGGTAGGGTTCGATTAAATATTTTTGTTGGCTTACATTGACATATTTTCTTATAAGTAAAGGTTCAGGAATTTAGTAAACACTCTTAGCATTCGTTTGAGCTATAATATACCCCAATGGCATGCCTGTGCGGTGCTGGGGGAGATTTTTACTCTGATGGGTAGTTGCCTTTATGTTGCTTTTCTTGGCTTTTATGATGATTTATCGTGTTTTTCGCTTAATGAAGCACCTATTTATGTTGGAAAACACATCTTAAAGTTAACCAAGAACTTTTTGATGAAAATGACACCTTGTATAAACCAATAATATGATCAGTTTGGTCCCTAGGGTTAAAAGATCCGGGTTAGTATGGTCAATAATGGCGTCTGGCCTTCCAAATAAGGGCAAGGGTCGATTAAACATTTTGTTGGCCTCCGTCCACATATTTTAGTGTAAATAAAGATTCTGGCATGTAGAAGACTCCCTTAGCATTAGTTTGAGCTATAATATATACCCAACAGCATGCCTGGGCGGTGCTTGTGGAAGATTTTCACTCTTATGGGTAGTTGCCTTTATGTTGGTTTTCTAAGCTTTTATGATGGTTTATCGTGTTTTCCGCTTAATGAAACACCTACTTATATTGAAAAACACATGTTAAAGTTAGCAAAGGCTTTTAAAATGAAAATGACACCTTGAATAGATCAAAAATATGCTCAGTTTGGTCCCTAGGGTGAAAAGATCCCGGGTAAATATTGCCAATAATGGCGTCAGGCTGTCCAAATTGGGGGTAAGGGTCGATTAAACATTTTGTTGGCCTCTGTCCACATATCTTAGTATAAATACAGATTCTGGCATGTAGTAGACACCCTAAGCATTAGTTTGAGCTAGAATATACTCCAATGGCATGCCTGTGCGGTGCTGGGGGAGATTTTTACTCTGATGGGTAGTTGCCTTTATGTTGCTTTTCTTGGCTTTTATGATGATTTATCGTGTTTTTCGCTTAATGAAGCACCTATTTATGTTGGAAAACACATCTTAAAGTTAACCAAGAACTTTTTGATGAAAATGACACCTTGTATAAACCAATAATATGATCAGTTTGGTCCCTAGGGTTAAAAGATCCGGGTTAGTATGGTCAATAATGGCGTCTGGCCTTCCAAATAAGGGCAAGGGTCGATTAAACATTTTGTTGGCCTCCGTCCACATATTTTAGTGTAAATAAAGATTCTGGCATGTAGAAGACTCCCTTAGCATTAGTTTGAGCTATAATATATACCCAACAGCATGCCTGGGCGGTGCTTGTGGAAGATTTTCACTCTTATGGGTAGTTGCCTTTATGTTGGTTTTCTAAGCTTTTATGATGGTTTATCGTGTTTTCCGCTTAATGAAACACCTACTTATATTGAAAAACACATGTTAAAGTTAGCAAAGGCTTTTAAAATGAAAATGACACCTTGAATAGATCAAAAATATGCTCAGTTTGGTCCCTAGGGTGAAAAGATCCCGGGTAAATATTGCCAATAATGGCGTCAGGCTGTCCAAATTGGGGGTAAGGGTCGATTAAACATTTTGTTGGCCTCTGTCCACATATCTTAGTATAAATACAGATTCTGGCATGTAGTAGACACCCTAAGCATTAGTTTGAGCTAGAATATACTCCAATGGAATGCCTGGGCGGTGCTGGGGGAAGATTTTCACTCTTATGGGTAGTTGCCTTTATTTTGGTTTTCTAGGCTTTTATGATGCTTTATCGTGATTTCCCCTTAATGAAGCACCGATTTATATTGTAAACACATGTTAAGTTTAGCCAAGGCCTTTGCAATGAAAACAACACCTTGTATAGACCAATAATATGCTCAGTTTGGTCCCTAGGGTGAAACGATCCGCGGTAAGTATGGTCAATATTGGCGTCTTAATATTAAAATTGGTTGGTAGGGTTCGATTAAATATTTTTGTTGGCTTACATTGACATACACTATAAACTGCTCAGAGTCTGAATTGACCAGTTTTTGTGCTCGACCAGTAAAATCGAGAACACATTTTACTTGACTAGTCTCGACATTGTCTCGACTGTACTTAACTGTACTTAAGTGTACTCGACTAGGTCTCGACTTTACTTAATTAGTCTGATTCAGTACTTGATGATCTTTGTGTAGTCTGAAATGGTCTTGACCAAGGCTCGACCTGTCTCGACCTGTCTTGACTAGTCTCGACCTGTCTCGACTAGTCTTGACCTTCAAATTTAGTTTTGACTGGTGAAAATCAGCCCATCTAACTAAATTAAATATTGATCTTACAAAATTCAAGCTTATTAGGTAGTTTGATTTATTGCTGTCAAATGAAAGAATTTAATTTTACAATAGGTAAAAATAAAAATTATTATATAAATTCAGATAAGCATCTTTATTTTTTTTTTTAGCTTTTTCAAATCATCTTGGATTTTCATCAAACTATGCAGCTATTTCAGAGATATATTAAGCTTACTGAATCCCATGTCATTTACTTTTTTGTTGTATTGCTGTAAAATTTAAGAAATAAAGTAATCTTGGTAAAAAAAGCTAGGATTTGCAATTCGGACAAAATAGAGATAGTACACTTTAATTTTTTTAATAACTTTTTTCAAATCAACTTGGATTTTCATCAAACTATGTAGCTATCTTAGATATATATTAAGCTTACTAAATCCCTGGTCATTTTTTTTTTTTTTTTTTTTGTATTGCTGTCAAAATCAAGAATTAAATTAATCTAGGTAAAAATAGCTAGAATTTGCAGTTCGGATGAAATAGAGATCGTACACTTTAATTTTTTTAATAACTTTTTCAAATCAACTTGGATGTTCATCAAACTATACAGCTGTCTTACATATATATTAAGCTTACTGAATCCTGTATCAATTAGTTATTTGTTGTATTGCTGTAAAATTTAACAATTAAAGTTATCTTGGTAAAAAAAAGCTAGGATTTGCAATTCGGTCAAAATAGAGATAGTACACTTTAATTTTTTTAATAACTTTTTCAAATCAACTTGTATTTTCATCAAATTATGTAGCTATCTTAGATATAAATTAAGCTTACTAAATCCCTGGTCATTTTTTTTTTTTTTGTATTGCTGTCAAAATCAAGAATTAAATTAATCTAGGTAAAAAAAATAGAATTTTCAGTTCGGACAAAATAGAGATAGTACACTTTAATTTTTTTAATAACTTTTTCAAATCAACTTGGATTTCCATCAAACTATGTAGCTATCTTACATATATATTAAGCTTACTGAATCCCAGGTCATTTTATTTTTTGTTGTATTGCTGTCAAATTCAAGAATTAAATTAATCTAGGTAAAAATAGCTAGAATTTGCAGTTCGGATGAAATAGAGATCGTACACTTTAATTTTTTTAATAACTTTTTCAAATCAACTTGGATGTTCATCAAACTATACAGCTGTCTTACATATATATTAAGCTTACTGAATCCTGTATCAATTAGTTATTTGTTGTATTGCTGTAAAATTTAACAATTAAAGTTATCTTAGTAAAAAAAAGCTAGGATTTGCAATTCGGTCAAAATAGAGATAGTACACTTTAATTTTTTTAATTACTTTTTCAAATCAACTTGGATGTTCATCAAACTATACAGCTGTCTTACATATATATTAAGCTTACTGAATCCTGTATCAATTAGTTATTTGTTGTATTGCTGTAAAATTTAACAATTAAAGTTATCTTGGTAAAAAAAAAAGCTAGGATTTGCAATTCGGTCAAAATAGAGATAGTACACTTTAATTTTTTTAATAACTTTTTCAAATCAACTTGGATTTTCATCAAATTATGTAACTATCTTAGATATATATTAAGCTTACTAAATCCCTGGTCATTTTTTTTTGTATTGCTGTCAAAATCAAGAATTAAATTAATCTAGGTAAAAAAAAATAGAATTTGCAGTTCGGACAAAATAGAGATAATACACTTTAATTTTTTTAATAACTTTTTCAAATCAACTTGGATTTTCATCAAACCATGTAGCTAATTTAGATATATATTAAGCTTACTGATTCCCAGGTCATTTTATTTTTTGTTGTATTGCTGTCAAATTCAAGAATTAAAGTTATCTTGGTAAAAAAAAAAGCTAGGATTTGCAATTCGGTCAAAATAGAGATAGTAGACTTTAATTTTTTTAATAACTTTTTCAAATCAACTTGGATTTTCATCAAACCATGTAGCTAATTTAGATATATATTAAGCTTACTGATTCCCAGGTCATTTTACTTTTTGTTGTTGTTTTGCTGTCAAATTCAAGAATTAAAGTTATCTTGGTAAAAAAAAAAGCTAGGATTTGCAATTCGGTCAAAATAGAGATAGTACACTTTAATTTTTTTAATAACTTTTTCAAATCAACTTGGATTTTCATCAAATTATGTAGCTATCTTAGATATATATTAAGCTTACTAAATCCCTGGTCATTTTGTTTTTGTCTTGCTGTCAAAATCAAGAATTATATTAATCTAGGTAAAAAAAAATAGAATTTGCAGTTCGGACAAAATAGAGATAATACACTTTAATTTTTTTAATAACTTTTTCAAATCAACTTGGATTTTTATCAAACTATGTAGCTATCTTAGATATATATTAGGCTTACTAAATCCCTGGTCATTTTTTTTTTTTTTGTATTGCTGTCAAAATCAAGAATTAAATTAATCTAGGTAAAAAAAAAATAGAATTTTCAGTTCGGACAAAATAGAGATAGTACACTTTAATTTTTTTAATAACTTTTTCAAATCAACTTGGATTTCCATCAAACTATGTAGCTATCTTACATATATATTAAGCGTACTGAATCCTAGGTCATTTTATTTTTTGTTGTATTGCTGTCAAATTCAAGAATTAAATTAATCTAGGTAAAAATAGCTAGAATTTGCAGTTCGGATGAAATAGAGATCGTACACTTTAATTTTTTTAATTACTTTTTCAAATCAACTTGGATGTTCATCAAACTATACAGCTGTCTTACATATATATTAAGCTTACTGAATCCTGTATCAATTAGTTATTTGTTGTATTGCTGTAAAATTTAACAATTAAAGTTATCTTGGTAAAAAAAAAGCTAGGATTTGCAATTCGGTCAAAATAGAGATAGTACACTTTAATTTTTTTAATAACTTTTTCAAATCAACTTGGATTTTCATCAAATTATGTAACTATCTTAGATATATATTAAGCTTACTAAATCCCTGGTCATTTTTTTTTGTATTGCTGTCAAAATCAAGAATTAAATTAAGCTAGGTAAAAAAAAATAGAATTTGCAGTTCGGACAAAATAGAGATAATACACTTTAATTTTTTTAATAACTTTTTCAAATCAACTTGGATTTTCATCAAACCATGTAGCTAATTTAGATATATATTAAGCTTACTGATTCCCAGGTCATTTTGTTTTTGTCTTGCTGTCAAAATCAAGAATTATATTAATCTAGGTAAAAAAAAATAGAATTTGCAGTTCGGACAAAATAGAGATCGTACACTTTAATTTTTTTAATAACTTTTTCAAATCAACTTGGATGTTCATCAAACTATGCAGCTATCTTACATATATATTAAGCTTACTGAATCCTGTATCAATTAGTTATTGGTTGTATTGCTGTAAAATTTAAGAATTAAAGTTATCTTGGTAAAAAAAAAGCTAGGATTTGCAATTCGGTCAAAATAGAGATAGTACACTTTAATTTTTTTAATAACTTTTTCAAATCAACTTGGATTTTCATCAAACTCTACAACTATCTTTGCAATATATTGATCTTACTGAATCATAGGTTGTTATTCAGTTTTGTGTATTTCTGTCAAATTTAATTAATCTAGGTAAAAAAGCTGCGATATTAGAAATACATCTTTCCTCATTATTTGGGAAAAAGTATATATAATTATTTAATAATTTATTCCTTTTAATATATATTATATAAATATATCAAATAGTGATGAAACATTAAAGAAATTATTAAAATAGTTTTTCTGATTTGTGGTGATTTAAAAAGCAATACCTTTTGCTTGGGGCAAACTTATTAAAAAGATCACATCTACCAGTGTTTTAAATTCTAAATAACATTAATCAAAGTTGCAACATCCTGTTAAATCTAAATCGCAAGGCTTTTTTAATTTACTAGATAAGTAATACACGAGTTTAAGAAAAGAAGGGCTTTCTTTTTACCTGTAAAACTCACATGTACTGATGTAATTAAACCATGTATAGTGCCATGTCATTAAATTTGACCAAAATAATATTTTAAGATTTGATTTAAATTAAGTTTTACTGTAACTTTGAAACACATTTCTTTTTTTAAAAGGTTATCAAGGATTGTTATGAAAGTTCATGATATTAAATTTTTGTTTTAACAAAAAAAAGGTGTTTATTTGGTTTAAGCTGATTTGAAAAAAATTATGAAGTCTTAAAAAAGACACTTTTTTTTTGTTGTTAAAACAAAAATTTAATATCATTTAATATATCAGGAAAGATATATTTCTAATACCGTAGCTTTTTGACCTAGATCAATTAAATTCTTAAATTTGACAGAAGTACACAAAACTAAATAAAAACCTATGAATCAGTAAGATCAATATATGGCAAAGATAGTTGTAGAGTTTGATGAACATCCAAGTTGAATTGAAAAAGTTGTGAAAAAAATTAAAGTGTTCTATTTTTTTTACCTGGATTAATTTAATTTTTAAATTTTATAGCAATACAACAAAAAACTAAATTACATGGGATTCAGTAAGCTTGATATATATCTGAAATAGCTGCATAGTTTGATGAAAATCCAAGTTGATTTGAAAAAGTTATAAAAAAAATTAAAGATGCCTATCTGAATTTATATAATAATTTTTATTTTTACCTATTGTAAAATTAAATTCTTTCATTTGACAGCAATAAATCAAACTACCTTATAAGCTTGAATTTTGTAAGATCAATATTTATTTTAGTTAGATGGGCTGATTTACACCAGTCAAAACTAAATTTGAAGGTCAAGACTTGTTGAGACAGGTTGAGCCTTGGTCAAGACCATTTCAGACTACACAAAGATCATCAAGTACTGAATCAGACTAATTAAGTAAAGTCGAGACCTAGTCGAGTACACTTAAGTACAGTTAAGTACAGTCGAGACGATGTCGAGACTAGTAAAGTAAAATGTGTGCTCGATTTTACTGGTCGAGCACAAAAACTGGTCAATTCAGACTCTGAGCAGTTTGTAGTGATATTTTATTATAAGTAAAGGTTCAGGCATGTAGTAGACACTCTTAGCATTCGTTTGAGCTATAATATACCCCAATGGCATGCCTGTGTGGTGCCTGGGGGGAGAGATTTTTACTCTGATGGGTAGTTGCCTTTATGTTGGTTTTCTTGGCTTTTATGATGATTTATCGTGTTTTTTGCTTAATGAAGCACCTATTTATGTTGGGAAACACATCTTAAAGTTAGCCAAGGCCTTTATGATGAAAATGACACCTTGTATAAACCAATAATATGATCAGTTTGGTCCCTAGGGTGAAAAGTTCCGGGGTTGATATGGTCAATATTGGCGTCTGGCTATCCAAATTGGGGGTAAGGGGTCGATTAAATATTTGTTTGGCCTATGTTCCGATATTTTAGTATAAATACAGATTCAGGCATGAAGTAGACACCCTAAGCATTAGTTTGAGCTAGAATATAACCCTATGGCATGCCTGGGCGGCGCTGGGGAAGATTTTCACTCTTATGGATAGTTGCCTTTATGTTGGTTTTCTAGACTTTTATGATGCTTTATCGTGATTTCCGCTTAATGAAGCACCTATTTATATTGAAATACTCATGTTAAAGTTAGCCAAGGCCTTCGCAATGAAAACAACACCTTGTATAGACCAATAATATCCTCAGTTTGGTCCCTAGGGTGAAACGATCCGGGATTGATATAGTCAATATTGGCGTCTGGCTATCCAAATTTGGGGTAGGGGTCGATTAAATAATTTTTTGGCTTACGTTCACATATTTTGTTATAAGTAAAGATTCGAGCATGTAGTAGACACCCTTAGCATTAGTTTGAGCTATAATATACCCAAATGGCATGCCTGGGCGGTGCTGGGGGGAGATTTTCACTCTTATGGGTAGTTGCCTTTCTCTTGGTTTTCTAGGCTTTTACAATGGTTTATCGTCTTTTTGGCTTAATGAAGCACCTATTTAAATAAAAAAAAACACATGTCAAAGTTACCCAGGACCTTTACGATGAAAATGACACCTTGTATATACCAATGATATGCTCAGTTTGGTTCCTAGGGTGAAAAGATCCAGGGTCAATATTGTCAATAATGGCATCAGGCTGTCCAAATTGGGGGTAAGGGTCGATTTAACATTTTGTTAGCCTACGGCCACATATCTTAGTATATATAAAGATTCAGGCATGAAGTAGACACCCTGAGCAGTAGTTTGAGCAAGAATATACCCAAATGGCATGCCTGGGCGGTGCTGGGGGAAGATTTTCACTCTTATGGGTAGTTGCCTTTATGTTGGTTTTCCAGGCTTTTATGATGGTTTATCATGTTTTCCGCTAACTGAAGCACTTATTTATATTGAAAAACACATGTTAAAATCAGCCAAGGCCTTTACGATGAAAATGACACCTTGTATAGACCAATTATATTCTCAGTTTGGTCCCTAGGGTGAAAAAATCCAGGTTTCGTATGGTCAATATTGGTGTCAGGCTATTCAAATTGGGGGTAAGGTCGAATAAACATTTTGTTGGCTTACGTTCACATATTTTCGTATAAATACAGATTCAGGCATGTAGTAGACACCCTAAACCTTAGTTTTACGCTGAAATAATCCCAAATGGCATGCCTGGGCGGTGCTAGGGGAAAGTTTTCACTCTATGGGTAGTTGCCTTAATGTTGGTTTTCCAGGCTTTTATGATGGTTTAATGTGTTTTCCGCTAAATAAAGCACCTATTTATGTTGGAAACACATCTTAGAGTTGGCGAAGGCCATTACGATGAAATGACATCTTGTACAGACCAATAATATGATCAGTTTGGTCCCTAGGGTGAAAAGATCCGGGGTTGGTATGGTCAATAATGGCGTCAGGCTATCCAAATTGGGGGTAAGGGTCGAATAAACATTTTGTTGGCCTACGTCCACATATTTTAGTAAAAATAAAGACTCAGGCATGTAGTAGACACCCTAAATATTAGTTTGAGCTAGAATATACCCCAATGGCATGCCTGGGCGGTGCTGGGGGAAGATTTGAATTCTTATGTGTAGTTGCCTTTCTTTCGGTTTTCTATGCTTTTAGATGGTTTATCGTGTTTTCCGCTTAATGAAGCACCTATAAAATAACACCTTGTATAGACCAATAATATGTTCAGTTTGGTCCCTAGGGTGAAAAGATCCGGGGTTGGTATGGTCAATAATTGCGCCAGGCTATCCAAATTGGGGGTAAGGGTCGAATAAACATTTTGTTGGCCTACGTCCACACATTTTAGTATAAATAAAGATTCAGGCATGTAGTAGACACCCTAAGCATTAGTTTGAGCTAGAAAATATCCCAATGGCATGCCTGGGCGGTGCTGGGGGAAGATTTGAATTCTTATGTGTAGTTGCCTTTCTTTTGGTTTTCTAGGATTTTTTTGATGGTTTATCGTGTTTTCCGCTAAATGAAGCACCTATTTATATTGAAAAACACATGTTAAAATCAGCCAAGGCCTTTACGATGAAAATGACACCTTGTATAGACCAATTATATTCTCAGTTTGGTCCCTAGGGTGAAAAAATCCAGGTTTCGTATGGTCAATATTGGTGTCAGGCTATTCAAATTGGGGGTAAGGGTCGAATAAACATTTTGTTGGCTTACGTTCACATATTTTCGTATAAATACAGATTCAGGCATGTAGTGGACACCCTAAACCTTAGTTTTACGCTAAAATAATCCCAAATGGCATGCCTGGGCGGTGCTAGGGGAAAGTTTTCACTCTATGGGTAGTTGCCTTTATGTTGGTTTTCCAGGCTTTTATGATGGTTTAATGTGTTTTCCGCTAAATGAAGCACCTATTTATGTTGGAAACACATCTTAGAGTTGGCGAAGGCCTTTACGATGAAAATGACATCTTGTACAGACCAATAATATGATCAGTTTGGTCCCTAGGGTGAAAAGATCCGGGGTTGGTATGGTCAATAATGGCGTCAGGCTATCCAAATTGGGGGTAAGGGTCGAATAAACATTTTGTTGGCCTACGTCCACATATTTTAGTAAAAATAAAGACTCAGGCATGTAGTAGACACCCTAAATATTAGTTTGAGCTAGAATATACCCCAATGGCATGCCTGGGCGGTGCTGGGGGAAGATTTGAATTCTTATGTGTAGTTGCCTTTCTTTCGGTTTTCTAGGCTTTTTTGATGGTTTATCGTGTTTTCCGCGTAATGAAGCACCTATTTTTATTGAAAAACACATGTTAAAGTTAGCCAAGGCCTTTACGATGAAAATAACACCTTGTATAGACCAATAATATGTTCAGTTTGGTCCCTAGGGTGAAAAGATCCGGGGTTGGTATGGTCAATAATTGTGCCAGGCTATCCAAATTGGGGGTAAGGGTCGAATAAACATTTTGTTGGCCTACGTCCACACATTTTAGTATAAATAAAGATTCAGGCATGTAGTAGACACCCTAAGCATTAGTTTGAGCTAGAAAATACCCCAATGGCATGCCTGGGCGGTGCTGGGGGAAGATTTGAATTCTTATGTGTAGTTGCCTTTCTTTTGGTTTTCTAGGCTTTTTTTGATGGTTTATCGTGTTTTCCGCTTAATGAAGCACCTATTTTTATTGAAAAACACATGTTAAAGTTAGTCAAGGCCTTTACGATGAAAATGACACCTTGTATATTCCAATAATATGCTCAGTTTCGTCCCTAGGGTGAAAAGATCCAGGGTAAGTATGATTAATAATGGCGTCAGGCTATCGAATTTGGGGGTAAGGGTCGATTAAAGATTTTGTTGGCCTACGGCCACATATTTTAGTATATATAAAGATGCAGGCATGAAGTAGACACCCTAAGCATTAGTTTGAGCTAGAATATAACCCAATGGAATGCCTAGGCGGTGCTGGGGGAAGATTTTCACTCTTATGGGTAGTTGCCTTTATTTTGGTTTTACAGGCTTTTATGACGGTTTATCGTGTTATCCGCTTAATGAAGCACCTATTTATATTGAAAACACATGTTAAAGTTAGCCAAGGCCTTTACGATGAAAATGACACATTGTATAGACCAAAAATATGCTCAGTTTTGTCCTTAGGGTGAAAAGATCCAGGGTAAGTATGGTCAATATTGGCGTCTTGATATTAAAATTGGTTTACATAAGAGTCAAACAACTGGATTAACACATAGAAACAGTAATATGTCCACATGAAAACCTGTCAGATAGAAAGTCAGAATGCCACTTAGTCATCAAAATTGAAAAAAAGGTCTGTAATGCTTATTTTGACCATATAATTCCAAAATTGGTAATTTGTGCAGAATTTCTAATAAGTGAAAGTTTAAATCCTTTAGTTTGTTTCTATTTGACAAATTGACACCGTCAAATCATTCAGGGAAGTTGCCAAAGTACAGATTCTATATTTACTGATTTCACCTCTTAAAAAAGAAAAAATTGACCAATCTTTATAAAACTAGTTATGACCAAAGCTTAGTTACTTATGAGACTGCTTACAAATTTCATGACAATAGGATATATATAACATACAATATGTTAAATTTTAAATTTAATTTGCGTGTTAAATTTAGACGTTAAATTGGAAAATTTCAACTATCAACATTTGGGAGTTTAAAAATTAAAATGTTGCAAAAAAAATACTTCTTAAATGCTTAATATATAATATATCAAATATCAAAAGCAAAAAAGGACTCATTTGAGTAATCAGAGGTAACACAATTATTCAAAAGTCAAATTTATATGAGCCTGTGGTTTAAAATTAAGGTTTTCCAATAAAAGGGTGTCTTACATAAAGATAAAGTATTTTCCAGCAATTTTAAATTTTAGGAGTATTTAAAAAAAAGAAAGAAATGAGGCATATAACATATCATATTAGTTTTAAAGGGTGTTAGGCCAAGAAAGACTGCAAAATATTTATTATTTTTGACATGTTTGGTTCAGTGATTTTGTAAGCAGTTAATTTATAAATATATGATTTTTTTTATAATAAACACATAGTTTTTGATTGACTTAATTAAACTAAAGTTTCATATTATCATCGTCTTACGCAGTTACTCTATTGTAAATAGAAAGTAGAGTTGCGTATTTTTAGATTATTCTATTTTTAGAACAACCAATACACAGAAGAGCACTATTTATAAATTCCGTACAAGTCAGCATTTCACCAAAGTAGGCACGGGGTTTAAGTGTGCATTTCCCTGCATACATAAACTTTAACGATGTATTTTTCTATGAAAAACTTATCTGTTCATTAAATTATGGTATTATTCTAAAAGGCTTTTACATTATCTTTCAGATGCACCAAAATTAGCTCAATTGCGTTTATTTTAGTGAAATGCCGACACTTCGAAATTTGAAGATGTATATATATATATGATGACCTATGCGCTTGCTTCAAACATATAACTTAAGAGTGCACGCACGCAAGCATGCATATATAAAGTACGAAAACATTGATATGATCACATGTGGGGAAGAATTTAAAACTCTTCAACACTACCTGTCAATTAATAACATTCAATTGTATAAAAGAAACCCAGAATATATGCATGCTTTAGAAAATAGAAGACTATAGATGTAAGGGGACGGGTTTAAATTACATCTACATTATGTAGAAATGAGACAATTCTCCACAAGAGACCAGATGACCTAGAAATAAACAACTAAAGGTCACCCCGAGCAGCATTTAACAATGAGCAAAACCCATACCGCTTAGTCAGTTATAATATATAAATGTACATTATGTATAACGTTTGTTACAATGCAAATATTTTTATAATATAGCCGTCTAGGTTTTTAAAACGCGTATCATATGTAGAACAAGATTGTATGATTAAGAAATTAATGTTTATTTTAATAATTTGATTGAGTTGTAAAAGTGTTGACTGGAGCATAACTTGTACGAAGCGGTTCGTTCGAAAAATATTCACACGATCAACAATATAAAATCCCCTTTCTCTTTTCCCGTCAAAAAAATATACATAAAGAAGCATTCATTTCTTAAAACTATATTTCTATGCTAATAAGACAAAACAAAAAGTTGGATCAAGTTTTTCTTTTATATACCAGTGCACTTTTTTTGCAGCACGTATCAATTCGAATTTAACATATTATTTTGATATTCCTTATGTATTAATTCAATTTCAGACAAACTACTCGTAATTTCTTTAAAGTTTTTAATTACATTTCATTTTTTTCTACAAAATTTTAATATAACTTCCTTGCCAACAGAACTGCCGTTTTGTTTGTTTATTAACAAAGACTTCCGAAAAGAAATGTTATTCTTATCCTTAATATATACGCTGACTTTAACGACCTTATACTTGTTTAAATACAAAATCAAGAGATGTTCCGGTGATTGCGACTTAAGTAGTAATTTAACAATATTTTTTTTTTTAAATTGTATAAGAAGGCACAAAATTTAAAGTAGGCACGTATACATTTTGGAGGCCGAGTTTACACATTTCCCGATTTTTTATTGAGTTTAAAGTAACATATTTATCTTAAATTGTTATAAAAAACATATTGTACGTCCAAACAATATTAATATAACATCAAGATTTTCGATAATAACCGATTTCCTAAATTCTTTGAAAATGCTGAATCATGCTTACTTTAGTAGCTGTTTTAACGCATCGGGACTTTGGTAGCAATTAGTTAGTATATATATATATATATATATATATATAAGTTTACACTCAAAGTAAAGCCCAATAAATTTACACACCACTAATTCTGTCTCTTGAAATTTACACTACTGATGATAACACATTCAAGTGATCCACTAATAATGATGATATCCCTTATTCACACCCCACTGAAGATAAAAAGTAAAATAAAATAAAAATACTGAACTCCGAGGAAAATTATAAAGGGACAGGGCCTAATCTAATGGCAAAATCAAAAGCTCAAACACATCAAATGAATATATAAGAATTGTCATGTTCCTGACTTGGTACTAGCATTTTCTTATGTAGAAAATGATATAATCAACCTCGTTTTAAAGCTAACTAAACCTATTACTTGTATGACAGTCGCATCAAGTTGACAACAATGTATGAATAAAACAAACAGACACAATATGTCAAAATGTCACAAATAGGGGTATAGCAGGAACACGAACCCCACCAAAAACCGGGGTGATTTCATGTGATTTGGAAGGGTAACCAGATCCTGCTTTTGATTTGTTACACCTTTAATTTATTAACACAAAAATGGTGAAACCCTGTCTCTTACACCACTGATGATGGTGATAGTCCTAATTCCCACACCGCTAATAAAGACTCCCGCAATTCATCAAACAACAAATGTTAATATCTCTTATTCACATACCGATGGTGATAACTATTCCAATCCATTCACCAATAACGGTGATATCCATAATTCACATACAACTAATGATGACTCTTTCGATGCATTCAACAATAATTGTGATATCCATAATTTACATTACAGTTTATGACTCCTTCAATTCATCCATCAATAATGGTAATATTCCTAATTTGTGACTCCTTGCATTCATCCGTGATATTCCTAATTTTCGCAGGTTGACGATGACTCAACTCCAAAAGATGAAAATAACATTAAATGCATATTTTTCGGAATGATGTTTAGAGGGCTAATGGCTGAATATGACAGTTGTTGTCCATTCGTTTTTGATGTTTTTTGTCATTTGATTTTGCCATGTAATTAGGAACTTCCCGATTTTCCTGTTAGTTCAGTATTTCTGTGATTTTACTTTTTATGATCCAAATTTGACATGCTTTTGATTATTATCACATTCCTTTCTTTCCTTAACTTTATCACATGGAATTCCGATGTTACGTTTTCAGTAATAAACATATTAAAGTACGTCTACAGAAACAAACATGAAATATACTGAAACAGGAAATTGAATATGTTGAGAGAGAAAAAATCAGAGTTACAAGCATAGTTATGAAAGTTACTTAAACAAATAATGTTTTCATACTCATTGAAGCATATGATAAAAAGATCTTAACATGTCATTTTTCATATCAGATGTATTACCAGCCCTGTATCAACATCAGCATTCGACCCTTTAGATTTTAGGCTGATAATACATCAGATATGAATAATCCTATGCAAGATTTTATATTATCACACCACTGATGATGACTCCTTCAAACCATCAATCAATAATGGTGATATCCCTTATTTGCACACCACTGATAACCTATCCAATGCATAACCCAATAATGGTGATATTAATAATTATTAACCATTATTACAATATGTATAGAAATGCCCATGATTTATAAAAGTAAAATTTCGACAACTGCTCATTATGAACGGAGAAATTGCTACAGCCAGTCATTACGAAATCTAAGTCATGCATTACGTAATCACACCCGTGTTTTACGAAATCATAGTCATGCATTATGAACAGTTGAAACAGGACATCGATTTAATCAAAATGTCGTTTATTTCTTAAAATAAGTGTGACAGTTTTTTTTGTTTTTTTTAAACTTAATATCATAAAAACAAGTTTAAATACTGCGCAGTGTTTTGTAACGACTTGAAACAGAAATATTTTACATACTTTTTCGGGTACGACTTTCGATTATTATCCCTGTTTCATTTCTATTGTTCAATTCTCAGAATGCAGACTACTCAGGGCCATTACAACCATCCTTGGCTATTATTAATACCTCGGGCATGTTACAGGGCCAATATGAAAAGTCCATACATTATAACTATATTAACAAACAACTGATTATAACTTCTTCAATTCATTCAACCATAATGGCGATATTCATTATTCGTCAATTAATAATGCTGCACAGAAAAGCAACATGGATATTCTCCTTTATCTGATCACTAGCACTAGCTATGACATCTCACAACAAAGCATTGTGTTTATTTGTTATACAATTATATAAAGAATATACTTACTGGTTCGACCGGTAATTGTTATTCAAGTTTTACATCGTATTCATTTGATATGGAATGTATATATTTTATCTATAATTATTCAACGATGTCCAGTTCATGACACAAGTGTTGATGAATGTTATATATTTATATTACAGTATGGAGGCACACCATTAATGAACGCTGCCGCCGAAGGACACCTGGATGTTGTCTGTTACCTGGCCAGCATTGGATGTAATATTCTCGCCAAATCCAAGGTAACAAAATATATATCTCCTGTTCGGTTGTATCCCTGTTTATATTTAATAATTCAATCAGACAGGTTTATCTTATATTTTGTTTATATGTGTTTTACATTGTCGTTTGGTTTTGCACTTTAGTGTTTCTATATTTTCGTTGATTTACTTTTATGTTTGATGTGTTTTCCTTAGTGGTAGTTTATATCTCTGATTTTTTGTTTTCTCTCAATCGATTTATGACTTTCGAAAAGCGGTATACTATTGATGCCTTGATTTAATACACAACGCAATTTGTAAAGTTGTATACCATTGAATGTTACTCTGAGAAAGGCTTCAAAGTGTGTTTATAATAATGGGCAGTTGATAGTAATCAAACATATCTTTCTGAATTCATTGATATAAGTAGTTCTTTTTCAATGGTTTATGCCATAGAAAATAGTTCGTTTTGTATCATGACATTTATGATGGAAATTTGGATTTCGATGTGTTTACCACTCATTCTTTTCTGATACAGTTTGGTGCAGACCAAGCATTACATAAAGTAAACGCAAGTTAACGCCGCGTGCACATATTTCGTTAGTTAACTTCAAATCTCCCGTTTACTAGTAAACGCACGTTTACTATAATAACGTTAACGTGGCTGAAATGGAAATTTCTAATGTCTACCTTACTAAACGGGTGTTTACTATGTGTCCGTTTAGTCAGTAGTAAACGGGCGTTTACTTCAGAATTCTTCAAATTTATTTTTACGTGCACTTAAAAGTAAACGGGCGTTTAGTACAGATTTTACAAGTGTATTTTTACGTGCACTTGAAAGTAAACGCACGTTTACATTTCGCGTTAACTGATTGGGTAAATTTAGAAATAAAGTTCATTCGCACATTTATTTTAGAAAAACGACCTTTAGTCTTAATAATTTACGTATATGTGTTTCAAACCAGAACAATTCAAAAACTCTTTAAATTCGAAATATTAAATTACACAAAATCACTTTCATTAAGTCCATTAACTTTACTGATTGGCAGATTTTCTATATTTTTCTTCCAAAAGTTACATGTGCAAATATCGATACGAAAGGAAGGTTATCCGAGACATCGGGAGAATATTTTAATATGATGGGATATAAACATCACGGTTTACGTTGTTTCTTTCCCTATTCATAATTGTCTCTTCGAATTCCTACTATAACTCGGGGTATTTAATACATTATTTGTAATCGAAATTCACCTTGTTTGCCTTGGATTTACATGATAAGATTCTGTTTTGACAAATGATAAAATAAGACGTAAATTGTTTAGTGGATTGAAAGGGATATCGATAAAGGGTAATATAAGTATGTACATTTGTACCGGTCATCTCGTCAATTTAAATGTTCAAATATTGCTATCTTTACATGGATATAATACACTAATTTACTATGCAGCTATATATAGTGCTAATATGGTCTGTTTTGGTTAAAATTCGAGTCAGTCTGAGGTTAAAAAACTACTGAAATTTGTTTCAATATTCAATATTTTGAATAAAAAAAGGACATGCTGGCACTCTTCCCATCCCTAGATTTGTTTTCCATGGAAAAAAAAGATAAAAAGAGAGCTATCTAATTCAACCATATACATTTTCCATGGAAATCCATGGAAAACCATGGAAAACAATTTCCATGGAATTCCATGGAAATTTTTCCATGGTTTTCCATGAAAAAGAAACCCAGTCAAGGTAGAACCTTATTAACTCTGTGACAAAAGGGTTCCCTATATGGACAATTTACCAGGCTCTGGTTATAAGCATGAAACGACTAGTTGCATTGACAAGAAGTTCTTACTGTTAGATAAAACCAGTAAAACTCTGTTTTGAAAACATAAAATATCACAATTTCATCCAAAAACTAACATTCTATCCTTCACTTGAAGATTCTGACTCTTTGAGGACACACTTTTGATATATAAAATAAAAACAAGAACTTGAGTATATTTGTGCACTGCATTTATATATAAATGGAATTTTTTAAAGTCACTTTTGGCGGCAAGGCTTCAGTAGGTCCCTTAAAACTGCATTAACCATATTTGGTGTCACAAACCGCCATTTACTTCTTATGATGCCTGCAAACAAAAAACAAAAGATTTGTTATATAAATAATTCACACTTTTCCTAAACTAAATCTAATTTTGGTTTTATATATATATGGCTTTTAATGTCAACTTTCTTTAATTAAAAAGGATCATTATGTGTTGTCCTGTGCTAAGTTAATTATTTGGATGTCCTTATTGGTTTTCTCTCTCAAAAATAGGTCAAATTTACATCTTAAGTAATTTCATTTGATTCCTTTTTTGTATATATAGGTAGCTTTGTCCAACAAACTGTTTCCTAAATGTGTGGATTAAGGTTTTGTCAAGCCTACCACTATCTTCTTACTTTATGATCTTGATATGGGCTATAAATGCCAATCCCTTTGGTCTCGATCCTGTTTTTAATGCATGTGTTTGTGGTGTCTGACCTTTTGTATGTTTAATCCACTTGAGTTTGTCTTGTTTTTTCAAATACTTTTTTTTTAATATTGGACTTACTACTATATTTGTACCAAAAGGCTGTTATACTCATAATGATAATTTATAGAAGACCATAATTATCTGAAAGTTATTGCAAGAGTAAATAAACAATATACTTCTCAAAATGTCCAATTTGTCTAGGTCCTCCAAGGCAGGTCTTTTTGTTCCAGTTTTCGAAATTGATCCAGTTAAAGATCTGCCATCACACTCCTCCTTTGTATACATTAGTCGAAATAGACGTGTTGATGCTTTTTTGTAATTGTCCACCTCAGCAATTTTTTGTTCTAGTTGACTCTGTGATAAAAATATTAATCTTTATTTGAAAAGTACAAATGATGAAATTCCTGATATCACTAAACATTTATTATTCATCCAGTAATATACCTCAGTATCCTGGTCATTCCTCTGTTGAACGGTATACATTGATAAAAAAAAATATGTTTACATAGAAGGATTTTACAAAAGTATTTCACAGAAGTTCTAGAAGAGAACCTTTCACTTTCCAGAAAACTATTTTCAGAAACTATTTTTGTTAAAATCGAGAGAAAAAAAGATGATCACGAACAAAAAACCCTATATTATTTTTCTTAAATATCAATGTATCATTCAATGTGTAACAATGTACTTACAGAAGAATTAAACATTTCATGTAAAAGCAAATTAACTCAAAATATTATATACACATACCTTTAAAAGACCATTATATAACATATTTTTCTTTGTTTTTGCTAGACACACTTGAGACTCCTGAAGAAAAAAAAAATACAAGGAAGGATAACTGACTTTGTAAATGCATTAATTTTTAAAGGAAAGATTGTACTTCAGTATCTGATGGTTCTTGTTTGCCAATGTTGACCTTAAAATAAATAAAAAAACAATGTTTTTAAAATATAATTGTGCCTGATGTCCTCGGAATTTTGAATTATCGAGGAAAAATTACATTTTCAGGTACAAGATTCAAATATACTCACACATATAGATAACAATTTAGTAACACACCTTTAGGGACGACATCAAAAAATCAATGAAGGATAAAAAACTTAATTCAAATAGTTTTGGGGGTCAAAATTGCCGCAAGTTTTGTTTAATTGACATCAATTCAATATATATACTTATTGGTCAATCAATTTTTCCCAAATTAAGTTAAGAAAGGGGGGTGTGTAAAAGGGTCAGCGAAAAAAATATATGAAAAATAAGTTTTTTATTTTACATTAAACTTTAGAGTATTTTATCCTACATTAAACTTTTGATGTCGTCCCTTACCATAGTATGGTCACATTTATGTACAACAGCTTAATGTTGAATGAATTGTTTTTCTTACTTTTACAAACACATTTTAGATGATCATTATATTGATGGATTTTTGTCTCTAGTAGTTCTTGTGGCTTCAGATATCTGGGACTTCTCTAAGGGTGCCATTAAAGTGTGGATATACAATCCTTTGCATGGATAACCTTGCTCCCCCTTTTATGAGTGATTGTTCATATTTATTCTGTCGTCTAGTATATTGTTTAAAAAAAAAATGTGGTATGATTGCCAATGAGACAACTCTCTATTAGAGACCAAAATAATACAACTATAGGTCACCTTATGGTCTTCAACAATGAGCAAAGCCCATACCACATAGTCAGCTATAAATGGCCCCGAAATGACAATGTAAAACAATTCAAACGAGGAAACTAATGGCCATATTTATGTAAAAAAATGAACGAAAAACAAATATGCAACACATAAACAAACAACAAACCACTCAATTACAGGTTCCTCACTTGGGACAGGCACATATGTAGAGGATGTGGCGGAATTAAACATGTTAGCGGGATCCCAACTGTCCCCTTAACTTGGACAGTACTAGTGGTGTAATAGTACAACATTTGCTCTATTTTAATACTTCATTTGAATTTGAATCTCTAAAGTATATCTTTCATGTCTTGTGTATTTATTTCTACTTACCCCAGGCTCAGAGACATGCTCTTCTAAATCACAGTCATTTTCAACTTCAAAACTTGGACCATCCTAAAAGAATAACATGCATTTTTAAATTAAACATATAGCATTTTATCAAATGATATAAAAGATGTAGAATCATGATTAAGGCTAGCAATCACCATTTCCTGATTTTTTCAAGAGGAAAAAATTACAGCGTTCATCTTATTTACTTTTCTGGTTTCTCAAAACTATATCACTTTACTATCAGACAATACTAGGGATCCATCTTGAACTTGTAATGATTTTGATTGAAATTCAATAAATAGCTGATTGTATTTGATAGCTATTGGCAACAAAGGACTAATTGATAAGGGTGTGGTTCTATTATTTATTTGAAGTGTTGTGGTTTAGTTTAAGGACTAGTCACTTACAATTTTTTTTTTAAACTTTGATAGGATATAATTGTTCTGAAGCAGAAATTTCACGATCGTTATGGCGATGCAGGTCTTTGAAGTATGTGGTAATTTTATGTCTCCTCTTTTTCTTTTAACAGAGTCTTTAGTCCAAAAAAAAAGCTTTGTTTAAAAAAAACTAATGCACTTACTTTTACCTCACTTTTACTGCATGTTTCAGTTTTAATGTTAATTTCCTGGCTCTTACACTGGTCTGGTATTTCAGTTGTTTTCACAGTAGTATTTTCTGTGCACTTCTCTGTTGTTTCAGTCTGTCTTTCAACTGAATTTGATTTTGGATTATATGCCTGAAATCATAAATCTAACCATTTACACCATGTACAAACAATAACATTTATATAACTTGTCTATCAAGGGTGTATTTCAAATAAGTTATTAGAGAAAAATAACATACATGTGTTATTACATATACTTTTATGAGTTGTCTGCTCTTTCCTTCTCAATCTGTAGTAACATATGTTTGTTATTAGTCAATATATCAAAATATATATATTCATTGAGGAAATAATATAATCATAACAAAGAGTTTTATTTAAAAAATACATGTATATTTTTTTCAAATACTTTCGGATCACCATTATTGTGTAATCTGCATATTTTTGGGTCACATATATAGAAGTACTAACCATATTATTTAACAAGTTCCAAGACCAGGTAAGAGAACTCTAAGCCTGTCCCAATCTATGGAACAGCTCTCCGAATGTACTGTGGAAGATCTTGATTTGCTACTCCAGAGCCTTTACCCTTATAGAGCATTGACAGTTACTGTCTGAGCTACTGCCTTGACTGCTTGTATCTGAAATCCATGTTGTTTGTGAGTCAGGTTGTTCATGTCCAGAGATTAGCCTCAAACTATCTCCTATAACTTCTGATGCTGGCCTACAAGAAAACAAAATATAAAGTGCATGTTATGGGTGTAGAAAAAAGAAAATAATACAACAGCATTTGATACAAAACTTTGTATCAATTACATCAGTTTCATCAGTTTATGGGATTAGTGCACAAGATATTTTAGACCATCACTTAGCAATAGTTTGTTTGCAGTTTCCCAATCCACAATTAACTGTTATTACATAGATATTTCTAGCCTTTTTAGCCTTTTTGAAATTTTGGTTTTTGACCTACCAGTTGTGGCTCACTATAAACTAGACCTAATCCTAAACTAATACATTGTTGACAATGCTGTGGCCAAAACATACCTACGTCTTGCTTTTAGACTTTTAAGGTGAGCCAAAAATAGGTAGGCAAGTACACATTTTTCTTTTCTTCAAAAATACTGTTAAGCAAATATTTGTAAAATCATGCTACTTATAGAAAGATTTTTTTCTTTTCTTCAAAAACATAGGATTTAATTTTTTTTGTGAGCTTCATTTTGGTTGGGGAAGGCCGGGAAACAACAAACCAACATTTTATTTATAGATGGCCTTTTTTTAACTTGATGACCATAAATAAATCATGTAGAAAGATAGATGATTTTTTCGGTTAAATATTATTTTCCCTATATATCTTTCAAAAAATATGACTGTACATGCTGTAAGGCTGATTTCATTAGACTTATTTACAAATTACAATGTATTAAAGTTATAACAAATATATATGTTACCTGCTAATTTAAGTAGTCACTTACTTTTCCCTTACAGCAATAGGTCTGAGGACTTTGACCGTTTGAAAGCTGCTCTCTTTTTTTTCTTCAATATCCATGTTACTGGATAGTTCTGTGCAGGCAAGTTCCTCTGCAATTTTTTGTAGCTCGGCCTATAGAAAAAGACATTATTTTTTTTTCTGTTTTAATTTCATTTGCAATAATATATTCCATAACAAAATACTGCTGACTATTACAAGTAACAAAGAAATAGATTTTTTCCTTCCTAAAGCCCATAACACAAATTATAACATGTCTTTACAAAATCTCTGATCTATCGAAAAGTCAAGTCTGAAGACAATGTGACATTAGAGTTAGTTACTCGGACAAGCTAATTTTTCACAAGCTATTTTGTTAATTTTTAGGTAGTCTAGGATCTCAATTTCCTTTTCTTTGCTTTTATAAACACTATATGTAAGCCAGTGGTGAAATTACTATTTTTATATTTATCCTTGTAAAACTTACTAAAATGTTAACCCCTCTGGATACAAAAACTTTTGGGTAAACAACTCATTTCTTGATACTACAATATATAAGAGCCAAAAATTTTATATTGTAAACTTACCTTTGTCTTAATATTGTCTTCAGAACATTCTGTTACTTTTCTTTTCTTTTTTGGTGGTGTCTTCTGTGTTGCAGTCTTTTTTGGTGGTGTCTTCTGTTTTGGTGTCTTCTGTGTTGGTGTCTTCTGTAGTGGTGTTTCCTCAACACTTTCATCATTTATCTTCTTTCTTTTAGGAGTTCCATTAGTTTGCTTAGTGGTGTCTATCAGCTGTTTGAAACCGGGACCTTTTAAAATTGCCTCCAGCTCCTTTTTGTCCTTTTCATCTGTTAAAACATAAAATTTGGGTGAATATTGGTTTTCAAATTCCCATATGGAATTTACTGACCCATATATAACGTATTACCTCACTAGCACACTATATAACAAATTTATCTTAATGTTTAAAAATTAGACTAGTGACCTATGAAAATGAGCAAGTCCTCAATACAGTTGGCATTAACATGATTAAGAAACTACTTCCTTTATTCCTACAAAAACAGATCACAACAATGACAACTTGTTAGATTTAAATGTGTTTTATGTATTTATTTCACTTTATCATCACTTTCTTCGTCTGTTGAAACCTTTAGATTTTTTCTCAGTACTTGTTTTTCTAAAGGGACGTACATGTAACACCACTACTAACCATGAGTGAAATAAGCCCCGCCTCCTAAATATTACCTTATATGAAATATAAAGAGACATAACTCCACTACTAAACATGTATGAAATAAGCCCCGTCTCCCAACTTAAACCTAATATTAAATATACACGGTTTCCATGAGGACGCTTTTAACCAATCATATTCACGTGATTTACCATATTTGGTCAATTTCCATTAAAAAATTACATCATCAGATAAAATTTGTTTTATTTAAGTCAAATTAATATCAGATTGAAATAATTTTTGCTCTGCATCCTTGGAAGTGTGTTTGGTATAAACTCAGCTATATTTCGTAGTATAAAATCTTTCCTTTATTCCAAATAAGCAATTTTTGGAAGGCATGCGCGAAATCATCGGTTATTTGAGGAACTCTCAGAACAGGGGTTTCCCTTATTTTGGACACACATTACACAAAATCTAGAGGATGAAACCATACAAACAGAATATTTTATGAAATAAAAGTATGTTATGAACGTGTTCACTCAAAATTATTTAATTATTGGTTTTATCAGTTGAATGAAGTGAAGTCATATTTGTCTTAGGTGCGCGGATACACCGGACTGCGCCGTACATTTATATGCCAATTATGCCACAAGTGGATCAAGAACTGCTAATCTTTCCATAACCAAAAGAATTATGATGTCTTGAAAGGCTACTTTTTCTTTTTCTTTGACACCTTAGTCACTGTTACATGTAGGTGTCAAAGCAAAAAATATATTAGCCTTTCAAGACATCATAAATATTTGGATGTTACTGAGGTTCTTCATCTTTAGTTCCCGTCTTTCTACTACATGTAATTTGAATTCGATTTGCATAAACTTATTCGAAATAGTTTAATTCGCATTTGAAACTTTCCATGTCCAAAGGTAAATTATAATTCCAATTGCAATGCGCGTCAAATTCAATTTACTGTCAGAACAACGTTAACTTTCAATTCGTATTAACAAAAACGCATCTCTAATGCGAATAGGATAATGAGATTTAACCAATTCGAATAAAAATGAAGAGTATGTATTCAATTCGAATTAAATGTATGTATGTGTGAAGGAGGCATAACTGACAACTGTACGTTTCAGTGTTTTCCATTCGGCATTTAAGCCGGGTGTGCCGACCAACTTTCGATTTTAGGAGGTGGTCTGCTTTTTTTTCAAATTCCAGATTTTTTTCGGTTACGTACCGTTAGCATTTGAATAGTAATCGCGCCCTGCTGATTTGTTTTCATTGACAAAGATGGCTTCCAATCGTCAAATTTCAATGTTTTCAGTTATCAATCATGGGGGGGGGGGGTTAAGAAAGGCAGATGGGGATGATGATAAATTAAATACCAGACCAAATAAGTTAAATAAAATTGATAGTAATGTTGAAGTTGTTGAAATTGGAAATTGAACAAAAATCAACCAAACAATGGAAAAGACACGCAAGTGAAGACAAATAAGAGCAAGACTTCAAATGGCTTATAGTCACAGAGGTACATTGTTTGTTAAAATGTACAATTTTTTGTACTTTGAACACCAGATTTTTGAATCACTCAATTTCCACTTCACAAGTTTACAATTCATTATCTACAGCTCTTTGATGTACATTACAATTTAATTGAATTAATTTTTAAGAGTACTATAGCGTTTGACAACAAACAAATCACACAATGCCAAATTGCAAAGGGGTATAAAACATGTCAACCTTTATCGTGCTTAGGACAGATCATAATTAGTCGGTATTTTTGTGCGTCAATTTATAATCACTTATGATTTAATAAGTATCGTAGTGGGTGCATTTTAAATGGCATGTTGTTTCGACAGATTTGATAGTCATAAGAATAAAACAAGACAGAATATAAACACACACAAGTCACCTTCTCAACATGGGATCGGAAACGGAAATGACCGAAGAGTACCGAATGTGGGTAGGCCTAAAAACCAATCCTAAAAACAGGATAAAGGGTCACGCTATAATTAATGTCTCTGATCAAGGATTTGAATTATTATATTTCATAAATATTATTTATTGATGTTGTGCGAAGGATAGGTGAAAATTTATTATTGCTTTAACTTATTTGTGAAAATGACAGGATGGCCATGTGGTCGCTTATAAAACAATGAAAAAAACGAGGAAAAACAACAACGACAATTATTATTATTTATACACAATTCTTTCATATAAACATTAAAAATAAATAGCATTTTCAGTTTCTTTTAAATTTTAGCTACAAGATTTATCTGACATTAACATTTATTCATATTAGCTTCAGGCATAAAATATTTGATAATAAACTTACCGGCAATCTTCCCTAGAATACCCTCTGCAATTCCAAAACCTGGACACTTTGCCTTAACCAGATCTCCGACAGCATATTCGTTGAAACTTTTTCTCGGTGACGTTATGTTGGATAAATTCAGTACATTTCCCTGAATGGGATCGTCGTGAATCCAAATGAATAAACCAAATATTTTACCAGCCATGTTGTGTAGCGATTTCAAAAGTGGCGCTAATCCTACCCACAATGCACGCGGTTTGAAAGTATTATACACGTGCAGAGGCCAACGAAAGGAAACATTGACAAGAAATATATTTCATTGTGGACATTAAATAATACAAACAAGGTAGACATTATTCATGCAAAATACATCGGTTTTTTTAATGTTCAAAAGTTTCCGTAATCTACAGACATGCATGGTTTTAAAAGTTACCAATACTGCATCCCAGCCTGAGGCCTCCAAATACTCATAGGTATGTACATAGACATATTTTTCGATTTCCGATTGAAATACTTTAGAAACAAACTTAATTAAGGTTTATGAAAACTAAGATTGAGTTTTCCTTATAAATTATTTTGTTTTACCACTTATAGTTTATTGATTAAAATCGAGGTACAAATATATTATAGCCTATGTCATCACCAGGGTCAACATCATGGCTGAAATTCTGTAAACAAACCTCATGACCTGAATTTACCCACGACTTACGTATCATGGCTAAATATAATAATTGATTTATAATGTCCGACAGTACTATACAGAATTGCTTTTCTGTGATATTTTAATATCAAGTAAATGAAAATTAAGCAAGCTATTGCATTTGACGTGTTTATCCCAAGTATAGTGAGGACCACTGTCAAACAATGAATGGGTATTTTTGATAATACATCGAATCATTTTCTTGAAATATACATGTATAAATTAATTCTGGTTATTCAAAACATGAATAAGTCCAATTTTTTTTATAGCTAGGGGTACAGGTTCATACTGCAATAACAATTAGGACAGCATTATAAAATGTCTTTTTATGGAAAAAAAGGGGGGATAATTTTGAGAAAGAAATTCTTACTGTCTTAAATTTAGAAAAAAAAGACTCTAAAAATGAAAACAAATACATCTAGGGGGACAGGTATACACTCTTATTAAGATAAGGTTAGAATTGTAGAAAAATACTTACTGTCTTAGATGTAGAATAAAAAAGCAAAATGAAAACTTTGAGGACACTATCTACAATGGTTTTCAATCAAGCAAACAATTAAAAGTCCATCAACTTTTTAAACAAAATAATTACTTCCTTACCCCCTTCCTTTTCATATGTTATTCTGATTAAAACAAAAAAATAGTGGAAATTTTCAGATTTGATTTCAAAAAGTAGTTTTGTTTTAAAGTTGTTTTTTTCTGAAATAGGCTAGCTCAATATGAAGAAATGTTTTTCTTTTATATTTTTTCCTCTAATTTCATACTAAAATAAGGCAACTCACTTCTGACATATATTTTTTCAGTTTAAAAATGAATGAGGAGGAGATACAGAAATGTTGCATTTTACCAAGTACATGGGTATGTCCTAAAGAGGACTGTAAAAAAGTATTGTCTAGGAAGCAAACTTTGATCAGTCACTTGATGAATATTCATAACTCTGAAGGTGAGTAAAACCATATCTTTAAAGGAAAATAAAAAACCATGAAAATATGAAGCTGAATCCAACTAAGCATTACACATACATAAAGTTGGAAGATATAGCTTAGTTTTACAAAAAATGTAGACGGGTATGTTGCTACATGAGTATTTTTGTTTGATTTTTAACACATCACCACCTAAATCTTGCATACTAACCTAATTGATACACCTGTGAACTTAAACAATCTACAGAGTTGTAGAGAGGCAATCAACCTAAAATTATTCAGAAATGTTAGGCATCAAATAAATGTATAAAAGAAAGAAGTGATATCATGCAAAAAAACTCAGGTTTACATAAAAGACAATGTAATAATTTTTTCATACCTGAAAATATATTATTTCAGCTGACATACCAAGAAAGAAATATAGACTGTACGAGTATGATATTACAGAAGAAATTCCGAAATCAACAAAAAGCCAAAGGCAAAAAAGGTATGGGGTACTATAAATAGGTTTGTATAAATAAAACTTTGAGTTATTCACTGCTAAATATATCAATGGTGGGAAATTCCTTTTTATTTACAAAATCAGTGAAAAATTGTCATGTTTTTTGTTTTTTTTTTATGGTAAAAATCATTTAGTTAGCTTTCAATTAAAACAAGGTTGATTGATTAAAACAATTTAAAAGATGCATTAAACATACATATTTAAGTAGAGACAACACTGTAAACTTCCTGTTTTTTTGGTAGTTAAAATTGAAATTCTATTGTTGTAGCTCTTTCAGAAACAGACGAACATTATGACTCATACTCTGAAACAAGATTTTTTCATTTTTTAAAAATCAATTATTTATTCAAATATATTAAACCTACAGGCAATGTTGATAAAGAGAAAGTGCCAATTGTTGAACGATCGCAAAATATTATCTATCAACCAGCTAACAAAGTTTTAGCTCTGACAGTCATGACAGTCAGATCTTTGAAATATGAAATAAAATGTTTCAGTCATGCAGGCTACACAAAGAAAAACCTGAGGCCTTAAATTATGATGTGTAAGAGAAAACCATTGTATGGCATTTCAGGCCAGTAATTGCTTCTATTAGGCTGAGCAGATCTTTTCATTTGCATGCATATGTCAGGCATTTGGGTTTAGGTCAGCCGTGGATTTCATAGCCTGAAATTTGTGATGCCTAATGAAAATCATATAAATAATTTTAGCTTTATTTTTCATTTTGAGTAGGAAACTGAATGAAGATCAGGATCATTTGTATTATTCTAACGACAAAGATGATATACCATGTAATGATGTAAATCTTGCGACAGAAATAGAAGATACCTCTACCAATACCAATGAGAATTCAGAAATTGACATTGAAGCATCCAGCGATTCTTCAAGTAATGATACTAGATTACCAGTTAGCAACAATGTGGAAAGCAACAATGTCGAAAGCAACAATGTGGAAAGCAACAATGTAAGCAACAATGTTGAAAGCAACAATGTGGAAAGCAACAATGTGGAAAGCGAAATGGAAATTTCCAGTGGTGAGGACTCTGAATCAGAGAAAGAATCAAACGATTTTCTGGGAAGCGAGGAAGAGTCAGGTTCAGAATTGATTGAATGTAGAGGAGAAAATATTCAGCCTGAAATCTTAAATATTGATTCATGTCAATCAGACATGTCAGATGACAACGAGCTAATTTCAAAAGTTCCTTTGTATATTGTGCCACCCAGTGAAAGTAATTTTGTTTCTCCAATTACCTATGACGATCATGTTTTAGCAGTCAGTACTTATGCAAAGCGTCACAATATTTCAGGCACTGCATTTGAACATCTTCTAAATTTAATTGATTTACATATACCAGAAAACAATTTACTGGAAAGGCGAGTAATCAAAATGAAGGAGAAATGTGGGTTTAATGATGAACTGATGCAATTTCACACATTTTGTACACATTGTGAGAATGTGTTTTCAAACGGGTCGATTCTTGCCAAACACCATTCTGTCCTGGAAAGAGAAAAAACAGCAAATCACAAAATTATTTTGTCACGGGAAATTTACAAAATCAACTTGCAAATGTTTTGGTTCGAAAAGATATTTGGAACTCTATCCAAGAACGGTCAAACAATGTTACACAAACCATAACTGATCTTGTGGATGGTTCAGAATATAAAAAGCTGAAAGCAGATAATCAGTTCTTAAGTTGCACTAATAACTTGTCATTAGCATTTTTTACAGATGGTGTTGCATTGTTTAAAAGCTCAGGAATTTCCTTTTGGCCAGTGTACTTACTGATAAATGAATTACCAAGGAAACAGAGGTTCTTAAAGAAAAACATGATATTATGGGGAGTATGGCAAGGTACTGGAAAACCCAGGATGGCAATATTTTTGAAATCATTAGTTAAAGATCTGCAGGACCTGTACAAGAATGGAGTAACTTTACAATAGATAGTAAACAAATTTGTTGCAAAGCGATGTTAGTTGTTGCTACAATGGATTTGCCTGCTCGAGCAGTGGTATTGCACATGACGCAGTACAATGGAGAATTTTCATGCATCTTTTGTATGGCTTCTGGAAAAGTTGTTAAATCTGGAAAGGGACATTGCAGATGTTTTCCATATAAAACAGACCCAGAACCTTTGAGAACAAATGAGGATGTATTACAAAGTGGTACAAAGTGGTACAAAGGCACAGCAAACAAACAAAAGAGTAAACGGATTTATTGGCATGAGTGTATTCAATTACCTTCCAAACTTCAGTTTATGTAATAACACTGTCATTGATTACATGCATGGCATACTGCTGGGGATCTGTAAGAAATTATTGTCTTTGTGGTTCAGTGCAACATCTTATGAACAACCATATTTTATTGGACACCTAATCAAAGATATTGATAAATACATGAAGACAATTTCACCACCATATTTAATAAACAGATTGCCAAGGAAACTTTCAAACACAATGCATCACTGGAAGGCATCAGAAATGAGATCATGGCTCCTATTCTATGCACTTCCTTGTCTGCTGGGAAAATTACCAGATTTATATTTAAAACATTTTAGTACCTTAGTTGAGGCAACATATATACTTCTGGGTGAAGGCATATCAAATGAAGACCTTGAGAGAGCTGATTTACTTCTGACTGTTTTTGTGAAGTCTTCGGAAGGGTTATATGGACAAAATTTTATGGGTCTTAATGTTCACAGTCTTCTTCATTTAGTAACATGTGTAAAAAAATGGGGACCTCTTTGGGCATGGTCATGTTTTTGCTTCGAATCCTTTAACGGTGAGATAAAAAGAAGCATCCATGGAACCGGAAATGTTTGTAAACAGATATTCTGGTCACTTCATGCAGAAAAACATGTTGAAAATATGTCAATAGCAGGATGTAACCAGAAGATAGAAGACTTTATTTGTGAGTTAACTTCTGGTAAACTAGCATCAGAAAAAAACTGCAAAAAAGCTTATCAATGCACTGTTCTGAATGCCAAAGACATCCTTGAAGAACTCCAGTATTACGATGAAATTAAACCAGTTCTTTCTAATTTCACTGTATTTCAATCCAGCTCTGACTTTTTAAAGGCCTCCAAAATAATTAGGAATGGATATGTCATGTACAGTAGATTGTGCACAAAGGTTAAGAAGAGAAATTCTTACAGTATTAAGTTGAGTGGTGATGAACAATACTTTGAGGTTGAATACTTCTTGTGTCACAAAGCTTCATTGCATGTATTTGCTGTGGGAAGAAAGCTTGTCATAGTTGGAGGAGTACTTGTCAGTAGAGTTCCACATATAAAAGAAGTAAAACTGGAGAGGTACATGTAATATTATTTTTTCAAAATAAGATACAACAGTCAACAGAAACCAAGCAATCTTCTGAATGTTATCAAACCATGAACACTTTTATTAATTTCACTTCAAGAACAAAAGAAGAAACAAAATGGTAAACATACATAACATAGTTACCAATCTAGCACATAAATATGTCAAAAATTTAATCTTAATCTTTCAATAATTATCATGATTATAAGAAAAACTTTGACATGTTTGAAGATATAATGGAAAATATGTTTGATTTAAAAAAAAAAAAAGGTAGCTGGTATTGGTTTAAGACAATATCCAGTAAAAAGATTTTTTTTTAAATATATTGAAACCAAAAACATGCCTTTCAGGTTGAAGGCCTCACTGTGACTTTGAGATGAAGAACAGTCATCAAAGTGCTGGTCCTTCATGTCCTTTGCTTTTTTAGTGTTTTGTGCTGAGCATGTACTGATTTTGAGTCAATGACCTCATATTCCGTATTGTTCTATCAAATTATTGTGCTTTATAAATTAAATATTTTTACACGAATAAACAAGGACACCAAGTTCAGAATGAGCAATAATCATGACAAAATATTTCTTCAGGAACATTTAGAACATTATTTGAATTATATCTATGATATTGAAACATACATTTGATTCAATAAGTATATCAAAGTCAACAACTCAGATAAAAAATATGCACAGTACTTCATACAGAATGGAATTTATTATATGATTTTGTTATTCTTTTTATATCACATTGTTTGCAAGTAATAAAGTCGGACAGATGCAGGTACATGTGTATATTTTTTATAAACAATTTGAAAATAGCACAGTGATGTATTGAAATTTTCAAGCTAGAGTTACCGGTACCTGGGTTTAAGTTATAATACTTCTGTTAAAACATGCAACAAACTGTCCATTATTCTATAATTTCAGTGATACTGTTACTGTGCAGAGAGCAGAAGACCTACAAGATCTTGTTGTAAACACACGAGTTGATAATAGAAAATATGTTTCACTGATGCCAAACATGATTGAAAGGAATTAAGAATGAAGATAGATTTGAAATATATGCAATGTGCAATATATGATTTACTGATTTGTTTAGTCTTTCTTGAAAAAAATCGTTGTATTGAACATAATAAACTTTTCTGAGAACTACTATGATTTTGTTTGTGTATAATTAAGCCGTTCATGAAATATTAATCACAGTCTTAGGTCTTACTTGATTCCTTTAGTAATTGTAAACTTACTGAATGTATTAAATGTATACTTTGTATATAATATCACTCTTTAATCAATTTCTATTGAAACATGTTTTAAAATACAGTTTCTATTTCTTTTCATATTAATGTTATGTCTACGTTATCAAATGCTTATTTTAAAAGTCATCCATTCATCTATGCCAAACAAGTTCTCAGTCAAACATTCATTCTTTTTTCTATGCCAAAAAATTCTAAGTCAAGATTCCATCCCCAAAATATTCTAAGTAAGGATTTCATCACCTTTTCCATCTCGAAAAAATTCTAAGTCCAGATTCCATCCTCTTTTCCATCTCAAAAATATTCTAAGTCCAGATTCCATGATTTTTCCATCTCAAAAATATTCTAAGTCAAGATTCCATCATCTTTTCCATCTCAAAAATATTCAAAGTTCACTTTCCATGCCAGTTTCCATCCAAGCAATATTAATTCCATGGAATTCCATGGAAAAGGTTTCCATCATATCATGGAAAACGATGGAAAATATTATAGAGATTCATTTTCCATCAATGATGGAAAATTTTAACATGGAATTCCATGGAAAAAACAAAATTTTCCATCATTTTCCATCATTTTCCATGATATATTCATGGAAAAAGTATAGCTGCATGGAAAATCTAGGGATGGGTTAATTGATGCAAACAAAATTTTTTAGTCATAATATTCAAATATTGCTACCTTTTTCATTATACAATCAATCCTTACATGAAAATATAACTCATTCACTATGCAACTATATAGATTTACATAATAGAATGCTTAAATGGTCAGTTTTGGTTGTTGCGAACAAATAATTTTATTATATGAGTCAGTCTGAGGTATGAAAACTACTGAATTTTGTTTATGATTCAATATTTTGAATAAAAAAGTACATGCTGGCACTCTAAATTGATGCGAACAAAATTTTTTAGTCATAATATTCAAATATTGCTACCTATTTTCTTATACAATCAATCCTTACATGAAAATATAAGTTAAACTCATTTACTATGCGGCTATATAGATTTATATAATTAAATGCTTATATGGTCAGTTTTGGTTGTTGCGGACAAATAATTTTGTTATATGAGTCAGTCTGAGGTATGAAAACTACTGAATTTTGTTTACGATTCAATATTTTGAATAAAAAAAAGGACATGCTGGCCCTCTAAATTGATCCGAACAAAATTTTGTATTCATAATAATCAAATATTGCTACCTATTTTATTATACAATCAATCATTACATGAAAATATAACTCATTTACCATGCGGCTATATAGATTTAAATACAAGAATGCTTATATGGTCAGTTTTGGTTGTTGCGGACAAATAATTTTATTATATGAGTCAGTCTGAGGTTAGAAAACTACTGAAATTTGTTTCAATATTCAATATTTTGAATAAAAAACGGACATGCTGGCACTCTAAATTGATGCAAACAAAATTTTTTAGTCATAATATTCAAATATTGCTACCTTTTTCATTAAACAATCAATCCTTACATGAAAATATAACTCATTCACTATGCAGCTATATAGATTTACATAATAGAATGCTTATATGGTCAGTTTTGGTTGTTGCGAACAAATAATTTCATTATATGAGTCAGTTTGAGGTATGAAAACTACTGAAATTTGTTTACGATTCAATATTTTGAATAAAAAAAAGACATGCTAACACTCTAAATGGATGCGAGTAAAATTTTTTAGTCATAATACTCAAATACTGCTATTTTTTTCATTGTACAATCAATTCTTACATGAAAATATAACTCATTTACTATGCGGGTATATAGATTTAAATATTAGAATGCTTATATGGTCAGTTTTGGTTGTTGTGGACAAATAATTTTATTATATGAGTCAGTCTGAGATATAAAAACTATTGAAATTTGTTTACGATTCAATATTTTGAATAAAAAAGGACATGCTGGCACTCTAAATTGATGCAAACAAAATTTTTTAGTCATAATATTCAAATATTGCTACCTTCTTCATTATACAATCAATCCTTACATGAAAATATAACTCATTTACTATGCAGCTATATAGATTTACATAATAAAATGCTTATATGGTCAGTTTTGGTTGTTGCCGACAAATATTTTTATTATATGAGTCAGTCTGAGGTATGAAAACTACTGAAATTTGTTTACGATTCAATATTTTGAATAAAAAAAGGCATGCTAACACTCTAAATGGATGTGAGTAAAATGTTTTAGTCATAATACTCAAATACTGCTATCTTTTTCATTGTACAATGAATTCTTACATGAAAATATAACTCATTTACTATGCAGCTATATAGATTTATATAATTAAATGCTTATATGGTCAGTTTTGGTTGTTGCGGACAAATAATTTTATTATATGAGTCAGTCTGAGGTATGAAAACTACTGAATTTTGTTTATGATTCAATATTTTGAATAAAAAAGGACATGCTGGTACTCTAAATTGATGCAAACAAAATTTTTTAGTCATAATATTCAAATATTGCTACCTTTTTCATTAAACAATCAATCCTTACATGAAAATATAACTCATTCACTATGCAGCTATATAGATTTACATAATAGAATGCTTATATGGTCAGTTTTGGTTGTTGCGAACAAATAATTTCATTATATGAGTCAGTTTGAGGTATGAAAACTACTGAAATTTGTTTACGATTCAATATTTTGAATAAAAAAAAGACATGCTAACACTCTAAATGGATGCGAGTAAAATTTTTTAGTCATAATACTCAAATACTGCTATTTTTTTCATTGTACAATCAATTCTTACATGAAAATATAACTCATTTACTATGCGGGTATATAGATTTAAATATTAGAATGCTTATATGGTCAGTTTTGGTTGTTGTGGACAAATAATTTTATTATATGAGTCAGTCTGAGATATAAAAACTATTGAAATTTGTTTACGATTCAATATTTTGAATAAAAAAGGACATGCTGGCACTCTAAGTTGATGCAAACAAAATTTTTTAGTCATAATATTCAAATAATGCTACCTTCTTCATTATACAATCAATCCTTACATGAAAATATAACTCATTTACTATGCAGCTATATAGATTTACATAATAAAATGCTTATATGGTCAGTTTTGGTTGTTGCCGACAAATAATTTTATTATATGAGTCAGTCTGAGGTATGAAAACTACTGAAATTTGTTTACGATTCAATATTTTGAATAAAAAAAAGGCATGCTAACATTCTAAATGGATATGAGTAAAATGTTTTAGTCATAATACTCAAATACTGCTATCTTTTTCATTGTACAATGAATTCTTACATGAAAATATAACTCATTTACTATGCGGGTATATAGATTTAAATATTAGAATGCTTATATGGTCAGTTTTGGTTGTTGCGGACAAATATTTTATTATATGAGTCAGTCTGAGGTATGAAAACTACTGAATTTTGTTTTCGATTCAATATTTTGAATAAAAAAGTACATGCTGGCACTCTAAATTGATGCGAACAAATTTTTTTAGTCATAATATTCAAATATTGCTACCTATTTTCTTATACAATCAATTCTTACATGAAAATATGTCTCATTTACTGTTCGGCTATATAGATTTACATAATGAAATGCTTATATGGTCAGTTTTGAGTGTTGCGGACAAATAATTTTATTATATGAGTCTGTCTGAGGTATGAAAACAACTGAATTTTGTTTGCGATTCAATATTTTGAATGAAAAAGGACATGCTGTCACTCTAAATTGATGCAAAAAAAAATATTTTATATCATAATATTCAAATATTGCTTCCTTTTTTATTATACAATCAATCTTTATATCAAAATATAACTCATTTACTATTTCGGCTATATAGATTTACATAATAAAATGCTTATATGGTCAGTTTTGGTTGTTGCGAACAAATAATTATATATTATGAGTTAGTCTGATGTATGAAAACTACTGAATTTTGTTTACTATTCAATATTTTAAATAAAAAGAGGTCATGTCCGTCAGGCTGGTACAAAAATTGCTGTCAATTGTATTATATGGTCAATTATGGCATGAAAATATAACTGAATTACTTCTATATAGAATACGATAACTTGTTAAGAGGTAAATATTGTCAGTTTTGGTTAATGATATCAAATAATTTTGTTTTACGAGTCAGTCTGTCTAAGATGAGAAAACTATTTTTTGCACTATCTTACTAATTTACTATAATTATTGTTCAATTAAATACAAATGTGTGACATTTTTAAATAACTTTAATCTTCAATATGTCAAGCAGAAATGACCGGTTGGTCAATTAATTTTGATGTTCCTTATCATTTCATATTTTAGGTCAGTGTATCCAGGTTACGATGACAATCTGCGTTAACGGGCGTTTACTACAAACAGTAAACGCGCGTTTACTTATTAGGAAAATAGAAGACGCCCATTTTCCCACGTTAACGCGGGGGTAAACGGGAAAGTAAACGCCCGTTTACTCTTTACAAAATTAGAAGACGCGCCGTTTTTGCGTTAACGCAGAGGTAAACGCGAAAGTAAACGCCCGTTTACTTTTAATGTCTACTGCAATTTCGGAGTTAACGCACAGTTAACGCGGCGTTTACATGAAGTGCACGCGAGTTAACGCCGCGTTAACTTTTTCGGCCCGTCTACATGTAATGCTTGGTCTGCACCCAACTGTATATATATGTGTCTTGTTTTTAATTAATTACACAATATTGTCCAGTGTGGCAAAGTTAAGGAAAATGTTGATATTACAGATGTCAGTAACATTGTAAAATTGTGTGTATTTTGTTGATATTAATTACGCAATAGTGTCCAGTGTTGCACAGGATATGCATATGTTGTCTAGATCATCACTTTAAATTAATTGACTCATTTTTGATATTACAGAAAGGATTAACAGCATTACATATGGCTGCTCAGTTTGGACATCTTCATGTCACCAAATGGTTAATTGAGGAAGGAGGAATCAGTCCGCTGGATAAAACAGATGAGGTAACTTTTAACATTATATACTAGGTGTTAATTTATCAATGAAAAGCTATTTTGAATACTTATATAGGATTTGTTGATGTAATTTAATTATTGTCTATATTCAATTTTGATGAATTGTTTTTTATTTATATTTTTAAGTTAACATCTTGAATCCAAAAAGAAGAATGACAACAATTGACAAAACAAACTACGGACAAACGTTTCTATTTATCTAATAAGACTGTTGATACGCCATCTTACACCTAAACATAACCATAATAAGTATATACGAATACATAGCCACTATTTAAAATAACAAATTACAGGTGCTACAAAAACCAAATTCCTATATTGTACTGATATATAAACACTAAAAATAAAATACCACGTATTCAAATGCATGAGTAACTACCATTCTTTAAACTTAATAAACAGAAACCAACATTCAGCCTCTACTGATATAATCACCAATATATCAAATACTCAAGAAACAAACACCTAACATGATAAACTACAAATATGTTAACAACAATTTACATTAACGACATCGAGAATGTTTTAAATAAACACAAAGTCACCAAACAAACACATAACAGTTGCCAAATCCAGACATTAAAGACGCACTACTTTCAATCGAAATATTAAGATACAAATTCACCATTATAACATATGACAGTAGACATATACAACAAACTACAACCAGACATTAAAGACAAACGACTTACCAACACGGATTAAAGATACAAAGTCTCCAATCAACCTCATTTCGTTATATAGAAAAACATTTTTTTAATAACAAATCACTACATAGCCATTGATATGTTAATGTTGTTGTAAATTTCACCGAAATGGTAAATTGTTTTACTGATGGTGTTATAATTTAAGTTTATCATTGTATTTCAATCTTGTAATACACTCAATTATGACCAGAGCATTTCTTTGTAAAAAATCCTGAAATTAAGAAATTCAGGGCAGTCATCATGCATTTACAGCAACCATTCAGACACCAATTTGAAAGAAACAAACCCCTTCATCACTCCAAAAAATCACAATCCCAAATAAAACATATGACGACCACCAAGACTTGAACAACCAGCTTTCACATAATCACTAATTGTAAAAACAGCAAAAAACTAAAGGGTCACCAGTCAGGCGTATGGCATCATTCAGAAATCAATTAAAACTTACTATTAAGACTTATAATAAACCATCACCCATTGAAAACACAGTCAAAAACCAAACACTTGACAGTAAGTAGGCAACTCAACACGAATTCTTAATCACACTGTGAATACAAATGTCAAAAATTTTAATCGATGAAATCTTAGTACTGCTGTAACATGTCACAATTCAAACACATTTCACAGTCAGACACTACTTATAATAAGTTTAACACGTTTAATTACTTTAAAGACACCACCACAAAGAATTCACCCCTTAAGTATATGTCAAACAAACATACGACAGCCATTAACTAATGCTACACTTATAGCATAAATTCGACCTTATATCATCGTAAATAATACATGTACAATCACAAATCAAGCATATGATCGATAACAAAAAAACAATCAACAACTCTTTGAAAGTAAATATAAAGATAGTGTTCCCTATCAATCACTTGATAGCTACCAAGTACTACAACAGGCAACACACATTTGGCAATGATTTAAAAAAGAGTCACCAATCAAACAGATGATAACTTCTATGCAAGTTAAAATCCTACAGCAATTGACATGAAAATAATGTCAAAAAGAATCACCAATCAATAACATGATAGCTATGAGGTAGTCCAACAGCTAACATATATTTGAAACTAATCATAGAGCAACTGTCATCAACGAAGTACATAATAATCACAAAGACCTATATTTGAAACTCATCATAAAGCAACTGTCGTCAACCAAGTTCAAAATAATCACGACCTATAACAACCATGTGCTACTACTACTTATTATTAGGTCACACTCACAACACAGATAAGTAGTTTAAAAAAAACAGTCAATAGCTAATAATCACTAATCAAACATATGAAAGCAATCAGGAACAACCAACAACTATTTGTAGTGAATTGAGGAAACGTAATCAACTAAGTTCAATCAGGTATCAAATTTAGAATACTGTGGATTCATTTATTTTCGTGGGTTCCAATTTCCGTGGATAAAGGAAAACTTGTATGTTTGTGGATATTTCATTTCGTGATTTTGCTGAGGTCTGCATACAAACCTATTTAGAATTTGTCGTTCGTAGAACATTTGATTTCGTAGTTTACCTGTACCCACGAAATCCACCAAAATTGGTATCCAAAGAATAATATTTAATCCACAGTAATGGTAAAGATATAAACAAGAACTTTCAGATACCAATAAAACAGGACAGTCATCTTTTTATATATCAACAATCAGAAGATACTTACTGTAAATACACAGCCAACACCTTATACGTACACAAGATAGCCATATGAACTACTAAAAAGTATTATAGACTTTTTAGTAGAACCATGAGGCATTACCAACTGTCGACCGACAACTTACGGTCACTAAGTAACACATTTCAACTATCAGGAACAGTCAACAACATACAACCACTTGGGACTAACTCTTAATATACAGCCAACAATAAAATAAATCACTTATCAAACACAAGACATAAATAATGTATTTCTTACAACCAATCATATACTAAGACATAAATAAGGTATTTCTTACAACCAATCATATACTAAGACACAGGGCATAAATAAGGTATTTCTAACAACCAATCATATACTAAGACATAAATAAGGTATTTCTTACAACCAATCATATACTAAGACACAAGACATAAATAAGGTATTTCTAACAACCAATCATATACTAAGACATAAATAAGGTATTTCTTACAACCAATCATATACTAAGACATAAATAATGTATTTCTAACAACCGATTATATACTAAGACACTTCTTCAAACAATAACAGCAATCAATTAGAAATAAAACAGATATAAGTCATTCCCTACTTATACATCCCGTCAATGTGTTTGTATTGTCTTGTACGATGATGACTGCAGTACCCATATTTAAAAATTGCGAATGGAAATGTGGAATGTGTCAAAGAGACAACCCGACCATAAAACAGCAAAAGGTCACCAACAGGTCTTCAAAGCAGCGAGAAATTCTCGCACCCGGAGGCGTCCTTCAGCTGTCCCCTAAACAAATATATATACAAGTTCATTGATAATGAACGCCATACTAAACTCCAAATTGTACACAAGAAACTAAAATGTAAAATAATACAAGACTAACAAAGGCCATAGGCTCCTGACTTCGGACAGGCGCAAAATTGCGGCGGGGTTAAACAAGTTGATGAGATCTCAACCCTCCCCTATACCTCTTGCTCATGCAGAAAAGTAAACACATAACAATACGCACATTAAAATTCGGTTCAAGAGAAGTCCGAGTCTGATGTCAGAAGATAAAGCAAAGAAAATAAACAAAATTACAATAATACATAAATAACATCAGACTACTAGCAGTTAACTGACATGCCAGCTCCAGACTTCAATTAAACTGATTGAAATATTATGTCTTCATCATATTAATATCAGGCACAATCCTTCCCGTGAGGTGTTTAGTGTCATACCATCATAACATATATGAGAAGAACATAACCCGTGTCATGCGAACAACTGGTTTTTAAATAAATGAGTTCAGTTCCGATGCAAAGACCCTATAAGTGAATTGATATTAACGCCAAAATATGCAATTTTTTTATGCTTTATAAAGAATATTTCCATAAAATATTGGATGTGAAATACCTGAACGTATAAGAAGTCTGCATGTTGAGCTATATTTACGAATGATGTCCTTATACCGATGATAAAATTTAGTAAATGTTTTGACTAGTTTGTGATATCGAAAATCCTTGGTGCAATAATTTTTCAGTAATACACAAATTTCTCTCATTAAAATCTAAAACATTGTTACATACACCAGCGAATCTTGATTTTCCTCTGAGTTCAGTACTTTTGAGATTTTACTTTTTTTTCCCAGCATCCTATTGAAATATGTTATGAAGACAGACTAACAACTAAGAACTATTTATTGGGCACATTTCACCCATCAGGAACAACTAACAAACAATTATATTACCTAAAACGAACAACTTGCTACGTCCAATTAAACACATGACAGCAAACAGGCACTTCAATTACAGCAAATGGACGCAGCTTACAATCAGTAGTCACATATCAAACATTTGACAGTAATCAGGTACTGCTACTATCCAACGATCATATGAGACTAACTTTTGATACACTTATGTGGAAACAATCATAAGATTCTATCAAAAACTATCAACAGCCTATAATTGCAAGATACAAATAACAACTTACATGCTCCCAAACACAAGACTGCTATCAAAAATACCATTTATCAAATGCACAATCATTTCTCATAATCACCAATCAAACCCATAACAAATATCAACAAATACCGACTATCAGATATTTAGTAGAAAACAAGAGGCAACAACTAAAAATCACCACGAAAACACATAATAATGAGACCCATACAACAGCCATCAATACTAGTTTGAAAGTCACTACCAGACAAATGGCCACACATCAAACACAGGACAGTCGTTGGACACTTAAAAAACTTAACAAAACACTAAAGACACGACCAACATATAACAATCACGGACCAAACACAATATAACCTTCAAATACTTCCAACTAACAGTGATACACTTATTAAAAAACACAACCAACAATTCGCATTCATTTATCAAACAAATGACAGGCATTAGACATTAACAACAACTTACCAAAAGACGACGATAATTGTAAAAACAACAATTTAGTCATTGATAAAACACACAACAGCTTACATTATTACTTTTTGGAACTTTGGGATGATAGCTCTTCATCTTTTATATAAGCTTTGGATTTCATATATTTTGGTAACAAGCATCACTGAAGAGACATGTATTGTCGAAATGCGCATCTGGTGCAGAAAAATTGGTACCGTTAATGTTATTACAGTTCACAATGAAAACATGTACTAACACCAACCAACCACTTACCAGATACTAACGACATTCAACGGGTATTTCCAGCAGTCATCCACCAGACAGACACTGAAGACACATACACCAACAATCAAACACTAGAGATTTTACCTCGCCGATCAATCATATGATAGTATCAAACTACTATTTATATTTAGTACTTTTTATAAGACACAATCATTAGCTATGACTTGTTACTAATTTTAACAGTATAATCAAGCAAATACGTCTTCGAAATCAAATAATACACTGCTACATTGACTGATGTTCTAGAATTGTTAGTTTCAACATATTTATGTATAGTGGATTGTGAAACAAGTTAATCAAACTGATAATAATTTGCGGGTGTAAGTGATGCCTTGTAGAGGCATTAGCCCGATTTTTTTTTATTAATTTTGATGTTTTTTACTTAAAACATATAGGCCCTCTCTTAACATGGGTCAACCATTTATCGTCCCCTTCCGATAGTCTATCATCGTTTCTCAAGGACATACTCGCAAATGGTGTCAAGGGAAGGCCGAAAATTCAGTCCCTCAATTTCTTCCAAGAACGAGGATCGATTAAGGAAACTTTGTGTTAGTAGTCCGATGCGCTCACCACTAAAATAATTTAATCTTGAAATAAGACTTGAACCTCATACATTAAGTTTGCTGAAAAAAAAATGTATTGAATAACTTCTGATCAGGAAATTACCCTTATAGATGTAAAAAAATGTATTACCAAACAATTTACAAATGCTCTTTGTATTTTGCCTGAAAGTTGTTGTAAAAAATGAATTATTTTAGTTGATAGATACAGGTTTAAGATTTGTTTTTTAGGGTTCCACTCCATATATTCTGGCTGCAAATAAAGACGACTACAACTATTCATCTAAGCAGAAAAAAGGAAAGACAGAAGTAATGAATTTCCTCAAGGTACATGTTCTGTCGTATCCTATTTATGAAATAATCAAAAAAATGCAGTATATGTTGACACTGATATTTATCAACAGAAAAAGTTTGAAAATATATGACAATTTTCAACATTTTACAGATAAACGAAACTAGATTCTTTTTCTTTGTTGATAACATTTACATACAGTCTGGAATGTATTTGTTTATGTCTCGCTGTGGGTTTTGGGGCATTAACTGTAAGATTAATTTCTCCGTATGTCTATTAGAACGTTCGTCCTAAAATTAGTTTCCGTTATCTAACTTGAGTTTGCCTCTATCAAATGTTATGAAGCCTACACAAGCTGTATACATCCTCGGCTTTCAAATATTTGGCTTTGAGCATTCCTGATGAAAGTAAATCCTGAAAAGCGCTTCTGTTAAATTGTTCCTTTTAAAATTGTTACACGATGATGACTGCTGTACCCATATTTTGACTATTTTATTTATTTTGTCTGTTCAGTTAACGCATCATTGTAAATATAACGGAATTTGATGAGACTGTCATCAAAGTGAGAGGGTTAGCGCTATAAAACCAGGTTTAATCCACAATTTTCTACATTTGAAAATGCCTGTACCAAGTCAGGAATATGACAGTACTTGTCCATTTGTTTTTTATGCGTTTTGTTATTTGATTTTGCCATGTGATTATGGACTTTGAATTGATTTTCCTCTATGTTCAGTATTTTTGTGATTTTACTTTTTTCATATGATTATAAAACATTGTTTTCGATATTTATACACGATGCTTATTACAACAAAACACAGATGAAGGTCGAATTAGACTGGCAACAATATAACAATTCTCTAGGGTATGTGGTTCGTAAAAGATTGTTTGAATCCAAATTTCTTGAAATGTAATTTGTAACGTTCGAGTTGAAAAATGAAATAAAATACTTTGTTAAAAAAAAAAACAGATAATGTTTAGCATTACACAAAAAAGATTTTTTCTGATAAAGTTAATTTCGTTGCATAAATGGTAAAAACATGCCTGCTGAAAAGGTGAAAGGTTGATATCTGACAATAGAAACATAAGGATATCTAGTATACAACTACGGACTATCGTGTATACAGTTATTGATTAATAAAACATTTGAGAAGAGGTTATATTCATAATGTCTGTTTTTCATATAAATAATATGTACCAAGAACAAGTCTAAGGGTAGGCATTCTAAGGCAGACAAAACTGGACATTGTTTTGTTTTGACCTTAAATGTGCTGCCTCACAGAGCAAACGATACAATGAGACATATTTTTGTGTGGGATAAATGAGCGCTCATAAAGATTTTTGTCCACGCTTTAAATAGTATGTCCTTGTCCCTAGTGTATTCACTGCTTGTCATAAGTCGCTGTGTGTAATATCTATTTTTTTGTGACGTATACTCAAGTGGCCAGGTGTAAACTGGTCAAGATACACATATATTATCTATTTCTTCTATAATTTTTTTTTAATAAATAAATATGATTAGAACAAGCACAGTTCAGAACAATGGTAGGCTGGTGAAGTTTTCAAACATTGATGGAGTGACTGAAATATGTTTTTCTGTCTCTAAAGAAACAGCATTACAAATGTGGTTCACAATGAATAAGGAGTAAATCATAAAAAAACGTTGATGACGTTACGGTCATGTGACAAACTTATGTTCATGAGATGATAAACAAAATTATCTTATCCAATCAGAAGACCAGTTATATTAAACATTACGTAGAGAACAGAGTGAAACGGTGCGTGTTTACCAGTGCCATCTTCATTCTTTTAGGACACTTCTCGGTAAAGTGACAGTAGTGTGAAATAAAACTTTTAGATTTTAAAGCAATAGCTATTTTATATATACCAACAAGTCTTAAGTTTTTTTTCTGGCACTCTTAACTCACGCGTTCTACCAACAGATTCAGTTTTTAACAATTAATATTTCACTTCATTGACTGAAACGTGATTATAATGGCCTAAAGTTAACGTTTGTCCCGTTCTTTGCATTGTTTAATTTATATTTCTCTCCAACTTGCTTATCAAAAGTGGTTTATGTTTGTTTACTTTGTCCTCCATTCAAATATTATTACGAATTAAGTACGAGAGATCCGAGCTGAAATATGAATTTCTACGGTATAAAACAGAGACAAAAAAAATCACGAATCATTTACCCAAAATGAATAAAAAATCATTCTGGGAAGATTATTTTTCCATTAAATCCCCTTAGTTAGATATTCTGACTCTTATAGCCTCCAGTCAATGTGTATTTCCCTATTCATAACCATAACATATCGTCTGCTGTGTTGTAGACTGTCATGGCAAACGAAGAACAAGAAGTGGTCACAAAAGTCTTCCATCAGAAAGGTCTAACACAAATTATCAAAGGCAAGTTTGTATATGATTTCATTTCATGTGTTGAATACATCTGTGAGACGGCATAAAAAGATTTGAGAAAAAAACAAATGTGATTTTATAGTAAAGAAAATGAGAATTTTACATTGTTTTATATGATCAACTCATGCATGCGGTATATATTATGGACGGCAAAGAGTACACGAGTACTCACTAGGAAGATCTATAACTCCTATACTTTTTAGTACTTGCTAGTTCTCATATACCTGTTAGCCTTTAATAAATCTAGAGATATCTCTCCTCACATTACCACTCACTTTAGTTCCCTTTGAAATACCCTCCTCAGTAACGCTAGTTTTAATATCGTTAAACAACGTAGATTCGTTTATCCTGAGACTCCAAGTGTTGTACTAGAATTTTGTTTTATTTTAACTGTGTAAAAGATTTCTATTTGGCTGTCAATTCCCTGTTTACTAATATCGTTCAGAATGTGTAATTTCTTTGACATTGGATTTTAAGGAGCTAGCGATCCTTCAACATAATCTCTTTGGTTTTAATTTTATCTACTGTACTCATTACTGAGTGGGCTAGTATTTTGTGATAAGGTTCTATGCTTCTGTATTGTGCAAGCATTTTTCAGTAAATCTAGACAATAAATTCCTGCTAAATTCATGTCATTATATTTTATTATTTGTGGACGAAATGCGCATCTGTTGTGTAAAACTGTAAGGCTAGGCTGTTTGATGAGGTTTTTTTTATTTTGAAAGGATTTTTTTCACATTTCGTCATCTTCTGTACAGATATGATTTCATTTTCGGCTTATCAATTTTATGACGTTGATGTGTACAATTTTACTTTTTTGAGATCTTAAGGGAAGTCACTTACTGTCAAAATTTCTGTAATTTGTGAAGTACCAACTCAGCTTGATTTTTTAGTCACCCATTAATGTTTCATAGCTTTTTCAACTGCAAAGAAAGTTGAGGAAGGCGACATATAGAGATTTTCATTACTACCAATTCATATCAGTTTGAAGATTGTTTTGAGGCCATATTCAATTGGAAATGGTCAAGTGATTGAATTAATTAGCAATAAGCAATATTCAGTTTTTCTGCCTAAGTTGTATTAAAAGGAACTACATATGAACATATATAATAAACGACGATTATTTTCTATAAAGTTATGTGTAACTGTCTGTTTGTCTCAGTTTTTTTAAACATTTGTAGGCCCTGCCAACTACATCATAGTCTGTAGACTGGGATATTAAGCATTTGTTTTAATTTATTCCGGTAGTCAAGACATATCTCTGTGTCAACAATTTGTTTGTAATAAGGCATGATTCGACATTTGATATAGAACTTTATCATGTTGAATTGTACTGCTTACAGCCCTTATGATACTTTTGAATTTATAAATCTGTGTTAGCTTGTGATATTTCTAAAATGTATAACGATCTAAACATATATGATGGATAACACCCTGTGTATCTTCTTGTTTATACTGCTTGTATTTGTGTCAGCAAGAGAACAATAAAAAATGATATTTGAACTTCATATCTTACATTTTTTTCGGTTTTATACATTTAGGACCCAACAAAGAAATCCAGATATTTTCTGATATGGAATTTCAAGGTCTGTTAAGCAGCGGATCATACAAATGTTACTGGAACCGTGTTTTTCTTACCGGTCCATTTGGTGTTGGCAAGACATGCTTAGCCAAAATTCTAGTGGGAGATGAGGCTCCAGAGCAACGAGAGTCAACAGATGGTATATGGATTTACCTCGGCAGAGCTGGAATGAATATAAAGGAACGTTGTTGGGTTTTCTTGGAAAAGGGTATGAAATTTTAAGACTATAAACAATAGAATTTGACTGAGGATATGTATCTCAGAGTAATTGGTTTAATTTTGAGTAAGGGATTGAACCAAGATTTCAGGTGAAAGTTCGATTTATAATGTGAGGTGAAAATGTATCTCGAGTTACAATTTGAACTTAACTTAATTATTTGTTTTATTCGTTGGTTTCCGTCTATTATATTGTCTTTACTTACTCTTTTGTCCTTTGGTGGTAAATCCTTGGTAAGCCTAACATTATTCTGTCTGAATATGACTATTTTGGGTTACCATAATTAAACATTGTGAAACGTTCGAAAATCACTGATAGACATATATAATAACAACATTACCGGTACCAATTTTCCTGCACCAGATGCGCATTTTGACATTCAAAAGGTCCAAAAAGTATAGCCAAATCCGTGAAAGGAATCAGAGCTTTGCATGCGGGAGATACATTTCTTAATTTATAATAATTTCTAACATTTTGGTTGTCTGTTTTGCACAAGTTTTCATACAACTTATCTGACACTATATAAAGACGTACATATTTAGAATTCTATAACTTGAATGCAAATATATATGAATAAGTAAAAATTTGTGCACAACTCAGATAAAGCAAGTTTTCAAACAGTGCCAGACAATGAAATCATTATGTTTATTTTTAGAAAAAATCGTGTCTGTTCTCCATACAACCTTTAACAGTCTATCTGTGCATTATTTTGCGTGTCTACTTGGAAATTGTTAATGGACACGTTTATAAGGAAAACAAATATATTATTGGACGATAACCTTGTGACGACGAATTATCATACCGATATTTTTGAAGCGTCAAGTTGGTTTCCTTTTTCAACACTACAAAATTCCTCTGTCATCACACAGCAGCTGATTAATTCAATATGTAAACAGTCTATCACTATCCAAGTACTATCTCTGTGCTGATTTTGATTATATATTAGAATTAGCTGGTACTGGGATGGGTGTTTAGATTATATCTTGTAGCATTTTGCCATTTGTATATAAAACCAAAGGCATTCATCCGATCAAATAAACGCTTAAACCTTATAATTTCAAAATTCATTCATTTTCTACCATTTCAATTTTCAAACTGTCAACAATTTATTTAAATGTTGCAAATAGAAATAAAAAAAAATCTTAGAACATATTTTGTTTTAAAACTTAACACGTTTGAGTGTTTATTTACTACGTTTTAACTTTTGGTTTTCAATCTTTTGAGACAAAATACTTCAATGATATTTGTAGTAAAACTTGTCGTATTCTTATAGATGATTTTTTATCATTTTAAAAATCAATGTATTAGAGACAACATAAATGCTTAATAGCGGTTTCAGTTACGCCTGAGTTAAAATGCACAAATTACTTGCAATACATTTGTAAGATTTGTCTTTTATATTCTAATTTTTAAGGGAGAACAGGCAAAAGAAATATTGTCACCATTGGTCTCAAACGACAGTGACCTCCTAAAAGTGAGGCGTCCGTTTGGTTGTGCGATGCATAAAATTCACAAGCTTTTAGAATGGCCATTATTTAGGGATGTTAAATCCGATGCCTCAAGTAAAGATAAAGTCATCTATGTTTCTGTCCCTATCCATTTAAACCTCGTTTTACAGTGGCAGCCTTAATTTCGCTTACCTTCATCCTGGACGGCATCGTTTACAGGACCTACCTATTCTATTTATCATTAATTTGTTCGCGTCCTGAAAATGCATGACATATTTCCCACTGGATGTAAGGCATACAACTATCAGCATTCAATTCTAAACCCTAGGTTTACCCTAAATTACTTGTTGGAACTGTTTTACATTGTGCTGTGTCATAAAGGGGGATGGGTAATCGTAATTAGATATTAGTTATCGATTACTTTTTGCAATGTGATCATATGTAACCAGGCTATGACTTTCTTAACCATATTTGGTAATCTAAGTATTTCCTAAATTGACGTGAATCAATATTTTGTAATGATCAAAACAAACGTTTTGGAAACGAACTTTTGTTTGATCAATCCGATATATATTATTTTAGGGACAGAGGTAATCGTAATCAGTATTCAGTTGTCATCGATAACTCTTTGCAATGTGATCACATGTAACCATTCAATGTCTTTCTTAAACATATGTCTTAATCTAAGAGTATACCCTTAGTAGATGTGAATTTATGTTTTGCAATGATTAAAAACATGTCTTTGAAACGAACTTTTGTATGATAAATCAGATGACATATTTCAGGGACTATCTTGAATGCAACAGTGCAAAGTTTACTACGAAGTAAAGAAATGGCAATGCCAGGTGTTGTAAAATCTATCGAGGAAGTGGCAGATTCTGATGATGCTTACCATAGGGAGGAAATCAAAAACAAAGGTTCTGTATCTTTCAGTCTAGGGGCTGCAAAACGTATAGAGGAAATGCCTGATCGAAGTGGTGTTAAGTCTAATATCAGTACTCCAGGTCTTCACACGATAACGTCAAGGTTGAAAGCTTTCTTCAGTCTCCCAAGTCGAAAACAGAAAGAATTTAAAGATATGTGTTGTTAATATTATGTGTAAATATAAATCATGCCATATTGTGTAGACGTCTTGTCTTTCTTGTCAGTGGTGTGCTTAATTTTGTCCATGTCACATTTTATGTTAACCAATAACGTCGTTAAACAGTGAATAGCTGCTAAATTTCACTACAAGGTTCTATTCTTCAAACAAGAGGTTGGGAATGATTTTGATGGTTATGGCCAAAATTGTCTAAAAGGACCAAAAACTAGGATGTATATGCTGCTGGACAATTATTTGTGTATCTCTATGAAATTGTACCACAAGGTGTCACGACACAACCGAAAAGTTGTGATTTTTTTTTTGTGTTATTGTCCAAACTGTTTTGGAAGGAGGGGTCCAACAAAAAGTATTTTTTTATGTTTCAGGACTTGTGTATAAATGTATGGATATCTGTGAAATTGTACGACAATGTCCTATACATCAAAATGAGGGTTGGGCTTCCTTTTGGTTATTATGTCCAAATCTGTTTAAAAGGATAAAAAAAAAGGTGTCATACATTTTGGGGATTAAAGTCAAACTGTAAATGACGTAGCGACTAAAAAGACTAAGATTTCCATGTTTTCTGACAATAACTCTCTGTACTGAAAATGGAAAGTTTGGAATGATGTTAGGGGTTAAACCCTAAATATTTTCTAAAAGGGGTAAACGATACTTTTTTCTACTTTGTATAAATTGCTTTTTTTATAGAGCAATATCAATCGGGTTATAATTCAAAGACTTGAATTCTTCTTCTTCTTAAATATGCTGAATCTATCAATGTATTCATATTTTGGATTTTGAACTTTTTTTTCAAGCTGGTCCTCATTGAGGTCAAGAGTATCCAAAATGAGACTTTTTTTCGATATACAAAAATGTAATAACGGATTTTTGTATCTGCTGAATCTAAACATTTATTTCGATTTTATAGTTGAGGACCAGCTTTCAAATCGGCACAAATCGCGGTCTTAATTAACCATTTTTTTCAAATTCAACAAAAAATAATTAATATGTATTTATATTTTATATATTTTGCTATTATTTGTCTGTTTACAAAACTTGTTTGACACATTTTTAAATGTGCAATTATGTTTTTCAATATCTAGGAAATTTTAAAAATATACACGATTATCTTTAACCTTTCATTCAGCTCTAACATACACACAGCAACTTATATCTTTTATTTTCAGGTCAAAATGTTGCTCATCTTAAATCTTCAAAAGATGAAAGTGCTCTGATACATGGAGCTACTAGAGATGATAGTGCTGGGAGAGGTGGAGACTCGGAAGATATATTGACTGCCAATGACATGTCAGAGGATGAAATTATTAAACTAATCCGATCTGAATGTAATAAAGGCAATTACGAAATGATAATTGTCCCCATTGATTTATGGGACTTTGGCGGTCAAAAGATATATCACTTGACACACCAACTCTTTATATCTAGCAGAGGCACTTTTTTATTAATCTTCAATGGTAGTAAAGGTATCCATGACGACATTCCTGACTACATAGACTTACCTGGCTGTAATAAGCAACGGAATACTGCAGGTATGTTATCGTTTATTAATGGGTAAAACAATCTGTCTATTTCAATACAAAGATATATTTTATAGACTTTCGATATAGGTAAACTGTAGATTGTCTAAGCTCTCCTTGAGCACAAAAGGCCTCAACATAAAAAAACAATAGGCTCCTTAGTGAAGATGTATACAGCAACAGAGTCAACAATACAACATCTGGTATTGTTCGTAACATCTAGATGAACTGACTATTAATTGTTTTAAATCGAAGTTTGTTTTATCCAGTATAAATAATGAAGAATTTCATTTTCCTTTCTTCAAATTTGAACACAAAAAGCGGAAGACCAATTTGTGAATGCTAATATGTATAAAAATGAGTATGCTTAAACCCTACATTCTTTTGTTGCGTAACTCAGTTTATGATTCATACAAATAACAAAGTATTGTTAAACTGTAATTCTTTTGAAAAGAGAAGTAACATAACAAAAATAAGAATTAGCGATCATAATTTAATGATAGAAAAGGGAAGACATTTAAAAATACCTAGAGAAAAAAGACTATGCACATGCTGTAATACAATGGAGGATGAAGCCCATTTCATTTTATACTGCAAAAAAAAATGCTAAACTAAGAGATAACTTTATAGGAAATGTAATTAAACATATGCCAGATTTTATGTCCTGGCAAGAAAATGAAAAAAATAAATATCTTCTTTGTCCATCAACCTCAAAAGAAGTGGAAAGTTTAGGGTCCTATTTTAAACAGGCATTAGAACTGAGGACAGGGGACTCTTCATTTATTTATAAAATATATTTATATATCATATAGATAAATTAGTTAGCTTTTTTGCTTTTTTTGTTTTCATGGTTTTGTTTATTAAATGTATTTTGTGTATGATTATATTATTTGTCACAAACTTATTGTTCAGAGTTTATATGACAATAAATATATGAATTGAATTAGAGTTAAAAGCTATGTCTGCGAGAATACAAAATATGTTCACCTCAAAGGAAAGATTAGAATAAGCTAACAACAGAAATGATAGAAAAGTTGTTTTTGTTTTAATTCAATAATGCTGCTAACAATTGAAAAGATATCTTCAATTGATATAATTAGATAGCGGTTGTGAGAATCAATTATTTTCAGTTCTTTATAAATACCTATTGTTCAGTAATTATTGGCAGGCAATTTTATACTTTCAAACATATCAACATGTATGCGATTTTGTTGTAGCCTATCTTGTCCATTGGGTTAATTCAGTCCTAACATATTGTAAGACTTCGGCTGAAAATGGAGGATACCCAAAAATCAAGTTTGTTGCAACACACAAAGATCAAGTAAAAGTAAGTACTCACATACATTCAAGAACTGTGTAACTCTAATACTTTGCCATGTCTGACAGAGTTACAATTCACTTTTGGGTTAACAACTCATCTGTCCGTTTTTATTCCTATGTCCATGACTCTTCAAAAAAGAATGAAATAAGTTGAATTTATGAACATGCCATAATGAAATTGTTAGCGGTATTCTGATCAGCTGTCAGATTTTAGCCTAGATTATGGGATTTTCAGTCAGAGTGTTTGAAGTTTTTTTCCCAAATTTTCCGCCTTAGAAATGAGTAATTGATTTTCAAAATAAAATTACAAATGATGAAACAGATGTGTAGATCCTTGAAAACATCTAAAATGTATTGTAGCTATGTACCTTCCATGTAGGGTTTTAAAAAATATATAATCGTTCTAGACTAAATCATTCGTCGTAAAGATTTTAAAAGTTGTTGAAAGTACAGATCTCTGAAACTTCAAAAAAACATTAGCCTGGACGTTTTGAGGGACATTCTGTTTTTTAAAAAAAAGTGCATCTGAGATTTGATCCATCATAAATCATGGCCGCTGTGGCTTGACTTATTAAATGTAGTTTGAAGACATTTTTGGGCTTATCTCCATAAAATAGTTAAAGTCCATGTGACAGTATATGGTCAACTGTTATCCCTGTAGCCTCGATCACACCTTACCGTATAGCACGAACGGACGCCTAACGGATGAAAATAAAAGTTGTCCGTTGACAAAATTGTTATCCGTTGGGAGTCCGTTGATGTACTGACCGAAAAAAACGGACGTGTAACGGATGCATAACGGACATACACCGGATATGCAACGTACGAGAAACGGAAACGTACCGGACAGAACGGATGTCGAACGTACATCCAACGGACGAGTACCGCATATAACGGACACCTAACGGAAACGTACCAGATAAAACGGATGAACAAGATATACGGAAAAATTAAAGGCGACAATAATAATACATTTAAATCGCATAAATATTCAAAATGTGTCTGTGTAACTGGTTTTGGTTTGTTCTTCAAAATTCCGCCAAAGGGCAGTGTTTAGCCTGAATAAGAACTGCTTGATTGTGAAGACGTGCCTATACTCTAAGATTGATTATGAATAATAAAAATTCATGAACCTTAAGAAATCTGACATACCAAAAATTGGCATTTCTGACGCAAAATTTTCAATTGGCATTTATCCGTTTCAGATCCGTTCATTATCCGTTTTATCCGTTATACGTCCGGTAGAAGTCCGTTTCTCATCCGTTCAACATCCGTTTTATCCGTTAAACGTCCAGTAGAAGTCCGTTGGTGAATTTATCTTCCAGACCTCCAACGGATGTATAATGGACACGTAACGGATACAAAACGAAACGAAACGGACGAGTACCGTACAAAACGGATGCCTAACAGACGTTCAACGGACATTTTATCCGTTGGACGTCCGTTCAAAGTTTTGAACATGCTCAAAATTTTCCACAGGACAGAACAGACGTCGACGAATAAAACGTACGCTTAACGAACATGCAACGGATATGAACGGACGTCTAACGGATAAGAACGGACGTCTAACGGACATGAACGGATTGAAAACAAGTTATCCGTTAGACGTCCGTTCGAGCTATCCGGTAAGGTGTGATCGAGGCTTTAGGAATTCATTTTTGGAACTCTTGCAATTACAATTTCATTTTAAACAAATGTCATAGAATAGTTTTAGTGAGAGGAAAAAAGTTTTGACTATCCTGTTCACACAATAAATCATTACTATCGCTTGATTCACTGAATTGTATATATACATTTTTCATTTGTGTATATTTTAGGGTGATATTGAGGAACAGAGACGAATCTTAGTAACCTCAATTGAAAAACTCTTTGAAAATCATGGAGGAAAACAACATCTTCAATATCAACCACTTATTTTTGTGGATGCAAGAAACAAAGAGGACGAAGAATTAGACACATTGAAGAAGCAGTTGGTGGAAGTTGCATTAGACCATCCTAGTTGCGGAGAATTAATGCCAACCAAGTTTGTACCCCTTGAACTTCAATTAGCCAAAAAAGTAGAGGAAAAAAAGAAAGTCCTATCCATTGGTGAACTGATGGACCTAAACCAGCAGAATGAAAAACATGCATTAACCCCTGATCAGCTACAAAAGTTTCTGAAGGTTAACCATGCCCTTGGAAAACTGATCTACTTCGATGAAGCTTGCTTGAGAGATAACGTTATCATAGATCCAGTGTTTTTGGTAGACGTGCTACGTTCCATCGTTACTGATGAACAATTTTGGCCAGAACATCTCACTGAGGTACTTGGAGAACTCAAAGAAAGTGGAAAATTGCGGGAAAAGGATTTATACGAAATATGGAAACAAGACTGTTTCAAGGAGATCTCAGAGCATACAGAATATATGGTAGAAATGTTAGTACATTTGGACATAATTTGTCGACAAAAAGTCGATGAATATGAATCAGAATTGTTTCTAGTTCCATGCATGATTAGAACCAAAAGAGAAGACAACTCACACATAGATTTTGACAGAAGCATACATCTGGCTTATAGGTTTAAAGAGGAAGTTGTGCCACCTGCTATCCTTTACCGGTTCATTGCGACTTTCATATCAATGTGGAAGCTTCGAATCAGCACTAAATCCAGTCGTCTGATGATCTTTACAGACAGTGCTGATGTTACAATTGATAATGAACACGATATGAGAATTGACATTCAGGGAAACAGAATCATAGTTTCTCTTTCTCACAAAGAAAGCCAAATTTCCATTGTACCAACAATAGCATCAACAGCTCAGGAATGCCTCACAAATGCCATTACAAACATTTCCAATTTCTATTTCTCAGTTTCAGATGATTCTAATTGTACTAGAGATTTGCCTTTTACCATTCAAATTGGTATAGTTTGTGGGTCAGATCTTTGCTTTTTTGACCACATGTTGAGATCTAAGGAGGAATGGACATGCCCCGATCACAATATTATACATAAGACTAATATTGTGTCCAGGTGGTTTGCAGACAAGGTATCTGTCTTTTAAAGAATGTTTATAACGTTATGCTTTTGAATGAAGAGTCAATTCACTGTTGAAAGTTTGATCGGTCATTTTGACCTTAAAATCATAAAAAAAAAAGTGACAGCAATTATTCAGATGTGTTTAGTGTTTCGGTAAATTTTCCGATTAATCCTTGCAGTATATTCAGTACTGATGAGATAATTCCATTGAAGTTAATCTATACAGTACCGTTTAGTAGCGTTTCATACAATTCAGAATGATGTTGATGTGTACAGGAAGATAAAAACTTCTTAACAATCTGAACATAGACTAAACAGAACTTAACTAATTACAAGTCAATCGTCTGAACATAACTGAATTTATCGTTGTTTATAAGTACATGAAGTATAAACATTGACTGGATTATACAAATGAGTTGTTAAAGAAAAAAACAAAACTCTTTCTTAATTTCATGCGTCCAAAGTACTTTTCTTATTTGATCTTTATCAAGAGCGCTCAATGTTAAAAGTTTGAAAGTCGAGAATGTATAAGAACCGGGACAGTTTTGAAAAAAATGCAAGAAAGGGCTTAATCACCATTTAGGTTCTATGCATACAAAATCAAATATAAACAAGAAAAAAAATTCAAAATGCAAATCTAAGAACACTCATCGTTACTAGTTGGTATAAATACAAAAGCCACTGAAACATCAATACGTGCAGTTCCATCATATCAGTGTTAAGACATCATAAGTTCATAAAAAATACAACTTCAGTTTATCTTATCTTACAGTCACATACGGAGGGTGACAGATGTCTAGAAGATTGTCCAGGTAAAAATATCTTAATCTTACCAACATTATATTGTAAAGGTGTGTGTGTGTTCATTGATATGGGGACGAAGTCCCCAATAACAGTAGAAAATTCAATAAAAAAAAGGGGAAAATTTTGCCGATATTTTCATTGTCACTAATGAACTCAAAATCATTCAATCTTTTTTTGTCTCGTTTTTGAATTTCCGCATCTGCGCAGAAATCTACTTCCGTTTCCGGTCTTGTTTGCGTGAGACTTTGAATAAAATGTATATATATCAGTCTAAGAAAGGAACTCAATACTAATTCATTTTTAAAAATTGTTTGTTATAAAAAAAAAGTTACTTGATGACAGCGTTTCTTCATTTACATTGAATATGACGTCATAACTTAAATAACGTCACAACTAAAATCCCTAACAACAGAACCAAAATCGGAAACGTTACGTTCTTTGTTTACATTGAATATGACGTCATAACGTCACAACTAAATCCCTAACAACAGAACCGAAATCGGAAACGTTACGGTAATTCCGTTTCTCTTTTTAACATGTTTGATGTATAAAAAAAATCATACAGACTTCGTCCCCATTCACAGGTTATGCCTGCCTCATATCAAACATAAAAGAAAATTTTGAAGAGAGACCAATGAGGAAAAAATTTTAATATGAAAAAAGGCAAATCAGATATGTTGTATATAAACAAATAAACACATACCTTTTGATAAGGTCGAAGTCCAATCAGATGTTTCATGTACATAAGCGAAACAATAACGTATCAATACATGCCTATCTATAGGTGTAATACCACCAAACCATAGTACGTAATATCCGGTTGCATAAGAAAAAGGGTTGAGAAAAATAGTCCCTTTATTTTGACAGTTGTAGGCAATTAATCCCACATCATTGCATACAATATTTCTGGGTCATAAACATATATCTTGGGTATTTCATGGAACTATCAGTTTTTATTTGGGGTTTCTATTTTTTTTTTAATGGAAACCTGAGGTTACATGGTTACTAGAGCTTGTACATATGTATAAAAGAGGTGAACATTTGATTGATTAACTTCCATTGGTGGTTATTTTTTTATATGCAATCAAATTTTATGTGAAATTGTGTCTATAGTACTGGACAGGATAAAACTTTACTCAAGTCAAGTATTTCTTAATTTGAAACAAAGAAAATTTCTGTACATTTCTTGGGAAAATGCAAATTTATCAAAAACTAATAGGGGACAATCAATGGTGGTATTACACCTATAAGGTTAAATACAAATCTTATTTTGGATGTACATTATAATATATGATAGTGATCAATCAACACACACCAATCAATAGGGTTAAATGCAAATCAGATATTAAAATCCCGCTGCAAATGTTTGCACCTCTCCTAAGTCAAGAATCTGATTATAGTAGTTGTCGTTTGTTTATGTAATTTATACGTGTTTCTCGTTTCTCGTTTTTTATATAGATTAGACCGTTGATTTTACACTAGTAATTTTGGGGCCCTTCATAGCTTATTGTTTGGTGCTGAAGACCGTACATTGACCTTTACTGGTTTACTTTTATAAATTGTTATCTGGATGTAGAGATGTCTCATTGTCACTCACACCACATCTTCCATGCATGCCAATTGATTGATGTTCATAAATGACATTTATCTATTCACGCATGACAATTGATTGATGTACATAAATGACATTTATCTATCCACGCATGCCAATTGATTGATGTACATAAATGACATTTATATTTCCCCGCATGCCAATTGATTGATGTACACAAATGACATTTAACTATTCACGCATGCCAATTGATTGAAGTCCATAAATGAAATTTATCTATCCACGCATGCCAATTGACTGATGTATATAAATGACATTTTTCTATCCACGCATGCCAATTGATTGATTTACATAAATGACATTTAGTAATCTATCCACGCATGTCAATCCATTGACAATTACACCATGTACATATTGAATACATATAAATGACATTTATGTATCTACGCATGCCAATTGATTGATGTACATAAATGACATTAAAATATCAACACATGCCAACCTATAAAATCAAAACAAATCATTCATTAGATTAACATAATTGAACTAGTAACCTATCAAATGACAAATTGCTAAGTGTATTTTTGAAATACTTAGTATTGACCATTGTATATCCTCTGTTTTTTCGTATCATTGGATGCTGTCTCCTTTATCACATAAGCAACACGACGGGTGCCGCATGTGGAGCAGGATCTGCTTACCCTTCCAGAGCACCTGAGATCACCCCTAGTTTTTGGTGGGGTTCGTGTTGTTTATTCTTTAGTTTTCTATGTTGTGTCATGTGTACTATTGTTTTTCTGTTTGTCTTTTTCATTTTTAGCCATGGCGTTGTCTGTTTGTTTTAGATTTATGAGTTTGACTGTCCCTTTGGTATCTTTCGTCCTTCTTTTATCGCTGCTCAGTATTATTTTTGAGCTATACATTACAGTTAAACTTGAAAGTCCATGATTTCTTATCTACTGTTATAACTTAAGCAGACATTAAAAAAATGGTATGAACTTGTGAATTAAGTTTCAATATATTACAGGTCTAGATATGGCATGGTTAGACAGCAATCCAGATGATAGACACTTGGGACGCTTAGCAGCTGAAATGACAATGGAAGAAATACGAAAAATATATATGCACCTAAAGGAAAAGAAACCGGCTAGGTCATGGGAAATTATTAACGAGTCAAAACACAAAGAGTCTTTTGATATCAAAATCAAAGCTTTACATGATTGGAAGAAGAACACACTGTATGCTTCATTCAAGCAGATTCAGCAAAGTATGAAAGAGGAAGATATCGACATCCACATACTATGTCAGGTACACATGTAATGATAAAAATGTAATACTAGAGATTTCCAATAAAATGACATACGTACCTAACTTAACCTACTAACGTAACGGGACCGGTTATTGCTAACCTATTAATTTTGTTAAATGCGTCAGTCAAGTTTTACATAAGTATTTATAAACTATAATACCCATTCATAATAACTTTTATCAATATCAAGTATTTACAAGATGATGAAAAACGAAAGAAATCATGATTTTTATATATCACGTGATTATTGAGATTCCCGCCTAAACTTCACTGTCATACGACCACGTATATATACGTATCTATACCTATCATACGATTTATTTGAGTTGCCTTTCATGGTATGACAATGAGTTTGTTTTTCCGAAATACTTTGCAAAATTTAATGAACGTTTTATTATTTGATATTTTTATTGCTTTTGTTTGTCGTTATCAGATGGTGTCCGTTCTTCTTTTTCTTTTTTATTTTCTTAATGTTTTATAATATTTAAATTCCGGGAGTATTATTATTAGATAGACTATTTTAGCAATTTCAGAAAAATTTAACTCGAAGTGCTAATCAGAATGTGTCTCTGTTAAAGTTGATAACTGGGATTGCATCATAGTTTTTAAAGCATCGTTTCAAATGTTCTGTTCTCCTGCAGTTAATCTCCTTTATTTACAATCTCCGAAATTTATTTTCTTTCAACAGGCAAAACGAAGTACGATACGACAACGGGATGTGTATATTTAAAAAAAAATGATACATGTCTTTTACTTCTTTAAAGTTTGAGTTTTATGAGTTGACAAACACCTTTCTTTCAAATGAAAGTCAACGAACATTAAAATAAAAGAATATTGTAATAATTGATAATAATATATGTAAATAAATCTGTACACCAATTCGTTAAATAGATTGTAATTTTGGAAGGTGTACTTGATTATCAACTGATGACTAATCTGCGTATAAACATTGACCACTGTGGATAGAAAACTATCAGTTTAAAGTACATAGTAATTGGCTAAACATATTCTGTGCTCAAATGTCTCTGATTAAAAGTGGATGAGAAATCTAATTTACATACTTGTTACATTTTTAAGACAACTATAACATGTATAATATATATGTATAATGCCACTTCAGCCTTTACGGGAATTTTCTTTTACTCTTACTTATCCAATAAGAAGTGGATTCTAAAACTATCACATCTATTGATTGAGTCAGCGAACATTTTCCTTTCATTTTTTGTCTCGCTTTGGAGGTATATATATTTTAAAGTGAAAAGTCTGCGACAGATCCATTGACTGGATCACCAGTGTTGAAGGTGATACATGACTGGAAAAAAAACATTTTACATTCATAGTTATATCCTAATAAATGGGATTGACTGTTAGCAGGCTAGCCTCAATAAGGGTTCAATTATTTTCACCCCTGGTCGAATGACTTTAAGACTTTTTCGGCTTCTCCAGCAAGCATGATGCATTCACGAGTAATATCAGGTTATGGTTTACTCGTAAACAGACAAATGTGTGTATAGCGGTTACGCTCTCTTGTTACCTTTCATATAAAATTGCGACTCTAAGTTTTGGTCATGTACAAAAAGGTATATGCATTTGTCATCATCATTTCATCATCCTTAATTTAAATGTAATATTTGTCGCTTGATATAAGACATACATCAGTATTATCATCATCATAGGTACTATACCAAGAGGTTAAATCTCTGTCGTAAGTACATGTATTGAATATAGCTTAAGGCTTCTTCGTCGTTAGTATTATAACTTGAGGCTTAATTCTATCTGATATTTTGGCCTATTTATGTACGCATGCATCTCTATGCTACATAAAGTACAATGTAGTTTTTATAAAAGTCCAACTTAAAGCCCAAAGAGATACACAGAAGTATGTTTATTAAATGATCATGCCACAATTAAAACAGTAAGAAAGGGATTGATTGTGAAACTGAAACGAAGCATAAAAACAGCAATTTCTAGTATTTCAAAATAAACTCTATGTACCGATCTGATAGTATCCACAGCTGCTGAACACTATCTTAAAAACAACTACAACTAATAAATAGTTAATAATATTGACAGTATGTCGTATGGTTACACCACTGTCCTAGTATGGATGTGTCTGTCCCAAGTCACGAGCCTGTAATTCTAGCAGTGCTTATCGTTTGTTGTTGTGTTTGCGTTAATATTTTTTAACATAAATTTGGTCGTTAGTTTTCTCGTTTTATATTTGTCATTTTGTGGCCATTTAAAGCTGACTATGCTGTATGGGCTTTGCTAATTGTTGAAAACAGTACAGTGGCCTATAGTTAATTAACATTTCTGTGTCATTAAGTCTCTTGTTGTCTCATTGGCAATCACACTACACCTTTTTTGTACATTTCACAAATTAAGTATAAAAATGTATACACAGTTTAAAAACAAAACCTTTTGTCATGTAAAAAGAACGGAGTGTATGTAGGACCATTAGTGGTCATGACTGTATAGCAGATTATATGAATTTTCTATAAAATGTAAAGATACTTTATCGGCAAATAATTCATGATGATTTGTTTTTTGGAATTAAAATAAATAGTGAACTTCTTAATCAAGGAAAAAATCCAATCAGTATGTATTCTTAAACATGCGAGATGTTTAATATTCATACATTGTTGTTTTTAAAGTATTAATCAAAGTCAAACGACAACTCTTTCATTCTTTTTTCGTGCAATACAATTTGTGATCATGCCGGATCCAAGATATTTGAAAGACGGTGTAATTCCCGATAATTGAATTTATACAAACGAGCGGAACGATGCGAAAAAAAATTGGACGATTATAAGCTAAAGATTTGTATAGATAATGTGGAACATATGAGATTTTCAAAATTATCTAGCGATCGAAAAAGAGGGGGTACGCCCTCTACCCCTGTATCCTCGAATTCACGTTTACGTATATATGGACAAAAACCTCGTCCCATACAATTAAATTATAGAAATTTTATTTTTTCTAAAAAGTCGAGTACACCTTTTACATTCGGGTGTGTTGGAACCCACTTTAAACGCTTATACTTTTCAAAACAAACAAAAAAGACAACCTTCTCGCTTCGGAATTTATTATTTTAATATTTTCATGCTAGATTTTGTCTAGGTAGTTTTTAAAATTCATAATTTGAGAAGAACTAAAGTATGGGTCGAGTGAAATGACAAGAAATGATGGGTGTATGCGATTACATGTTGCTAACTTACTTATTCCATTATAAATATTTGTCAATCAAATCAATCAAAATTTGATGGCAAAATATTCAAATATTAAACAAAATAGTTGGGGTTGATTTTTATATAAACTATATTCCAGAAAAAAAATTCGTGTTGAAAGAGCAAAACATGCATGCAGTGTATTCTCCCCTCCGTCATGCTTCAATGCAATAGGACGAAATACGTTGAGTTAGGTCGGTTATGCCAAGTAAAGTCATTTTATTGGAAATCTCTACTACACCTTTAGTGCCCAATAACCATTTTGACAGCTTTCACAGATGATTGAAATGGTTTATCTAAATTATGAATGACAAGTAATGAGATTAAAACATTTGAATATTTTCATTTAAAAGCAAAAATTATCTGCAAATTTTTACAATTAACAAATTGTAAAATATAAATTCCATTATTGTTTTTTTTCTGCCATTAAAACATTAATTGCTTCATTATTTCATTATTTTGTCAAAAAAACAAAACATCGAAAAGGTGAAAATATGGTATTAAACAATTAGTGTCCAAATCATTTATATGAGGGATAATACAGTAAAAAAACTTGTTTTCTTTCAAAAATGTGTTTATAAAATAATTTAATGCATACATGTATAACTTCAGATTTCAAGAGAAGTTCAAAAAGATTTGGGTAAGTGATAATTTGAAATAGCTTAAACTGAAAATTGCACTTTTGTAAGCATTTGTTTCTGAATAAAGCCTTTTTAGGAATGATCAATCGTTAAACAGTACTTGATTGCAAGATAAGCTGTTTCACAAAAAAAAAGGGACGAAAGATACCAGAGGGACAGTCAAACTCATAGATCGAAAAATAAACTGACAACGCCATGAATAAAAATAAAAAGACAAACAGACAAATAATAGTACAAAAGAAACAACCTAGAAAACTAAAGACTGAGCAACACTACGCCGCCAAAAACTCGGGGTGATCTCAGGTGCTCCGGAAGGGTAAGCAGATCTTGCTCCAAAGATTAAATTTGCGATTGAAATAATAAATACTTCTGTTCATACACACATTTTAGACCAACCAAGGGAGAAGTTGTTTATAAGACCATCCGGTTCAAATCTACAGCAACTGTCTGATCATATTGGTTATCAAACATATCAGCTTGGAATAGAACTTGGGCTAACAGTTGTTGAGATGCAACAGATTGAAAGAAACCATGTTACAAATCTTCGTAGCCAAACAGAGGAGGTCCTGAACAAATGGAGGAGACTTCCAGAAGCTACATATGAAGTTTTACTCAAAGCTCTTTATCGCCTTGAATTATCTAGTGTTTTACCATACATAACATATAAGGAAGGATTAGCGGAACAAGCGGAAGGAACGTACAGTCTAAATATTAATAAGTTAGTCTGATATCACTTGTTTACATGAACAATATACTATTATTACATTTAAGAATCAGCTGTCTGTTCACGTAAACTTACATTCCTTCCAACAGAGTACCACTAAAAATCTACTGTCACGTGAGATACTGGTCACAATCGTATTAGCAGTCTCTAGTATTTCGTTACCGCCATTATTTATAACAAATCTTTCTTAAATTCACCCATTAGTGTTATAGCAAACTGTGTTACCCTCTTTGAATAAGGAATTCTCATCATAATTATTATTATTCTTATTATTATTAATGATGAATTTGGAAATTATGATGAAACGAAGGTTCCAACAACAGAAAGAAAATTTGATGTTTTATAAACCTACAGTTAGGTGCAGACCAAGCATAGCATGGAAATGACTGGAACGGCGATAATTCACATGCACTTTGTCTAAACGCTTCTGCTTTAAGTGAAAACAGCACGTGGTTGTTTAAATTTTGTTGTAAGTATACGCATGTTTCAGTGGTTGTCTGAATAATTATATCAGACAAAGATGGAAAAATACAAAATTAAAAATTATTTTAATTATAGTAGTTATAACATTCTAATCAAATATAATTGATATTTCCCAAATACAGACAGAATCATACAGGATATAGAAATCAGACAGATTTTAGATTATATGATGACACATTTAGTGATATCATCTGACGACAGACGCAGCATTGAACAACATGTTAGACAAGACGATCAGAATAAGGCTTTGCTTGAAGTAGTGAATAAAAGGGGGAAGTCCACTTATAATGTGTTTGTTGATGCACTACTGACAGGTGGATACACTGATTTAGCAAATGAATTGAAACGCGATTCACAGACAGAAGGCTCAAATGAAGCATTAGAACCACAATATAAAGGTATGAGCTGTCTGTTATATGAAAATACACAAATAATAGCATTTGTATTACATTGATGGTCTTGATACATTTCAAGTTAAAAAAAAAGATATAATATTTGTTTGTAAAAGTGAAAGTACCGAAGGTACAATCAATCAAGAAGCTGATGGTAGACTGGAGATAATCCATGGGGCAAAAAGAAAAAATGCAACATTATTTTTTAAACATAACATAAGAAAAAAAACAATGAATAAACCCCCAAAAAATGGGGAAAAGGTAGTCTCATAAAGGCTTATATATTGTGTATGTATTATATATAAAGGTCTCATAATTGTGGCACCGTTGTTAATATTAAGGGTTTTGTATTCTTGGTCTTTTGTTTTTGTCTGTCGTTGATATAATTACAATGTAAACCTGGATGACCTGTGTTTTGTATTAACCATCATTCACTTAAATGATTTTTTTTAAAACAGTATTTGTTTCTACATTTTCGGTTAATGTTGGTCGTATTTTTATGCTAAGATATCCCTCAAAAGTTTCTCCTCGGATTTTCCTAAATAATTTACTACTTCTGTGGTATGATGGTCATGACATTCCGTGAAACTTTCGTTGTTTATTTTTACTATACATGTATCTAAAGTGATAATACAAAATTCTTAACAATAAATTGTAGGATTGTCCGAGTGGACTGTTCCAGTGTATAGAGTTCGTCTGCAGAAGAATTACTCAAATATCATTAACTGTATAGATCATGAAAACATAGTAGATCATTTAATATCACGTGATATTTTGACAATATCTGACAGACAATTGATAAATGCTTGTCCAGCACAAATACAAAAGAATAGAAAGCTAATGGATATCCTTTTACATGGGAGTGAAAGGGGATTTATTGAATTTCTAAAAGCTATACGAGAAGACTCTACTACTACTGAACTGGCAGCTGAAATAGAAAGCACATTGGTTACAAGCAGAGATATATCAACCATTTATGGTTGCTACAAATAAACTGGAAGTAGGTCATACGTATATTTATCCTGTATCTTAAAATCTGAAGATCTTCTACGTATACTAAGATATTATAAATAACATGAGTATCAAATAATTTGCAAAACAGAAATAACTAGTGGTTTTGATATTTGGAGCTTAATATTTTTGGTGAAGATATATATTTTTAATTCTACTATAAATTATGAACATTTTATAAGGGATTTTCATGGTTTTTTTCTCAATTTATCTGATAAAATAGTGTCTATTTATTTCAGAGACAACATAAAATTCCTGAAATGGAATTCAAGAAATCTCGCTAATATTAAACGTGTGATCTCGTTTTCAATATCAACAGGTTTCCCGTAACATCCCGTGCTATGAAACAACATAAAAAAGAAGAAAATGATTGGAAGAAGATGAAAAGAACAAGCAACTGAAGTTATTCTTACTTGAGTTTATGTTAATTTATATAAAACAACTTAATATCTTATGTTTCTTCCGAGACTATATGTTTAAGCTTTTTAACTGATAAATATATGTAAATATTTGTCTATATTTTAATCTAGTTGTTGTGTTCAGTTATTAGAGTAACAAATTATTACTGTCTGATTTGAATTGTATTTATCTTAATTATATTATATGTTGACTGTCCCTTTGGTATCTTTCGTCCCTCTTTTATCATTTAATTTTTTTTCATAGATAATTTGATACTTTGATATTTGATACTAAGTTAGTAAGTTATTCAGTATCTAATTAACGGTTTGTGAAATGTTGTAATTTTTCTAAGTTGAGATATGTAAAATAGCATTATGATAATATATTCAAGCAGTATTCTGCAGATTTAATGGAAAACGTTAGCAGTATGCATGACAGCTAAAAGCAACAACACGTGTACTGGCCTATCCTTAGGTCTTTCCACCTTTCCGTGGAGTTTTTAATTATATATTGTTTTACATTTGTTAAACATTTTTCTATATTGCTTCAGGATAGTTGCCATGTTTGAATGAATATGCATGCTACCTAAAGAAACAACAAATTTATTTGACTAAATAATTTTTATATTGACTACAGGGTTTGTTACATGACCTGTGTTAATGAATACGTATGACATCATGAAGAAACAACAAATTCATTTGACTTAATTTGTATATCCATTACAGTGTCTGTTGCCTGCGCGGTGTGGATGTATTTGTATAATACCTAATGAAACAACAAATTCATTTGACTTAAGTTTGTATATTGATTGCGGGGTTCTTGCCTGTGGTATGTGGATGTATTTGTCAGGTACCTAAGGAAACAACAAATCATTTGACTTAATTTGTATATCCATTACATGGTCTTTTACCTGCGCTGTGTGGATGCATATGTAAGATACCTAAAGAAACAACAAATCCAATCGACTTAATTCTTATCTTGATTTCATTGTTTGTTACCTGCGCTGTGTCGATGCACATGCATGATACCTAAATGAACAACAAATTCGTTTGACTTAAATTTTATATTTATTGCAGGACCTCTTGCCTGTCCATTGTGGATGTTTAATTATAATACTTAAAGAAATATCAAATTTGTTTGACTTATTATTGATAACAGGGTGTTGTGTCTACATTGTGTGATACCTAAAGAAACAACATATTCATTGGACTAACATGTTATATTGATTGCAGGGTTGTTGCCTGTGCTATGTGACTGTATATGTATGATACTTAAAGAAATATCAAATTCATTTGACTTATACTTTATAACAGGGTTTTTCGTCTACGTTTTTAGGTTGCATATGTATCATGTGTATGATACCTAGGAAATATCAAATTTATTTGACTCCAGTCAGGGTGTGTTGTCTGTACTGTGTGGATGCAATCTCTGTTCATACGTTGTATGCCTTTGTATATGACAATGATAGATGTTCTTGATGTGGTAGAAATGTCCATCATTTACTATTTTACCGTTAAAAGAGGGACGAAAGATACCAATAGGACAGTCAAACTCATAAATCTAAAACAAACTGACAACGCCATGGCTAAAAATGAAAAAGACAAAGAAACAACAGCACACACGACACAACATAGAAAACTAAAGAATAAACAACACGAACCCCACCAAAAAACTAGGGGTGATCTCAGGTGCTCCGGAAGGGTAAGCAGATCCTGCTCAACATGCCGCACCCGTCGTGTTGCTTATGTGATAACAAATCCGGTAAATAGTCTAATTCGGTAGGTCACATTCAGGAAAGGGAAGAGGATTGTAGTTACGACGTAAGGAACATATCCTATATCATTTGTGATACGGTTATTCCATAACGGTCAACCAACTCGTGATGGCGTCCGTAAAATTTACGAAGGGATGATTTCAACTTCACCATTTGGAACTCTTGGTTTAATAGCTTCCTTGTGAGCAGCAACCCTCTATCAAGAAAATCATGATAGGAAATGCAAGCACGGGAATATCGTATCAATTGGGAGATATATACCCCGTATGCAGGTGCTGCTGGAATGTTGCTACTTAGAAATGGAAAGTTCACAATTGGAAAGCTGAAATCATCTCTTTTGTCGTAAAGTTTTGTTTTCAACCGACCCTCATTGTCAATTTCTAGATGTAAGTCAAGATATGAGGCCGACTTAACTGTATCTGTAGTATCCTTTATCTCTAGCTTGATTAGATAGATGCGTTCCACATAGTCACCAAATGTTGAATTATTTAGTGAAAGAACATCATCTATATAGCAAAAAGTAGAGTTAAAGGATAGTGCTAACTTCTTATCTTTCTTCCTAAGAAGTTCCTGCATGAAGTCAGCCTCATAATAATAGAGAAACAAGTCGGCAAGTAGAGGGGCACAGTTTGTTCCCATTGAAATGCCGACAGTCTGTTGAAAAACAAATACGTTGTCAATCAAGAAATCAAGCATCTTGATGATATTAGTTTCAGAGAATTTCTTGTTCGAATCAGAGTGATCCTTTACAAAGTAGGATTTATCCCTCCCTAAGACAAGATACTTGTATCTACGTTGGCCATTCTTTTTTACGAAGCAAAGCAATACCAACTCTTTCAATTTGTCTTTTAGTTTGGAATGTGGAATACTAGTGTACAGAGTAGAAAAGTCAAATGTTTTAATACTGTTACAAGATGAAAGAGGGTTAGATTGTATGTACTCTAAAAGATCTTTGGAATTTTTAAGTATCCACATCTGATTCTGACATCCCCTCTAGAATAGGCAGTTTCACAATAACTTTGAAGCCCGTCTTTGATTGCTGATAAAATAGAGGTTAATAATTTAGAAAGAGGTTTCGTGGAGCACTTGGAAGACCCAGCAATATACCGTTGTTTGTAAGGACACTTTTGTAGTTTAGGTATCCAATACAGTGATGGCAGATCCAGTTCTTCATCTTTGGTTGAAATTCCAAAGGAACACAGAACAGACCTATGATTATCCAGGATTTCCTCTTTGGTAAGTGTCGTGAGGGTATATGTTGAGTTTCCAAGTGAATTGTCAATACCTAATTCGTTTATCAAGCAGTTAATGTAATGAGTTTTACATACAAAAACGATGTTGTTTGGGGCTTTATCTGCACGGACAACAACATATTTGTCATGGAGGTAGGATAGGTGTTTTGCAACATTAGGGTCTTTAAAGATTGACGTAGCATGGGCATTGATAGACCCATTCAGTTTCTTAATTCTGATTTGTATCACCGACCTCACTGCCTTAATCCATTCGGAAAGAGTGTCTACATCTTCCTTCTCGCGCTTAGCCCATTGCCTGGCATAATCCTCAACTGAATCCATCAAAATTTTAAAGTTGAATTTCCAATTGATGGATTTAGGCTCACGATATTTCGGACCTTTCGATAACACATTTCGTAGAGAAGTGTTATTAACAATGTTGAGGTCACCGGTAATAACGTGGCCAGCTGGATTATATGTGAATTGGGAACTAGCACAAGTGCAATCGGGAGGTTAACATGTTAAATACTGTCACATTCTGTATAATTATGTCTCTAGCAAGTCAGAAGACTCTAAATCAGTGGTTGTCAATTTTGCTGTATAACATTTTTTTCCGTTATGTACATACATCTTTCCGGTGGTTTTTTAGTTAAGTAAGAATTATTTAGATTTATGATGGAAGCCTTGTTTATTTTACTTATTGTTGAAGGATGTAAGTTGTTATATACATTGTACTTTTTACGTCATTTGGTTTGTGTTGCAGAGCTGTCTTATTGATATTCTTACCATATTTTCTTACTTTTATATTAAAATTCAATAAATTAATAAAAGAAACAAAAGTTTATAATGCATGTACAGTACTTGCAACCTTAGGCGTTACTATTTCAGCGATCAATCAGCGGTCATCGATCAGTCACCGATCAGTCAAGTTCGCGCCAAACTCACGTCAGCAATCCGTCAGACTTATAGTAAAAGTAATTGACTGATCGGACTGATCGGACGGATAGTACCGATCGACCTTGATGACGGATTGAACTTCAATTAGTCACATGATAAACTAATACAAATTACGGAATCTTAGTTTCGTTTAATTTAATTAAAATTGCAACTCGTGAAAATTGAACGTTCAATGATACATTTTTGTTTATTAATTATTAAGCAAAGTTTTATGAATTGAAATGAAAATAAATGTACAGAAAAAATTTGAATTAAAATATCATCATTAAAGAATGGTCTTTTTCGTTTTATTTAGGTTATATATTTTCAAACCCGGCAAGTTTTAAAACGGTGTCTACATCGCGATTTTGATTTTATTATTTTCCAAACATTTTTCAAAAACAAAATGAAAGAATCAGTTATTGAAATTTTTGCATACTTATCATCATAAAATTCTTTCAAAAAAAAACTGATCATAATCACGGACTTTCTATATTCCTGTCACAGTCGACGCCTTTAAAATAACAAATTACAAAAATAAATGCTGTTCTTTTAACAAGAAATATGAATAATTTTAAACGAATAAAATAGTATCATTTTTAATAAAAAGAAGAAGAATTTTGGTTATTTTAAACAATGCAAATAAAATTTTAGTATAATGTCTCTGACATTTTTTTAATTTTATGAAAAAAAAAACTATTCTAAACTATAAAAAGTACAAAATTCCAATGGCGGTCAATAATTTTCAGTAAAATGAAGAAATATTTGCATTTTGAGCAACGCGTACAAATATTTAATATCTTTTTCCTTAAAGTAAGCATATTTTATGAAGAACAGCCAATCATGAAATGTACAAAAAGTACTGAAATCATATGACAGTTAATAATTTGTATCAAAATAAATCAATAACTGCATTCTTATTCCACAAAAATAAAAGTTTAAGTATTTTAAGTCTTATTATATCTCAATTCTGATTAGAAGACTTGTCTCAAGATGGTAAAAATAACTAATTTCAAATAAAATAGTATTTTAAACAATGCGAATAAAATTTTAGTATGATTTCTCTGACATTTTCTTAATTTTATGAAAAAAAAACTATTCTAAACTATAAAAAGTACAAAATTCCTATTATTTACTGATCGATCGGTGACAGTTGTCAGGGTAACTCTCACATAGATTATTTGACTTATGTAACGGATCCTATGGGTCACCGATCACCGATCACTCATCGATCAGTCAAACATCCGTCACCGATCATTCACCGATCAGTCAAGTTCATGTCAAACAGTAACGCCTAAGGTTGCAAGTACTGTAACTGTGAACATAAAAAATATAGTTCATATAGTGTGGCAGAAGGTTTTACAAAAAGGAGGAGAAATTCAATGAAAGGGAGGAATTTAAATTTCATACAATAGCTGTTAATTTGATTTGACTGCATCTCATATTTCTCATACAAAAATAACAAGTAATGTTTTCATATGGTTCCTGTTTTCCTTCTGTTATAAAACTGTTTATTTACTTTAGTCATCTCCTTTCAAAAGTATCTTGAGATTGATCATTTAAACACCCTCTGTGAATGATAATGATTTTAAACATGTTGGATTTAAAGCATGGCAACATTGAGGGCAAGCAATTCACATTATATCATAAAACGTCTTTGCCAACTTCAACAAAATTTGGCAGAAATGTTGTTATTGAACTGTTCTCTAGATGCGATTGTCAAATCACAGATGAAGAACGCAACCACCAGAGGCATATTTAAGTTCTAATTGATAAATAGAAAATCATAATAGATGAAGCTGAAGATTTTGACCATCAGATGCATTCAGTAATTATAATAGATGAGACAGTTTTAATACTTCTTGATGAAGAACCCGACTACAAAAGACAATTTTTAATTCGATTAGATGATGACTACGAGAGGCAATCTTTCATTCTAAGTTTTGGGGAATTTTGGGGATTCGGCTACCAATAGCAATATTTGATATTAGTCCCCCCCCCCTTCCCGAAAAAGATCCTTTGTAAATAGGGTTATCAAAGCTTGATTAAGCGGAAGTCATGTTCTGCTATTTTATTCTTTTTATTTTACCGGAACATTGATTTATATTGTATTTATATTCCATATATAAACTATGCAGGCTCATTTGGGTATCCTTTTCTAATTTTTGATACGAGTGCACATGCTTTTTCATAGAAATTATAGATAACTACCATTGTAAAGTATTTTCTACAAGTTGCGTTATAGTGATTTTTGTAAATATTTATTCTACATTATGTTTTTTTTTTTATCAGATATAAATTATCTTGTTCATTATTTTTTTCTACCATTTGTGTTATAATAAATTTTGTGTATATATATATATTCTAAAGTATTCTTTTTATCGTATATGAATAACAAGTGTTCCTACCATTTGTGTTATAATGAATTTTGTATATATATATATAGTCTATAGTATATATAGAGAATATCATATGGCTTTTTCAATATCGCATCCGTATCAACCCGAGATACCAATATAATCCCAAGAGCTCTGCTCGAGGGATTATATTGGTTGAGGGTTGATACGGTGTGTGATATTGAAAAAGCCATATCATATTCATTTTATTATATACATATATCTCAAGTAGATGTTTTTTTATGTGAAATGACTTCATACAGATAAGGAGGATTGAAATGACGTCATACAGATTATAGGTTAGACATGACGTCATACAGATTAGGGTTTTGATAAAGCCTTTGCAACAGTGACTGCAATCGATGACGTGACGTCATACAGATTAAAGGTGTGATAAAGCTTTTGCAACCGTGCTTATATCGATATTATCACGGGTGGCTGATACAGCACGCTTGCCATTGATTGTATTACACATACAATTTATCTGTATTTTCTACTAAGTATATAATAATATTTTTTATCATCTATGAATAACAAGTGTTCCTGCCAGTTATGTAATAATGAATTGTGTATGTAAATATTAAGGTTCATTCTGTTGTGTATTTGTTTAACACATTAATCTCATGAAGACAATATAAAATGAAATATTTGATGGTATTGTTTTTTTTCTTTCTTTTCCGTATTTTACATGTTTAACTGATTTCTGCACTTATTTCAGTTAATATTATTAAATGCAGTATACGGCTAGAACTGTTCAGACATCAATAACTTTTCGAATCTAGCATGGAGTTTTACCAAATTTGGACTATTCCTTTTCAAATAAAAAAAAAAAATATATTCAGAGCAAAAATTTGGATAATTCTTAATTTATTTACTATTCCATATCTTTTTAGTTAGTGTATATAATAGAAAAGAAAGGATAAGGGGTATCCATCCATGACACAAAATCAATATTAACAAAGCAAAACAAAAACATAGTGTCGCCTTGGAAACGGAACTAACAAAAACCTGACCTCACTGCAAGTTTTAAGATGGCCTCTAGCACCGGTTTGAGCGGAATTCTTCGCAATCTGACGATCACGCCTCAACTGTGAATTGAAGAACACAACCATGGAATAATAGCAATTATATAAACCTGGCTAAAATCAAACATGTTCTGTCCTACTATAGCCTGACAAGCACACTGAAGATATCTAAAAACGGAACCATTTAGGCAACCTCGGTCGACATCGAGATAAATGTTATATAATTTGATGAGATGTATCCATAGGGTAAACAATAAGGGTATATACTCTGTAAGATGTTACACTACCAACGAGAGCCTGGTAAATCAAAACAGTAGAAAGTAGTACTATTACATATAAAAAACAAATAAGTTCATACGCATATGCGTAAATATCAGACTATGTAGAATATATTTTGGTAATTTTGGTATCAAAAGAAAGATAAAAAAAACCTGATGACCCTTGCTTCAGGTTAAAGTTTTTGGTCAAGGTAGTTTTTGATGAAGCTGAAGTCCAATCAACTTGAAACTAAGTACATATGTTCCTTATGATATGATCTTTCTAATTTTAAAAACAAATAAAACTGTTGACCCCAATTTCACGGTCCACTGAACATAGAAAATGAAAGTGCGAGTTTCAGATTAATTTTTTTGGTCAAGGTAGTTTTTGATGAAGTTGAAGTCCAATCAACTTGAAACTTAGTACACATGTTTCCCATGATATGATCTTTCTAATTTTAATGCCTATCTATATTTTGTACCCATTTTCACGGTCCATTGAACATGGAAAATGAAAGTGCGGGTGGGGCATCAGTGTACTTTGGACACATTCTTGTTACTGACAGTTTTAAATAATACAAAAATGTATGAATTAATTCTTCAATTGAGGGCATACAAAGGCTGTTATTCAGATATCAAATACCTGTATTTGTGTTTCCAAAGTGCCGGAAACCAGTACATTGACTCCTCCCGACGAAATTATAACAGATGTAGCCCGTCTTACTTAACACTTGTATTATTTTAGATAACTTCGCAGACATTAAAACACTGTTGAAAAATAAAAACAACACGTTTGATAATTTCATGCGACCGAAGCACTTTGCCGGATTTACCTTCATCAGGAACGCTCAAAGAAAACAATTTGAAATCCGACGATGTATAAGTACCGAAACCGTTGACAAAAATGCCTAAAATAAAAAGCCAAATTCATCTAAAGTCAACTTTGTCTGAGGGAGTTGTAACCTTAGTTTCTTAATAATTTCAAAATTTATAAACAGACAATTTTAGATAGTACGTAAAGAGCAAATATCTATTTATACTCAACACATGTTTCGTTAAATTTTAGACTGGATATCAATTTGTTAGACATCAATATTCATTATTTTTTATAAAGATTCATTCTGGTTAGGAGAGAAAATACTGTTTTCTTTTGCATTTAACGTACATATATGTCTGGAATTAAATGTATATGTCAAAATTTTGCTTAAACCTTCATAGAATGTTATTACACTTAGAAACATTTATCCTCAGAATCAAGAAATGGCATCAGATGAACAAGTTTGATTTGTTTATAAATAAACTCATCATAGATACCAGGACTAAATTTAGTATATACGCCAGACGCGCGTTTTGTATACAAAAGACTCATCAGTGACGCTCGAATCCAAAAAAGTTAAAAAGGCCAAATAAATTACGAAGTTGAAGAGCATTGAGGACCAAAATTCCTAAAAGTTTTGCCAAATACAGCTAAGGTAATTTCTGTAGTTAACTGATATATGAACTTTGACACTTTCCACATTTCTATTCTCAAATTTATTGTTCTTATGTTGTGCTGTTAGGCCGCTGACTATATATAAGGTAAGAAGGGTTGAGTGCTCATACAAATATTATAGTACAAAGCTAGAATTTTTTTTTTCAGTGGTTGTAATTTGTTGAAAGCTGTCTTATTTGTGTTTTATCATTGTTTTGTTGTTTAGCAGGTGGTTTGTATTGTCAATCTGTATAGCTGCTTACTTAACGATGTAGGTCTGCTTATATTTGTTAACAATGACCACTGCCCTTTTCTCGATCTTGATATCTATATCACTAATGGAAAGCTGACTACTAAAATTTATGATAAAAGGGATGATTTTTCATTTCCTATCGTTAATTATCCGTTTTTAGATGGTGACGTTCCCTTGTCACCATCTTACGGTGTTTATATATCTCAACTTGTACGATTCGCTCGTGTATGTAACAATGTTTTAGATTTTAACGAGAGAAATTTATGTATTACTGAAAAATTATTACACCAGGGTTTTCGATATCACAAACTAGTCAAAACATTTACTAAATTTTATCATCGGTATAAAGACATCATTCGTAAATATAGCTCAACATGCAGACTTCTAATACGTTCGGGTATTTCACATCCAATTTTTTATGGAAATATTCTTTATAAAGCACAAAGGTGTCAGTATTCACCTCAGAAACTTACGAAACCTTTGAATAGACTTATTAAGAAGGGATATAATTACGATACTGTTGTCAAGTCATTAAAGATTGCATATTTTGGCGTTAATATTGAGTCACTGATAAGGTCTTTGCATCGGAACTAAACACATTTATTCTAAAAACAGTTGTTGGCATGACACGGGTTATGTTCTTCTCATATATGTTATGATGGTATGATACTAAACCCCTAACGGGAAGGATTGTGCCTGATGTTCATATGATGAAATCATAATCTTTCAGTCAGTTTAATTGAAGTCTGGAGTTGGCATGTCAGTTAACTGCTAGTAGTCTGTTGTTATTTATGTATTATTGTCATTTTGTTTATTTTCTTTGGTTACATCTTCTGACATCAGACTCGGACTTCTCTTGAACTGAATTTTAATGTGCGTATTGTTATGCGTTTACTTTTCTACATTGGTTAGAGGTATAGGGGGAGGGTTGAGATCTCACAAACATGTTTAACCCCGCCGTATTTTTGCGCCTGTCCCAAGTCAGAAGCCTCTGACCTTTGTTAGTCTTGTATTATTTCAATTTTAGTTTCTTGTGTACTATTTGGAAATTAGTATGGCGTTCATTATCACTTGACTAGTATATATTTGTTTAGGGGCCAGCTGAAGGACGCCTCCGGGTGCGGGAATTTCTCGCTACATTGAAGACCTGTTGGTGACCCTCTGCTGTTGTTTTTTATTTGGTCGGGTTGTTGTCTCTTTGACACATTCCCCATTTCCATTCTCAATTTTACAAATGTATCAGAAAAAAATCAACATAAATGAGGTAAATAGACAATGATAGCGCATTGACTTGACATTTATAAACGATATAAGGATTCGTCCCGAAAACAAAAATTTCAATTGTTGTTATTGTGTTATTGTTATTTATTTGATTTAAATTTTGGGGTGAAATCCCCCTTTTCAAAGGCCTAATATTTGGCGGAGACATGTACATCACAATGAACATGATGAAATGTATATCATCTGTTGAAACCAATCGATGGTGAACGAATGCGTTTAAGTAATGTATGGAATAAAATATCAACAATAAGTATAACGCATAATGAAAAAGGTTTTAAAGAAACAATATTAACAAGAGAAATATGTTTTTCCAACAATTGTAAAAGAAATAAGTTTGCGTCGTTCCACGCTTCGTTGTATAGTAAATTAGAACTTTAAGCATTGTCTTTAATAACTTGATGTGAATTCAATTCATTGTCGTTTAAATTACCGATTTTTGATTGGTCTAGCCGAGCGGAGGGTGAAATTCAAAAAAATTGTCACCCGCTCAGCAATGTGATAGAGTAAATTAACACCCTCGTATTAGCCATTCAAAATATGGCATTTTAACGTGAAGTATAATAAAATCATCCATCATCAAATGTTCATATATATAAATATTGTGCTTATATATAAAAGAATGTTAGACTGAACAAACAATTTTGAAATACATACGTACATGTTTGCATATATATTTTATATTAAAAATGTTATGTGTCGCTGGTCATGAAAATCTTAGAATGAACTTGAAGAATTTGAATACGACAGCGGCAGCCCCAGCCTAATTTTTTTGTATAAATCTGTTTAAAGTTAAAAGTTGCATCATGCCTTGTATATGGATGCTTTATATTGCAATATTTATGTATGTCTTATGTCCTTTTATCTTTGGCTCAGATTCATGGTTGATGGACTACTTACAAAATTGTCACGTCATGGGAAGCTCTCACTTGTGAGTGATAAGATATTTTGTAAATGGGATCCTTGCTAGGCCTATACTCTCTCGGACTGGGGTCACCTGACCTCAGCCTCATTTCTTTAATCATTGTTTTAGTTAGGTGTACGGGTCAATTCTTGGATACTACAAATAAATTATGAATTAATTGTAGGGAATGATAACAACCAACACTAGAGGCACTATTTAATTCATTTTAATGAAGACCTCGTTGATTGAAATTAAAAAAATTAAAATAGGATAAAGAGTTAAGAGAGTTTGGTATCCACATCATTTGAACCCTGGCTACGCCACTGGCATTACTCGCTAATTTAATTTAGTTTTGGCAATTTTAACATGTCACCCACTCGAATTTGTTGTGGTAAATTTCGAATGTCACTGTGGTATCTTTTGTTTTTTTTCTGTTTTATTGCATGCAGCTGTTGGTATTGTCTTTATAAAATTCAACCTACTATACTATTTATCAAATTAGTCACTTGCAATACTGAAACGAGTTTTATCTGCTTTGTGATTGGGAACAAACAAAATAATTAAGGATACTAGTAAAAAGTAAAATCACAAAAATACTGAACTCCGAGTAAATTCAATCGGAAAGTCCCTAATCATGCTAATCAAATGGCAAAATCAAATGACAAAACGCATCAAACGAATGGACAACCACTGTCATATTCCTGACTTGGTACTAGCATTTTCAAATGTAGAAAATGGTGGATTGAACCTGGTTTTATAGCGCTAAAGTTATTATTTACAGTACTTGCAACCTTAGGCGTTACTGTTTGACGTGAACTTGACTGATCGGTGAATGATCGATGACGGATGTTTGACTGATCGATGAGTGATCGGTGATCGGTGACCCATGGGATCCGTCAGATAAGTCAAATAACCTATGTGAGAGTTACCCTGACAACTGTCACCGATCGATCAGTAAATTAAATTTATGCACGGATCGGACGGATACGTATATATTTAAAATTCTTATGTAAACCGAACTCCACAGTGTTTACAAACGATGAACGCGGACCTCTACGAAGACACCTTAATTTACACGTTATAATTTGTGGGAGGGTCTAAAACGCGGAAGTGGAAAACGCGGAAGTGAAAAATAGGTGTATTATAACTAATATCTCTGGAACCGCTTAAGCTAAATCGATAAATAAAAGTGATTTTGAAAGCTATTATAATAGTCTATAAGATTAAATTAAAAAGATATTTATTTGAATATGCTTTTTTACCGAAAAGTTGACCGGAAGTCTTTCTTAGTGCGACTCTGGCAACACATTTTTGAACATTAAAACTTAAATTCACGAAAAAGCATATAACCCGGTCAAAGTCTGTAAATTGATTCTTAAAGATATTTAAATGACAATTAATATGATATAAAGAAAAAAATAAATATATTACTATAAAAGGGCAAAAAGTTGACCGGAAGTCACCCTTGTATATAAATGATGAAGTCAAATTTTCAACTTTGAACTAAAATTCCCAAAAAAATAAAAATCCCGGTCAAAGTCTGTAAATTGATTCTTAAAGACATTTAAATGACAAATAATATGATATAAAGAAAAAAATAAATATATTACTATAAAAGGGCAAAAAGTTGACCGGAAGTCACCCTTGTATACAAATAATGAAGTGCAATTTTCAACTTTGAACTAAAGTTCACAAAAAAATAAAAATCCCGGTCAAAGTCTGTAAATTGATTCTTAAAGACATTTAAATGACAAATAATATGATATAAAGAAAAAAATAAATATATTACATTAAAAGGGCAAAAATTTGACCGGAAGTCACCCTTGTATACAAATATTGAAGTGAAATTTTCAACTTGAATTAAAATTCACAAAAATATGAAAAGCCCCGTCAAAATCGAGAACAAGATTCGTAAAGACAATTTAATAACAAATGATTTGATATAAATAACAATAAAAATATATCAAACTAAAACTGCAAAAACTTGACCTGTGGCCTAGCTTGTGCCAGTTTATTCTTGACCCCCCTCTTATGGAAAAAAAAAAATGACTAAAACTAGATATAAAATACTTGCTATTTTTATTTCATTTAATAAAATTTCAACAGTATCAACATACTTATCATTTCTGATATTTCATGTGTTCCATTTAGATATTAACAACCCTCCTCCTTTTTCACCCGGGCTTGGGACGTTGGCGGAGTTATTTTTTTTTTTTTTTTTTTTTTTTTTTCTTATTTTGCTTTATTATTTATTGATACACTACACTCATTGGCATTAATTTATCTATTTATTATCTATTTTATGTAAGAAAAATAATGTTCAAATTAATTTCAGGAATAGGTATTGTTAACATTTTTAAAATTTATTTCAAATTTATCAAAACTGTAAATCGGGGCCTGTAAATTTCTATAAAATTTCAGTTAAACTATCTATGTACTTCACAGAACCAGCTGTTTCCTTTCATATTTTTTGCACAAGACCGATGTGTCCATAGAAATAGAAATAGACTGAACACTAGAAATAGGGACTGATGGACTAGACTGAATACTAGAAATAGGGACTGATGAAATAGACTGAATACTAGAAATAGGGACTGATGAAATAGACTGAATACTAGCAATAGGTACTGATGGACTAGACTGAATACTCGAAATAGGGACTGATGAAATAGACTGAACACTAGAAACGGGTACGGATGGACTAGACTGAACACACGAAATAGGGACTGATGGAATAGACTGAACACTAGAAATAGGTACTGATGGACTAGACTGAATACTAGAAATAGGGACTGATGGACTTGACTGAACACTAGAAATAGGGACTGATGGAATAGACTGAACACTAGAAACGGGTACGGATGGACTAGACTGAACACTCGAAATAGGGACTGATGGAATAGACTGAACACTAGAAATAGGTACTGATGGACTAGACTGAATACTAGAAATAGGGACTGATGGACTAGACTGAACACTAGAAATAGGGACTAATGGAATAGACTGAACACTAGAAATAGGGACTGATGAAATAGACTGAACACTAGAAATAGGGACTGATGGACTAGACTGAATACTAGAAATAGGGACTGATGGAATAGAATGAACACTAGAAACGGGTACTGATGGACTAGACTGAATACTAGAAAGAGGTACTGATGGAATAGGTTCATCTCTCAGGTATGAACTAAGGTAATGGAAAAAAGGAGTAGCCTTCGAAATTAACCCCTTGTACTGCAGACTCCGATGAGCCATGAGGTGTTTGCAAAACATGCCCCTACCGCCACCATTCTTACCAGTACCCCAATAATTGTCATTAACCATGTGTATCAGTTCAGATTTTACAGAACCTAAAAGGCACTTTGCAAATTTTTGCTAATTAGAATTGAGATGTAATGAGACTTAAAATACTTAAAATAAATGATTGCATTACTTTTTGTCCATCAGGATTGGTTGCTCTTCATAAATTATGTTTACTTTAAGGAAAGAGATATTATTGTTTTTACGTGTTGGCAAAAATGCAAATATTTCTTCTCATATTGGAAAATATTGTAATTTCAATTGCAATCAGTTGTTATAAATGATTTTCATATGTTTTTTTTGTAGAACATGTGAATTATTCAAGAATAAATCTGCTTATTTCTTTCTTTTTAAGGAATATATTTATGTTTACCAACATTGGATTTTTGTACTTTCTATTGTTTAGGAGTAGTTATCTTTTTTTTATTAAAAAAAGACTATCAGAAAAATATAATGTAATGTTTTTTGCATTGTTTAAAATTATTTATATTTCTTGTTAAAAAGTACAGCAGTTATTTTTGTAATTTGTTATTTTAAATGCTTCGATTGTGACGAGAATATAGAAAGTCCGTGATTATGATAAGTGTTTTTTTAAAGAATTTTATGATGATAAGGATACAAAAATTTAAAATATTGAAAAAAAATAGACTACAATTTTCAATAACTGATTCTTTCATTTTGTTTTTCCCGAGAATGTTTGGAAAATAATGAAATAACAATCGCGATGTAGACACCGTTTTAGAACTCGCCGGTTTTGAAAATATATAACCTAAATAAAACGAAAAAGACCATTCTTTAATGAAGATATTTTAATTTAGGTTTTATCTGTACATTTCTTTTCATTTCAATTCATAAAACTTTGCTTAATAATTAATAAACAAAATGTATCATTGAACGTTCGATTTTCAAGAGTCGCCATTTTAATTAGATTAAACGAAACTAAGATTCCGTAATTTGTATTAGTTTCTCATGTGACGTATTAAAGTTCAATCCGTCATCAAGGTCGATCGGTACTATCCGTCCGATCAGTCCGATCAGTCAATTACTTTTACTATAAGTCTGACGGATTGCTGACGTGAGTTTGACGCGAACTTGACTGATCGGTGACTGATCGATGACCGCTGACTGATCGCTGAAATAGTAACGCCTAAGGTTGCAAGTATACTCCGTTAGGACACAATGTAAACGATTTTCTAATATTTTTACATGTTTTACCCACAATGCAATATGCAGAGTTTTCCTGGTTTTCGCACTGCTGTCAAAGATGACATTCCTGGAAGAAATGAAAGAAAATTAACTCTCTAGCCAACAATATGGTTTGATTTCTGTGGTCTCCATATGTTGAAGTTGTTGTGAGGTTGACGTCGGATTGATGTTAAATAACAATTATAACTTTTCTGACAAGGATCCGAGTGGTATAGTTGATATCATCCCTTCGTAAGTTTTACAGACGCCATCACGAGTTAGTTGACCGTTATAGAATATATATTCCACAGATGATAGCTGACATGTTCCAAATGTCGTTACAACAATTCCGTTCCCCTTTTCCTCAAGTGTGATTTACCGAACGAGACTCATTACTGGGTTTTATTTTCATGAAACACGATGGCTGTCACATGCATAGCAGAATCTGTAAAACTTTCCGAAGCACCAGAGATCATCCCCAGTTTTTAATGGTTCGTATTGCTAAGTCTTAAGTTTTCTATGTTGTGTTTTGTGTTTACATTTTTCTGTTGTTCTTTTTCTCTTTTATCTCTCTTTTTCAAAAAATGATGAAGTAGCATTAATATCTAACAAAACATTCGATTATTAGTAAATGATTAAACGCAACATCTTGTCATGTTTGCTACAAGTGAAGATAAACATATGTTGATGACAATCTTAAGTTTATGTAACACGTGTTAAAACGTGGGTTTAATACAATACTTGTAGAGTCTTAACTATTGTTTTCTTAATCATGAAATACATATTTGTATTTGTTTTGTGCTTTCTCCTGGTCAATGATTTAGTCAAATCAGCTGATGTAGACGACGCGGGAAACGAGGATAACAATGTTATACCACCAAACAATGAAGACGCTGTTGAAGTGGATTCTGGTAAGTTTTGTTTAAATTCTGACAAGTTACCAATGTGTTATAACAATAATGTATAACCACCAAACAATGAAGATGCTGTTGAAGTGGATTCGGTTTAGTCATGTTGAAGGTATAACAAGTTACCAATGTATAATAACTATAATGTAAAACCACAAAACAATGAAGATGCTGTTGACGTGAATTCTGGTAAGTCGTGTTTAAGGTCTGACATGTTACCGCTGTGAAATAACATTATGTAAAACCACCAAACAATGAAGACTCCATTGAAGTGGATTCCGTTAAGTTTTGAAAAAGATGTGACAAGTAACCAATTGATGTGTAATATCAATAATGTAATACCACCAAACAATGAAGACGCTGTTGAAGTCATGTTTAAGGTCTGACAAGTTACCGCTGTGAAATATCAAGAAATGTAATACCATCGAAAAAACGAAAACGCTGTTGAAGTGGATTTGGACTATGCGGTATGGGCTTTGCTCATTGTGGAAGGTCGGACGGTGACCTATAGTTGTGAATTTTTTTCTGTGTCATTTTGGTCTGTTGCAGACAGTTGTTTCATTGGCAACCTACCACATCGTGTTTTTCTATTCGGTAAGTCATGTTTAAGGTTTGACAAGTTACCAATGTGTAATAACTATAATGTAATACCACCAAATAATGAAGGCGCTGTTGAAGTGGAACCGTGTAAGTCATGTTGAAGGTATGACAAGTTACCAATGTGTAATAACTATATTGTAATACCACCAAATATTGAAGGCGCTTTTGAAGTGGACCCGTGTAAGTCATGTTTAAGGTCTGACAAGTTACCAATGTGTAATAACTATAATGTAAAACCACCAAACAATGAAGACGCTGTTGAAGTGGATCAAGTATTGAGGAAGTTCTGACATGTTACAGCTGTGAAATAACAATTATTCAATACCACCAAACAATAATGATGCCGTTGCATTTGTGAAATATAATCAGCTTTTTACATAATTGATATAGCGGCTTATTCCTAAAACTTATTGCATAGTTAGTACCTTAATAGTTATCCAGTTCCTTCTACATATAAACTTTCATTACAAAGTAAGGCCAGGGAGGAATAAACAAAAAAGACGGTTGTATCTAGTGCAGTAAGGATGCTTTTAAATCGCAGTCTGATTCAATTAAAGAGAATAGTTCAGACATTGATTATTATAAAACTTTGACAGATACTTCTCAGTGACCAAAAATAGCATCCGATGAAAATTGTTCGATTCTTTATGTCATTTGTTTAAGTAAACTCATAAATGGCTTTTGCTTTTTTGCAGTCAACAACACACCAGCAGCAACAAAGTAGAGGCTGTTTTCCAAAAAGCTTGCATTCTTTATAGAATTTATTGTTCACAATTCTTTCTTGACTACATACTATGTCGTTATTGAAATTTCTGAATTGTTTTAGGAGTTTCCTGACGTGTTTTGTGAATTAATTTTGATGACATATTTTATAAATCTTTTGGTAAGAAAACTGACATCACAGATCTTTTGATGAAACACTCCTCTGTTTTAGCTTTAGTGGTAAGAGAAGGAGATGTATGTCCTGATTCTAAATGCCCGAAAAGTGATAGATTTGATTGCGCGCTCAACATGTGTGATTTCAAAGCAACCCAATATTACAAAGAGAAAAAAGACCTCATGACACCATGCTGGTATGTATGCCTTTCAAATATAAATTTAATTCTAAAAGTTTAGCATTATTTATAGAATAACTAATCGAAGAATTCAAATAGAGTAAAATATTCAACGAGTGACCGAACAACACATTAATTCACGAATGCGCGTAGCGCATGGGTTAATTATCAGTATTATTCGGTCACGAGTTGAATATTTTTCGAATGTTTGAATTCTTTAATTGGTTATTCTTTTTATTACATTGCCAAATGGCTTTCTTAATGTAAAACATGTAAGGAACTATATCTTTTTTCTATGCATTCACAATTTGTTTTCATCCGCCGTTATCGACGTCTTGACAACGCCTATTGTTGTATGACGTCAGAGAGTGAAATAACCACGTTTATTTCATATGTGAAATTATCGGTTTTTATTTAAATGGGAAATCAACGTAATTCATTGCAACCAATGTAATAAATGGAAATAATACACCTAATCGCTATCTGTTCGCAATTACTTAAATATTTACGTCATAATACAAAATATCTGACGCCACAATGGAAAAGTGATTGTTGAATGACTTATAGGATAAACTGGGGCAGATTACCAAATAGCGATAAAGGTGTATATATAGGTTTAGCATTTCAGCTAAACCATCAAGGTAACTGTTGAAGAATTGTAGAATCGACGTGTTAAGTTAATTATTTTTTTCTTAAATATGCAAGCAATATATACCATTGGATCAATAGCAAGAACTTACAATCCCAGCAAAAAAATGTAGTTTAAAAACTATTGTCTCTGCGACTTTCATACAAGTGAGAGGTTTAGGGCTATAAAACCAGATTTAATCCACCATTTTCTACATTTGAAAATGCCTTTACCAAGTCAGGAATATGACAGTTGTTGTCCATTCGTTAGATGAGTTTTATCATTTGATTTTGCCATTTGATTGGTTTTGAATTTTCCTCGGAGTTCAGTATTTTTGTGATTTTAGTTATTTTTTTATATTTTAAATATTACCATAAAGCGCGAGGTTTGGCTAGCCACAATTTAGGTCCCCCACCCAATTTTCGTTTACCTAAAATGTCCAGTACCAAGTCAGTTGTCATCTAACAGGATATATCGACCCAAAGAAGTATATCGACCTCGGACTTCGTCCTCAGTCAATATACTTCTTTCAGGTCAATATATCCTTGTATCGACCTCATACAAAGGCTATATTTGTATAATATATATGATATAACAAGAAACATACACAAATTATATGCAATCACATGGACTACTGAATTCATTTCTATGCCTAGGTTTTATCATCACAGCGGTCAAATGAGACTTTTTAATTTTACATTCACATTTTATATCCGCAATGAATAATCATGTGATATTCATACACCTGATTAAGGATTGTTTTAGCATATATGATTTTGTTATAGTGACAAGACCAACATTTAGACAACTCTGCGTTTAAGATAACCAATAATACTTAACAGCGATCTGTCTTTCTATGTTGTGATGTTACATTATTGTTTCAGATAAGGATAAATTAAGGTTGGTACCTTTTAAAACGTTTAAACCCGCTGCATTTGTTTGCACTTTCCTTAGTCAGGAATCTGATGTTAAGTGTTTGTCGTTTGTTGATGTGGTCCATAAGTGGTTCTCGTTTTTATATAGATAAGACCGTTAGTTTTCCCGTTTGAATGGTTTTACACTAGTCATTTTTAGGCCTTTTATAGCTTGTTGTTCGGTGTGAGCCAAGGCTCCGTGTTGAAGACCGTACTTTTACCTATAATGGTTTACAAATTGTGACTTGGATGGAGAGTTGTCTCATTCGCATTCATACCACATTTCTTATAGGTTGCACTTGGTGAATACAGCTGTTTCTCAAACCACGCCCCTGTTGGGGAGATATGTAATATAGATAATTGATTATGTTTACGTACTGGTTCCCAGATATGATCTCTATGTTTGATATCGTAGAAACATAACTTCGGAATGATACCAGTAAATAAACATATGCATTTTGTTCTAATTAAAATCTATGGGAATCCTCAAGTCAAGGTTGCGGTACCGTAGTAAAGATTTTTTTTGTAAGTTTAAACTCTTAGAAGTTCGGGGCATATAAATATTGAAAATATGCTGCACATCCCTATATTTTGACCTTGGAAGAAGTGCATATAAACATTTTTCATTCTAGGATATGATTTTTTTCAAAACTTCATAGTAAAAATGGTACAGTTTTAGCCGTAAACGAAGTTCCTTTTGGATATTGCTTTGTAGATATTTACAGAAATGCAACCTATATCTGTGTGTGATAATTTAGTTGGCATTGGTGTTCCACGTAACCTTTTCCTCGTTCATGCATGTACTCCTTGGGGTTTGACTAATGCTACGTGTTACACGAATCCTGATATACATACAGCACCCATGCCTTGATTAAAAAATAATTGATGCAAGCTATACTTTATTGTAGTTTTAAGATGGGTAGGTATTATATTCGTGATTATGTTTTCCCGAGCAATAGTGAGGGCGAAAATAACACGAATATAATGCCTACCCATGTTAAAACTACAATAAAGTATAGCTTACATCAATTATTTCAATTCTGATAATGATAATGTGATCAAATTCATTATTCTGAAGAAGTCAATATACGCATGTGCAAACAAGTTTTACTGGATTTAGAGCACGGGTTTGTTCTCAAAGCGAAAGGAGCACGTCATATTATAATGATCTTTTTTTTTCTCTCATAGCTTATCAATAAGTTTTGTCTCAATTTTCGTAAAGTGAGAAGAAATATGTGGGGTTTTTTATATATTTTTTTAAACAATGGCCATATCCTGTAAAACAAGATAAGGGATTAGTGGATGGATTTATAAATTACCTATAAACAAGGTATATCACTGCCTCGGGAAAAATTGAACTCAGATAAATTTGTCTTTTATGTTGCGGTCGTTTAGGTTATTAAGCTCTTCGACTGTTTCTGATTTAATACATAAAAATGAGAATGGAAATGGGGAATGTGTCAAAGAGACAACAACCCGACCAAATAAAAAACAACAGCAGAGGGTCACCAACAGGTCTTCAATGTAGCGAGAATGCTTAGCTTTTGAATAAGCAGCTCTGATTGTCATTATCAAAGACAAACACATTTATACAGTCGTTTGTTTGAAGGTAAATAAATCAAATCGCCGTTTCAGAATCTAATGCATCCTGGGAAACATTTTCAAAAGTTTACACCAAAACGTCCTGATTGGTTAAAAATGTCATAAACAATGGAAATTTAACCAATGACGTGGCTTTATTTTCATTTTCGGGTACGAACAATGAAATTACCCATGATTCTTTAGATTCTGAAACGGTCAGTTGATAATGTTGCAGATAATTAAATGATCAATATAATAAAAAAAGAAATAGGCGTTGTTCCTATCAATAATATGTCTTTTAATTTTCAGTATGGATCCTTGCACTGTTGGTTGTCCACTCAAATATGCAGTCCGACTTGATGGTCAGCCAGCATTTTCTGTTAATGAGACTATGGTATACACCAAACGCGAGGACCAGAGTGTTTTGGATTTACTTTTGAAGAAAAAGTAGAAAAGAATGCCTTAGAAATACAACTAAATAGAAAATATGCAATTGATTTATTTTATCATTTTACAACTTCCATCAAGTAAAAATGAAATAACATATAAAATGTATTATGCTAAATGTTATATTTCAAATATTTAGAAAATACTGGGTTTTTACCTGTTTCAGTATGTACATTAACTACACTTCAATTGAATTAATAAGATACATAACCATACCATTTGCATACCAAGTCAGGGAAATGGCCATTGTTATATTATAGTTCGTTTCTATGTGTGCTACATTTTAATGTTGTGTTTCTGTTGTGTCGTAGTTCTCTTATATTTGATGCGTTTCCCTCAGTTTTAGTTTGTAACCCGGATTTGTTTTTTCTCTATCGATTTATGAATTTCGAACAGCGGTATACTACTGTTACCTTTATTTATCATAAGATCAAGGGCTTCACAAAAAAGAAATTATGAAACGAAATAAACAGAAAACAATTTCTGTAATTCTCACTCGATTTATCCTTTTTTCTGACCTGTTGAATATATTCTTTATCAACGTGTTATGATGTGATTCATTCGATTTGCTGTTCAATGTAATGTTTATTAAAAAGCCATAAAGCACTTATGATTCGACTACACATCATCCTTGTCAAATGGTATATGTTTTGTTTCTGGGATTATCCGAATGCTCATTTATTTTTGCAAGACACTTGTAGTAGTACGATTTACAAACAACAAAATCAGTATTGTTTGAAGCTTTGTCCGCAGCAGGAACAGCAACATATTTATCGTGAAGACATTTCACAGAGTCTTTCTTTCTGTATCAATCGGCGATCTTCGGATAACTCCGCTACTCTCCTTCTTACGGAATCGGCCGAGTCGTGACGGATGTTTCTGTATATGGACTTTGTTCGATCACTTACACAGTTCTTTAAAAACTTTTACATTTCATGTTTTATCAGAGACGTATTAGAAGTAACCAATTCTGGTAATACTGTCCAGTTCAACTTCTCATTTAGTCAATGGTCCGCAGGTGAAGTCCTCAAGATAATGCATTATCTTTTTGAATTGATGGTTCCAATTGGTGTGTTGGGGTTCTCTGAACTTATATACCATGATATTTCACCTTTAACAGTCGTTCAGGTTGAATTATGTTTAGATCCTCAGTAATAACACGACCAGAGTGGATTTTAAGAGGGGCGTAAAGGGGTGTTTTTGCACGGATGAACGCGAAATAAAATCGCCGTTTCACGATGAACGAACAATTAAAAATTTCTAACTAAAATAACCCTTTACCACCCTCTTTTAATATAAGGCGATGTTGTTTCTAAATCAAGGTCGTGTAATGCTTGCTTATAGTTAGATACTTTAGATGCAATGGTTGTAGTGTAAATGTACGATACAACAGGAACAGACTGATTTTGAAGATAACGTGGGATTTTAGATAATGTGTTAAGAAAAACGTTGCTTATGTTGATAGCATCGATTCCTTCATTCGAAAATCGAAATGCAAGAAATCTCATATTTTCATCATGTAATGGTTTTGGTCTTATTAATTTAAAAGTCGGGAAAGAGCTCCGTCACAAATTAGTTACAGGTCTGCATATTGGAGAAAATGTAATCATGCATCCCTTTTTAATTGCATAATCTCTAACTTCAAACCACTAATGGATTCTGTTGAGGGTTATGCAAAAGACTGGGCAAAAAAAGAAAAGGTTGAGGATGACACTCTTTCGGAGTGGGTAAAATCAGTGAGGTCATTGATTCAGATAAGGGTAAGTGGGTCAATGAGCACCAAAGCCCCTTCCATCTTTAGTTTAAACATATTTTATTGCTCAAAACAAATGGATTAGACACAAGTTTAATCCATTTGTTTTGAACAATAAAATATGTTTAAACTAAGGATGGAAGGTCCTTTCATCTTTAAAGACCCTCAGGTCATAGAGGAGTTGTCTTGCCTCCATGACAAATTTGTTGTCGTTCCAGCTGACAAAGCCTCAAACAATATTGTTTTTGTTTGCAAGAAACACTACATTGACTGCCTGATTAAGAAACTCGGGATAAATAACACATTAGGAAATCCTACATATACACTAAGTACACTTACGAAGCAGGAGATCCTGGAAAACCACAAATCGGTTCTAATCTCCTTTGGTGTTAATCCAAAGGATGAAGACCAGGATCTTCAATCCTTATATTGGATTCCTTAGCTTCACAAGAATCCTTATAAGGAAAGAAGATTCTTCCAGGTGTTCCACTAAACCCCTTTCTAAAGTTCTTACTGCCATACTTACTGCAGTCAAAGAAGGACTTCAGAAATATTCCGAAACGGCATACTAGTATTCAAGAAGTGGTGTTAATCAGATGTGGATACTGAAAAATTCAAAAGAGTTATTGGTGAATTTACAATTTCAATCATTAACTTTAAAACCATTGATTTTTCAAATCTTTATACCACTATTCCACATACCAAACTTAAAGCTCGACTGAAAGAACTCGTCAGCTTATGTTTCTTTAACAAAAAGGGCCCTAGACGTTTTAAATATCTAGTTTTGGGCAGAAATTCAGCTTACTTTGTGAAAAATCATGGAGTCAAGGAAAAAATGCACCGAAGAGGATATCACTACCATTCTGGACTTTTTGATTGACAACATATTTGTTGAATTTGGAGGTTTGGTCTTCCAACAGACTATTGGAATCCCAGTGGGTACCAATTGCGCTCCTCTATTTGCTGATTTGTTTTTGTATTCCTATGAAGCAAAATTTATCCAAGGGCTTGTGCAGAAAGGTATATTGATGATGTACTGTCTCTAAATAATAAGAGATTCAGTGATCACTTACATTTAATATATCTAAGTGAACTTGAAATTAAAGATACTACCGATACCAAACTTTATGACAAACGCGATGATTGTAATTTTCCTATAGTTACCTTTCCATTTCTGTGTAGCAACATCCAAGCGGCACCAGCATATGGAGTATATATGTGTCTCAATTGATACGTTACTCTATAGCTAGCTCAAAGTACGTTGATTTTGTTGAACGAGGAATACTGCTTTCTCAAAAGTTGCTAAAACAAGGCTATGAAACAATCAAATTAGGGTCATCACTCAAGGAATTTTGCGGTCGCCATTATGAGCTGATTGGCCATTATGACAAAAGTGAATTTTCTAAGTCCAAGAATCATAACTCTGCACAAAATCATCAGACCGGAACAAAATTTAAATTTGAACTGCAACTTGTCATAATAGTATATACCAATTATCATATCAATATCTTCAAGAATGACAAAAAAAAGTGCAGAAAACTGATTATTTGAGTGAATTTTCTAAGTCAAAGAACCATAACTCTGCACAAAATCATCAGACCGGAATGACATTTGAACTTGATCTGTAACTTGTAATGATTAATCATTGCACCAAATATTAAATCAATAACTTCAAACATGAAGAAAAAAGTGTGTTAAACTGATTTGCCGGACTGACAGACAGATGGACTGAGTGCAAACCTAAAGTCCCCATGTACCAGTATAATGTAATTTCTACCCGGTAGTGAACTTTGTATTGCCATGCAATACTCTCAGAATGCTTGTTGGAAGTAGTCTTCAAATGCATGTTACGTGTTGATTGTCAAAAATCAATACTGGAGCCTGTTTTTACGAAAAAGACAAATGACCATAACTCTGCACAAAATCTTCAGACCGGAACAACATTAGAACTTGATCTGTAATTTGTCATGATAAATCAATACACCAAATATTAAATCAATATCTTCAAGAATAAAACTAGAGGCTCTCAAGAGCCTGTGTCGCTCACCTGATTCTACTTGGGATTTTGAAATAATATTTAAAAATGTAAACAAGAGTGCACACACTGAAATGTCTCGCCTTCTTTACTAATCATTGATATTATGTTGATAGTCCTAAGTATAAAGCTTTATTACAACTGTCACATAATAGTTATCAAAAGTACCAGGATTATAATTTTATACGCCAGACGCGCGTTTCGTCTACATAAGACTCATCAGTGACGCTCAGATCAAAACAGTTAAAAAGCCAAATAAATACAAAGTTGAATACATAAACGTTACATTAACCAAGATAACTAAACAAAGACCAATGAACCATGAAAATGAGGTCAAGGTCAGATGAACCATGCCAGGCTGACATGTACAGCTAACAATGCTTCCATAAAACAAATATAGTTGACCTAATACTTATAGTTTAAGAAAAATAGACCAAAACACAAAAACTTAACACTGAGCAATGAAACGTGAAAATGAGGTCAAGGTCAAATAAAACCTGCGCGACTAATATATAAATCATAAAATATTTCCATACACTAAATATAGTTGACCTATGGCGTATAGTATCAGATAAAAAGACCAAAACTGAAAAACTTAACTTTGACCACTGAACCATGAAAATGAGGTCATGGTCAGATAACATCTGTCCGCTAGACATGTTCACCTTACAATCATTCAATACAACAAATATAGTAGACCTATTGCATAAAGTATGAGAAAAACAGACCAAAACACAAAAACTTAACTATAACCACTGAACCATGAAAATGAGGTCAAGGTCAGATGACACCTGCCAGTTGGACATGTACACCTTACAGTCCTTCCAATCACCGAATATACTAGCCCTATTGCTTATAGTATCTGAGATATGGACTTGACCACCAAAACTTAACCTTGTTCACTGAGCCCTGAAATGAGGTCGAGGTCAAGTGAAAACTGTCTGACGGGCATGAGGACCTTACAAGGTACGCACATACCAAATATAGTTATCCTATTACTTATAATAAGAGAGACTTCAACATTACAAAAAATCTGAACTTTTTTTTCAAGTGGTCACTGAACCATGAAAATGAGGTCAAGGACATTGGACATGTGACTGATGGAAACTTCGTAACATGAGGCATCTATATACAAAGTATGAAGCATCCAGGTCTTCCACCTTCTAAAATATAAAGCTTTTAAGAAGTGAGCTAACACCGCCGCCGCCGGATCACTATCCCTATGTCGAGCTTTCTGCAACAAAAGTTGCAGGCTCGACAAAAATTGTAACAGATGTTTTAGGCCAAATTTGGTTTAATATTGTTATATTTGGTTACATTTCATTCAGTAGTTCTCTTAAAGAAGACATTTATATGTATTTCCCATGGGGTCCCATGTTAAACTAAGTCCCCGGCTGGCGGTCATCTTGGATGATGGATCGGCTACAAAGAAACAACACTTGGTCAGCAACTCAGAAGGTCCGAGTACACAGTTATTTCGTAGTGCATTTCTTTTAGACGATAAATGAAAATTTAAAAAATCCCGCCTGCGCTTTCTCAATAATATTTTTACAGTGTGTTGGACTACTTTTGGGACAAATTATATCAAAATTATAGAAAACTTCATCAGCTCTAACTCAAAATATGGACAATTTTATTTTAAGGGGGTCTTGAAATCTTTTGACAGCTTCCGAAGTGCTAATTTTTTACCTTTTTCAGCAGGACCTAATCACTACTTTACATTAATATTTATGACCCAAATTTTTTTACAGTGTCATTTCACCCCCTAACTTGCTATATGAGGCATAAAACATGGAGAAATAAATTTGGAAGGGGTATAACAAAAATTGGCAAGTAACACACTGTCCACACTAAGGACTATATTCGTGGACAACGAAAATCAAAGGACGATAACTGTGTACTCGGACCAGAAGGAACATTCATGATACATTTGGTTTCATTCCATTCAGTGGATCTTCAAAAGAAGATATTTGTATGTATTTCCCATAGGATCCTATGTTAAACTAAGTCCCCCGCTGGCGGCCATCTTGGATAATGGAAAGGCTACAAAGTAACAACACTTGGTCAGCACCTCATAAGGAACATTCGTGCCATGCTTGATTTCATTCCATTCAGTGGTTCTCTAAAAGAAGACATTTGTATGTATTTCCAATGGGGTCCTATGTTAAACTAAGTTCCCCGCCGGCGGTCATCTTGGATAATGGAAGGGTTACAAAGTAACAACACTTGTTCAGCACCTCATAAGGAACATTCGTGCCATGCTTGATTTCATTCCATTCAGTGCTTCTCTACAAGAAGGCATTTGTATGTATTTCCCATAGGGTCCTATGTTAAACCAAGTCCCCCGCAGGTGGCCATCTAAGATAATGGATCGGCTACAAAGTGATAACACTTGGTCAGCATCTCATAAGGAACATTCATGCCATGTTTGGTTTCATTCCATTCAGTGGTTCTATAAAAGAAGACATTTGTATGTATTGCCCATAGGGTACTATGTTGAACTAAGTCCCACGCTGGCGGCCATCTTGGATGATGGATCGGCTACAAAGTGACAACACTTGGTCAGCATCTCATAAGGAGCATTCATGCTATGTTTGGTTTCATTCCATTCAGTGGTTCTCTAAAAGAAGACATGTGTATATATTTACCATAGGTTACTGTGTTAAACAAAGTCCCCCGCTGGCGGCCATCTTGGATGATGCATCGGCTACAAAGTAATAACACTTGGTCAGCACCTCATAAGGAACATTCATGTCATGTTTGGTTTCATTCCATTCAGTGGTTCTCTAAAATAAGACATTTGTATGTATTTCCAATAGGGTCCTATGTTAAACTAAGTCCCCCGCTGGCGGCCATCTTGGATGATGGATCGGCTACAAAGTAACAACACTTGGTCAGCACCTCATAAGGAACATTCATGCTATGTTTGGTTTCATTCCATTCAGTGGTTCTCTAGAAGAAGTTCAAATGTAAAAGTTTACGCCGACAACGGAGACGGACGACGGACACCAAGTGATGACAAAAGCTCACTTGGCGCATCGGGCCAGGTGAGCTAAAAAAAATGTGGAAAGTTGATTTGCGGACTGACTGATGGACAGACAGACAGATGGAAGGAGTGCAAACCTAAAGTCCCCTTTGACTTCATCAGTAGGGGACTAAAAACAACAAACTACACATATCAACTGAATTAAAACATTTTAATATAATATATAGCAACCATGATAACAAAAAAATAATATCATAACATTTGGTGGTCATCCATATGACTAATAAGAGCTATTACTATGCACTCAGACTTTGTAACGTGTAATCTGTATGATTTTAGAATGGACCAATAGAAACCTTCCTTAATTTTTATGAACTTAAGTCTTTTAGAGAAAACTGCTGAAAATAAAACAAGGTTAATAATAATGAAAATGTGAGTTAAAAAAAAGTTGAAATGAATTGAGAGCAAATTTAACAATGAAAACAAACTATCTATCCAACTTTTCTTTTCCTCTTCGAAATATTTTCTTAGAAAATTAAAAATAAAAAGTTGTCTAAATTATTAATCACTCAGTTTAAGAATCTTGTAGCAAATATATTTTAAAATTTGAATGATGCAGAACATGATCCAATAGCACATCTTTTTATATCTTTTATTATTTATTTTTTTATTATTAAATAAAACTTCCAAGAAAAGTTACTTTGAGTATATATTGGTCTTTTTTTCTCGTCAAATAACTTTCATAGATTTTTTTTTTTTTAAATATGATAAAGAAGATTTTGGTTTGATCTTTATTACTTTGCAATAAGATTTTGTTTTATCTTGTAGCAAATAAATTGTGAAATAAACATTCATCAGAATAGGGACCAATAGCACCCTTTCCTTTTATAAACTTTGATTTTTGTAAAGAAAACGGGCGAAAACAAAAAAAGTTACTTTTCATATATTGGATTTTCTTTGTTTTTCAAAAATTATTAATGGAAAAGAAATAAATTTAAAACTTGTTTTAATAGATGAAATAAAAAAAATAACATGTTGCTCCTCAATTTAAATATCTTCCACCACTTTTAAATATACGCTAAATTAAATAATGTCACAAACAAATTGACAGTTAACAATATAACTACATCCATGAGAAATATATAGATTTTCTTTCTTACATTATACATACAATGAAACATTGATGGATTACAGGCCTCAGAACACAATTATTCTTTCCCTTGGCTACTATGCATTTTTTGGTTAAGGTCAAGTTGAATTAAAAAATTTGCACCATGTCAAACACAAAATAAATTTAATTGCTTATAGACCATTATTCTTCTAATAAAATATGCTTGTCCCAGGACAATCTAGGATTGGAATCTTGAATAAATGAGGACCCTACTTTCATTTTGGCCAAATCACTACTTTTTCTTTCAACAACAATCTTTTTCCACATGTTTTACTTATTTCAATATAAATGCAACTGATACATTGATAGGACCACTTAAATAGTAAACATTTCAAAGAAAACAGTAGACAGTATACTTAGGAAGAAATACCCCATATAATAATTGGGAACTATATTCCTAGACCAAGAACAAAGGGAAGTAATTGTGGTCTGAGGAGACCACGAACAAAGGGAATTAATTGTGGTCTGAGACTCTGAGGCCTACAGCCTTAGATCAAAATAGTTTCGCATATCAATAATTCCTCTATACATGTATAATACAAACAGAAAAACATTTTATTAAAACTTTGTAAACATTTTATTCTAGTTCCACTTTTGATTACAATATTTGAAAAGTGAGAATCATTATGAAAGTGTGCAGTTTTTTGTTGTTTTTTGTTGTGAGGCGTTTTACGTTTCCGCAAATTGGCAGATATAAGATCGGAACCTTTTTTGTAAAAAAATATGAAATAAATAATTTTTCTAACATATATTACAATATTAATAATTTACTGCTAGGTAAATTTCTGGAAAAGTAATAAATACAATTTCTGGAAACCTTAACTTTAATTTTGCAGAAACGTAGTATTGGAATTTTGAAAAATTAGCAGAATTGCAATATGCCCCATTACAGAGAAACTGTTATAAATATAAAAATATTGATATACAGATACTTTTTTAATATACAGTGAAACCTGATAAAACCGAACCCTGAATAAACCGGAAACCTGTCTAATCCAAACTTGTTCTGAAGACCAATCATATCACATTTTATGCATTGTGAACCTGATCAAACCGAATACCTGCCAAAACCGAACAAAATCTCAAGTCCCGAAAGGGTTCGGTTTAGTCAGGTTTCACTGTATAAGGCTAAATGATTTTAAATTGTAGAATATCATTATTTCTTTATACAAACAACTTTCTTTCAAGTTTATAATTATTCATTTATAATTTGAAGACATTTCCATATTGAATGGAAACAAGAATGTTTCCCTAGTGCATGGATGCCCCATCCGTACTATCATTTTCTATGTTCATTGGACCATGAAAATGAGGTAAAAATCTAATTTGGCATTAAAATTAGAAAGATCATATCATAGGCAACATGTGTACTAATTTTCAAGTTGATTGGACTTCAACTTCATCAAAAACTATCTCGAACAAAAAAATGTAACCTGAAGCGGGACAGACGGACGAACGCTCAAACGCACAGACCAGAAAACATAATGCCCATAAAGGGTGCATAAAATGAAATTCATAAGGGACCATACATTGTAAATAACAATAATAGAACTTTTATTAAAAATGTGTTTAATATCAAATAAATGGCTGAATTTCAAAATTGACCTCTGACTGTACATATACACTATCCTTTAATACTATCAACTCTTCCAACAAAATCAAATAGCTCTCACTATATTACATATATAACTCTATTCATGCAAAATTAAATATAACATTTATATAGAATAATTTAAAAAAAAAAGCCATTCCATATGCATCAAGACCTGAAATTTTAAATTAATTTTTCAAGTATAAGTTCATTTTTAATTGACCAAAAGATAAATTTCATTGGTCACCCCATGACTTTCTTACTTTCTTCATTTCAATCTTATTTAGAAAGCTTTCTTTTTACTTTCCAATTGATATTGGGCCATTCCATTTAATTTCTAACAGGTGGGGATGGATAGGGAGATTATATTTCATACCTATCAGAAAAAAACATCATGAAAAAATACCTATCAGATCTATAAATTAAGACCTATCAGATGTAGTGTTTCTGTTCATATTGGTTGGATGGGCTTTCATGGGAAAAATGACCTATCAGAATTTTTTACTGCAAGGATTGTACCCATCAGAATTATAAATACAATACCAGATAATGCATGATATGAAACTGTCTACATTCCAAAGCACCCCTAAGATCTGAAATAGGTATTTTTTGTAACCCCTAAGATGTAATTATTTTTAATTATTTACTGCTGCAAGACCCTCAGAAATTTTTGCGTATAAGTGTATGTGTCAGATGAAAAAAGCTAAAATTTCACCCCTAAGATGTATAAATTTTACACCCCTCAGAAAGGACCATCCATCCTCCTTTAGCAGATATTAACTGGAATGGCCCATTGCATGCCTGAAATGTTAAAAAAAATATAAAACTGACATGTCTCATTAGGGGGTTTTGATCCTGGATCCCGCTTACTGTTTTGTCAGATTCCCGTATCCCGCTTAGTCGATGTACATAAACAATTCACATTTTTTTGTAGTTTCCCGTGTCCCGCTAGACTTCATTTCCCCTTTTTATGGCAGAATAATTTGACTTTCATATGTCACAATTACAAAAAAATAGGCAATTCTCGTGACAAGCTTAGACCTAATGAGACCCACTACAGGTAAAGGAATGAATATTTAAGTTAAAGGCCCTTAGGGGAAGGTATTGCTCAAATAGAAGGATAAGTAACCATGGTTACCTAGTAAATTTAAAATAGTTCTGCGCAAATAATTTAAGGAAAATACAAGGGGTTTGAAATACACATGTAAAGGTTAAAATTATTACTTATTAATAAATAGACATTGATACAATGCTACTTAAATTATAAGTTAATCATTAAATATGCTAAACTACAAAAAAATATAAATTGTTTACTTATTACACTACATTATTCAGGGGCAGATCCAGCCATTTGAAAAAGGGGGGTTCCCAACCCAGGATAAAGGGGGTGTTCCAACCACATGTCCCCATTCAAATGCATTGATTGTCCAAAAAAAAAGGGGGGGTTCAACCCTTAACACCCCTCCCCCCTGGATCAGCCATTGCTATTACAATGTAATCATAAAATATTCTTTGTGACTTAATGGGTAAAGAATACCTAAAGGATATAGTTCTTCAAAATTCAGACAATCATTTTTTTTAATCACACACTCTTAATACAGAAAAATCAAAATTAGGGTTTGTCAAACTGTTATATATATATATATATATGCAAAGAAATTATTCTTGTAAGTTGTTAGGTTTAAATTTTTTTATATAAATTTTGTCAACAGGTAAAAGTTTTTATGATAACTAAAAGAGTCAACTCTACATGTAAGCATTGGGTATCTCCTTAAATAGTATTACCCATTGAACAATGAAAATGAGTAAAAAAGTGATTTATGCCATATGGAAACTTCAAAATAGTATGGTAACATGGTTATAATGATTGTTATATCTCAGAGTGATTCCATTGAAGTACATGTATATATATTTATAATATTGTTTGACAAAAAAAAATAATGTGAGTAAAAAAAAGACTTTTGAACTTGAAACAGAAACAATAATATGATAATTATGATTTAACAACTAAAATGAATTATTGTAAATAACATGGCTTATAAACAGTTTTATAACTCTACTTCATATATGATGATTAAGTTCATTTATAACTGTATGAAGTTCAGGATTTTCTATACTTTCATGAGTACTTGAATGTTCGGTTTCACTATCAAGTGAAGAAATATGAGTCAAGTGATGTTGTGCATTGTCATTATGAATTTTAAATTCATTTGAAATACACTCTGTCCATTGATGATGTTCAAGATTAATGTTACTAAATGTATGAAGATCAGGATTAAAACTTTCACTTGAATAATGCATATCTCCATTCAGAGATCTAGAGTCATCTTTATTTGGTATTTGAACCTGACATAGAGATAAAAGGGTTTCCGCTGCAGATTCCCGGCTAAGAGTTTGAGACTTTTTATGTTTCTGTTTTCGTTTAGGTCCAGGCCACGGTACAGCTTTACAATACAAGTGGTCCTTGAGGTGATCTGGATATACAAGTTCTGTGTTGAGGTAGTCACATGGCGGGTCTGTTGCAGAGTCTGTGCTTGATGATGGATTATCTCCCCTGGTTAACATGCTAAAAGCATCGGAGAAATTGGTTATCTCTTCTACTGAAGCTGTACTCTTTAAAAAAAATGCAATTTATAATTAAATTAATTATATATCTATGTTTACATATTTTTGGGGGTTTTTTTTAAAGAAAAGGGTATTAAATATAAATGTTGTTTTCTGTTAACAAAGTTAGGTGATGACTGCATATATAGATGACAGTACTGTAGACACTAAATCCGGTTTTATAGCTAAAATGTGGAATGGATTTTTCTTATTTTTGAAGGCTCAGTACATTATAGTAACCTATAGTTGTATCAATTTCTGTCATTTGGTCTCGGGTGAAGAGTTGTCTCATTGGCAATCATACCACATTTTATTTTAAAATAGACATACATGTATCATTAAGAATTGATATTATTATGTAAACCAGCTGAGATCATTTTCTTTGGTTATTTTTTTAGATATTCTATAAGGCCTGTGTACATGGTGTACAATGTATGAGTTTTGTTCTCTTCTCAGTCAATGTTCATGCGCACTCTTCCATTTATTTATTCTTTCTCTTTTGTACACCAAATTGGCATTATATTTGTAAGGGACCACATCAAAAGTTCAATGTACATGATGTAGGATAAACAAGAATATGTCCAAAGTACATGCATGCCCCACTCGCACTATTATTTTTCATGTTCAATGGACCGTGAAATTGGATAAAAAACCTAATTTAGCATTAAAATTAGAAAGATCATACCATAGGGAACATGAGTACTAAGTACTATCGTAGGTGGAGCATAAAAACTTAATTCGTATAGTTTTTTTAATGACCCCCCTACCCCCTCTTAACTTAATTTTGGAAAAATTGATTGACCAATAACATGAATAAGGATACAATGTATATATAAAATCGATGTCAATTAAACAAAACTTGCAGCAATTTCGACCAAGGCCCCACCACCATACCCATCAACAAACTATTTATGCTATTTGAATTAAGTTTTTTATCCTTCATAGATTTTTTTATGTCGTCCCTAAAAGGGTACCTAGGAATGCCCTTTACTCTCAGGTGTCAAAAGCAGTGGCTGATCCAGAGTTTTTCATTAGTGGGGCCTACTCCAGTCAAGCTTCAGCAATTTCCTATAATTTCAACCAATTTTTCCCATACATGTAAAAAGGGGGAACCCCCTCTAAATCCAGCCTGAAACATACATAATCTGCTACCACTGGCATCATATATATAATTGGTTAAACTTTGCATAATATTTGTCATGTTTGTCAGAGATCTCAATTTATTACCCATCAACTATTATTTTTGGAAAAATTTAACGTGAAATGGAATCAGTCGATAATTTTATCAACCTAAAGAAAATGAACGTTTTATTGTCATGCGCAAAAAATTACAGTTAACGTCATTTGGCACGATTTTTTAACTATTATTCCCCATTACGATCCTCTTATAAGAACTTCTCAAAAGCTGTTATACAATGCTATAAACATGATAAAGCGATGGATTTCAACTGTTAACTAGAACATTTGTTGTATCTTTACAACATGAAATGAAAAGTTCTTATCAAATGCCTTCTTCAGGGTTCTAAGGCTATATTATGCTCAATTTTTAGTTTGTTATGCTGTGTATTCTGACTGGTTGGACTTGTTTGTCTTAATTTGCCACCGCATCTTTTGGATTTACCTTGTCCTCATGGTATCCGGTCGTTCGGGCCTCAAACCGATCCGGCCCCAAGTCATTCCCGCCCAAAGTCGATCCGGCCCAAGTCGATCCGGCCCAGTCGACGTGGGACGGATCAACTTGGGCTGGATCGACATGGGGCCGGATCGACCCGAAAGTGTCCTCGTCAGTTCACTTTGACTTATGAGTTTTGAGTCTTGTCATTTATTTGGCTTCTTTTAATATGGTTTATTTGTTTGTTAATAAGGCAACATTTAAAAGAATGTCTGTTTCCCCTCCCCCGGGTCTGCCCTTTGTAAACAGACCAGGAAGGCAGGTTCTTTTTTTTTTTTTTTTAACTGGATGTGATTGTCATAGCATGGTCACATGAATGGTTTGACTTGTCCAGTCCAGGCCACTTATCAGTTGTTTGTGCTCAATTTGAGTGTATTTATTTACATGTAGATTATCAATCCTTCTGCTTTCAAGCACTTTCCAAAAATGGAAACAAATTATTTTCAGGAAAAAAATAATTTTTTGACCCGGGGGCTTATTTTTGACCCGGGTGGGGGGAGGGGAAACAAACATATTTTTAATTTTGGCCTAATGATGACTGAAACACTCGGGACTTATATAAAATGTTGCATCCTCCTTTCAATACATTATAAACAGTGGTACAAATAACAATTAATAAAAACAAGAATGTGTCCATAGTACACGGATGCCCCACTCGCACTTTCATTTTCTATGTTCAGTGGACCGTGAAATTGGGGTAAAAACTCTAGTTTGGCATTAAATTTAGAAAGATCATATTATAGGGAACATGTGTACTAAGTTTTAAGTTGATTGGACTTCAACTTCATCAAAAACTACCTTGACCAAAAACTTTAACCTGAAGCGATACAGACAAACGAACAAACGGACGGAAGAACGAACAGACAGACGAACAAACCGATGAACAGAAGGACGCAAAGACCAAAAAACATAATGCCCCTCTACTATCGTAGGTGGGGCATCATAATTGTCATTCTATGTAGAAATAAATAAAATAAGCAATATATATCAGCCTGTTCACCATTCCTTACAAGGAAAAACAGAGATCAAATGATCTAGATCACTCTGACAAGGACTAGACGTGGAATTTGGTCATGCTGAACTTTTCTCCATCATTAAATTTTCATCCATGGAGATCTCTATAAACTGTCTGAGAACAGTAAAGCACCACCATGAATAGGAGGAATGTGATTGTGAGTAAACAATTTCTTATCAACCATTGTCAACAAGAAATAATGAACATGTTGAACAGAAGTTAAATTCCACGTTGAATATTGGCCCAAAAAAATATCAAATGCCTCAAGGATTAAGGTTTATGTTAGACCAAATTCTTCTGTCCCTATAACAGGTTGGGCTCATAATCATTGATAATAGAAAAAGTGGGGTTATATCTGTTTTCAGAGTACACCCCAGTTTGCTGGGCTTTGGAATGCATGCAACTTCGATTGATGAATTGAAGCATTACTTCAGGAATGTGTTGAAATGTTCCCCTCCCCCTTTTTTGTGTTTTTAAATATCAATACCTTTTCTGGGCTTTTATAACTAGCGATCTTGTCATTCTTTTTCCCTAATTTCTTAAGCTTCTTGTTTTCTTTCTGTATGAACAGAGTTGGGGCATAATTGTCATCATTCGGATCGTCGCTATGCCATCCGAACACAAAATGGTCAGAGCATATGTTTGTGTGTCCATTCGGTTCCCAATCCTCTCTGTTCACGGCTTTTATCCATGCTTGAAGTTTCTTCTTATTTGCTGGAAATCGAAAGAAACTAATATTGTTTACTTTTGCCACAGAATTTGCCCGATTTCGACACTTGTAAACACAACAAGTTTTCACCATTTCAGTTGTTTTTGTTTACGGTGTTTCCATCCGGAAGTTTGCCTTGCGCATGTGCATATGAATAAAAGTTTGAAAGGGCGCGAAATTGAAACGCAGACGATGGCGGGAAATGAACCGTAGACTTTTGATCACTTTGTATAAACTGAGCTATTTTTAAAAAACACTGATTCAATTTTGTCCGTGAGATAAACAATTCCTTTCAAAGTTACAAAAGTAGATGAAATTTGTTATCAAATATCAAATATATAAATGATAAATAAGACGACCATTTGTTATTTTGGAGTCAATTAAGATCAATTTAGGACAATTAAGGGGTCAAGTTGTGGGAAGAGGATTTTTAAGGATGGACCACTTGATTATTGCCCCCCCCCCCTCCCCCATTATTTTCATCCGATCTACTCGTCTAACTGAAAAAAGTCAGGATGACAAATTATCTTTAAAAAAAAAACTAAAGGCAGGACCGAATATAGATAGAGAGAGGGGGTGAACCTTTATCGGGACTCCGGGATCTGGTGCTTTTAAGCTCGCCGGGATTTCGGGATCCGGGAATTCTTTATTTGAATTTCAAGATGTCGAGATTTTAATTTCTTTAAATTTGGGACCTCGGGATTTTATGTTTTTAAACCCGGGATTTCGGGATCAGCAGGAACCCTCCCCCTCAATAGAGTGAAACTTGAACTAAAAGGCAGGACAGAGAAAATGGTTTTCATAAATGAACCAGGCTGTTTAAATTCTTATTTTTCATTTCGGGGCCTTTTACAGTAGACTATACAGTCCTATATGGATGGGTATGTTTGCCTATACTTGTAAATAACAATTATTTCATTTGAACTTCGGTAGATAGTTGTTTGAACTTGGGTAGTTAGTTGTTTGAACTTGGGTAGTTAGTTGTTTGAACTTGGGTAGATAGTTGTTTGAACTTGGGTAGTTAGTTGTTTGAACTTGGGTAGATAGTTGTTTGAACTTGGGTAGATAGTTGTGAGGCCCCTCATGGGGGGGTCCTAGTAATCACATAATCACCATTTTTTTGCCAATATAATCACATAATCATTAAATATTTGCTTATCTTTAGTAATCAAATAATCATAAACTAAAAATACAGTCCTAGGTAATCAAATAATCATGAAATATTTGGCTTAATAATCAAATAATCATTAAAAAAACGGCCAAGTAATCACATAATCAAAAACCCCATGAGGGCCCTCAGTTGTTTGAACTTGGGTAGATAGTTGTTTGAACTTGGGTAGATAGTTGTTTGAACTTGGGTAGATAGTTGTTTGAACTTGGGTAGATAGTTGTTTGAACTTGGGTAGATACAGTGGCGGATCCAGGGGGGGGGGGGTTCCGGGGGTGCGCACCCCCCTTTATTTTTGCCGATCAATGCATTTGTATCGGGACATATGTTTTGCACCCCCTGCACCCCCCTTTGCCCTGGGTTAGCACCCCCCCTTTCGAAAATTCCTGCATCCGCCCCTGAGATAGTTGTTTGAACTTTCATTGGCAATCATACCGCCTCTCCTTATTTTTATAGTGCATCAATGCCGACAACTGCCATGGATGATGTGTACCTGTTCAATATGATGTTGTACTCATATTCACCTAGATCTTTATCTCAGCAGACTACACATATAGATAAGATATGATAAAGATAAATCATAGTTTATTACAGTGTCACATATTGATCTACATTAAAATACAGGACAAACAAAACAAGAGGCTCTCAAGAGCCTGAATCGCTCACCTGGTAAACAATGCCTTATTGAACATATTGAACCATGCCGGGCAAACATGTACAGCTAACAATTCTTCAATATTACAAATATATATGACTTACTGTTTATAAATAAAGAAAATGAGACCAAAACACAAACACTTAAAACTTAGCAATGGACTGTAAAAATGAGGTCAAGTTCAAATAAAACCTGCGTAACCGACATATAGATCATAAAATATTTTCATACACCAAATATAGTTGACCTAATGCATAAAGTATTAAAAAAATAGACCAAAACTAAAAAAGTTAACTTTGACCACTGAATAATGAAAATGAAGTCAAGGTTAGATGACACCTGTCAGCTAGACATGTACACCTTACAATCATTCTATACACCAATTTTAGTAGACCTATTGCATATAGTATAAGAAAAACAGACCAAAACACAAAAACTTAACTATAACCACTGAACCATGAAAATGAGGTCAAGGTGAGATGACACCTGCCAGTTGGACATGTACACTTTACAGTTCTTCTATACACCAAATCTACTAGACTTATTGCTTATAGTATCTGAGATATGGACTTGACCACGAAAATTTAACGTTATCCTGTGTTCTATTTTTAGCCATGACGGCCATGTTTTTAGACAAAATAGAAAATAAAACACAAACTTTATTTTATACACCCTACTGACCATTCAGTTGAAGTTTGGTTGAATTTGGTTGAGTAGTTTTAGAGGAGAAGATTTTTTAAAGTTAGCAAATATGATGAACAAATTGTGAAAAAATTGTCATTAAAGGACAATAACCCCTTAAGGGGTCAATTGACAATTTTGGTCATATTTAACTTATTTGTAGATCTTACTTTGCTGATCATTTTTGCTGTTTACAGTTTATCTTTATCTATAATGATATTGAAGATAATGACCAAAAACTGCAAAATTTCCTTAAAATTACCAATTAAGTGGCAGCAACCCAACAATGGTTTGTTTGATTCGTCTGAAAATTTCAGGGCTGATAGATCTTGACCTAATGAACATTTTTACCCCATGTCAGATTGCTCTAAATGCTTTCGTTTTTGAGATATAAGCCAAAAACTGCATTTGACCCCTATGTTCTATTTAAAGTAAGGGCGGCCATGTTTTTTGACGGATCAAAAACCGAAGCACACACTTTGTGCAGGATAATCTAAGGAACTATCATGCTAAGTTTCATCCAAATCCATTCAGTAGTTTCAGAGGAGAAGATTTTTTAAAGTTAGCAAATATGATGAACAAATTGTGAAAAATTGTCATTAAAGGACATTTACCCCTTAAGGGGTCAATTGACAATTTTGGTCATATTAACCTATTTGTAGATCTTACTTTGCTGATCATTTTTGCTGTGTACAGTTTATCTGCATCTATAATAATATTCAAGATAATGACCAAAAACTGCAAAATTTCCTTAAAATTACCAATTAAGTGGCAGCAACCCAACAATGGTTTGTTTGATTCATCTGAAAATTTCTGGGCTGATAGATCTTGACCTAATGAACATTTTTACCCCATGTCAGATTTGCTCTAAATGCTTCCGTTTTTGAGATATAAGCCAAAAACTGCATTTGACCCCTATGTTCTATTTTAAGTAACGGCGGCCATGTTTTTTGACGGATAAGAAATCGAAGCACACACTTTGTGCAGGATAATCTAAGGAACAATCCTTTTAAGTTTCATTCAAATCCATTCAGTAGTTTCAGAGGAGAAGATGTTTGAAAAATTGTTAACGACGACGACGACGACGACGGACGCCAAGTGATGAGAAAAGCTCACATGGCCATATTTTATATTTGTTGTACATCTCGTAGCAAGTGCCCCTTTAAATTCATTTCCGGGAGTTCATACATTTTCTCCGTGATGGTTGCCGTATTAGTTGGAAGATCGGCGCTTGGTACCATAACTTTACGTCTATTTGAAACACGTACCTCTATTAAAATATTAAAAGGAAATTTCTCTTTCATAGATTAAGCAGCTGCTTACCTTTTTGTACATTGTTTAATTCGATCCGTGAATGACATATACTAAAAAAAACTGTTAAATTTGATTGCAAATTACTATGTTCTATAACTCTGTAATGTTTATGTCATGTTGTAATTAATGTTATGCTCTTAATGGACCCTTTAATTTGGAAAATAAAAATATTGTATTGTATTGTATTGTATTGTATTGTATAACTCATAGTAAGCCTTTTTCAAATGAGAAAGGTTAAGGTACCTGGCCAAACGTACTCGTGACCTGCATTTTTTCCTATATATTTCATATAAAATCACATTTTTTCCAAAAAAATATTTTGAGGGCATTTATGGTTGGATTTTTATCAACAAGGCCTTAAAAGACGTAGAATTGTCTAAAGTATGTTTGTTTATTTGGTAATAGTTTTGTCTTCAGGTGTTTTTGTTTTCTCTTGATGTGAACACATATAATAAATTTGGTTGAATATATAGCGAATTTCTGAACAGAAAATAATATTTGTGTTTATCTTGTGAAAAAAAATGAAAATGATCCACAAAAAAAATATAACCAAATAAACCTGTGACAATTCTGCTTCTATTAGTACCAAGTTGCTTAAATTAAAAAAAAATGACCCCCCAAATTTTTTTTTTTAAATGTAGTTTTATATACAATATGTAGTGAAAAATCTCAAGTGACGAATACTTATGGTCACACTCTGTAAGTATGCTAGATATACTTACTGGGGGTGTGATGATATGATTAAATCAATACATTTTCTCCTGGACAACATCCATGTACGGTTTAGGCAATAATGCTTTTAGGTATTTATAGGACACCATTTGTGCTCGTCTTTTTCCAATAAAATCTAATTAAAATGTAGGAATCTGATTTCGTTATACTTTATCTATATTTGGCTGTATTTGGATATAAAATTTTGGATTTCGTTACCGTTTTTCAATTCCTTAAAAGGTTGCACTCGTACTTTATTTTGCCTTTTTGTATTCGAGCGTCACTGATGAGTCTTCTGTAGAAAAAAACGAATGTCTGGCGCAAATACAAAATTTCAATCCTGGTATTCTCAAATTGAACAGGGTGGGGGCAACCCCCAGGAACTTCCCTTTAATTTCATTTGATTTGTTTTATCATCCCATTCAAGAATATATATGGTTTAGGGGTGGGGATGTTGACCGTTTACAAGTTTTCAAACAAGAGGGGGTGGGGTGACTCCCTCAGGACTTCCCTTTTATTTCATTTCATTTGTTTTATTGTCCCCTACAAGAATATATATGGTTTAGGGGTGGGGATCTGGACCGTTTACAAGATAATAGTACATTCTCAAATTGAACGGGGAGGGGATGACCCCCCGGGACTTCCCTTTAATTTCATTTGATTTGTTTTATCGTCCCATTCAAGAATATATATGGTTTAGGGGTGGGGATCTGGACCGTTTACAAGATAAAAGCATATTCTCAAATTGAAGGGGGTGGGGATGACCCCCCAGGGACTCCCCCTATATTTCATGTATTTTGTTTTATTGTCCTATAATCATTTCTGAAGACTGCATGTATCTATCACTTACAGTTTTTAAGTTATATTCATTGGAAAATTTTAGAAAATAAAATCCCATAGGGTTCTATAGTAAACCCCTCCCTCCTTTTTACCCCCCAAAATACCCCTTAATAGACCCCAATGCACAAACGAAACATTGATGGCTCACCTAGACATGTTAGTCTAACATATTGTAAAATCCTAAGTTAATCTGACAAGCCGCTTAGGAGAACCGCTGCGGACAAGTTCATTTTTAAAGTGGCGGAAGAAGAAGAGGAAGAGGAAGAATAATAAAAACTAGAATTGCCATTGCAAGCAATAGCGGATGTCACCCTTCCCCCTATTGCCACTAAGCGGCAGCCATTTCAAACTTGTTTAACAGTAAATGCACAAATATGCATGGCTATTCATCTTTTTGTAAATGTTCAGTATATTCAGAGCATTTTAAAGTATTTCACATTTATACCGTTTCCATGGCAACGGCAGCCATTTTGAAAATTTCAAAGTCAAAAGTCTCATCTTAACTTGTCAGTTACCAATAATATAAAATTTCATTAAGTTAAAACCATTTTGAGAATTTTTGACATTTTTGCAGTTTCCATGGCAACCGTGGCCATTTTGGAAATTCCAACTTCAAAAGTCATATCTAGACTTGACAGTTAACAATCATATCAAGTTTCATCAATTTTGAAGCATTCTGAAATTTTTGCTCCTGTATCCATGGTAACATAGTAGTTCCAATGATTATCAAAATCATTCAAAACCTGTACATAGTGGACAACTATATTGCATAAAAATTTGATGATTTTAGGTTCAAGCATACCAAAGTTATTCACCAAACCCGGAAGTTTTTGGAGCATTTTGACCTTTTTGCATTGTTTCCATGGAAACGGCAGACATTTTGGAAATTCCAACGCCAAATTCCACATCTACCAAAGTTGCTCATCGTTATGCTAAAGTTTCAAAAAAATTTGAGCATTTCCATATTTTTGAAATTTTTGGTGTAGTTTCCATGGCAACATAGCAGTTCCAAAATGTGCCAAAATCATCCAAAACCTGTATATAGTGGGCACCTACATTGTATTAAAATCTAAAGATTTTAAGCTAAAGCATTCACAAATAGTTCAAGGAACTCCAAAATTTTATTTTTTCACCATTTTTCCGTTTCCATGGTGATGACAGCCATTTTTTAGTTCCAATTTTGCACAGACTCTGGGGAGTCAGGGTTCCTTGTTATAGTGCACCATCATTCGGATTGGTACTTTTGGCTCTGAGAAAGCGGGCGGACAAAATTAGGTGGAAGTATAATAATAATAATACAGAAAAAGAAACAGAGGAAAAGCAATATGTCACCCGACATTGTCGATCGGGTGACATAATAATAAGAACTGACCAAAAACAATAAGTCTCCAAACTTTGTTTGGGAGACTTAATAAAAATACCTCAGATTAGCAGTGTCAAAATGAATGCGAAAAATATAGTTTGTTGTTGAGAACTGGGGCTGATAAAGTGTTCACTTTTTGAAGTATTTAACTGCACACCTTCTCTTATTACTGTCATTATATACTTTGAACAATGGATGCAGAGATTTATTTTACCAATTTAGTTTTGGATGAAAAACTTGGGATGCGTTTGAAACGAAAATGAAACAACAATATCAAGACACAAATTTCATACAGCTCTATAGCTATAGCTCTATACAAAAGCAACTCTAAAAAATTGATACATCAACTGAAGCAAAGTTTGTTAATTGCTAAGTTGGATACTGAAATCTGAGGTAAACCTAACATCCGTAATGGACGGCAATGCAATCATATTGAAAGAAAACATGAAACTACACCACATGCTTTCAACCAAAAGATCGGATGAGAATATCAACATTGCGAGAGTAAAATAGTATTTCTCACCGAAAGCATGGCAAACATTAAAGACCGACCGTGCAAGGGCTGTATAGCCAGTCAAGGTCGTTAAAAACTTCCATTTGTAACATTAAAGATTTCCTGATCTTCTAAAAGGAATATCGCAGAATTGAATGGCACGGTATGCGATACAGACGTTCACAGCGGAGGGTAGGAGGGGTCAGGATCCCAAAATCCCGGGCTTAAAAACATGAAGTCCCGAGGTCCCGAATTAAAAAAAAAAAATCCCGACATCCCGAAAGATCAATCTCGATATCCCGAGCTTAAAAAAACACCCGATCCCGCATCCCGAAAAAGGTCCTGCCCCCTTATTACTGGTGTGTGATGGCTGCTTGGAGTGGATTCGTCAAAATGATGTGTCGGACTTAAACATGCTCCAAAAACCACTTACTGGATATTTATAAACTGTCATTGTAAAAAAAAAAAATAAAGACATTGTATGTATTGTAAATATAAAATAAATGTCTTAAACTTTTATTATTTAGTACATATTACAAGTCTCCATCGTACATTGCTGTTTTTCATGTAACAATAACGCTATGTAACCGTAGCCTCAATAGTTATTGTTACATTCGTAATTAATCAGGTCCTCGTCCAACCATGCATTCCGGCATTTAGTCTCCAATGTAACAATAATATTTTTATTATTGTTACATTTCCATGTAACCGTAGCCAGTGCCTTTAGTTTATCTCTATCTTTAATAATGAGGGCCCTCATGGGGTTTTTGATTATGTGATTACTTGGCCGTTTTTTTTAATGATTATTTGATTATTAAGCCAAATATTTCATGATTATTTGATTACCTAGGACTGTATTTTTAGTTTATGATTATTTGATTACTAAAGATAAGCAAATATTTAATGATTATGTGATTATATTGGCAAAAAAATGGTGATTATGTGATTACTAGGACCCCCCCATGAGGGGCCTCAATAATATTCAAGATAATAACCAAAAGCTTCAAAATTTCCTTAAAATTACTAATTCATGGACAGCAACCCAACAACTGGTTGCCTGATTGGTCTAAAAATTTCAGGGCAGATAGATCTTGTCCTGATAAACAATATTACCCTGTCAGATTTGCTCTAAATGCTTTGATTTCAGAGTTTTAACCCAAAATCTACATTAATTTTTTACCCCTATATTCTTTTTTTTAGCCATGGCGACCATCTTGGTTAGTTTGCAAGGTCACCGCCCATCCCTAGATTTTCCATGCAGTTCAATTTTTTCCATGATAAAATGATGGAAAATGATGGAAATTTTGTTTTTTTCCATGAGTTTCCATGGAATTTCATGGAAAAATAATTCATGTCAGATGGAAAACTTATATGTGTTACTTATTCCATCATTTTCCATGATAAGATGGAAAACTTTCCATGGAATTCCATGGAAAAAATACTTTTTGGATGGAAAGTGGGATGGAAAGTAGACTAATAAAACTTTGTAGATGGAAAAGAGGATGGAAAGTGGACTTAGAATATTTTTGAGATGGAAAAGAGGATGGAATCTTGACTTAGAATATTTTTAACATGGAAAAATTATAGAATCTTAACTTAGAATATTTTTGAGATGGAAAGTCATGGAAAAAATGTACACAAATTACATACATTAATTCTTTATCATCAATTAGACAGTGAAAGAAATGTAAAGTGCCATCTGGTTTTCATTGGTCTTTGTGTAGAAGACAGGAAATGATATGACCATACAGTGTGAGGCCAAATGTAGGGTAGAACATGGATTTATACATTTTTGTGCAATTATTATTACTTAAAACATAAAAATGGTAAATAAACAATAAATGGACAATCTTTTATTAAAATATATATAAAATATCCAAGATTTTGGTAAATAACAGTATTCAATTGTGACTCTTTTAAAAGAAATAAGATAACTCCTTATACATCCCCCAACACATTGAAAATTTGAACTTGCAATGGATATGCAGGCAACAAATAAAGATGTCTTCTCTCCTGAACAAAATGCAAAATTTATATTGGACTTAGATTAAATAGTTCCAAATAGTTCTTGACATCGAATAGTGCAGATTTATTCTCTGATGACTTGCATTGACTGTTGGATTTAGAGCATATTTTTTGGTAAGTACACTGAATTAGATTCTACCAATTTAAGTGTGTGCAAGCTCCTTTAGTTCAACATAAAAACATCATGAAAACACCTATAGTAGATTTTTCACTTATAATTATAATGATTGGGTATTAAGACAAGACAAACTGTATATGGTGTATTATAATAACTATTAATCCACTAATGAAGTAATTTGGTTATAAAATTTAAGATCCGTTGAAATTGGTTGCCAATGAGAAATAGATCCATAAAAGGAAAAAAAAATGTATCTTTACAGCAAACTGCAGATCAACACTAAGTTCTAAATAGATGGAAAATACCAATGAAGACATTTATATACAATAATTATGGAAAAAAATATTTAGGACAAAGACTAAAGTTGTTAACCATTATTAATAATGTCATTATTTAAAGAATATCTCTTTATTTATAACAGTAAAATTATTTTTAGGTATCACGAGGAAGAAATGAAACTCCAATAAAATGGTTAATGCTGTTCTACAAGATGGATCTACTGAAGCCTGGTGCTGACATAAGTGACATTTATAACCTTAATTTCTTGATATAAAGGCAGTGCAAACATATACCAGTATTGAAAGTTTTTCTTGTTTGTTGTATTTATTATAATACATTAAATGAGTTTGAATTAAAGGTTAAAATGATGTTTGAGTCTATTGCTTATTACTGACCATTGTAAGACTCAAAAGACCTTACCAAACCGAAAAAAGCATGGCACCTAGTTTTTTTTATCTTCATTATTACAGATATTGTTAAACAGGGTATATTGTCAAAAGGTTAATTTGAGCAATTCATTTTAAAAGGAAATGATGGAAATATTTCCATGGAATTCCATGGAAAAGGAAATTCTATGTAATATATTTCCATGGAATTCCATGGAAAAACTTCATGGAAAATATTTTCCATGGAATTCCATGGAAAATGTTTCAGATGGAAATATTATTAAAACAGGTTCCAATACTCCATGTAACATCCAGGATGCACAGAAAAAAAAAATAATGCCCCTAGATGGGGCATAAAATAGAATTAGGAGGATTTAGGAGTACCTAAAAAATGCACAAATACGCCTGTCAATCAGCCTAGAGATAAAAAGAGAAAACAAAATTATTCATAAACAGTTTATTATGAACCATAAACATCTTTAAGAGGTGTATCAATGATTTAAACATGAAAGTTATGTAAAATAATTTATATTGACACCTCCCAAACTGACATGTAAAATTTTATTTTTTAAAATTAAATTTTCAAATATAAAAAAGGGTTTTTCAACTTAAAATTTAAGGTTGACGAAAAATATAATAAAACTATTAATTGGTTAACATAATATTAAAAAAATAGAAATAAAAGTACAACTGGTATTGAAAAATAATTAAGGTGATTTTTAAAATCACACTTGTACAAATTAATTTAAAAATCTTAGAAAAATTGTCAGAAAATAAATTCATGAAATTTTAAATTAATAAATAAAAAATATAGCTTAAATATATTTACTTTATTAACAGTAACACAACTTCATCCAAAATAGCTTAAGCACATTTTTTTTCGAAGTAAACAGCATTTTACATTTGATATTATGCAAATTAATCTTTACTAATTATCTCCCCTTACATTTAATCAGCTTCACTTAACAATGGCAAGACTCTAAATATAAACAGCAATGAGGATTTTTATAAATATAAAACTATTTATAACTTAATGTTTTGGAATGTCTGAAAATAAATAAGTACACCATTCTTAAGTGATCTCGATTAAAAGGACGGTGATTTTCCTAATGTATATAGTATAGAATTTTCTGAATAAAAAAAAAAATTTAATAATGAAAAAAAACCCACTATTTTGTTTTTGATTTAAAAATAAATTAAGGTAGAATTTTTTTAAAGCCATGCATATATAAAAAAAATCTTCCAATTCAGTTTAAAAAACTTTTCATCAGAAATTTAGAATATACTGACATCACACTTATTCATTCTTGGATGAAAATGATAAGTACCCTTTCAGATCAGTAAGAGATCATAACAGATAACAAATTTATAAAAATCTAAAAATAAGATTTCCATTATTTTGATAGTGGTCGACCTATTTTACAGAAAAATGTGCTGAAGCTTAAAGCAAAGATTGTATTGAAAGACTCCATTTTGGACGGATTACATATAAAAGAAAACATTTTACACAATAAAATCAACAATAAGACATATAAAATCTATAAAAACTACTTAACAATGATGATTGCATCCACATTTTCAACAATACAGTTAGGTTCAGATGATACATACTTAATTATATATATACGGTTTAACCAACTTCCAACATGTGTTAAAATGTTTTTGTTTCAGAATCTATTTTACTGGAATGTAAGGTTTGCAGTGGCGGATCCAGGGGGGGGGGGGGTTCCGGGGGTGCGCACCCCCCCTTTATTTTTGCCGATCAATGCATTTGTATCGGGACATATGTTTTGCACCCCCTGAACCCCCCCTTTGCCCTGGGTTAGCACCCCCCCTTTTGAAAATTCCTGCATCCGCCCCTGGTTTGTGACAGGCATTAAGAGCTAGGTGATAAGTACTGTACCCAAAATGGCAGAAAAGTACCTTCTCGATTTTTTTATGAAATTTTCTACTCAAGAAATAATTACCCAAACACGGAAAGTAATTTGTATTTACAAACCTAAATAAATTTACTAGTACATGTAATTGAAAATAAGAAGGATGCTGATTTGGACTTTCAAAATAATCACTTGGAAATTACTGGTAATTATTCTAAACACATTCGAATGTTTCATCTGCTCCCAACTGTAGATAAATAAACAATTACATTGATTCATAAACAACAAAGTTAATATCAAGTAGCAGCAATATGATTGGACAATATCAGTAAAAATCTGACCAATGAAATGTAAGCTAACTAAATTGGCACTATGAACATCAATTTTTTTTTGTTACTTGGCACTGAAATTCTATTGGCTTTTTATTTAAACTTTTAATTTCCCTAAATAGTTTTTTAAATTGTTTTTATCATGATCTTAGAGCTAAATATTAAATCCTTTAATATATAACATATAAAATACATGTTTTATAAATACTGACATTTTAAAATCAATTAAAGTTTCTTGTTCATCATACATCTAAATGCATCAACAATTATCCATTGGCCGAACTTTTAACATGTGAATGTGTGCAAGTTTAAAAACTACAGTATAAATAAAAGCATGTGAATCATCAATATAAATAAGCATTATAAATGCAAAATATACATATAAAATGCGAAATATCATATAAATGCAAAATAAAGTGTATTTTTCATAAATAAAAAAAAAAAGATAAAAAAATAACTTTCCATTTGAGACAATACTACTGTGTTTAACCTCGCAAGGTCACATCAGGTTAGATTACTGTGGTGTCATATTTTTGTACTTTTAAAAGTATAAAAATATTTTTTTTCAAGTTTATTTTAAAAATTCTTTCACCTACTATATATATCGGCTATCAAGAACCATAACTCTTTTAAACAATCAACAAAATATCACAGAAAAGCTTTCTTTGCACTCGATCATCTTTATGGTAACAAAAATAGGGACCATCTCAAAATATATTATTTCCTCCTAAACACAGTTTTCAAAACTTTTCATATCATTCTGAAATATGAGCTCAATTTCAAATGAAAAATAGAGCAGTTGATGGTTTAGTTTTCAAATATATAGAAATTAATGATTTTTTGACAAATCTCAGAATGACATAGCTATTTCAATTTAGTATAAAAATCCAAACCAATTTTCAACTAGCGACACTAAAACCTATCTAATTTCAAGAGTTCAATTAAAAAACTTTTAAAATCTGTTGAATTCAACCAAAACCAGTTAAATAATAGAAATTATGCCATAAATAATGGCTTTATTTCACGAGTTCAAATTCTGGATCGTCCAACACAAACCAATTAAAAACAGGCTATGAAACATCACCAGGCGCTGTTAATTATGTGTATTGGCATATATACTATATTTTTATGCCAAACCAATTCAATAATTTAAAGTATAACACTAATACTGGTTTAATTTCAAGAGTTCAAATTCTGGGACGTCCAACCCGAACCAATTTAATAATTCAAAATATGAGAACACAAAGGCTTCTGTAATGTTATGTGAATGATCAAGTCCTCGAGCCTCTACTTGTAATGTTCGATTAAATTTAAGTCTCGCTTCCATCTCTGCTTGTTTCCTCGCCATTTCTTCTGCAAGTCTTCTAGCTTCTTCCATTGCTCGCTTGGCTTCTTCTTCTCGCCTTATTCTAAAATATATCAAAATACAATTAACCTTCTTTAAAGTCATATGAAATGAGTGACTGGTGAAAAATAATGTTTATCCAATTCTTGAACCAATGCATTTATATATCATAAACTTAGTTTAAAACTTTTCTTAGTCTTCTGCGCATGATTTAATCATTTTTTACTCAAATATATCGTATAATCGTCATTTTTTTTTCTCTCGGTCTGTTATGATTTTTAAACAAGTATGGCAGCACATTAAATGCTGTGTTTTGAATCTGAATGTTACCGATTGTCACCTTATAGTAAACAATCAACAAAGAAACATGGATATTGAGCACGTGTTTAACATGTATCATCCGATAATAGTTTATTTCAGTGAAGTGCCACGTTAAGGTCACTTTGCATACGGAAAATATGTTGGTGAATTGCTTGCTGGAAGCAAGCAATTTAGTAAGTAAACTTCTTCTAAATGTGGACAAATTAAAGAATTGTCTTCAGAAAAAAGTATATGTACATAAGTTTAATAATGAAAACTATCCATCTTGTTATAAAAAAAACATATGCATATTTTTTTTTAATTTGAGGTTTCATTTGACTTTAATTATATTAATTCCATACAGAAAGCCCTTTTATGGGGGTTCTATTTAATCACATAATCTCAATTTTTTTTGCCAATATAATCAAAGGGCATAACTTTTTAAAAATAATTGATTACTGATTTTCAAAATCGTTCAAGACATTGCAGTTAACTACCTATGATACTAGTTTCATAACAAGAATGTGTCCATAGTACACGGATGCCCATTATTTTCTATGCTTAATGGACTGTGAAAATGGGGTAAAATCTCTAATTTGGCATTAAAATTAGAAAGATTATACCATTGAGAACATGTGTACTAAGTATCAAGTTGATTGGACTTCAACTTCATCAAAACTACCTCGACCAAAAACTTGAACCTAAAGCGTAAAAAACGGACGAAGGAACAAATAGACAGATGGACGAATGGACGCACAGACCAGAAAACATAATGCCAACAAATGAGGCATAAAAAATAATAAAAGTACATCCTTAATCTTACCTGTCTTCCTCCTCTTTTCTTTTCCTTTCCTCTTCCTCTAATTTCTTCTTTCTCTCATACTCCAACCTCTCTTCCTCCGCCATCTTTGCCATCATTTCTTCTTCTTCTTTCCTTCTTTCTTCTTCCTCTCTCTGTTTCTCTAACATCTCCTCTACAAAAACAATGTCAAATATTTTTTAGTTTTTTCCTTATTTCACTTAAATATTTTTCATGGACATACCAACGAAAAAAACAAAACTATAAACCATGTTCCAAAAATGAAATTTAATTATACAAAAGTCATGTATGAGGCTTAGAACATGCTGGAGGGTTTGGATGGGGTTAAATGATTAAAGAATAATACCCTTAAAAAATGAAGATTAGAGAATAACGGGCAAAAAAAAAGAAGATTAGAGAAAAAAGGGGTGAAAATTAAATGTTTACAGAATAACAGACCCCCCCCCCCCCCCATCCAGACCCTCATATAGAAATCAAGGTTTTGGCAAATATTTCTTTCCTGTTTCAAGCTCAATCCACATAAACTTAAGACAATGTATAGTTGTTCTTTTCATACGAGAACTCTAAAAATCGTTGGTAATGAAATATTTTGAGTAGAAAACGACAGCATTAGCTTCTCAACAATATCAACACTATAACATTATAGGACTGTTAACATTTCAGAACATGCATGAATTAAACATTTACCACCAACAAACAATCGACAGATTGATCTATGTGAATACACACTAGATAATTTGTTCTCATGCAAAACATGCATGAAACATTTGCCACTGGACCTTAAGCAACCAACAATTGACAGATCGATCTGTGTGAATCCACACTAGATAATTTGCTCTCATGAAAAACATGCATGCAACATTTGCCTCTGGATGTTGAGCAACCAACAATTGACAGATTGATCTATGTGAATCCAAACTAGATAATTTGTTCTCATCCAAAGCATGCATGAAACATTTGCCACTGGACCTTAAGCAACCAACCATCGACAGATTGATCTGTGAATCCAAACTAGATAATGTTCTCATCCAAAACATGAATGAAATATTTGCCACTGGATCCCTAGCAACCAACCATCGACAGATTGATCTGTGAATCCAAACTAGATAATGTTCTCATCCAAAACATGCATGAAATATTTGCCACTGGACCCCAAGCAACCAACCATCGACAGATTGATCTGTGAATCCAAACTAGATAATGTTCTCATCCAAAACATGCATGAAATATTTGCCACTGGACCCCAAGCATCAAACCATTGACAGATCGATCTATGTGAAATAACACTCAGTCAAATTGTCTTACCATAGCGTTTCTGTTCCTCCTCAGCTTGTTTTCTCTTCATTTCTTCCAGTTTACGTTGATATTCCTCCTTCCTTCTTCTCTCCTTCTCTGCCTCAGCTTTTTGTTTGGCCATTTTCTCCTCTTCTAACTGTGCCTCTCTTTCTCTCTCTTCATCTTCTTCCATTTTTCTTTGTCTACAAAAGTGTTTAAATTAGATGTGAAAGATATTGTTTTAAACTTGTTCAAAAGCCTAACTGCAAGCATTCTTAAGTGACAACATAAAAAAAATCAATGAAGGATAAAAACTTCAAATAGTTTGGGGTTGGGGTCATAATTGCTGCAAGTTTTGTTTAATAGACATCGATTTTATATATATCCTTATTGGTCAATCAATTTTCCCCAACTTAAATTAAGAAGGGGGGGGTGTAGATGGGTCAGTGAAAAAATAAGGTTTACTGTGGATTCATTATTGTTTCATTGGATACCAATTTTCGTGGACTTTGTGGGTACAGGTGAACCACAAATTTAAATGTTCACTGAATTACAAATTTTCCATAGACTTGTATGTGGACATTAGCAGGTCATGAAATGAAATATCCAAGAAAGTGAAACTTTTCCTCAATCCACCAAAACAAATGAATCCACTGAGTGATGATACTGGTCTCTATATTCATAGTACAGCTTTATGAGGATGAGATATGGTTCCCAAACCTTGCTGGGCTACACAGTATAAAGTTCTTATTCCAACCATTGCCAACTGAGCTTTCTCATGACAATTTACAGGGATGCAGGATTTTCTTGCTGATTTGAAGACCCATTGGTGGCCTTCGGCTGTTGTATGCTCTTTGGTCGGGTTGTTGTCTCTTTGACATATTCCCCCATTTCCATTCTTAATTTTATACTGTAAATTCAGAAACTATTGCCTGCATTTATTATTGTGATTTTGTCATTTTAGACTTCAATGCGATTTTAATTTTTACGTTTTTGAGAAAAATCCTATTCAATTTATATAGAATATTTCGCAATAATTTCTTTATTTGGCCTTTTCAACTCTTTTGGATTCGAGCGTCACTGATGAGTCTTTTGAAGACGAAACGTCTGGCGTATATACAAAATTTAGTCCTGGTATCTATGATGAGTTTATTTTCTGAATTTACAGAAGTTTGTTTGTATTAAAACATCACTACATATAGATCATCAACAAAGTGAGAAAATCCTGCAATCCTTTTCTTAAACATACCGTTTTGCATCTAAAGTTTTGCGTCTTTCAGCCTCCATTTCCCTCTTAAGTTGTTCAGCCCTTTCATGTTCATCTCTTTCCCTTCTTGCTTGTTCTTCTTTCTCTCGTCTTTTCCTTTCCACATCCTCTTTACGCTTGGCAGCTTGTGCTGCTCGCTTGGCCGCCCTGGCTTCACGATTGGAAATCATTCGTAATCTGGCCGCTTCATCCTAAAAATGATTTGCAAGTTTAAGAATCAGTAGTAATATAAAATAGAAGATGTGGTAAGTTTATTTTACAACTGTAGTATTCATAAACAGTCTTTGGTTCAGTTGTCATAAAAAATCATCCATATACTGTTAAGTCATTTATTATCGTGGGTACCAATTTTCGTGGATTAAGGAAAATTTGCATGTTCGTGGATATTTGATTTCGTGGTTTTGCAGAAATCTGCTTACTAGCCTATATAAAATGTGATATTCGTTGAACATTCAATTTCTTGGTTTACCTGTTCCCACGAATACCACGAAAATTGATATCCAACGAATAAAAAAGAATCCACAGTACTGTAAATTCAGAAATTATTGCAAGGTTTTTATTATTGCGAAAAATACAACCGAGTTGTAAACGCAATTAATAATTTAAACTCCCATTTTGAAATATTTTATATGATTTAAACAGGATTTTCCCTCGAAATTGTAAAATTAAACTTGCATTTAAGTCTAAAATAACAAAATAATAATAAATGCACGAAATAATTTCTGAATTTACAGTAACCTAAGCCATAATGAATTATAAGTTAAAGTCCTATCAGACTTAATCTCCCTTTCAACATCTTACGATCGGAAGACAATTCAAAGTATGCTAAGAATTAGCCAATGTTTTTTACTGAGGAATAAATATAAGTTTAAGTTAGAGAGAAGGATGTATAAGCAAACGTGAAACTTACCAAATGAAATATTTATCCAGTAAAATTATGTGTAAAAATAATATAAATACGTAAATCTCTATTTACACACTAACTCCTTCTGCTTTATGTTTAAAATTAAAAAAAAACAAAAAAACACACACACCAAAAATAGTTCAAGTTTGTGCAGAAAGTTACAATTTTATTAAATAATTAAATATTCTCTCACAACTTGCATGCCACACAGTAATAAAATATTACAAGTTATTATTTGAAATGGTGTAGTCAATTAAAATATGATTTTTAATTAAAATATTGACTTTAGTTCAATAAAATTATAATGATTTTTAAATCATTTAACTTCGGACATGGCAGATCATTTTCAATTATATCTTAATATTTTAAATCTTAACATAAATATGACTTTTAAGTATCTAATTTCAAATTTTCAGTTTTCAATTACAAATTTTTAAAGAGTCATTTTTCTTAACCCATCACATTTTCTCTGTGTAAATTAATTAATGTTATCAATAGAAATTAAATAATTATATCAAATTGTTAAAAAAATATTATTATAAATACTTTAATTTCTTTATCATTGTAACACTAAATATTGCTTTATTGTTGTAAAGAATTAAATAACTGAAAATTAAAATGCACTTTTAGAAAAGCATTCAATCCATGCATACTTATAACACCTCTAATTTAAAGTGAAAAATCTTTTCGTGCTGCAAAAGATCTTTTTAAATGAAGACAAACACAGCTGGGTCCGCCATATTTCTGACTAATTTATTGGATTATGTTGATTGTTGAATATCAAGCAGTAAATATTACATGCATATTTAAGATGATGCATTTGTCAGACTTAGAGCTGACATTCATTTGTTTTAATTGCAAAGCAGCAAAACAGAAAACACCAAGATTTTTTTCCATCAAGAAATGTATCATACCATATTAAGTTCATGCATTTGAGGCAGACATTTTTAGCTAAAGTATAATCATTATCAAAGTTGTGATTTAATCATTTCAAGCCTCACAAAAGCATAATAAAATGTAATGCAATTTAATAAATCATTAAAATTGTGTCAAGCACAAGCAAATTGAGCCCTAATGCCCCTTAAATCAATAAAAATGTCATGTGACATTCATAATAAAAGTAAAACCTTACATCTGTGTTTACATTAAGCCAGTTTAACCTTCCTTATCTGAGTTATCTCCCCTAATGCACAGGATAATTTCATGAAGCAATATTTTTTTACAACTTTTGATTCATTTCACAAGTATATAATAATATTAATAATGATAATAATAAATTCTATAATTTATTAGTTTGAAAAACAAAATCAAATTAAAAAATAACTCAGAAATTACAAAATAAAGAAAAAAAGTTTGTTTTCAAAAATTCAAACTTAAAAAATATTGGTGCTATTTTTCTTGTAAAAAAACTGCAACAATCATTGTGACATTGATTGATTGACAATAGTTTTATGCCATATCTTATTTTTTTCTAATTTTAAATTGTAATGCAATAATTGTTCTAAGGGGAGATAACATAAGGGAGAAAAGTCATGATGTGTGAAAATATGTAAAAAAAAACTTTCATTCAAAAACCATGCTTTTTACCTTTGTCCTTGGCTTTTTAAGATAAAACAATTAATTTTTAAGGTTAAATTTATGCATAGTATATGTATTTGTATTCATGAATTAACTCTATATTCAAATCAAGTCAATTATTGACACAGTAAATTTTCTTTCAATAAATGTCAAAATTTTAACTAGTGTGAAAATGAAGATTTTATCAGTAACAACTGCTACTCATGATAATATTTTTTTCCTTCACTACTGTGGGCATACAACTACATGTATTATGATGATAATAATTGAAAGCTTACTTCTTTTTCTGTGGTAATTAAGTAAAAATATTGAAGATAATCATACCTCTATTTTGAGGGAAACAAATGTGTACGCCATTTTGAACCAATTTGATATCTTCTTAGTTCTACACAAGTTTCTTTTTTTAAACTACGAAATTTTTATGATCACTACTTGAACTGACACTCAAAATTTATATGATAAAATTAAGGCCACACATAAAACATTTAATTTTGTTCCTATATACATTAAATGTATGATTGTATTTTTTTCTTCAAAGCACTAAAAAGATTTGTATTATATGAGCTACCTTGGATATGAATCAACCCAATGCATGACTGATTTATGTCCAAGACTGATAATTCATTCTGGAACATACAAATACCAAATAAAAGATGATTTTTTGACTGGTTTGTAGTTTTTTTTTATATCAACTCCATTTTCAAACAGTTACACTGGAGATTTGTTCCACCTGCAATTGGTTAACTCAGATGGATTGATATTTATTTATTTAATGAATGACTATAATATTTTTTCTGTCTATTCAAAATAACATCAAAAATGTGGTGCACACTGAATAACCCACGTAAAGTGTGCACCACATTTTTGATGTTATTTCAAATAGACAGAAAAAAAGTATTATTAGTCATTTCTTATAATTTAATTCTGATTTAAATTCCATTTTTTAACGGAGTAAACCATGAAAAAACGTTGATGATGTCACAGTCTATATATAATGACCAAATTATGTCTATGAGCTGATAAACAAAACAACGTTAGTCAATCAGAAGATGTTTTTCATCCAAAATTAATTTATTTATGCATAAGATCAATCCTATCTGACTAAGCTCATATATAATCATTCCTTTTGAAAAGGAATTTACCAACTGCGAAAAAAACACCTTTTTATTTAATATAAGGCCTCAATAAATATCATAATACCAAGGTGTAATAAATATTCAGTGTATTATAAAATTATGAATAATAATAAAGTTAATTGTTATCTAAACATACTTGTTTTATGATGTTATAAGAGTTTATAATGATCACTTGAAGTTAAAAACAGTTTCATATTGTGGTTTGTGTTAAAAGGGGTTATAAATGTTAGGTGCGTTTGATTGACTGATAATTTGGTGATTTGCATCACAACAGACAGAAAGGCCTAGCCATAGCTAGACAAAAAACTGGAAACTTAAATGATATAACATGAACCTGAAATTAAAACTGGGACTGGATGTGACACTGATCAAATTTTGACAGTAAAAAGACATATATGGAGATAGGTGTGTAAAATTGTCAGAAAATCATATTTAGCCGTAGATAATTGTCCAAAAATGTACCTACTCTTAAATGAATGAATAGGGGGAGGGCTCTTTCTATGCCACAACACACAAGACAGCCTAATTCAGAACATAAATTTCCTTTTATTCTTCCTTTTCCTACACTGCCTGAATGAGACTTACAACATGTTCACCATGTGTAGCAGGATCTGCTTACCCTTCTTGAACATACATGATCTTTTTGTCATGCTTTGTATTATTGCTTAGTACAAGTTTATATGTACAAATGTAGTATTTTAGAGACTGGTCACAGTTTATCATTCCATCTTATTTTGCCATGATTTTGTCTTGTCTCTCTCTGATTTCTAATATAAAAAAGAAGATGTGGTATGATTGCCAATGAGACAACTATCCACAAAAGACCAAAATGACATTAACAACGATAGGTCACCATACGGCCTTCAACAATGAGCAAAGCCCATACCCCATAGTCAGCTATAAAAGGCTAAATCTTGTTACTTCTTGCGGTACATGTATCTTAAGCCTCTCTTTTTTTTAATTAATTCCTGTCCTGAACATGCATGAAATATTTGCCACTGGACATTAATTCATCAAATACAAGTCCCCAGATGTAGGGGGTTGGACTTTGCCTCTCAGTTATATTGAACCCGTCAGATACTCTGGGGGGTCTCCACCAAAAACCCCTTCTACTCCAAATCTCATTTCTTAGAAAATATTGTCAAACATCTTACAATATTTTTTAGACAAATTGTTTACTAGTCATTAGCAAGGCCTGCATATAAAGAAGAAGATGTGGTATGATTGCCAATGAGACAAAAATGACACAGACATTAACAGCTATAGGTCACCGTAGGGCCTTCAACAATTAGCAAAGCCCATACTGCATAGTCAGCATGGTGGTTTTTGTCAAAGAGTCAATTTATATAATATCTTCATTCAACATTCTATCAGGTATACTGGGTATATATATAACAATCTATATATAGATACCTACTAGGGAAAAATTATCTAAACACACCAAAAAATTTTTGTAAACAAATAAATAAATAATACAAAAGGGAAAGTCAAATTATATGTTTTCACTCTCATTATATCCAGTATTTGCAGTGACCTCAACTTCTTCCTATAATCTTTGAATTTCAAATAATTTTATTGCAGAAAAACAATTTTGTGAATTGGAACTGGTGCTGAACTTGGAACACTAAAACATAGATAAGATTTTGTAATGCTGTAAACTAAAAATTAAAAAAAATTAAAAAAATTATAATATAGAACTTGATCTGAATCAGCTATTTTAAAACATTCAGAAGCTCACAAATTGTTTTTTTCTAATTCAAATAGATATGCCTTTAAGATAAAGAACAGCAATAAAAGAACTGTTCTTTTGTTTTTTGAATTGCCCGATATGACAATTTCACAGACATTTTCAGTTTATGTCTATATATATTTTTCTCCAATGGTTCAATTTTTAGAGCATGCAACAAGAATCAGTTATTTTTCATTAAAGGGAGGTAATTGACACAATATTTCAGAGTTATTTCCCTTGAACCAATATATAACTTTATAAGTTTAATGTTTCAGAACTTGAAGAGAATAGAAAAATGCAATGAATGTTCTTTAATTGAATACAGATTAACACGGTTTTTAAAACACAGTATTCATTTTCATGGATACAAATTATCATGATTTGAGGGAAAAAATTGTTATTTTGTGATACTTCGTATTTGTGTTTTGGGCTATTCCATTAAAATGTATGTGGGAGGGTAGGAAGTGAAGTTACATTATTGAATTTGGGTCATGGGTCTATTTTTTAGTATGCACCTATTACAATATACAAAATTATCTAAATATGGTTCTTGGTTGTAGGGATATTTTGAAAGTCCCTAAAAATCATACCCTCCCACATACATTTTAATGGAATAGCCCAAACCACAAATTGTGTATAAAGTATAAAAAGTTTAAACATTTTTGAACACTCAATTTTATGGTTCACTCAAACAAATGAGAATTAAACCCTACAAAAATGATTAAATTCTCATAGTATCATAATCTTTCGGATACACATTTAAACATTAGAAATTCAAGTTCTGAAATGGGAGATTTACAATGGGGAAAATATGTGAATATGAATTAGTAAGATTATGTGTATTGTTTCACACTTTGTGAGGGTCTCGTTGAGGTCATTCCAAATTACCTTTTGTCCACCCTAAAATAAAATAATAAATAAAGCATGTATATTTCATATGCTCTACAAAACAAATATGGGTCATCTATAGCTTTACCTTCATTTTTCTCTTGGCCTGGAAATTATTGAATCTTATTGGTAAATTCAAATTGTTTGTTCACACACGAAAAAAGAATAGCTCAGTCACACACAAAAATAATAGCTGTAACACCAAGTTATATCACTCAGTCACTAGACAAAAAACAGCTCTTTGACAGATACTTTTGAAACTGCATTTAAAATATTTGTAGTAAAAAAGAAGTGTATATCTACACATAAGTTAAACCAGGTTTAACAACTATCATAAAGCCATGGTCTGTCTATTAAAAAAAAGAGAGTAAGTTCACTTGACCTGCAATCTAATAATATTAGATGTTTACTATTGGCTTCCTCAGAAATAACAAACGAAATATGACTCTTTGTCAATAGAATGGAATTTGATGCGAAAGTCATAGAAGTGAGAGGTTTAGCTAGCTTTAAAACCAGGTTCAATCCACCATTTTCTACATTAGAAGATGTCTGTACCAAGTCAGGAATATGACAGTTGTTATCCATTCGCTTGATGTGTTTGAACTTTTGATTTTGCCATTTGATTGGGGACTTTCCTTTTTGAATTTTCCTTGGAGTTCAGTATTTTTGTGATTTTACTTTTTATGCAACAAATTACTTTTGCTTTAAATAAATTATTCAGAAAAGATATATTTATTTTCACATTTTAGCTGGAACTGGTTAAGTTTAATGAAACTTATATCAATGAAGAATTCCTAAACCCTTAAAAAGTTTTGACTATGAAGTAAGGAATCTTATTTAAATTTTTTTTTTTCAGGATCACTAAATAAAGATACAAAACTGGAAAAATAGGGGAAATAATGAAAGGTTTAAAGAAACTTTAAATTATCAAAATTCATAAAATTAGTAATAAGAGGAATAGCAACTTCAAATTTCCTCCAAATCCCAAAACTGGTAAACACACATCACCATAGCAACAAAGAACTTATCACCATAGCAACAAAGAACATATCACCATGACAGCAAGTCCATGAACCCAATCTGACATAAATATTTAAAATGGCGGTAAAAAGTCTTACATCCTCTCCTTCCTGTTTCTCTTCATCGTCTGTTGGTTCATCGTCAACCGACGGTATTGTGGACGGTGCTTTTGGGGGTGGTGGGGGTGATGGCGATGGTGTTTCACGTACAAAGTGGAACTCAAAGTCACTCTCAGACGATTTAGCAGTCTCAGCAATTGACTCCTATAAAATACAAAATAAAAATTTTAAATGATTTAATTGTTAAATTATTTCACTTCTCAGAGCAAAATTATTTAAAATTGGTATGCATCTAATATTGGAAATAAAATTGCTGGAATTTTTGTTTCAATCGACCTCAAAATTTTTTATCTCAGTTTTTTTTTATCCATAGTGATTTGTTTAAATTATATTTATAATCTATATTGTTGAACTAATCATATAATGAAACTGTTAATAATATTATATAAAAGAAAATAAAAAGAGAAAAAATTAAAAAAAAGAATTATATATATCTTGATTTTACCACTGGTGAATTTTGTGAGATTGTGAACAAAAAGTGAAAATGTCTGAAATTATTATAACACATATCAAGTTATGAAAAATACAATGGATCTTTTTCACTTTCTTAAAAGTTGTGTTGAGATCATTCCATACAGTTACAGCTCAAAATTATCTCCCTTTTTAGAAAAAAAAACTAATCTGATTATGTGTATCATGTGAATTTTCAAATATGTGAACAAAATTGAATGTGCTACATCAGGGATGTGTTATCTCCCTTTTAAAAACTTTCTGTGCCAAATGTGACAAGTTATCTCCCTTGAATGTGACAAGTTATCTCCCTTAAATGTGACAAGTTATCTCCTTTGAATGTGACAAGTTATCTCCCTTGAATGTGACAAGTTATCTCCCTTGAATGTGAAAACAAATCATTCTGTGTTGTTGCCACCACTACCTTTGACTGAAATTTCCTTAGATTTGTCGTACTAGCTTTTGACCTTGTAGAAACTTTCGATCTCTGAAAATTTGTTACACATCAAATAAATAGTATTTAACAATGTATACTCAGATGAATGACAATAAAAATGCCCTACTCATTGTTAGGCATTTCATTTCTATTTCATATTGCCAGCCTCTTTCTATGTTGTGATGTTACACTATTGTTTCTGGTAAGGTTGAAGGTTGGTACCTATTTCAAAAACATTTATTCCCGCTGCATAATCTTTTTTGCTTGCACCTGTCTTAAATCTGGAACCCGATGTTCAGTAGTTGTCGTTTGTTGATGTGATTCATAAATGTTTCTCATTTGTTATAAATTTGTTTTCCCTTTTAAATGGTTTTACACTAGTCATTTTGGGGCAGTTTATAGCTAACTGTTGGGTGTGAGCCAAGGATTCATGTTGAAGACCCTTCAACCTATAATGGTTGTTCTTTCACAAATTGTGACTGATGGATGGAGAGTTAGTGTCCCATTGGCAATCATACCATATCTTCTTATATCTATTAGGGTTTTTTATTTTGAATGTCGAAAAAATAAATTTCAATACACATTTGAAAACTTTTTGTATTTGAATTTATAGTCTAACTATGTGTTACTACAATATGAAGGTAAGAGCACAAAAATACTAAAATGTGAACATCAGGGACCACATCTGTCAAGCTGTCAAGATTACTTTGATTTTAAAATCTAGGGATCTTAATTTTGTCTCCATTGACATATACCCGAATCTCCTATTATTCTACTGAAACTGTCAATAATAAGCCTGTTTCTACAATACTAGCAAGAAACAACAAAGTTCATCAATCATAGCAGCCAATCGAAACAGCTTTTCATTCAAGTTCAATCTACCTTTATTTTGACCTGTTGCAAAAAAATGAATTATTTACCACATTTTTTTAAATCATATTTTTCACTCAAAAAGTTTTATATTATGGTAAATTTAATTTTTATCAAACTTTTTGTCTGCAAGTTAAGTTGTCTGGAGCTAATTGTGTGGTTCTTTTAACTCTACTATTTAGAATTGTATCAGTTCTTTAGGAAGTTCTTCTTTAGCAAATGGTGTGGTAGTTTTAGAAGGTCCTCTGATAAGAATTTTCAGTTTCTTTATAAAATTCGTCTTTAAAGAATTGTATTGATTCTTTAGGAATTTTGTTTTCAAAGAATTGTGTGGGTTCATAGAAAGTTCTTGTTTAGGGAATGATGTGGGTTTTGGAAGAACTTTCTCCTCAGGGAGTGGTGTTATTTCTTTTGGAAGTTCCTCCTCATGGGATTGTGTACGTTCTTAAGGAAGTTGCTCTTCAGGGAATGGTGTGAGTTCGTTATGAAGATCTTACTTAGGGAATTTCTGTAAATTCTTCAGAAAGCTTATCCTTACTCTTTAGGGAATTGATAGATCTCTTAAGAGAGCGCATCTCTTGGAAATTGTTTGGGTTCTTTAGGAAGCTTCTTTTATAGAATTTTGTGGGTTCCTAAGGAATTTCGTCTTTGGGATTTGTGTGAGTTTATTTTAGTTCGTCTTAAAAATATTGTGTGTGTTCTTTAGGAAGATCCAGTTAATAAAATGATATGGGTTCTGTATGCACTCCTCTTCAGGAAATGGTATGAGCTCTTTAGGAAGCAGCCCTTCATACAAGATCCTTCTAAACTTAACAAGTTTGGTATTTCATTAAGAATTTGAAAGGAACATAATCATACCTTATCTGATTCATTATCAGAAGCTCCTTTATCCTCCAATGGGGGTAGTGAGGGAGGAGGTGGTTTTTCTGTAAGAGGCTCCTCAAAAGGAGTAGTTTTTATTTCTAGCTAGAAGGAACATTGTTATACCTTATCCGATTCATTATCAGAAGCTCCTTTATCCTCCAATGGGGTTAGTGAGGGAGGAGGTGGTTTTTCTGTAAGAGGCTCCTCAGAAAGAGTAGGTTTAATTTCTAGCTAGGAGGAACATAATCATACCTTATCCGATTCATTATCAGAACCTCCTTTATCCTCCAATGGAGGTAGTGAGGGAGGAGGTGGTTTTTCTGTAAGAGGCTCCTCAGAAGGAGTAGGTTTAATTTCTATCTAGAAGGAACATAATTAATTATACCTTATCCGATTTATTATCCGAAGCTCCTTTATCCTCCAATGGGGGTAGTGAGGGAGGAGGTGGTTTTTCTGTAAGAGGCTCCTCAGAAGGAGTAGGTTTAATTTCTAGCTAGAAGGAACATATTTATACCTTATCCGATTCATTATCAGAAGCTCCTTTATCCTCCAATGGGGGTAGTGAGGGAGTTGTTTTTTTTCTGTAAGAGGCTCCTCAGAAAGAGTAGGTTTAATTTCTAGCTAGAAGGAACATAATTATACCGTATCCGATTAATTATCAGAAGCTCCTTTATCCTCCAATGGAGGTAGTGAGGGCAGAGGTGGTTTTTCGGTAAGAGGCTCCTCAGAAGGAGTAGGTTTAATTTCTATCTAGAAGGAACATAATTATACCTTATCCGATTCATTATCAGAAGCTCCTTTATCTTCCAATGGGGGTAGTGAGGGAGGAGGTGTAGGCTCCTTAGGAGGTGCTTCTTCTGTAGGAGGCTCAACGGGAGTAGGTTTAGGCTCTTCATCCTTTGCCTTTTTGCCTTTAGTTGCCTTGCCTGGTTTCTTGGCAGGTGCTTTCTTGCCTTTGTCTTTTGGCTTACCTATAATGATATCCATCAACAAATATAAAAGAGATGATCGTAAACTAAACTGATTAATATGCATGATATAAATAATTACACATAGACATGAGAGAAGATATTGTAAGTACTGGTAAAAAACAAGAATGTTCAAATTTATTTTCAAAGAAAGAATATAAGAGACTTTGTCATTTTGTAACTACATCTATTATAAAATTAGTATATTTTATTTTAAAATTCAATTCAACAAAAGTTTAAAACTAAAATATTTAAAACACATTTAACAATTACAATGAAATAAGAAGCAACAATATTTTTTCAGTGATATAAGTAGCTTTGTCTCATTTAATTATATGTATAATAATAAATCTAAAATTCCCACATGCACACAAACCAGTTATTTGATTGTGTATACCTGTAAAAATATATGTGCACAGAAACTGCAAAAAATAATTTACTGTACATTTACATAATAATAAAGTGGTGCTCATGCAAAAGTTGGTGTTTAAAATATTATAATAATAAACATTTTTCCCCAGATGTTGAATTTGAAATATAAAATAATGCAATTGTCTTCAGATTTGGTGAGAATCAAATAATTGTGTGTACAATACTTTTTTGGGGGCTTTTTTTTTTAGACCATTTAAAGGCAATTATCACATACAATATTCCCCTACACAAACAGGATTCCACAGAAAATGTGCAAATCAACCAATTTATATGTGCATAGGGGAAAAACAACTGAACATTTTTTTCAAATCTTTTACCTGCCCTTACATGTTGAATTCTGGTTTAAGTATTGTATTATTATTTTTAAACAAGAGTGCACACGCTGACATGTCTCGCCTTCTATACTAATCATTGATATTATGTTGATAGTCCTAAGTATAAAGCTTAGTTTTATTTCAACTGTCTCATAAACTTAACATTAACCAAGATAACTAAACAAAGACCAATGAACCTTGAAAATGAGGTCAAGGTCAGATGAACCATGCAAGGCAGACATGTACAGCTAACAATGCTTCTATACAACATATATAGTTGACCCATTACTTATAGTTTAAGAAAAATGGACCAAAACACAAAAACTTAACACTGTGCAATGAACCATGAAAATGAGGTCACCGTCAAATTGAACCTGGGCGACTGACATAAAGATCATAAAATATTTCCATACACCAAATATAGTTGACCTATGGCATACAGTATTAGATAAAAAGACCAAAACTCAAAAACTTAACTTTGACCACTGAACCATGAAAATGAGGTCAAGGTCAGATGACATCTGCCCTCTAGACATGAACACCTTACCATCATTTCATACAACAAATATAGTAGACCTATTGCATATAGTATGAGAAAAACAGACCAAAACACAAAAATTTAACTATAACCACTGAACCATGAAAATGAGGTCAAGGTCAGATGACACCTGCCAGTTAGACATGTACACCTTACAGTCCTTCCATACACCGAATATACTAGCCCTATTGCTTATAGTATCTGAGATATGGACTTGACCACCAAAACTTAACCTTGATCACTGATCCATGAAATGAGGTCGAGGTCAAGTGAAAACTGTCTGACAGACATGAGGACCTTGCAAGGTACGCACATACCAAATATAGTTATCCTATTACTTATAATAAGAGAGAATTCAACATTACAAAAAATTTGAACTTTTTTTTCAAGTGGTCACTGAACCATGAAAATGAGGTCAAGGACATTGGACATGTGACTGACGGAAACTTCATAACATGAAGCATCTTTATACAAAGTATGAAGCATCCAGGTCTTCCACCTTCTGAAATATAAAGCTTTTAAGAAGTGAGCTAACACCGCCGCCGCCGCCGTAGCCGCCGCCGGATCACTATCCCTATGTCGAGCTTTCTGCAACAAAAGTTGCAGGCTCGACAAAAAAATCATAAAAAAGGAACTTAAAAGTCAGTTTTATGTATCACTGATAATAATAATTTAAAGAAAAGTGCCTGACTCATAATTTTAAAATTTACAAATTTATGTGAGAAACCAAAGATATAGGAAATTTTTAATCACTGCATTAACATATCAATATAAAGATGTTTTGAGAAGGAATCTAAACTATTCAAGTATATGTTGTCCATTTGTGGTAGATTTGTTTTAATATGAAAAAAAAAACAATCAATGGCCAGAAAAGTGCACCATGCAACACATACTGAATTTCAAAACACCTTAAATTTCATCAAATGCACATTGAAGCTTAACGATAAGAAAGGTGGTGACTAAACTATACAATACACCTTATCGCTTATCCCAGCTGACCCGGCCGATTGAACTTTTGACGCATACAACAATCACTTTTCCATTGTGGCGTCAGATATTTTGTTTTATGACGTCAAATTTTTACGGGAACCTGTGTGATATCCAGTAATGGCGGACAAATAGCGATAAGGTGTATAGATACAGAAACAGTTACAGTGGATTCATTATTGTTCGTGGTGTACTTATTTTTTTTTGCAGATTTCATTGATATATCATGAAACACAAATTTAAATATTCAAAGAAGAATAAATTTTCTATATCCTATAGTACATGAGCTCCCACGAAAACAAATGAAACCACAATATATGTGCAGAATAATGAATAAAATAAATTACCATGCCTCAGGGTTATAACCTGTGTTTTATACTGTACATGCAAAGTAAGACTATAAAAAAGAGATTGAAAGCTCCTAAAATAAAAGATTTAAGTGAACTCATGCAAAAGATATAGACCAGTAAAACAGTATCCTTTCTAAAAATAGATCATGGAGGTAAAAATAGAGAAACTGGTATATGATTTTAACAGATTGTTCTAATGTTGTGTTGTTCCACTTCTATTCCAGGTAAGGGAAAGGATAGAGAAATTGGAAACATGTTTAACCCTGCCACATTCTTTAAGTGCCTGTCCCAAGTCAAGATCCTGTAGTTCAGTGGTGGTCTTTGGTTCATGTCTGTCATATTTGTTTATCGTAAATTGTTTTGTTATCGAAAACTTAGAAGCAGTTATTTTTCTCATCTGAATTGTTTAAAATTTGTCATGTCGCAACTTTTTATAGCTGACGAAACTGTATAGATGTTACTCATTGTTGAAGGCTGTATGGTGACCTATATTTATCTATAACCATGTCATCTGAACTCTGTTTGATAATTATCAAATTTGCAATCATTATATATATAACCACTTTTATCAGAATCCTTACTTGTTAATTAATTTCTAAAGTGAAACTATAAAGTTCATACCAGTTTCTCTACAAAGAAATTTTTCAAAGGAGATCGATAACAGTAAAAGCAGGAAGGAGTGTTAGTGGAGAGTATAAGAATCTAAGATTTGAGATCTTGTCTCACCCTTCTTCTTGGTAGTCGGTTTATTGGGAGGGAGACCTAATTCTCCAAACAATTTCTCTAGTTCTCCTTTTGTATTTACTTTTCCTGTTGAATTGAAACATTAAGATATATAAGTATAAAATTATATACTGATTTTGGACAATCCAAAATGCTACTCAGACCTCTGGTCATGCTAAAAAACTGAAAGCTGAAAGTTAAAAACTGCCCATTAGAGTTAGGATTTTAAATCAACCAAAAAAACACACCAAAACAAGTTATAATGTCAAATGTAAAACTACACAAAATGTGCCTCAACCAGAATGTGATAGTACACACCAACACAGTGTGCCAAGTATAAAATACATGTACATGAAGAAAACACTCATATCATATTATCAATTCATGTTAAAACATATAAACTCTTTACATCTCGTCCTGAAAGAATTACATTCTGAAAGAAAAACCATACAAGTTAAAGTGTTGTCTCCAAAAGTCATGTGATATTAAAATGTGTTCTGCAAAGGTCATGTGACTATAACTGTCGTCTGCTGACAGCAGTCTCTCACCAACTGGTTCCTTTACTGGTGGTTTAGGCAATGGTTCATTGGTAGCTCCTTCAAATTTCTTAGATTTTTGGCCATGATCTATAACTTTAGGAATTTCTGGTGGCAGGGGAGGTAAGTTTGAATCCTGGATAGGTGGCTGTACGGAGATTCGTTTGGCTGAAGATGGTTTTGCTGGAGGTATGGCTTCTTTCTCTGTTACATAAATTATGAATAATTCTAATATTCAAACTGTTGTTGTAAATAATATTATTGAAAGCTATAAATAGTATACATTTCTTAAATTGACAGTAATTGAATTTATATATAATTAATTATGAAAATGAACTCGCTCTGGCACAGTTGGCCTCAGGCTGATTTAACTATTATTACCATTACCATTACCATTTTGGTCATATAATTAATAGATCTTCACTATGTTTTAGTGCTTTAATTATACATCCTTAACTTTCAAATATTCGCCTCGAGCTTTTCTGATGGTATATAGGCAAATATAGAAAACTTTTCAGAGGCCTAAAATTGCTTTTATTTCATTGATTTTATATCATTGACAGTTT